>NC_136434.1:113383318-114054032 GCF_052849685.1 Lactuca virosa | reverse complement strand
AAAGAAAAAATCCTTAAACTGTTTTCGTCAATAGGTTGTACATTCGTACTCTCTCGTATACAAGTTCAGTGTACCCGCTCGCAAACAAGTTAGTGAAACCAACCCAATTTAGTTCGTATTTACACCACCCCCATGAACATATACGAAAGAGCATTGTGTTGGGAATTATTGCATTATATACACACTAGTTTGTGCAACGGAGAACAAATAAAATCCTATGTGTACATGCATCATATGGATTTAGGTTTTACTATTATAACATGCTACTTTAAACCTTGAAAAGAAAAACTAACCTTTTGATCTTGATCTTCTTGGTTCCTTGTTTAAAATATTGTCACAACTACTTTGCAAGGATGATGAGGACCCAAACCAGAATCCCTCTAGTAGAATCAAACCTAAAACACCAACTAGCAAATAAGAACTTTAAGAGAGAAGAGGATTTTCGAAAATCCTATAACCCTAGAGAGGGGTTATAATTTCTGTCGATATGGAGACAAGGGAGGGTTGTATGTTTTTTTAGGAGAATCAAGGGGTGTAAGGGTTTGATTCTTAGCATCATGTTTATAGACTCTAGTTTAATTCAAATTTTCAAGGAAAATCCTTACCCTTATTCAAATCAATACATATCTTTTCTATCTCTAGGATAAAATTGATCCCTTAAATATTCTGGAAGGTTATGAAATATTCCAATTAACTACTAATGAATTAATTAATATCCAACCTATTTAAGTAATTCTAAAATTACTTCCAATTAATTTATTAATTCATCATTAATTAATAACTTAATTTCTCATAATTCCTTATTGCTTAATTAGGTTATGAGGGCAACCCAAAAGGATCCTACTATTATTAGAAATATTATCAATTAGTTAATGTTACTTGGCAGTCAATCCAACACATTAGTGCTATAAAGCTATGTTTGACGCATCACAATTAGCTTATAAGCTGGTTTATTTTTTGAAATTTGGTAGATTGTAACATTTGGCAAACCAAAAAACAGCTTGAAACATCTATAATATGAGGGGTTTTTATGAAAAAAAAATCGTAAAAAGTTTCAAATGAAAAGGCTTATAAAAAGCTCCACAATATGAGAGTTTTTTAATTGATTTATATGGGTTTTTTTTTTAAAAATAAATCATGCAAAGAGATTGTTAATTAGCTAGCATTTTGAAAAAGCTTCGTTTATAGTTTTTTCATATTTTAGGAGTTTTTTTGGTTGAAAAAGCTCTGATCCCATTTAGTAGGTTTTTTTTTTTTTTTTTTTTTTTTTTTTTTTTTGACCGGAGTTGACTGCATAGTTCGAGATGCTACTTCAAACACTTAGGTAGTGTTTGTTTTTTGTCTGCAGATCTGCGTAGCCTCTTCTGTCTGCGCCGCGCAGACCACGCGCACACATTAGCCTTCGCAGACTGTTTGTTTTTCTGAAGACTACAGACCTAAAAATGTCTGCGCGCCCTCTTATTGGCGCAAATGTGGACCAGAGTCTTCTAACATCTTCACACATCTTCTAGCCTAAAAAAACATATATATCTTTACTTTTTTTAAATTTTTTTTTTAATTTATATTTTTTCCAACTTTATTAATGATAAACAATTTGAAAAGAAATTACAAAACTTAAAAAAAAACGTTCGACGATACAAACATGATATTTTTGACAAATTTATAAATAAAGATTTATTATAATAATAGTCGTTGAAGTTGTTTATATAAATATGAAAAAAAATCATACTATATATTCTTATATTTTGTGCCAAATTTTGTAAAAAATTATTTAATACAGTATCGTAAATTTCTCGAGAAAATATTTATGGTACGTTTTTAATGGATTTAATTGAAAAAATCAAAGTTTATTTCCATCCAATTATATATAAAATTCTTTGATCACTAATTATAATGTTTAGTTATAACTTTGCAACCAAAGTTGTTGGTTTTTATCAAATATATACGTTAATTCATAGCATTTTTATTTTTATTTTTATTTTTTATACAATAATACATAAAAGTTGATCTGGATTCGTTAATTATTTATAACAAAGTCATAAAAATATTAAAAAAAAATCACTTTGAAGTTTAAAAAAATCAGTTTATATAGATTTCAGTTTATTTTAGTAGCCCGCAGACGTTAAAAAAACAAACAGTCTTCTTTTTTCAGACTGCAAACGTTTGATCCACCTCCTCTACTGCAGAAGTCTACAGATGTGGTCCGCAGACTGCAGACATTTTGTCTAAGAAAAAACAAACAGTACCTTATTTTTCCCTAACCTTTTATTTTTCTTTCAAGCTTTGTCACATTTGATCCCTTCATTTAGTAACAATTTATTTTATCCACCGATTATATTTTGATATTGAGTAAATTACACGAATGGTCCCTATGGTTTAGGGTAATTTGCGCGTTTGGTCCCTAACTTATTTTTTTTAACTCGGAAGGTCTCTATTGTTTGCTTTTGTTACATGCTTGGTTCATGTCTTACTTAAAAAGACTATTTTTGCCATTGATTTTTTAATTTATTTGAATAAACACACCTCCAACCCCACCCCCTCACCTTACCTTACATAACTCACTATTTTTCCCTATTTAAATAATAGTCTATCTAGGTAAGACAGAGACCAAACGCGTAACAAAAACAAACAGTAGAGACCAAACGTGTAACAAAAACAAACAGTATGGACCTTCCGAGTTAAAAAAATAGGTTAGGGACCAATCACACAAATTACCCCAAACCATAGGGACCATTCGTGTAATTTACTCTTAGATATTAGATTTCTTTAGGCTTTATATTTATTTTATTAATTAATTTATAAAAAATGAAATTATTATATTTAATAAAAAAGTTATATAATGTAAATATATTTGTCAAAACTTTCAAAATTAAAAATATCAAATATTATAAAACATTGGTTACATAATCTTTATTGTGTTTTTAATAGTTTCGGAAATTTATCATCTTTGAACACCCGACGAAATTAATTTTTAATTTTATTTAGCATCAATGGATTTAATAAAACATTTAATATAACGAATATATATATATATATATATATATATATATATATATATATATATTTGAAAATGTTAACTCTTTGACAAGTTAGTTGACATAAGTTGTTTATCAAATAAAAGTTAGCGAAATAACTATGTGATAAAAGTAAAAAGTTTCTGAGAGGTTAACCATTGGATATGTTATCATAATCTAGTTTTAAAATCTACTCGTAGTAGCTTTTCAACTTCTTAATGAGATTTTTTAAAACTCTCTGATATATCACATTTATTAATTATAACTAGTAAACATCTCACGCTTCGCAGCGGGCGGAAGGGATCGTATATATAATCAAATTGCAAGAAATAACAACATACTTTAGTCACTTTTACAGATATGGGTAATATGTTTTAGTTTTTACCCATAATAGACACCGTATCTCCGATCTTCTCTTCATATGATCTTCCCATAGGTGATCAGTGAAACTCATACCCCTTAAATAACTATAAACACAAGTCATTGTAAAAAGTCCATTAGGTTTATTCTTTTCAAGTATGTATTCCAATGCTAAGTTTCAAAATGTAATAGTTAGCAAATAAGATACTTAGTTAACAATTTGCTGAATTAATAATAAAGAAAAGACTAATATAAAGATTGACGGGTCAGACTTAAAGAAATCCTACATAATTTACGCTTCCAATAACTACAAATCGAAGACTACTCCAGGGGTTGATAAATGAAACAAGTGTCATTTGGTGTCTACTAATATCGATATGACTTAATCCATTTACATGTCATAATGGATTAAGTTGAAGAATAGACCGTTTTATAGAATATAAACATATGTCAAGTTAATTGTTAATTATTGTATGTACATACAATTACAAATTGCTTACATTCAGACCAAAAAAAGGTAAAACTAACAATTACTTACCGGTGAAAATAGTTATTCCGCCCTTATATGAACTTGCTGCAGAGTTGATTCCTTCTCTTTTATTGTATTTTATAAAAGCCTTGTCATGAGTCATAATAAGTTACCAACAAATGTTTTGTGGAATGGCAGATAATATATTAACTCAAAAAACTAGCAAGACGCTAGAAAGGAAAGTTTAAACAACATTACAATAAAGTCAAGATTGGGTTTTGAAGCCACAACACCCAATTGAAATGAGACTTAGACATACTAGAGCACCAATTAAAAGAATGACAAACTATTTTATCGAAAATAAGACTTATTTTTTAGAAGCACCTTACAAAAATTGTCTTATTTCTAAACATCCAAATGTACCACCAAGTGTCAAAAAATACCTTCAAGAACCTACTTAACTTTCTTCTTCAATTTGAAAGAATCAAACCACGCTTTCCAGTCTTCAAGAAATTGAAAAAAGAAAATAAGAGTCCAAATCCCACCAAGCCAAAATATTTTTGAGCATTGCCTTAGCAAAAAGAGCAAGAAAAGAAAAGATGATTGGCATCTTCAACCACAATATCACAAATTGGACACGAAATCGAAGGAACATCCATACCATTTTTATAAAAGTTCACCTGAGTAGGTAACCTATCCAAAAACATTCTCCAACAAAACACATTAACTTTAATAGGAACCACCCTCACCCATCTAGAAGCCGAGCCAAGATAAATCAAGTCTATCCACTAACGAGTATAACAAACTGTGAAACCTCTCGAAACCTCAAGATCCTAAACCTATCTATCACGAAAAGAATTAAGGCTAACTAACTCCAAACAAGAACTAAGACTTGAATCTTGCCCACTTTCAATTACACCCACACAAGGACGACGGAAATAATCAAACCACGAGATAGCACCACTCTTGACAGCTACTGAAGCATTCTTATTTAGCTCTAAAGCATATAAAAGAGGGAACCGATCCTTAAGAGTAACATCACCAATCCACACATCCATCCAAAACAAATAATAAACACTATTACCAATCAAATTCTTACAGTTTGCAAATAAATCTATCCTTTTTTCCGCAAATCAAAGTTAAAAGCGAAAGTGTCTTAAAAGTCAAACCTCGCAGTTGAGTGTCATGTACAGGTAATGATTTTTTCATTTTTTCATCAATGACTAAAAAAAGGAAGTTTTATACAACTTCATAGAGGTTTTCATGGGTAAACTTATATTTATTTAATGGAATTTATAAAAATAAATGAACATCATACCCACAAAAGTTATGTCAACATCATATTTTTTGACCAAAGCAGTTCTAGTTGTTGATGCTTATTAAGAGGCATGAATGCAATAGGAAAAAAGATTAACGACAAGTTATTAATGAAAGTTTGAGGGTATGGTGTTTTTTTGTGGATATACATGTTGGATTAGGTGTCTATGTCCATAACTATATTTGGTATGTACTTGAATTAATAGTAGCATAGTCCTTTTGGGTTATCTTCACACTAGCAACTAGACATGATGATTAATTGAGGAAGAGGAAGAATTTATTAAATTGATTAATAAATTGAAATAAATGATTTATTAATATATTATGGAAATAATATATTAATTAGAAATCATATTATTAATTAATATTTAATCATAACTTAATTTGGAATTAATTTTGGGATTAAAGGAATTAATTGAAAGTACATGGGCTGTTTTGCAATTAATTAATAGTTGTGGTTTGGCTCTTGGATCACCCTAAAGAGGGTTGGCCGAAATTTCTAAGGGAGGCCCTAAGGATTTCGTCCAAGGCCTTAAGAAGGTGAGTCCATAGGTTGCTTAGGCCTTAAGCTGGAAATTAGGGTTTCCTCCGGCAAACCTTAGCTTAGGGACTAAGCAACCTTAACTATAAAAGGAGCATCACCTCATCTAAGTTTCGACCATCTGAAGAAACCCTAGAAGAGCTGAAACTTTGAGTGCCTCCCTCCTCTCTCCTCTCTCTCATAATCATCCTCTTGCCTTGGTGTGTTTGTGAGCCATTAGAGGTGTTACATTTATGACACTTGTTCTCAAAGTCAAGATCTTCAAAGGAATACATTGTTATTACTATATGGTTGCCGCTTATTCAAGTGATGGGGCAAATGCCTAGCAATAAAGGTATGTGTTCTAATCTCTATGTTGTTAATTTTGAAATTATTATAAGCATGCTAGGGTTTCTATTTTTTTGTGTTCAATGCTTGTATGTCTAATAGAGAAAACTTAGATCCAATTATTTAGGGTTGCATGCACACATAGAATTGTTTGTATGCTCAAAACCCATCAGTGGTATCAGAGCTATTGGTTTTGTTTTTCAATTAGATTTGATACAATTGATTGAACTTGACAAAATTAGGGTTTGTGGCAATTAAACTTTAGGCCTTATGATTTTCGCAATTAGGGTTTCATAACCCTGGTTTTCGAAAATTGCTAAAGGTTTTTAAACCCTTTCCTTTGACCTCCACATTCTCGAGATCTAGGGTTTCCTAACCCTAGGGTTTTCGAAAATAAGGCAAGGTTGAAAGCCTTGCCTTCCACTCCAAGTCCCATATTTCGAAAATCAAGGATTTGATAGGGTTGTTATATTTGGTAATTATCTTCCAAATTGTTTTACTAGATAATTATAAAATCTTATAAATCCCTCCCATATTTTGGAAATTAGGGGGTAAGGGATTAGGTTAAATTAATTTGTTTAATTTACTGGATAATCCTTAATTGATTTAATATATTAATTAAAGGTTTAATTAATAGATAATTATTAAATCAAAGTTTTTAAAATTAAAATTTAAATTGAAATTATTTTTAATTTTTGAAATTTTTAATAGATTTAAAAACCCTAGTATTTTGAAATGTTTAAAATAAACCCTTATACTATATGTAATATTAAAAGTTTAAATATTTACTATATGTATAAGACAAGTCAGTCGAACCGCTAGTACGCCTCATTCATGAAGCCTATCTATAAAGAGGGTATAAGGAAACTACCTATAAAATGGTAGTTGAATGGGTGTCCACTCTCACCCACCGCTTCCTTGATTGGTGGAGGGTCGTTAGCCGAACGGGTTTGATAGAACACTTAATTCTCATTAATAAGTATAATGGAATAAATAAAGTAACTAAATATTTTTATTAAATCCCCAATCTTAGTTACTTTAGGAAAATGTGAATTTGATGTTAATGCATGAAATTGCACATTGCACTTTATAGAAGTCGTTAGTGGAGTGTGTGTGGTTAACCGACACACTAACATGGACTTATAAAGGGTGGCAATGAGTGTCTCAAAAATTATCATTGATTAATGGAGCGTGTGTGGTTAACCAACACATTAATTAGGTGATAAATGACATCAAGAATACCAAGCTAATTTGCATGGTTATTCATACCTTTTTTGTGATCCTCGGTATCTCAGTCACAAATGTAAAGGACATAATCGAGATTAAACATGTCATTGAATCGTTCAATGAATCTCAAAAGATCTAGGAATTTCATTTAAACCTATTTCATTCAAACTTCGTTTTTCGTGGTGAAATTGGTAAATCGTTATTTACCAACCTTTAAATAATTTGCAATTAGATTACAGAATCCCTCTTCTAAATTGTGAATTATTTAGTTGGATCATAGCCTTGATATTTCATTTGGGTGTTATATTGAGGATTTCCTTATCTAATCAAAACCTGTCCTTTTTCTTTTTCAGATGTCAACTTCAAACAACGCTTCTGGTTCCTCCAACAACAACTCCACCCACTTCTCTCTCTTGAGCATCTGCTCAAAAGTCACTTTTGATGGTACCAATTATTATGATTGGATACCCAACATCAAGATGGCTTTGCGTTTCGAGGACAAAGAATATGTGCTCGAAAAAGAGCTGAACGAGATCGATGAAACTAAAGCTACTCCTGAAGAAATAGTTGAGTATAGTAGAAACAACAACAATGCGAACAAAGTGTCATGCATCATGGTTGCCACTATGATTCCTGAGCTACAACAGTTCTATGATGACTATTGGTCGTATGAGATGGACAAGGACTTGATGGAAAAGTACCATCAACGAGCTTGTCAAGAAAGATACGAGATAGTTAAGTCCCTCATAACAAGCAAGATGAAGGACAGAGAGTCTGTCACGACGCACTTGCAACACATGCAGCGTTATGCGGATCGTCTGTTAAAACTCAATGTGAACTTCGATGAGGAATTGGCTATTGACATAGTCTTGCACTCAATGCCTAGCTGTTATGATCAGTTCATTATGACTTATCATCTGAACAAGGAGGAAACCACATTAAGTAAACTCCAAAGCTTGCTGAGAGACGCTGAAAGTGGAATGAAGGGAAAAAGTATTGCCTCCACTCCTGTTGCTGCTACTCCCGTCTTGGCCATTGGGTAAAGGAAGGGGAAGAAGAAGAATGCTCCCTCAAAACAGAACTGAAAGGGAATGTCTCAAGTCGGGTCGTCAAGCAATGACCCTAAAGGCAAATCTAGTTCTGATGCTCCCCCCGCATCTGACCCCAAAGAGGCTAATTGCTTTTATTGCCCTGAAAAGGGGAATTGGAAACGAAGCTGGCCCAAGTACTTGCAAGACATAAAGGATGGCAAGGTTGAGCCAACCTCAGCAGGTATATACATTATTCTATCTAAAAACTCATGACATTCGAATTCTTGGGTCCTTGATACAAGATGTGGTTTTCACATTTGTTCTGACTTGCAGGGGCTAAGAAAAAGTAAGGATGTGGAGCATGGGAAGATGAACCTGATTATGGGAAATATGAGATCGTCGCATGTTACCAATATTGGTGTTTATTCTTTAATGCTTAGTAGTGGGTTGAATTTAGATTTAAACAATTGTTGCTATTCGTCAGAAATGACAAGGCATATTTGATCGTCTTGGGAAGGTCGTAATGAGTTCAAGTTATGGAGGGCCCTCGAGATGTCGGGCATGCCGAGGATGGTAAGGGGTGATTTCGAGGACGAAATCAAATTTAAGTGGGGGAGAGTTGTAACATCTCAATTTTGAGGAATGAATTTTAAGCTTTATATGTATTTTCCCAGGGCAACTCGACGAGTTGGGAGGCGCCAGCTTGTCATGTTGAGTTTTAATGGCCACGTCCTTTCAAGACCGACTCGACGAGTTGGAAGGCCCCAACTCAACGAGTTGAAGGCTGAATATGAAAAACCCTAATTTTTAGGGTTTACACCCTATTTAAAGGCCTTAACTCTCATTTGCATCCTCCCTTACCGTCCCCTCAGTCCATAGAAACCCTAATAGTGCTTTCCCTCTCCATTTTGAGTGTGTGTGAGTTTTAAGAGTGTTCTTGGTGCTTTTCTTGAAAAAGTTGGAAGGTTGGTGGGGCATAGTGAAGGGAGGAGCTTTAGATCTGGGATTCTCAGTGTTTTTGTAGCCATTTGGAGGTATAAATGTTGGGTTATGAGCATTCTAACCCTAAATACCTTGGATCTATGTTTTCTCTATTATACATACAATTATGAACATCCAAGGTATTATCCTAATCTAGCATATAAAATAATAAATATAACAAGATAGAATACATACCTCTTTGATGTAGAATGTCTTCATGAAGCTTGAGTGCTTAGTGCCCCAAGTGTGACACCTCAAATGGTTCACACAACACCAAATACACTTGGAATAACTTGAGAGAAACTTGAACACTCCTTGAAATCGTCTAGCCCTCACACTCACACATTAGTGCACGATTTCTTGAGCCATGAGATTCTTTTATATGGTGGCTATTAGGGTTACACCATGTAACTCATAACTTTACCCATTCCTTATGCTCCATGGATTTTAACCTCCATGGAGTATCCATGGGTCACCCCATGGACTTAGTCCAACATAAGGAATCTTGGATCACAAGCCCACACATATAAGAATGAATGATTTACACAATCAACCCATATATTTAATTAGTCTCCTTTTGATCACTTAATTAATTCCAAATTAATTCTTGATCAATACTAATTAAATAACCTTATTAATATATTAGAACTTATAATATATTAACCAACCTTAAGTGTTATTTCTCTCATTATAGTCTATCCAAATGCATGATGCCATGCAACCCAAATGGACCATGCCGGGTCGGGTCAAGTCTTACCAATTATAGTTATGGACTTAGACATTAATCCAACAGTCTCCCACTTGGATAAGTCTAAAACTATTATTGCGTATGACTTCAGGAACCGATCAGCAATCGTAGCTCTCAAAAGCTTCTGTCGAACTCTGACCTTGTCGATGAACTCTGACCTTTGTCAATGACTTGTCCATTAGATAAGGGATCATATATTCCTCCATTCTAGATATCATATGGACTGAGACATGGATTATCAATCATTCTCTCTGTCCATTTGTTGTTTCCCGATTTCCGATTCATGATGACTGACTGATTGAACAAATCAAATCAGTCCTGGCTTGGCCAAGCACTCACATGTATCATCTTTAAATCATCGAGGGGCCCACATATATCGCTTTTATCCCAAAGGTAAAAGGAATGGATAAACTTCGACTCATATGGCTTGTTCTACTACTTGTTGAATCATACACAAAGGCACGTTTTATAACATCGAGTTACCAATGCGTTTTCGTGCAATCAATGTATAACCAACTCATAGTAACAACTCATATCTCTAGGTTTGAAGAATATAAGATATTATCGTCTCATGATCACTCGTGATAAAATCCATGAAGTGATTCAAATGAGCGCGGGTTGAATCCAATACTCAGAACTTATGAACACTCATGGGTGTTTTAGCACCACTTTTGTCCACCAACTTGGACCTCTACAAACCAACCCATGACAGTCTTGATTCATATCTACTTCCAACATATGACCGACTGTGGATGGTTTGAATAACTTAATCATTCAGGAAGAGCGACTTAGTTATTCTGGAAGTCAAAACATGCAAAGTGAAACACAAGAATAAATGAATCAAATATGGTATCAAACCCTATGAATATAAATAAACACTTTTATTTATCACCATACTGATTACTCATTATTCATTGTTTCGGTTTTATCAACTTTATACTTGAATTTAAAACAATAGTTGTCCCATGCTCCAAGCATGTACACTATGTTTTCTAAACACCAGTCATGCCATACACCAAGTATGCATACTATGTTTGTCTATGATCTTTACTTTGTAAAATAGATCAATTGAACATCACTCCAATGATCCTCCTTTCACAGTCCCAAATCCTTACTGCAAATGCAAGAATTCCAAATTCATGCCATTTAATGAAATCTGTTAGATTCTAAACTTATATGCATTGATCCTCTTAATGATTATGCACAAAGTCAGAAAGACTTGACAACAATCATTACAGAGCATTCCAAAGGAGATCAGCTCCTTGGAAACATCCTTCTTTCATTAAGTTTCCTAATCTTACACAGATTGAATAATTTCTAACTTTGAAACATTTCCATATTCCATTTTGACTATCACTTCTGAACAAGAGTTGCCTCCTTACAGATTATGTCAATATGGTCCTTCCAGAATTAACATTATACTTCCAACTATCCTTGAGCAACCAATCTTTGGTAAACCTTAGATTGTCCTCGACAATTGCTTAATCATTTTAGTCATATCCAATTCTAGACCTTTTCCCTTCATAATGCCCCAGGCATTTGGAAAATTTTAGAAAGGATGAATATAGCACATGTAATCGATCCTATATCCGAAGCATATGGGACACGATTCATGATGTCTCACATAAAGACTAAACCAGTCTTTTGCTATAATATTTCCATTTCAATTTGCCAAGTTCTCAAAATTCAGATTATGAAAAGGGATGCCGTAATCATAATCGAATTTTAGAACGCAAATAATGGACCCATATATAGAATTTCCTTATGTTGAGCCATTCCAACATGAAATTCATATATATATCCCTGATTAAATACGATTAAAATCTCAATCTAAGCTTTTAGAATTGAAATGAAGTATAATTTCCTCTCCCTTAATTATAGCAAAACAACTTTTTCAACCCCTGCAACCTCACGAATTGAAATTTTTGTTTTCTATAATTAACATTGCTAACTTGCAACCTTTGTCATAATTATCATGCTCCTACTAACATGATGATTATTAGCATAACACTTATGCTCCCACTAGCTTTGACATGTACTCAGAAATCAGCTGACTTTCTTACCAAAGTTCAGATTTCTGATACTAGATTGTTTTGATAAAACTTTATCAAAATCATACACCTCTCTTAGATAGCTCACATGTGTGTCTAAACAATTTTTAAACTATGAAAAGGGATGCCATAATCATAGTCTCAATTGTTTAGACCTTTGCCACTTCTCACAAGTCCATGTTAGTGTGCCGGTAAACCACACACGCTCCACTAACGACTTTGAGAATGCAAATATCACAATTGCTATCTAGCTAAAATCTACTTAGTGAAAGTGTTTCCTCACCATCATTTTCATGAATTGGAGAGAAACCTTATGACACTTAGATTTAATAGTGTATGTGTTCTTATCCATGTGAATTTTTCAAAACCATAATCACAAGACAAGGTTAGTGACAAATCCAAACTCATATTGATTAACTTGTGCAATCTTAAATTCTTGCCATTTGGCAGCTCAGGTGCCTGCCATTGCTTCCAAGTAGTTGTGCAACCAATTGAGAACTCTCAGAACTCCTATGCAAAGCCAACTTGAATAGGCACAAAAATTTCAACACGATAGGTTATAAACCTCAAGTCGTGTGCTAGTGAAGGACTTTAGGTTTTATTCTTGATTAAGTCTTGAAACTTTCAAGAGCTTTAAGACTCCCACTGTCCTCTTGACATATAAGACTCCCTTGTCAAATATTCAAGAGATAGTGCGGATTCTTTATCAAGACTAACACTTTACACAATTGGCCTAAGTTGGTCTCTGTTTTATCCAAAACATCACAACTTACCAATTTCAAATGTACAAGAGTAGATAACCTTTTACTCTTACATTTGACTAGTGTTAACAAACCCTCTTTAAGATATGTCACTCAAGTTACAATCTTGGAGTATGACTCTAAGAATTGTTTTGGAACGAAGTATGACTCATCTTTTTGATTTAACCATTTCAACAATTCGTGACTCCTCTTCTTAGTCATAAGAATGCACTAAGATGACTTTAGAGGACCAATTGTGATATGGTATCTTAATCATTAAGATGATCATAAACATGATACTAAAGTACTCTCCCATCTTTTCAGATTTGAGAAACTTTTATCTTTCTGCCATACTTTGATTCTTCTTATTCGTTCTGTCTCACATTGAAACTTCTCCAATGCTACAGACTTATACTTAAACTTATAAGTATAACCATATTTACTGAACTTAAGTAAATCATGACGAATAGTCTTCTTGATCTTTTGTGGTGGACTTGACCAGTGCACAAGAATGTGTACTCGATCCCTTAGTCCTTTCCTTATTCACATAAGGAATTAGTCTTAATTTTCCAAGCTGAAAGTTCTCATTCATCATACTATACAACTTACATGATTCCAAGTTTCGGTCCAATTGAACCTTGGGTGATGAGAATCTTTCCTTATTTGGTAATATTAGACACTACCACAACCGAAAGAATCAAATCCATTTTTCCAATATTGCTATCAATGGAATCTTATAAGCAACAACTTTTCACAAATGCCATTGTAAGGATACTTAAAATAAATAAAATCAAAACCTTTTTCTTTTATTTTAAAACTTTGCGGAAAAACTTATCCTTACAATCCATATGAAAACCTTGTTGTTATCTATTCCTAAGCAATATAAATATCATAACTTTTAAGTAATAGCCCAAAATTCTGATCACCGAACCATGCGATTGAAATCATCTTCGCGATCAGAATCAGCATGTACTTAATAGAGTTAGACAATGGACTTTACCTGAAGTAGAGCCAAACTTATTGACTTTAACATCCTTAGGTAAATTTGGCAGCTTCGTAACCAATGCCCCTTCCTTTGGCAATAGTTACCTATGGACCCTTGATAATGGGACTATCTCAGACTTCGCCTCTCTCTTTACCATTAGGTCAACCGAGTTGATTATGGCCGATCCCTTTCCATTGGGAAGAGAGAGCTTTACTGGATATCCAATGTCATCATTGTCAATGTACATAACGTTTTAGGAAGTTGATCTTAGCAAATAGATAAGATCATTAAGGGTCTTGTCTTAGTCTGTTTCATAGGATTCCCAAAAGAACTCACTATGTGACTTAGAAAGTAGTTGAGCCACCAACTTTCTCAAGACTTTGACACCCAACTCTCCCGGCTTGTCAATATGTGAGTACATCTCCAAGATGTGATCACATCTAGACCTTGCCTTGCCAATAGGGCTTGAGTGACCTTAAACTTTTTAGGAACTTGTGGGTTAGGGAGAATAATTAGAGGAGGTGAAAGAAGTATGATATCCATGGGACATCATCTTCATTTAGGAAAGCTTGTTTCAAGAGATTTGGGAAGATCATAAATGTCTAGACCAGACATCTTTTTGGGAGATATTCAAGATAGTTGATTTAAAGTCCTTAATATGACACCCAATATGAAATATTAAGGCTAGGACCCAACAAACTATTTTATAACTTAGAAGAGGGATGCTGTAATCCAAGCTATAAAATATTTGAAGGTAGGTGAATGACGATTCACCAATTTCCACCATGAAAAATGAAATAATTTATTAGGTTTTAATTGGATTTGAAAGTCCTAGATCTTTGAGATTCATTGAACTGTTCAAAGGCATGTTTCAATCTCGAGTGTGCCCTTCAGGTTTTGTGACTGGGATGCCGAGGATCACAAAACAAGGTGTGAATAACCATGCAAATATACTTGGTACCCTTAATATTTACCCCTTAATCAGTGTGCCGGTTAACCACACACGCTCCACCGATACTATGATAAATATTAAGTTACCCTTTTCCTACCTTGTTAAGTCCATGTTAGTGTGCCGGTTAACCACACACGCTCCACTAACGACTTAAGCAAAGTGCAAAGTGTAATTTCATGGGTTAGCACCAAATTCACATTTTCCTAAGTAACTAAGATTGGGTATTAATAAGAGTTTAGTTACTTAGTATTTATCATTAATACTTTTAATGAAAGGAGAATTATAGTCCTTGTCCTACCCGTTCGGCTAACGACCCTCCACCAGTCAAGGAAGCGGTGGGTGAGAGTGGACACCCATTAAACTGCCATTTTATAGGCAGTAACCTTATACCCCCTTATAGACCGGCTTCGTGCATGAGGCCTACTAACGGTAAGACTGACTTTATTCTTATACATATATATAAATATTATTAACTTATAATATTATAAAGTATAAGGGTTGAATTTTAACTTTTAAAATTCTAAGGGCTAACTTGGAATTAAACTATTCATAAGTGAAAACTTTTCAAATTCCAAAACTTGAGGGCAAGTTTTGAAACTATTCAAAACTAATTAATTCCATAACTTATGAGTTTAAAGTAGTTTTAATTAAAAAAAAAAACTCTTCAAGTTCCATAACTTGAGGACAAGTTATGGAAGACTTTAAACTAATTAATAAAAAAAATAACTTTTTTTATTGTAACTTATGGAACTAATTAAGGTTACACTTTTTTTTTAATTTAATGAAGAGACTCTTGAACCTCCATAACTTGAGGACAAGTTATGGAGTCATAAAACCATTTAATTAGAACTAGACTCTTCATTTTGCAACCTTTGCCAACTTTTATGAGTTTTATGATTCTTAAACGTGACTTTTCATATAACTTGAGGACAAGTTACAAAAACACACTTTGGAATCAACTCTTAGATTAAAATGGATTGAAAACAACTATTTCACACAACTTTTCTATTAATCTAAGAACCTCATAAGAACAAGATAATTCAAATCATCAATCTTTAAGAAATTAGCATGAACATACAAACTAATACAAATCTTGAAATTATGACAATTATCTTAGAAATTGGATTAACATGAACATTACCACATCAAAAACAAGTTTATAAGTCCAAAAACATCTTAGGGTAATGTTCCTAGTCCAATTCCAGCCAAAACAATCGAATATATGCATCCAACTCGATTTTTCAGCTACTTTTGCAAGTATAACAAGAAAACAAGCCTAGGCTCTGATACCACTGTTGGGTTATGAGCATTCTAACACTCCTAAGTGTACATGCAACCCTAAATACCTTGGATCTATGTTTTCTCTATTATACATACAATTATGAACATCCAAGGTATTATCCTAATCTAGCATACAAAATAATAAATATAACAAGATAGAATACATACCTCTTTCATGTAGAATGTCTTCATGAAGCTTGAGTGCCTAGTGCCCCAAGTGTGACACCTCAAATGGTTCACACAACACCAAATACACTTGGAATAACTTGAGAGAAACTTGAACACTCCTTGAAATCGTCTAGCCCTCACACTCACACATTAGTGCACGATTTCTTGAGCCATGGGATTCTTTTATATGGTGGCTATTAGGGTTACACCATGTAACTCATAACTTTACCCATTCTTTATGCTCCATGGATTTTAACCTCCATGGAGTATCCATGGGTCACCCCATGGACTTAGTCCAACATAAGGAATCTTGGATCACAAGCCCACATATATAAGAATGAATGATTTACACAATCAACCCATATATTTAATTAGTCTCCTTTTGATCACTTAATTAATTCCAAATTAATTCTTGATCAATACTAATTAAATAACCTTATTAATATATTAGAACTTATAATATATTAACCAACCTTAAGTGTTATTTCTCTCATTATAGTCTATCCAAATGCATGATGCCATGCAACCCAAATGGACCATGCCGGGTCGGGTCAAGTCTTACCAATTATAGTTATGGACTTAGACATTAATCCAACAATAAAGTCTATACCTTGACCTCTTATTTCTTAGTTCTCGTCCTATGGAAGTTTAAGGGCCTTTTTGGCCCATTTTGGGACCATTCCTTGGATTGGTCATTGCATGAGGTTATAGCTTTAGATCTGGGAGCTTTGTGGCCTCCTTGAGCCTAAAGTTCCAATATTTAACTAGATCTAAACCTCCTTCATGCACTAAGTCCCCTAATAAAGCTTTAATGGAGTGTTCTAGCCCTTTGATTCCATGCATAGACGTAAAGTTAGCAACTTTACGTGATATATCAACCCTAGGGGGCCAAATCTATAATTTGGGGCTTTAGAGTCGACTGGAAGGGGCAAAATATGTTAAGACAGGAAAACTAGACGAGTTGCCCTGACAACTCGACGAGTCGGATCGAGTTTTCCCGCTTTCTAGATGTTGTAGGAACTCGACGAGTTGTCCTGTCGACTCGGCAAGTTGATTAGGGTTTCCTGGTTTATTGAACACTGAAGAACTCGATGAGTTGCTCTGGTAACTCGACGAGTTGTCTCGAGCTTTTCACGATCTTCTGAGATATGAAGGAACTCGACGAGTCAGAAGATGCACTCGACAAGTTGGGTTAACATGGACTGTTGACTTTGACTTTGACCATGGTTGACCAAGTTTGACTTCTGAGGGTATTTTGGTAATTTGGGATTTTAATGGAATGAGTCATATGGTGGTTACACGCAATTGAGTTTGGAGCTGCGAGTTGGGATTTGATTTTATCGGTTCAACACTACTTGTGAGGTGAGTTATTCTCACTATACTAACAGGGTCTAAGGCACCAAGGCCGACCCTTTTTGGTTTGTTATCCACGTTATTGCATGATGCTATGTTTAATGATCTGTTAGATTTATATCGTGGTATATAGGATGGTGCTATGTTTAGTGATCTGTTAGATCTGTATCCTGGTATATATGATGATGCTATGATTAGTGATCTGTTAGATCTGTATGACTGTTTGGACATGCTAGATAGTGTTTGATATTTATGTGTTGATTGTGTGATTGCGGGTGGGTTGAGGCGGTCCTGCTTTGTGCTCTAGGCCAACAGACCCAGGGCGGCTCGGATAGACTAAAGGCCCATCGGGCGTACCAGTCATGCCGAAGGCCCGGAGAACGGTCCAGACAGGCTGAAGGCCCATTAAGGCGGTCCAAACATGCAGAAGGTTCTGAGAGTGGGCTAGATAGACTGAAGGCCGGTGAGGCGGTCCAGTCATACTGAAGACTCTATATGCATGCTGTTTGTTATGATATTGTTCTGGTTTTGTATGCGTTGGTATTTTGGGGGAACCCACTAAGCTTCGGACTTACAGTTGTCGATTTTGTTTCAGGTACTTCGGGTGATCGTAGGAAGGCAAATGCTTGATCGTACACCTCCTCACATTTTATGATTTTGATTTCTGGGATTCTCTGATATGAAACTATTTTGAAAACATTTTGTAATAACTAATGGTTTTTGGATGTTAGAAAAAGTTTTAAATTTTTATGAATTTTGTGGATGTTACAAGTTGGTATCAGAGCCTTGGTTTGAGTGACTTGGAGGAACACTCGTGTGAATCCAGTCTCAAACTAAGGAAAAGATTTTCAAAATTATTTTCAAATGGTTTTCAAATCACTAAAGGAGGATGCGATATGTACGATCAGCCGGAGCTAGTAAGTAGACCCCAAAACACCATGTTATTATTTGATATTGTGATACGTTAGAACAATATGCTAGTGATAAGATAGGGATCCTCAGGAATCGTATGATAGAATTGCCTGATCTTTGATTCCTTATCTTGTGTAGAGTACCTCGTTGATTGTTGTATGACTCTTTCATGTGTGAACTAAGTATTGAGTGAATACGCTAAGTCACATGCTACATGGATTAAATCGTCTTAGGGTAAAGGATTTGGTCCTGCTGTGCAGCTCTTGTCTGAGTCCAACCGTTGTAGGATTAAATCTTTTAGTCTAAGATTGTTTAAGTCGTGTGGCATGTGATTGTATTCATTCAATAGTTAACTGGCACCAATGGAGGGTCATGTGGCAGTTGGTGGTAGGATGGATTATGTGGGGTCAGTCGGCCAGTATGAGTTATTTATCCTTCCTCTAGGAGTGAGGATTGAGCGTTCTCCTATGCTTATGAGTATCGTTAGGGTGTTGTGATGATCCTTGAGACAAATACAGGTAGGTGTGTAAGGTAGTATGGGCCCATAGTAATGAAAGCACAGGACCTGTACGTGTAACAAGGAAGTCACAACCCCTAGGGCTTAGTTGGGAGTTGGTTCCCCTTTGTTTATGCGGATTATCTGATATCTCCCTACTTTATGTTCATTATGGTGATGACGATCCAATTTGAGGCGGGATCCGGATCAGGATCGGGAGCTAGCGGCCAGGATAGGTCGGTGTTGTCCGTTGATCAGATGTGGGAGATGATTTCCGTAGAAGTTTCTTAGATTTTGCAAGAAGAATTGTCCGGTGTCGTGAATCGGGTCACTGCCAGGGTAATCGCCAAGCTCGAGGAGCAGGCTGCAGCCTTGCCGACTGCGAGAGGTGTTGCTATTGAGATGACCACTGAGGGAGTGCTGGATGTAGGGACCCGACTAGGAAAGAGGAGGAGGGATCTTTAAGCAGAAGACGATAAGTTTGAGGCTGCTGACCAGGGTACTGGAAGTCAGGAGAATCATGAGGTGTGTGGCAAGTGTGGGGGCACTCACAAATTTTCTTGTCACAAGTTCAGGTGTTTCAAGTGTGGAGAAAGAGGGCATGTGCAACGGGATTGTAAGAAGGATCAGATATGCTTTCACTGTCGTCATCCAGGTCATTTCACGTCCAGCTGTCCTACTTTGGGGGCAGAAGGAATTCGGGTTCCATCGATCATCGTTCCTCAGGAGGTCAAGGTCAAGCCACAATAAGTCTCTAGTATGTAAATGGAACCCCCATTCTGTAATAATTTTATGGTATAATTGTCCTTGATCGGTATTTGTTTTGCTTCGGAATCTTATTGGGTATGGGTAAGTAGTGTCTTCAAGATAGTTATCTGTTTTTCCTAATCTATGTACTGTGAATCCTCATATGCCCTTCCGCTTGGGTCGTTAGGGCGTTGGAAGTGTCAGGGGAATTTTATTACCACGAGGGATTGTAGATAGCTAGAGCTCAGAGATTCATTTGAGGATGAAAAGTTAAAGTAAAGATTCGCCAGTTCAGGGTAAGGGTTATAGTTTTAAGTCACCAACATAAAGGACGTAAGGATTTAGTCGCAGTGGCTAGCGACAGTATGTCAGCACCGGGGTACGCAGGCAGATTGATGCGACACGAGTACCTTAGTGATGCAAGAAAGGGCCACATTCTTGGGAATGGGAAAGCTAGGCATTGGATTGTATTTGGGTTGCAAGCAAGGAAGGTATGTCTGTATCGAAAATCGGTAGTTGCTTATGCTCTATAAGTAGTTATCATTTGGGAATTCAGAGGTCTTCAGTTGGAATTCAGGTTTCTCTTAGGGTTCGTTTGATCCGTATATGGAGGATTATTCGGCGTATGTTGTTCATTCCACGGTTAAGTATGGTGATACCTAGTTGGATCGGTTAAGTTATGTTTTGGTTTCACCACCAATGGGTGGTGGTTAGTGTCTAAGTAGGGGAGAATTGGGAATTCTTGGGTTGAGCGTCAGCCGTTGAAGGTTTTGTCAGTTATTGTTTGGGCTGCTGTTTTCAGATTTGTTAGGCTGGTGTTGGTCAGTGAACCTTTCCAAGAGAGGGAATGTTCAGCTCCAGTTGGACTTGTGGTTCTTTGGTTTAGGTGTCAGGATATTCTAGACCATCGGTTGATGAGTTCGTTTTTTTTTCAGCGGGAATCCTTTGAAGGATTCAAGAGGCAACAGTTAAAATCAAGGAATGCGTCACCGGCCCTCCTGTGCGGTGTGTTTATGTTCTCTCAGTCTTTGGGTATGTTTACCCTCAATGGTGGAGTGGAATTCTAATTCATATCAGACTCGGGTTTTGGCAACCTTCGGGATCACCATGGAAGTCTTCACGAACTAGTTTTGTGTTGGTAGAACTTGTTCAGTCTCAATCTAGTATGGGATCTTGTTGCAATAAATCAGGAGGAATGGGAGTTCCCTAAGTATGTGTATCACGGAAATTTGTTGTGTGTGTCCGTGGGTTGACCAAGGTAGCATCGGGGTTTGGTTTGACTTATACGCATGGTTAGGTTGGGGTTATAGTGTGCAAATTGGATCAAGAGTTTGACCATCACCCTATTCTCGGGTCGTGTACGACCATGACTTTGTAAGGTTTTGCTTGGGTAGCAGCTTGTTTTATAAGTGAATTGTACGTGGCAGGGTTTCAACATTGTTGTGCTTGCTCGGTGTTGTGAGGAACATTGATTAGGTCCTTTTAAGGCAATGGAAGGAAGTGAGTATATTTAGGCCAGGGTGTTGGACAAACGAGGTAATGCCGACAAGATCGGTATGAGGTCGAGAGCATTCAAGTCATAGGTTGTGGGCCTAGTGGACAGGATTATCCGTTTCTCCTGTTTGTGATACTCTCAGTATTGACGCATTGATGGGGAGTATCGGTCAGGTATCAGGAAACCTCTGTGGGATACCTGCATTATCTTTCTGGTTGTACACGAACTGCTGTTGGGGTTTTGATTTCAATATTGAAAAGTGATTATGAGGTCACAAGTCATAAGAACTCTTTATGATGTCTCGAGTGGTTATCCAGGTGGGGGTACACCTGAGCCGACAGGAGTGGATGTAATGCATAATTTTTTTTGGTTAATCATCTTGCTCATTGAAGCAGTGGTTTGTAATGACATAGAAGAGAGTCTAGGATTATTAAGGTAAAAGTACATCATATGGTCGGGATTTGGGTGAAATGCACGGTCGATATGTTTTATGGATCATGTCTGCATGATTCTAGTAGGGTCTCCAGTCAGGGACTGGGGGTGGATTATAATTGGATGCACATCAGTTTCCGGGAAGAATCTACAAGAAGATATTTAGAGGTGCCATTTTCGAGTGGGCTCTTGGTGGAAACTCGCGTTGGGGATCGCAAATGTATCCGTGCAAGGTCTGTATTCTAGAAGTATGTGAAGTAAGTGAAGGATCTTTCGGTCGGTGGTGCGAATCGCGAGTTCCAGGCGGAAGGTGTAATGTCATCATGATGTTGTAGTCAAAGGGTTGTTTGGGTTAGAATGTTCCTGTCTTCCAGGTTCTGGGAACCTGGTGGCTAGATCATGTGTGGGACTGGTAGTTTCAGCGGCGGGGAGAAAATTCTTTGCTTCCAGGATTAGTGAGAAGTAGCGATGAATCAGAAGATTTTGGGTGAAATGCAATGGTAGATTCTTGAATCTCGGGTCATGAGTTTAGAACCGAGTTAGATCTTTCTCCTGGTATTTAGCATGTTGCTTCGTGGTAATCGCCTGCAGGATTGTATACTATGAGAAATTAGTAGGCGACAGGGAGCGGTATGATTGTTGTTGGTCGGTATTATGTGCATACTCGATCCTGATTGTCTAGTTGGTGACATATTGTGTTCGTTTGGGTTGAGGCGGTCCTGCTTGTCGCGGTAGGCCAAGACACCCGGTGCGAACCGACGGTAAGTCGTAGGTACGGAGGCTCAGGAGGAGCGGTAGGGTTGAGGTGGTAGGCCAACAAACCATGGATATTCCAACCCGATGGTTGATTGGACCCGACATGATGGCATTCCAGCCCGAGGATGATCGGGCCAGGCACGAGATTCCGTGCTTATGAGCTAACAGTAATGTGCATGTTGGTTCGGGAGTTAAAGGAGGCATTGAATTCGCAACAACATGTGATATGTGATTCTGTTTTCTGAGGGGAACCTTAATTTATCAGAAGTTGGATAGTCGGTTTAAGGGATAAGTGGAATGAAATTAACAATGGTTCAGTATTAGCGGTCTGTCAGGGAATCAGACCGGTTTCGAGATTTCAGGCTTCAGATTTCACGTGAAGTGGGATTGGTCGCTACGTGGAATTATGGATTGGGTTTCTCCGAGGTGGAATTATTCTGCTAGGTTTGATCGTCTTGGGAAGGTCGTAGTGAGTTCAAGTTATGGAGGGCCCTCATGATGTCGGGCATTCCAAGGATGGTAAGGGTGATTTCGAGGACGAAATCGAATTTAAGTGGGAGAGAGTTGTAACATCCCAAATTTCAGGAATGAATTTTAAGCTTTATATGTATTTTTCCAGGGAAAATCGACGAGTTGGGAGGTACCAACTCGTCGTGTTGAGTTTTAATGGCCGCGTCCTTTCAAGACCTACTCGACGAGTTGGAAGGCCCCAACTCGACGAGTTGAAGCCTGAATCTGAAAAACCCTAATTTTTAGGGTTTGCAACTTATTTAAAGGCCTTAACTCTCATTTGCAGCCTCCCTTACCGTCCCCTCAGTCCATAGAAACCCTAATAGTGCTTTCCCTCTCCATTTTGAGTGTGTGTGAGTTTTAAGAGTGTTCTTGGTGCTTTTCTTGAAGAAGTTGGAAGGTTGGTGGTGCATAGTGAAGGGAGGAGCTTTAGATCCGGGATTCTTACTGTTCTTGCTGCCATTTTGGAGGGATAAAGTCTATACCTCGACCTCTTATTTCTTAGATCTCCTCCTATGGAAGTTTAGGGGCATTTTTGGCCTATTTTGGGACCATTCCTTGGATTGGCCATTGCATGAGGTTATAGCTTCAGATCTGGGAGCTTTGTGGCCTCCTTAGGCCTAAAGTTCCAAGCTTTAACTAGATCCAGACCTCCTTTATGCACTAAGTCACGTAATAAAGCTTTAATGGAGTGTTCTAGCCCTTTGATGCCATGAATGGACATAAAGTTAGCAACTTTACGTGATATCTCAACCCTAGGGGACCAGATCTATATTTTGGGGCTTTAGAGTCGATTAGAAGGGGCTAAATATGTTAAGACAGGAAAACTCGATGATTTGCCCTGACAACTCGACGAGTTGGATCGTGTTTACCCACTTTCTGGATGTTGTAGGAACTCGACGAGTTGTCCTGTTGACTCGGCGAGTTGATTAGGGTTTCTCGGTTTATTAAACACTAAAGAACTCGACGAGTTGCTCTGGTAACTCGGCGAGTTGTCTTGATCTTTTCACGATCTTCTAAGATATGAAGGAGCTCGACGAGTAAGTAGATGCACTCGACGAGTTAGGTCAACATAAACTGTTGACCTTGACTGTTGACTTTGACTTTGACCATGGTTGACCAAGTTTAACTTCTGAGGGTATTTTGGTAATTTGGGATTTTAATGGAAAGAGTCATATGGTGGTTACATGTAGTTGAGTTTGGAGCTGCGAGTTGGGATTCGATTTTATCGGTTCAACACTACTTGTGAGGTGAGTTATTCTCACTATACAAACATGGTCTAAGGCACCAAGGTCGACCCTTTTTGGATTGTTATCCTGGTTATTGCATGATGCTATGGTTAGTGATCTGTTAGATCTGTATCCTGGTATATATGATGGTGCTATGTTTAGTGATCTGTTAGATCTGTATCCTAGTATATATGATGATGTTATGATTAGTGATCTGTTAGATATGGATGACTGTTTGGACATGCTAGCTAGTGTTTGATATTTATGTGTTGATTGTGTGATTGAAGGTGGGTTGAGGCGGTCCTGCTTTGTGCTCTAGGCCAACAGACCTAGGGCGGCCCAGATAGACTGAAGGCCCATCGGGGCGTACCAGTCAGGCTGAAGGCCCAGAGAACGGTCTAGATAGGCTGAAGGCCCGTTGAGGCGGTCCAGACATGCTGAAGGTTCTGAGAGTGGGCAAGATAGACTGAAGGTCATTGAGGCGGTCCTGTCATATTAAAGACTCTATATGCATGTTGTTTGTTATGACATTGTTCTGGTTTGTATGGCGTTGGTATTTTGGGGGAACCCACTACGCTTCGGGCTTACAATTGTGGATTTTGTTTCAGGTACTTCGGATGATCATGGGAAGGCGAAGGCTTGATCGTGCACCTCCTCACATTTTTTGATTTTGATTTTTGTGATTCTCTTATATGAAACTATTTTGAAAACATTTTGTAATAACTAATGGTTTTTGGATGTTTGAAAAAGTTTTAAATTTTTATGAATTTTATGGATGTTACAAGTTGGTATCAGAGCCTTGATTTGAATGAATTGGAGGAACACTCATCCCAATAAAGAAGGTTGCCAAAACACCTCACGAGATGTGGACAGGAAAGGTTCCCTCGTTGGCACATATCAAGGTTTGGGGTTGTGAAGCTTTCGTTAGATGAGAGACTCACGACAAGCTTGAACCTCGAAGTAAGAGATGTATTTTCATCGACTACCCACAAAAGTCTTTTGGATACCTGTTCTACATACCTAGTGAAAACGTGGTCTTCGTAGCACGAAGGGGAGTCTTGCGTGAGAGAGAGAGAGAGAGAGAGATCATATGCAAAGAGGACAGTGGGATTACAATTGATCTTGAAGAAATTCAAGATTCAAGCGATGAAGGAACCTTTAACACTAGCCCTCAACTCGAGGAAGAAATTCCCGTTGAACCAATTGACGAGTCATTACCTCTTAGACGTTCCAACAAAGTTAGAATGACACCAGAGATTTATGGGTTCCATATTACTATAGATGGTGATACGTTTATCAGTGATAATACACTGATAAATTTGGATGGGCCTTCTAACTACAAGGAAGCCATGATGGGCCCTGAGTATGCCAAGTGGAAAGAGGCAATGGACAACGAGATCAAGTCCATGTATGACAACCAGGTTTGGAATTTGGTTGACAATGTACCAGGTCGTAAGGCAGTTGGATGCAAATGGATCTTCAACAAGAAGATTGACATGGATGGAAAGGTACACACTTTCAAGGCACGACTGGTTGCGAAGGGATTTACTCAAATCCCAGGGGTTGAATATGATGAGACCTTCTCACCAGTGGCTAAGATTAAATCTATTAGGGTTATGTTAGTCATAGCTGCGTTTCATGATTATGAAATATGCAGATGGATGTCAAAACCGCTTTCCTTAATGGAAAGTTGGTTGAGGATGTTTACATGAGTCAGCCAGAAGGTTTTGTGGATGCTAAGTACCCCCAATAGAGTGTGTAAGCTTGAGAAATCAATCTATGGATTGAAACAAGCTTCTCGCAGATGGAATCTTTGCTTTGGCGAGAAGGTTAAAGAGTTTGGCTTTTCTAGAAGTGAGGATGAATCTTGGGTATATGTCAAAGCTAGTGGGAGTATAGTCACCTTTCTGGTATTGTATGTTGATGACATAGTACTCATATGAAACAACGTTCCAACTTTGGAAAATGTTAAGTCTTGGCTTGGAAAGTGTTTCGCTATGCAGGATCTGGGATAGGATGCTTATATTATTGGAATAAAGATTTTAAGAAATAGGATTAGAAAACTAATTGGACTTAGACAAAGCACGTATTTAGATAAGGTGCTAAAGCGTTTTAGCATAGAAAATTCAAGGAAAGGAGAGTTGCCTATCCAAAGTAATACCAAGCTGAGACTTAGAGTCCGAGTACCGATGCTGAGATAGCGGAAATGAGTCGAGTGACATATGCTTCCGCCGTTGGATCGATCATGTATGCTATGACATGTACTCGCCCTGACGTGGCTTTTTCTTTGAGCATGGTTAGTCGATATCAGGGAAATTTGGGTAAAGCTCACTAGATAACGGTAAAGAACATTCTTAAGTATCTGCGAAGAACTAAGGACTGGGTCCTTGTGCTTGGTGGCAGTGAGGACTTGAGAGTTACTGGGTATAGTGACGCCAACTTTCAAACAGACAGAGTCAACTTTCGTTCTCAATCTGGCTGGGTGTTTACCCTTAATGGAGGAGCTATGACTTGGAAAAGTTACAAGCAGGAGACCGTAGCTGATTCTACATGTGAATCAGAGTATATAGCTGCGAGCGAAGCATCAATGGAGGCTATATGGTTGAATAACTTCATTGGAGACCTTGGAGTTGTGCCAGCCATTAAGGAGCCGATGAAGATTTTCTGCGATAATGAACAAGCGGTTGCCTTGACCAAGGAATTAAGGGATCATGGCATATCTAGACATATCGACAGAAAATATCACTTTATCAGACATCGAGTAGAAGAAGGACACCTTGTCGTAAAGAGGGTATCATCTGAAGAGAATCCAACATATCCACTCACAAAGGGTCTGAGTAGGGTTAAGCACATTCAGCATGTGAGGAGCATTGGTCTGAAGGATGATATTAGTTTTAGTGATTAGATAGATATTTAGAAACTTGTAACAAATAAATGCAATTGACATTTGATGATTAAATAATGGAGATTTACTTATGAGTATTGTTTACTATCTTTTGTCAATTGTTTATCATTGTGTTTCATTTTGCATGTTTTACTTCCCGAATAATTAGATTATTCAAATATCCACAGTCGATCATACTTTGGGAGTAAGTAGTGAATTAAGACTGTCATGAATTGGGTTGTAGATTTCTAAGGGATTAGACGTAGCAATGGTTTGCTGCAATATTCATGAGTACTTTTGAAATAGGGATTTAAGTATCGGATTAAACCCACGCTCAGGGAATTACTTCATGGAATTTATCACGAGTAATTCCGAGACGATAATATCATATAATCTTTAAATAGAGATATATGAGTTATGTTTACGAGTTGGTTGTGCATTGATAATGCGTAAACGCATCAGTAACTTGGTGTTATAAAACGTATTTTTGTGCATGATTTGATGAGTAAACAGTGCAATCATATAAGTCAAACTTTATCTGTTCCTTTTTCCCTAACGGGAAAAGTGATATCTTGGGCCCCTCGATGATTTGGTGGTTGACTTGTGTGTCGGGCCCTGTCAGGACTTAATTGATGTATTCAATTGTAGTTCCTTGTCATTACAAATTAGAAATCAGGAAACAAACTATTAGAAAATGACAATGATTATGTTTCATGTCATTTGTCCACATGATATCTTGCAGAACGGAGGATTATATGATCACTTATCTTAGGACACGTAACTGACTAGGTCAGAGTTCGACAACGGCTTTGAGAGCTACAATTTGCTGGTCAATTTTTGAAGTCATACTTGCATTTATAGTTATTAGACTTATCCAAGTGGGAGACTTTTGGATTAGGTGTCTAAGCCCATAACTATATTTGGTATGTAATTGAATTGATAGTAGTATAGTCCTTTTGGGTTGCCTTTGCATTGGTAACTAGACAGGATGATTAGTTGAGGAAGAGGAAGAATTTATTAAATTGATTAATAAATTGAAATAAATGATTTATTAATATATTATGGAAATAATATATTAATTAGAAATCATATTATTAATTAATATTTAATCAGAAATTAATTTGGAAATAATTTTGGGATTAAAGGAATTAATTGAAAGTACAGGGGCTGTTTTGCAATTAATTAATAGTTGTGTCTTGGGCTCTTGGATCACCCTAAAGAGGGTTGGCCGAAATTTCTAAGGGAGGCCCTAAGGATTTCGTCTAAGGCCTTAAGAAGGTGAGTCCATGGGCTGCTTAGGCCTTAAGCTGGAAATTAGGGTTTCCTCCAGCAAACCCTAGCTTTGGGACTAAGCAACCTTAACTATAAAAGGAGCATCACCCCATCTAAGTTTTGACCATCTCAAGAAACCCTAGAAGAGCCGAAGCTTTGAATGCCTCCCTCCTCTCTCCTCTCTCTCATAATCATCCTATTGCCTTGGTGTGTTTGTGAGCCATTAGAGGTGTTACATTTGTGGCACTTGTTCTCAAAGTCAAGATCTTCAAAGGAATCCATTATATTAGTATATAAAAATAAAGGTATGTGTTCTAATCTCTTTTTTATTAATTTCTAAATTATTAGATGCATGCTAGGGTTTCTAGTTTTTTGTGTTCAATGATTGTATGTCTAATAGAGAAAACTTAGATCCAATTATTTAGGGTTGCATGCACACATGATTGTTTGTATGTTCAAAACCCATCAATACATGCCTTTTGTATCGGAAGAAGAAGGTATTTGAATTAAGAAAAGGCCTCAACAACTGAATTAGCCCCAAAGCTTGTGGTTTGACTGCAGTTAATATATGTATAATTATTAGAACAAGAGCAATGTAATGATATTGAAGGTATGCCAAAAGCTATGATTTTGGCCAATAAATCATTTGTTGTATAGAATTCTATACTAATATGTTAATATTTTATATGATTAATATGTTAATTAGAAATAGTGATACTTAATTAAGAATTAATCATAATTAATTTAGAGTTAATTCCCGATTAATTAGGATTAATAAAAGGTATAAGGGCCGAGTTGTAGTTGTTCGATAGTTGAACATTAGAGAAATTCTAAAATCCTCCTAGGGTGGTTGGTTTTGGGTGCCCTAGATAGGGTTCTGGAAGCCTCCATTTGATAGCCAAGAACCTAGATAATTACCTGATTTGAAATATTATTGTTTTATGTTCAAATCTAGGGGTTCTAGGGTTTCTAGGCAGCTATAAAAGGAGCCTTAACCCCTTGTATTTTCTGCCTAACCATTCCATAGAGTGAAATCCGAAAATCTCACTTCTTTCCACTATCTCCTCTCAATCTTATAGTTTCTTGTGATGTGGGTATAAAACATTAGAGGCTTGCACATTATTGGAGCTAGGTTTTCCAAAGAGCCAAAATGATTTTGATTAGCTTGCTTGGATCTAAAAAAGGCATGCTCTCTAAACATGAATTTCAAGTTCATAGGGTTTAGTTGTGCTCTTCATAAGTATGTTTCTATTAGATGTGAAAAAGACATAAACCTAATTTAGGTTACATGTACCCTTAAGTGTTAAGAGCTTTTCTGCATGTACATTGTATTGGTAACCTAAATTCCCCAATAGTGGTATAAGAGCCTTGATTTTCACATTATTGGTGCATAATAGATGAATCCAAAAAACACGAAAAAAAATTGACAATCTGCTTTGTCACGTCGTTACCAGTCCTTCGTCACGACGTGAAATCTGTCTGGAATGCGATATTTGTATTTTCTTGCCTTAATTCAAAAGATAGGATAATTACTAGTTAATGCACATTATTTTAAATGTATAAAATTTGAATATATCTACTAGGTAATTAAGAATCCTAATTTGAATATAAAAGGAAGATTAAATAAGATAATTATCCATTATATAATAATGTAATTATCTTAAGAAGACTTAAGAATATTAATTAAAAGTCTAATTAATAGATAATTCTAAAATCATATTCAAATATTAATTATTAAAGGTTAATTGAATTATTATGATTTGAACCTTGTATTTCCAAAAGTTTTAAAATACACCCTATACATATGTATAAGAATATATTACTATATGTATCATTAAAAAGTCAGTCGAATCAATAGTAGGCCTTATTCACGAAGCCACACTCTAAGAGAGGTATAAGGAAATGGCTTATAAAATGACCGTTAAATGGATGTCCTTTTCACCCACCGCTTCTTTGTGTGGCGGATGGTCATTAGCCGAACGAGTTTGATAGGACATAATCACATTAAAAGTATAATGTATGAAGTACTAGAACATTCTAAAATCCCACTCTATTTACTTAAGTAAAAATGTGAAATTGTATGCTAATCCATGAAAACACACATCATTTCTTTGTGAGTCGTTAGTGGAGCATGTGTGGTTATCTGACACACTAATATGAGACTATAAAGTAGAAATGATGGCATATACTCAAAATTTATGGTTGTTGATGGAGCATGTGTGGTTTACCGGCCTGTCAATGCGAGACCATAAAGAACCTCGAGCATATCAAGCGGGTTTGCATGGTTATTCACATCTTATTTGTGATCCTCGGCATCAGTGACAAATTGAAGAACATAATCGAGATTAAACATGCCATAGAAAAGTCAATGAATCTCAAATGATTTAGGAATTTCATATTAGATTGAAATTGTTAAAGTGCCTTACCTACCTAAATGAATTCGTAATTAGATTACGACATCCCTCTTCTTAATTTCAAATTGCATTATTGGATTCTAGCATTGAATTTTAATTTGGGTTAAAATATTAAGGAATTAAATCAATTAACTAGAATCTTGTATCTTATTTTAGATGTTTGGAAATGGTGAACTTCCTCCTCTTATGAGGACTACTGGCTCTATGAGATGAACCATGTTCTATCTAAAATGTTTCTTAAGAATAGAGCGCTACAAAGTCGCCAAGGCCCTCATTGATTGCAAATTGAAAAATGGGGAATCTATGTGTGCTCATGTGTAGAAAATGCATAGGCACATAGAGAGATTGGAGAAGCTCAACGTGAACTTTGGAAAGGAGATTGCAATTGACATGGTGCTAAACTCCTTTCCCAGTAGTTATAATCAGTTGATCCTGACTTATCACTTGAACAATACTGAGACCACGTTGATTGAGCTTCATAATTTATTGCAGACATCTGAAGCAGGAATGAAGAAGTATCATTCCAATAGTGTTGGAACTGCCCCAGTCACGACCATCTAACAAGGAAAGGGTAAGAAGAGAAAGGCCCTTTCCCAACCCAAGTGGAAAGGGAAAGCCCACATAGGAGAGTCTAGTGGGTCAAAAAGAAGGCCCAACTTTGATACTCCTCCTGTTGCGGACTCCAAAGAGGTCGTGTGCTTTCATTGTGGGAAAAAGGGCCATTAGAGAAGAAGCTGCCCCAGGTATCTCCAAGAAGTGAAAGAAGCTAAGGTCTAAAGGAAAGTGAAGAGGTCGAGCATGGGAAGCTGAACCTGGTCATGGGGAATAGGATAAAGTCGGTTGTTACCAGGATTAGGACTTATGAGCTCGTGTTTGATAGTGTTAGGGTTGATTTAAACAATTATTGTTGTAACAACGTAAATTCCAAAACAATTTTTCACTTTTAAAAAAAATATAATTTCATTCATAAATATTATCAATCTCAATGTATCACATATCAAATCCATAAAATTCATCCAAAGATCACAATACATAAAAACTCCACAAGTGTGTACTGATCATGCCGGCGCCTTCCCGCGATCCTCACTGGTACCTGAGACACATAACACAAAACACTATAAGCATAAATGCTTAGTGAGTTCCCCAAAATACCACATATAACACATATTAGCCACTCGAGCTATAACTCTGTGGGCCCACTGGCCCTAACTCTGTGGACCCTTTGGTCCTAACTCTGTGGACCTTCCGGTCCTAACTCTGTAAACTCTGGAATACACACAACATAAATCACATAGAAATAATGCAGTGCAACACATCACATACATAGCATACAAGATACTCTGTCACATAACTCTACTTACCACTCAAGGTAAAGTATAGTGAGAAGACTTACCTCGGATAACTCGGTAAACCCCAAACTCGGAAATACTGATCTAGCCTTCCCCTAATCACATAAAATAATTACTCTAACTAATACGACTTTCAGAGACTAGGCTAATCCCTCTCTAAGTTCTCTAGGAAGGGTAAAAGACCATTCTACCCCTCCAATGGCTCACAAGTCCAAACATTGACTCAACCCTAAAAGTCAACGAAGTCAACTCTAGTCAACGGTCAAACTTTGACCAGACTCGTCGAGTGCATACGTGCGACTCGGCGAGTCCACACGGGTCCTCTGAATCCTTCTAAGCCTCACTTGGCACGTTGAGTCCCTCCTTCACTCGTCGGTTTACTCTGCAACGAATCGCGGGGCAACCCCGACTCGACTTGTCGAGTCCACTTATGAACTCGGCGAGTTGCTCCCATGACAACACTCAAATGACCTTCTGAGGTCAAATCTGCTTCTCTAAACTATAGATCCGACTTCCCCGCGACCAATAACCACATAAAGGTCGAATCTTGACTCACATGCAACGCACCCAAGGCTTCTTTTGGTGAAATAACTACTAAAATGGCCACCTAGGCTTATAACTCCAAAGGGATGGCATAAAGCAGAGTGATAGGGACTCTCTGGACCTCTTAAGGTCCAGATCTAAGGATCATTTCACCTTGGGACCTCACACACTCCAGATTCAAGCTAAATAATGCATAAAGAAACCCTAGATTCCACTAAGTCATCATAAACACGAGAATAAGCACAGATTGATACCTCCAACTGCTTCCTCTGATCAAATGGAAGTAGATCCAAGCTCCCCAACCCGCCTAGCTTATCCTTCCTCCTTCCTTCTTGCTAAAACACACAAGAAATGGTGAACAATGGCCTCCTTTCTCACTCACAAGACTCATAGATGCTCTGGTACTCTCAAGGACGAAGGTAGCCGCAAATAAGGGCATAAGGTCCTTTAAATAGGGTACATGCCCGGGGATTTAGGGTTTCAGCCCACAGCGTGGACTCGTCAAGCCCACCCTTTCCGACTCATCGAGTCCATTCATTAATCCAGTCAGCAATCGTGATCCTACTCCACGAGTCTAAGCGTCAACTCGTCGAGTCCCTCTCTTTAACTCAAAATAAATGATCAAAACATAATACCTTAAAATCCGGATGTTACAATTCTCCCCCACTGGAATTAGACTTCGCCCTCGAAGTCTTGCCCTCCAAACAACTCTGGATGCTGCTCCCACATCTCCAATTCTGGCTCCCAAGTCAGCTCGGACCCTCTCCGATGTTGCCACTGGAGTTGAACCAGGGGCACCTCCTTGTTCCTCAGAACCTTGATCTTTCGATCCATAATCGTAACTGGCCTCTCAACATAATTTAGGCTCGCATCCACCTAAATATCCTCCAACGACACCACCACCGACTCGTCGGCTATACACTTCCTCAACTGAGACACGTGGAAGGTATCATGAATCTGACCCAACTCCGTAGGTAGCTCCAAATGATATGCTACCCTGCCCACCCTGGCGGTCACCTTGAACGGACCAATGTACCGAGGCCGCTTGCCCCTCTCCCTGAATTGGATCACTCCTTTCCAAGGAGATACCTTCAGGAGTACGAAATCTCCCACCTAAAACTCCAGCTTGGATCGTCGCCTATCCGCATAACTCTTCTGGCGACTCTGAGCTGTCAACAACCTCTGCCTGACCTGCTGTATCTGCTCTGTCGTCTGAAGCATTAACTCAGTGCTACCCAACACTCGCTGCCCGACCTCTCTCCAGCATATAGGTGTCCGACACCTCCTCCCATACATCAACTCAAAGGGAGGCATACCGATACTCGAATGGTGGCTGTTGTTATAAGAAAACTCAGCCAACGGCAAATACGTGTCCCAACTTCCTCCAAAGTCCAACACACATGCTCGAAGCATGTCCTCGAGCGTCTGAATCGTCCGCTGACTCTGTCTCTGTCCGTTCGTCTGTGGGTGGTATGCGGTACTGAAATGCAGCCTCGTACCCAACTCCTCATGGAATTTCTTCCAGAATCCGGAAGTGAATCGCACATCTCGATCTGACATAATCGAGATCGGTACTCCATGCCGCGATACCACCTCTCTCACATACAATTCTGCCAGCCTCTCTACGGAAGAGCTCTCACTGATGGCAAGGAAATGAGCGCTCTTCGTCAGCCGGTCAACGATCACCCAAATTGCATCGACACCCCTCGCAGTCCTCGGCTATTTGGTGATAAAATCCATGGAAATCTGTTCCCACTTCCACTGGGGAACCTCAAGTAGCTGCAACTTGCCATGCGGACGCTGGTGCTCGGCCTTAACCCTGCGACAGGTCAAGCACCTCTCCAAGAACCACGCAACATCCCTCTTCATACAGGGCCACCAATAGTCTCTCTTCAGGTCCAAATACATCTTAGTGGCCCCGGGATGGATCGAGAACCTCGATCTGTGCGCCTCCTCCATCAGAATGGTACGTGCCCCGCCCTCAAATGGCACCCAAATCCGACCCTGAAAGGTCATGAGCCCTCGGCTATCGGCAACAAACTCATACACCTGCCCGACCACCCGCTCTCTCTTGCGGTTCTCCAGCCTCATGGCCTCAACCTGAGCCTCCCGAATGGTGTCCAACACCGGAGTCATCACCGTCAACCTCAAAAAAACATCACGTATCAGGGCACTCTCCGCCCTACGACTCAGGGCATCAGCTACAATGTTAGCCTTGCCCGGGTGGTATAGGATCTCACACTCATAATCCTTTACCAGATCCAACCATCTCCTCTGGCGCATATTCAGGTTGGGCTGATCCATCAAATACTTCAAGCTCTTGTGATCCGTGTATATGGTACACTGGACCCCATACAAATAGTGCCGCCAGATCTTGAGGGCGAACACCATAGCCCCCAACTCCAGATCGTGAGTAGGATACCTCGCCTCATGAGGCTTCAGCTGCCTCGATGCGTATGCTATCATATGCCCTCTCTGCATCAGCACCGCACCCAACCCCGATATCGACGCGTCACAATACACTACAAAATCCTCCATCCCCTCCGAAAGGGCTAACACCTGGGCTTCGCATAATCTCTGGCGAAGTGTCTCGAAGGAGGCCTGCTGCTCTGGGCCCCAACTAAAAGTCACGCCCTTCCGGGTCAACCTGGTGAGAGGAACAGCAATCTTGGAGAAATCTTTAATAAATCTCCTATAATAGCCGGCCAACCCCAGAAAACTCCTGATCTCGGTGGGGGATCTCGGCACCTCCCAACTCATCACCGCCTCAATCTTGGCCGGATCGACCAATATCCCATTCTGGTTAACGAGATGTCCCAGGAACTGGACCTCTCGTAACCAGAAATCACACTTGTAGAATTTGGCGTAAAGCCTCACCGATCTCAGAACTCCAAGGATCTCCCTTAAATGCTCCTCATGATGTTCTCTGGATCTCGAATACACCAATATATCATCAATGAACACTATCACCGAACGATCCAACATCGGTCGGCACACCCTGTTCATGAGATCCATGAACGCCGCCGATGCATTGGTGAGCCCGAAAGGCATCACCACGAACTCGTAATGCCCATAACAATTCCTGAACGTCGTCTTCTGGATATCCTCATCACGCACTCTCATCTGATGATATCCAGACCTCAGATCGATCTTGGAGAACCAAGACGCTCCCTGCAACTGATCGAACATATCATCGATCCTTGGTAAGGGGTAACGGTTCTTGACCGTTAACTTGTTCCACTCCCGGTAATCAATGCACATCCGGTGTGAACCATCCTTTTTCTTTACAAAAAGGATCGGCGCTCCCCATGGCGAGCTACTCGGCCGAATAAACCCCTTCCCCAGCAGCTCCTGAAGCTGCGAGGATAACTCCTGCATCTCTGGAGGCGCAAGGCGATAGGGCGCCTTGGCAATAGGCGCTGCCCCCGGAACCAAATCGATACGGAACTCTACTTGCCTCTCGGGAGGCACACCCAGCAACTCCTTGGGGAAAACATCTGGGAACTCACGCACTATCGGAACCTCATCGCCCGATCTCGGCCTCTCCGCATCAAACCTCGTATCCATCACATAAGCCACAAACCCACTACAGCCCTGCTGTAGGCTCTGCCTCGCTCTAGCGGCCGAACAAAACGCTGACCTAGAATGGGTACCCTCGCCGTACACCGTAAGAACTCCCCCACTAGGGTCTCGTATGGTCACCAGCTGTCGCTCGCAGTCGATAACCGCTCCAAATCTGCTCAACCAGTCCATACCCACGATGACACAGACATCTCCTATCGCAATCGAGACCAAATCAATCAGAAATTCAACGCCGAAGATCTCGAGTACACATCCTCGAATCACATCAGTGGCATACACCGCTCTCTCGTCAGCTATGGAAACTCGCATAGGTCGACTCAACGCCTCTCGATGGATACTGATGTGCTGACTAAAGGCTAATGATACAAAAGATCGACTCGCACCCGAGTCAAATAACACCAAGGCAGGTACAGAACTCACAAGAAAAGTACCTACGCATATCATAATATAAGCACAATAGCTCAAACTCGAAATAAATACATGAAGGAATACATACCATCCACGACATCGGGCGCTGTGCGGACCTCCTCCGCTATCAACTGGAAGGATCTCCCTCGTGACTTCGGTGCCTCGGCCTTCACCCACCGACTCTCGGTAGCTCATACAGTAGCAGGGGCAGATCCCTGCGATGCTCCCTGTGCTGACCCCCGCAGCTGCGGACACTCGGCCTTCCGGTGTCCGGTCTGGTTGCAGTGGAAACAGACTGCAAACCCTTTGGGGCAATCCTTGGCCATGTGCCCCTCCTTGCCACACTTGTAGCAAGACCCTGCTCTACAAATCCCCTCATGACCCTTGCCGCACTTGCCACAAGTGCGGCCCTTTTGGTTCCCTGATCCCGAATCGGCGGGCTTGGCCCGCTTGGCTGCCGGCTGGGACTGTGCCGGTCGCCGATCCCTCCCCTGAGACTCCGCCTCCTCCCTAGCCTGAGTTTCAAGCTCTATCTCCCTCTTCCGAGCATTCGCCTAATGCTCGGCAAATGTCCGCTACGACGAGTTCGCCACGAACTCGCGGATGTCTCTCCTCAAAATGCTCAAATACCGACTCATGCGTGCCTGCTCGGAAGACACGTGCTCAGGGCAGAACATCGCCCTCTCATGGAACATCCTGGTGATCACAGTTACAGACTTAGTACCCTGCTTGAGGGTCAAGAACTCCTGGGCCAACCATTCCCTTTCCACCGGGGGAACGTACTCATCACAAAACATAGCAGTGAACCTCTCCCAGGTCACCGCGGCAAGCTCTGCAGAAGAATAGTGCGTTGTCACAAACTTCCACCAGTCCTTCGCTCCCAAGCGAAGCTGGTTCAGCACGAACTGAACTCTCAGATGCTCCAGACAAGAACACGTATAGAAGCATCCCTCGATGTCAGAAACCCATCTCATCACAGCAATCGGATCCTGCGTCCCATCAAACTCTGGTGGCTTCGTGTTGCTGAACTCCCGGAACAGCAACGCATCACCACCCTGAGGTCTAGTAGCAGCAACAGCTGCGGTAGCTGCAGCTGCTGCAGCCTCAGTAACTGCTGTATATCTCTCATCAAAGGTCTCAATCAATGTGGTCTTAATAGACCCAAACATCTCCGGAATCTCTGCGCGGATAGCCGCAGCCACCTCCTCGTGGATCATCTGACGAAGCTCCTCGTCACTCACACTGCTGGTCTCTGGTCTGTGGCTTGTCCCAACCATGATGTCTCTAAAATACAACATAAGAAATATCAGAGACTCGCTCGAGCATACTCACACTCGACAACTCAGCCCTACTTGTTCCTTAGTACCCTAAGGATTCTTACTTGGACTGCGCACTGATCCGATGTCTTCAGTAGTACGGGCCCAATACTACCGTCCACACCGCATCAGTATTCACCCCAAGTCCACCTCCTAGGATCTCAAATCCCAAGTACTCTACTCTCACTATGCATAGGCTACTCTCTAGCAGACCTCTCATAAGCTCCTCGCTGCTATCTACTCACTCTCAAGCATCTCCTAGCAGCAAAACCCCTAGGCTAAGGCATCACAAATCAGGCCTCTCTAGTCCTAATAAGAATACCTAGCCTACTCTAGTATGCATAACATATCATATCATATCTCATAACACATAATATAAGGGTATTTTGGGAAATCACCGTTCGGGCGCTGGCTGATCGTACACACTGCTCTGCTCTGCTCTTTTCAAAACCTCTTTTTTTTTCCTTTGAAAAATTTTCTTTTACTTTGAAAAGTTTCTCAAATCCTCAGTTTGAGTTCAAATGCGCCCGAAGGTGCATCCGAATCCCTCAAACCAAGGCTCTGATACCAACTTGTAACAACGTAAATTCCAAAACAATTTTTCACTTTAAAAAAAAATATAATTTCATTCATAAATATTATCAATCTCAATGTATTACATATCAAATCCATAAAATTTATCCCAAGATCACAATACATAAAAAATCCACAAGTGTGTACTGATCATGCTGGCGCCTTCCCGCGATCCTCACTGGTACCTGAAACACATAACACAAAACACTGTAAGCATAAATGCTTAGTGAGTTCCCCAAAATACCACATATAACACATATTAGCCACTCGAGCTATAACTCTGTGGGCCCACTGGCCCTAACTCTGTGGACCCTCTGGTCCTAACTCTGTGGACCTTCCGGTCCTAACTCTGTAAACTCTGGAATACACACAACATAAATCACATAGAAATAATGCAGTGCAACACATCACATACATAGCATACAAGATACTCTGTCACATAACTCTACTTACCACTCAAGGTAAAGTATAGTGAGAAGACTCACCTCGGATAACTCGGTAAACCCCGAACTCGGAAATACTGATCTAGCCTTCACCTAATCACATAAAATAATTACTCTAATTAATACGACTTTTAGAGACTAGGCTAATCCCTCTCTAAGTTCTCTAGGAAGGGTAAAAGACCATTCTACCCCTCCAATGGCTCACAAGTCCAAACATTGACTCAACCCTAAAAGCCAACGAAGTCAACTCTAGTCAACGGTCAAACTTTGACCAGACTCGTCGAGTGCATACGGGTGACTCGGCGAGTCCACACGGGTCCTCTGAATCCTTCTAAGCCTCACTTGGCACGCTGAGTCCCTCCTTCACTCACCGGGTTACTCTGCAACGAATCGCGGGGCAACCCCGACTCGACTCTTCGAGTCCACTTATGAACTCGGCGAGTTGCTCCCATGACAACACTCAAATGACCTTCTGAGGTTAGATCTGCTTCTCTAAACTATAGATCTGACTTCCCCACGACCAATAACCACGTAAAGGTCGAATCTTGACTCACATGCAACGCATCCAAGGCTTCTTTTGGTGAAATAACTACTAAAATGGCCATCTAGGCTTATAACTCCAAAGGGATGGCATAAAGCAGAGTGATAGGGACTCTCTGGACCTCTTAAGGTCCAGATCTAAGGATCATTTCACCTTGGGACCTCACACACTCTAGATTCAAGCTAAATAATGCATAAAGAAACCCTAGATTCCACTAAATCATCATAAACACGAGAATAAGCACATATTGATACCTCCAACAGCTTCCTCTGATCAAATGGAAGTAGATCCAAGCTCCCCAACCCGCCTAGCTTGTCCTTCCTCCTTCCTTCTTGCTAAAACACACAAGAAATGGTGAACAATGGCCTCCTTTCTCACTCACAAGACCCACAGATGCTCTGGTACTCTCAAGGACGAAGGTAGCCGCAAATAAGGGCCATAAGGTCCTTTAAATAGGGTACAAGCCCGGGGATTTAGGGTTTTAGCCCACAGCGCGGACTCGTCGAGTCCACCCTTTTCGAGTCGTCGAGTCCATTCATTAATCCAGTTAGCAATCGCGATCCTACTCGACGAGTCTAAGCGTCAACTCGTCGAGTCCCTCTCTTTAACTCAAAATAAATGATCAAAACATAATACTTGGAAATCTGGATGTTACAGTTGCTATTCGCCAGAAATGGCTCGAAACATTATTTCATTCCACGCTTTATTTAGGCAAGGATTTCGTTATGGTTTTGATAATAATGATGGAACAGTTTCTGTTTATCGTAATGGTGCATTTATTTTCGAAGATTATCCTTGTGATAGTGTGTATGAAACTATTATTTGTGTGAATGAGTTAGGCAATAGTGTTGATAACATTGATTCTTCTAATAGTTTAAACAAAGCATGCTTATGAAATTGTCGTCTTGGGCACATCAACAAGAAACACATCACCCAACTCCAAAAGGATGGAGTGTTGGAATTGTTTGACCTAAAATCAGACGATGAATGCTAGTCTTTTTTGTTGGGCAAGATGACCAAATCACCTTTCACATGCACTTGTGAAAGAGGTGAAGATTTGTTGGTGTAACGCCCGTAGATCCAGGCTAGTCAATTTAGAGATAATAGGGGTCGAAAACGACTTTTTGACAAAAGATTATTTAGAATAAATAATCTTAACCAAGTTGTAGAATATGTCTCAAGGGTTCCGTACATATAAAGAACGTTGAAATCCGAATTATAACGAAGAAGTTATGGTCCGTCGAAGTTTTACGGCAAAACCGATACGACACCGGGAGACGTAAATAGTGAATTTACGATGGAGGACTTTTTAGCCTTGGAAATCTAAACAAAAGTTGTAGTATACGTTAAACCGAGAACATACAAAAAACGAACGCCCAAATCTGACTTCGTATGAGGAAGTTATGAATTTTCTAAGATTTGGCTTAACAGTGCACAGCCCGAAACTCGAATTTTAGATCGAGCGGTTTTTGGCCTACACGACCTAAATGAGAATTTAAGATCTCATTAACAGGAACTCAACGGTAAAAAGACAGACGAAAACAGAGTCCGTATGTAGAAGTTATGAATTTTACGCGGACATTTAACAGTATAATCTCCTCGTACTGTTAAATTTAAGATCGGTCGATAATTAGCCGACGGAGACAAAATGAAAGTTGTAGATCTTATTTTTACCTACGCGTGGATATAAAGAACATCAAAAACGGAGGTCGTATGGGAAAGTTATGGATTTTAGAAGTCGGAAGTGTGCTGTGCGAAAATGGGTGATGTGGCACAATCTTGGCCATTGCTTTCTCCCCAAGTCTTGCCACTAGATGGTAACATGTGGCACCAAGTTCAGCCATATTTCACCCTACAAATAAAACCTCTCTCACCCTCATTTTCTTCACACCTTTCCCATTCTTTCTTCTCTTTACTCTCTCTAGTTTCTCTCTCTAGCCCCGAAACCCCCTGAAAAGCCTAGGGAACCTCCCTAGCACGAGGCGGAAGCCCCGGAGTGCTCGACGGCTCCGAAAAGAAGAGATTTTCGGCTCGGGAACGCTGCTCTAAGCAAAGCCCAATTTTCTATAAAACCCGCTGTTTCGTCGAAGGAAATTATTTTTAAGAAGCGAAGCGTTGTCTGAGTTCGGAATCACCACCTTTTCAAGTGAGTGCATGGTCCCTTTCATCTTACACATAGATATGAAGTATTTAATATAAATTACGTGTTATGTGTGCATATTGTCTGAATACTTGCTGTCTATGCTGGGTGAAATATTTTTATACACATTTTAAATGATTTAAATTGTATATGTATTTTATATCTACAAAACGTGTTGGGTAAAACATGGGTAGATGTAATAGTTGCTGTGTGACCAAATAAAATAATGATAGGCCTCGATATAGATGTTATTGATGATCCAGTCATCTAGCGGAGTATAGATGACGGCCACAAACTATTCTAGACAGTCCAGTGGAACGCTAGCAGGCTCGCAACCTGTAGGTGTTTATTTGAACTGTGTGCTCTCCAGCAGTACTCCATCCCCCACATGGTTGCCTTATTTGACATGAATTGCTGAGGAACCCCCAAAGCATGTGTTGTCACCCCGATGAAAGTCCCTTAGACTAGGTCCCTTGTGTTAGATGTTTTAGGGACGTAAACTGAGGATAACGGGAACGGGTAATCGGGGTTGTTTGGTTTGATAAAGTTAATAAACTTATTTATTGTGGGTTGAAAACCCTATGTACTCACCAGGTTTCCCAACCTGACCCACTCAGTTTATTTATATCACAGGTGTTGATATGAAGTCACATTACACCGAGAGATTAAGGAGATATAAATCACTAGTGATCATGAAGGTAAGTTCTGTTTATGCTTATGTTTCTGTATTGACGATGACATCCCAAATGTTTTAAAATGAATAAAAATACTTTTCTTCGGAAATGGTTTGATAACGTATTTATCATGTTTTACTGGGAAGAAATTCCGCAACATTTTTATTAAAAGAGGTACTCTGATTTTTATAAAGCATAAACAAAATCGGTCTTTTCTGGCCGTGAAAATGGGGATGTCACAGTTGGCCCTCATCCATACTGATGTATGTGGACCAATCAGATCAGCCACATGGGATGCGAATAGGTACTACATGACATTTACTGATGATTATAGTGTTAGATTTGGTATCTAAGCCAATAACTAAATTGGTATATACTTGAATTAATAGTAGAGTCCTTTTGGGTTGCCCTCAAAACTAGTAATTGATAGAATTACTTTTTGGAGAAAGAGGATGATTTACTGGTTTATTAAAAGATTAATAAATAGCAATAAATAATTTATTAATATATTATGAGATTAATATACTAATTAGAAATAGTATTATTTAATTAATAATTAATCATAAATTAATTGGAATTAATTTTGGGATTAATTGGATTAATTAAAAGTAGAAGGACTAAACGTGACAATGTTCAAAAGTTGAGCATTGAAGAATTCCAGAACCTTCCCATAGGGGGACGGTTTTGGAGGAGGGTTTTAGGGTTTCTTGGAAGCCTTAGTGAACAAGAAAATGGATAAGGATTATCCAAGGAAACCTGCATTATCCTAGCTCCTTCCTCACCTATATAATCCCCTTATGGGTTCATAATTTAGGCCATCCCATTCTAATAGCCTTAGAGCCGAAATTCCTTCCCATCTCCTCTATCCTCTAAAGTCTTCTATTACTAGGGTTTGGGTACAAACCATTAGAGGCACAAGATTTCTGGTGCTTGCTTTTTGAAGCTTGATTAAGAAGGAATTCTTGATTATTTACAACAATAATCAAAAGGTATGTAAACCCTAAAACCCTTCATGAATTTCGAAAATAGTAGAGTACTCCTAAGGTTCTTGATGTTTAATTGTTTGTTAAAAATTAATAGTGAAAACATAGATCCTTTAGGTTGCATGTGAACTTAGGGTTAAGTTTTTCAGACACATATTTTTTTTTGTAACCTATAAAACCTAGCAATGGTATCAGAGTCATTGTTTTCATTGATCTTGCACAAAGTTGAATAAATCAAAATTAGGGTTTATAGAAATCAAACCATAAGGAGCCATTTTTTGAAAATTTCTAGGGTTCTTGAAACCCTATCCTCCTTAACCATTTTCGAAATTTAGGGAGCCCTTTTAGGGGTTATCTTGTTTCTTCATTTGTTATTTTATAAGATTTAAAATTGAATAATTAAAACCTTATAAACCCAAACCCCATTTTCGAAAATTATGGGGTTTTGGATTAGGATTAAATTTGAATTATTTTATTAATTGATTAATAGTAAATAATTGTTTAATCCACAAATGATATAATTAATTTAATTAATTGTTTAACTAAAAGATAAAGATAAATCATAATTGGTTAGTATTAATTAATTAAAATGATTAATTTAAATAATTAATATTTGAACCTCATATTTTAAAAAGGTTTTAAAATATACCTTATATATTATTAAAAGTTAACTACTATATGTATAAGACAAGTCAATCAAATCGCTAGTACGTCTCATTCACGAAACCATGCTATAAAGAGGTTATAAGGAAGCAACCTATAAAATGGTCGTTGAATGGGTGTCCACTCTCACCCACCGCTCTCGTGTGTGGTGGAGGGTCGTTAGCCGAACAGATTTGATAGGACATAATCTCATTAATAAGTATAATGATATAAATATACTAGAACCTTTTTTTAAATCTCACTCTAGTTACTTTAGGAAAGATGTGAAATAGTATGCTAATCAATGAAAATGCACGTCATACTTTAGTATGTCGTTAGTGGAGCGTGTGTGGTTAACCGGCACACTAATAGGGACTTTAAATAGAAATGATGGGCATCTCGAAAATTATCATTGTTAATGGAGCGTGTGTGGTTAATCGACACATTAAGTGGAGATGATAAATGACATCGAGGGTGCCAAGCGTGTTTGCATGTTTATTCACATCTTTTTTGTGATCCTCGACATCCTAGTCACAAATAGAAGGGGATAATCTGAGATTAAACATGCCATTGATAAGATCCAATGAATGTCAAAAGATCTAGGAGTTTCATAGTTTGAAATTGGTGAATTGTTTTTACCTACCTTCATAAATTTGCAATAAGATTACAACATCCCTCTTATTAGTTGTGAATTGTTATAATGGATCCTAGCCTTGAATATTAATTATGGGTTAAAATATTGAGTAGTTATATCAACTAACAAAAACTACTTCCTTCATATAGACGTCTACTCCAGGAGATGCTTCTAATACTCAATCATCCACCAACAACAACTTCACTCTACTATCAATCCTCTCTAAAGAGAAGCTATCTGGTCCAAACTACATGGATTGGATACGAAATTTCAAGAAGATTGATATTGCCATATTTATACATATTTTTAGGCAATATTTATTTACATTTTTATTAATAATTTGGTTATTTGCATAGAATAATGGTACTTATAGGCTTAAATTATATTTTGCAGCCAAATAGAAGCATTTTCGAAGAGAGGGACTAAAGTTGACAAAACATGGAACTTTGGAGGCTTGAAGGAAAGAAGAATAAAAAACTCAGCAAAATACGTACTCACGATGTGAGTAATGGAAGGCTCACGACGTGAGTGGAGTATTCTAGAAGATATGCACCGGATGAAAGAAGAGTCCTTGTCGAATACGTTAATCTCGCACTCATGACGTGAGGCTTATCTGCTCACGACGTGAGATTGGAAAAATCAGAAATTATATAAACCCTTGTCCATTACGACTTGAAGGACTTTTGGATTATTGAAGAAGTTCTAGGAGGAGATTTTGAGAGAAGTAGAAAGTCTGGAAGAGAGTTTCGACACCAAAGGAGTAGAGAAGATCATAATTGTCTTTAGATTTGGTACTTTTCATTATGTTTATGAATATGAATTTTGTTGAATTGATTGCTAGGATGTCCAGCTAAATCTAGTTGCTTCTGTTAGCTAGTTGAAGCTGGAACTCATGGTGTAATAACTTTAACTTTGACTTACTAGTTGGTTATAACTTGTGTTGATTGATTTTTACCTAGCATGTCTGATTTAGTATTTGATTGCTTTTAATTCTTGTTCTGTGTAGTTAGTGTGAATTAGAATACCTGGTAATTTAGTGAACATTAAATTATTAGAGCTAGGATCAACAAAATCTTAGTTAAGTAATTAAGTATTGAATTAGGCTGTGCTAGAGAACTCATATTATGATTATAAGTGTGTTTTGCAAATTAATCTTACATAGCTCCAATCCATTAAATAATAAATTCTGTGTTAACTAATGTGTGAATATACATTGATTTACATGAATTGATTAAATGTTAGTAAATTTGGAATTGAATTGCTAATACTTTATTAATTGGTAACCAACGGTAGTTGTCAAAGTTAATTTTTGAACCATTGAGGGAAAGCGAATTCGAACTAACAGAAGTGTTTGTTAATTAATTGAATTTAAGTTAGGAATTAAGATTCTCTGATCTTGCAAAATTAGATAAAACTCCCATCTTTGCTAGAAAATTAGGTTAATTTAGTAGTAAATATATTAATTAGACAATACTGTTCCCTGTGATCGACACCCGACTTACCCGACTATTCTATAATTTTGACTAGGTACACTGCCTAGGTGCAAGTAGTTAGTAAAGGTAGTTAGGTTATAAATATTAAAATTAGGTGTAGCTATTTGCACGCATCAAAGCTCTACGATACAAGGTAAAAGAATATGTCCTTGACAAAGCTCTTGGTGAGATCGATGAGTCAATTACTAATTCATAAGAGATTGATGCCTACAAGAAACACTATGACGAGGCAATAAATGTTGCTTGCATTATGGTTGCAACCATGGTACCTGAGTTGCAAAATTTCTATGAGGACTATTGGCCGTACGAGATGGACTTAGATCTTGCGGAAAAGTTCCACAATAGAGCTCGTTAAGAAAAGTATGAGGTCGTCAAAGCGTTAACGGCTTGCAAGTTGAAGGAGGAAAAATCCATCTACAATCATGTGTAGAGAATGCAAAGATACGTGGAGCGTCTTGAAAGGCTCAATGTAAAATTTGGCGAGGAGTTGACTATTGACATAGTCCTTAACTCTTTGTCATCTTGTTATGATCAGTTCATTCTGACTTATCATTTGAAAAATCAGAGACCACATCGGCCCAACTCCATAACTTGTTGCAGACAACTGAATCAGGGATAAAGAAGAATCAAGTCCCTTCTGCTACAAGTGCTCATGTCCTTGCCATTGCGCAAAACATATGAAAGAAGAGGAAGGGTAAACCTCAATCGAACTGGAAGGGAAAGGCCCAAGTTGGATCGTCTAGTAATGGGTCAAAGACAAAGCCCAATTCAGATAATCCTATTGTTAGTGATCCCAAAGAGGCTAGTTGCTACTACTATAATGATAAGGACCATTGGAAAGAATCTTCCCTAAATACTTGCAAGACATCAAGTATGGCAAGGTCAAGCCATCATCAGCAGGTATATACACTATTCAAGTCAATAACTCACAACTTACTCGTTCTTGGGGCCTTGATACAGGATGTTGATTTCACATTTGTTCTGATTTGCAGGGGATAAGAGAAAGTGAGGAAGTGGAGCATGGAAGAACAAATCTAATCATGGGAAATAGGCGATCTTCTCGTGTTACCAAGATTGAAACTTATAGTCTTATGCTTAGTAGTGATGTTAGGATAGATTTGATAAATTGTTGTTACTGGTCAAAAATGTCACAAAACATTATTTATTTTCATGAATTATTTAGAAAAGGATTTTGATATTATTTTAATGATATGAATGGTTCGATTTTAGCCTATAAAAATGGTGTCTTTATGTTTGAAGCTTTACCTTGTAATGGTGTGTATGAAACTGTGATTTATCTTGATAGCTTAGGCAATAGTGTATTAAATATTGATTTGTCTAACAGTGTAGACAAAGAATGCTTGTGGCATTGTCATCTTGGACACATCAACAGGAAACGTATCGCCCAACTCCAAAAGGATGGAGTGTTGGAATCATTTGACTTAAGGTCAGATGATGAGTGTGAATCCTGTCTTTTGGGTAAGATGACAAAATCACCTTTCACTGGATCTTGTGAAACAGGTGAAGGTTTGTTAGACCTCATACATACAAATGTGTGTGGGCCCTTTAGATCGACCACAAGGGATGGAAATCGATTCTACGTGACATTTACGGATGATTATAGCAGATACAGATATATCTACTTAATCAAACATAAATCAAAAACTTTTGAAAAGTGCAAAGAGTTTAAACACGAGGTCAAGAATCAATTGGGCAGGTAGATAAATATGATTCGATCTAATGGAGGTGGGGAGTATCTTAGTATCAATTTCCTCGACTATCTCAAGGAATGTAGAATAGTTTCACAATTGACTCCTCCTAGGGCACCACAACTTAATGGTGTGGCTGAGAGGAGAAATTGAACTTTGTTAGAAATGGTTCGTTCCATGATGAGTCGAGCTTCACTTCCTATTTATTTATGTTGGGTATGCCTTAGATACAACCGCTCATATTCTTAATCTGGTCCCTACTAAAAAGGTTTCCAAAACACCTCACGAGATGTAGACAGGGAAAGTTCCCTCGATAGGCCATATCAAGGTTTGGGTCTGTGAAGTTTTCGTTAGATGGGAGACTCACGACAAGATAGAACCTAGAAGTGAGAGATGTATTTTCATTGGTTACCTACATAAGGTTTTTGGATACTTGTTCTACAGACCTAGTGAGAACATGGTTTTCATAGCTCGAAGAGGAGTCTTTCGCGCGCGCGCGCGAGAGAGAGAGAGAGAGAGAGAGAGAGAGAGAGAGAGAGAGAGAGAGAGAGAGAGAGAGAGAGAGAGATCATATTCAAAGAGGACAGTGGGAGCCATATTGATTTGGTAGAAATTACAGAATCATCCAATGAAGGAACCTTAGAAGACACTAGCTCTCAACTACATGATGAGACTCCTGTTGATCCCATTGATAATTCATTATCTCTTCGCCGACCAGGTAGAGTTAGCATGCCACCAATGTTCTATGGTTTCCATATAACGTATGATGGTGACACGTTTATCAATGATGGTACACTAGTAAATTTGGATGAGCCAACTAACTATAAGGAAGCGGTGACGAGCCCTAAGGATTCCAAATGGAAAGAGGCAATGAACAATGATATTCCGTCCATGTATGACAACCAAGTTTGGAATTTGGTTGATCAAGAACCTAGTCAAAAGATAGTGGGTTGCAAATGGATCTTCGAGAAGAAGACCAACACGGATGGGAAAGTACACACGTTCAAGGCACGACTGGTTGCAAAGGGCTTTACTCGAACCTTTGGGGTTGACTATGATGAGATATTTTCACCAGTGGATAAGATCAAGTCTATTAGGATAATTCTTGCCATAGCTGCCTTCCATGATTATGAAATCTGGCCGATGGATATTAAAAGTGCTTTCCTTAGTGGGAAGTTGGTTGAGGAGGTTTACATGAGTCAGCCAGAGGGTTTTGTACATGCAAAATTTTCTAGTAGAGTGTGTAAGATTGAGAAATCCATTTTGTTGGATTTGGTGTCTAAGCCCATAACTATAACTGGGATGTACTTAACCCGATTGTAGCATGGTCCTTTTGGGTTGCCTTCACTGGTGCAATTTGATAGGATGGACTTTTGAGAATAAGGTTATTATGATTTATTAATATATTACACGTATAATATATTAATATGAAATCATATTATTTAATTAGTATTGATCAAGAATTAATTTGGAATTAATTTTGTGATCAAAAGAGACTAATTAAATATATGGGTATTGATTATGTAAATCAATCATTCTTATAGTGTGGGCCAATGATCCATGGTTATTTAGGATGGGCTAAACCAATGAGATAATCCATGGATAGTCCATGGAGGTTTAACCCACGGAGCATAAGAATGTGAAAAGTCATGGAGCATTAGGGTTTGCATGGATGTAACCCTAGCATTTGCTACACTATAAAATTGATCCCCTAGAGCCAAAATCGGTTGCCATTGACATTCTAAGAGAGTGAAATTTATTTTGTGCTAAACAACTTATTCTCTCAAGCCTCCTCTTACATTTGGTGTTTGTGAACCATTAGAGGCATCACACTTGGGGTGCTCAAGATTTCAAAGGTCAAGAACTAGAATTCCTTCTAAGAGGTAAGTCATCTAACTAGTTGTGTTGTTCATCTGACAATTTGTATGCTAGTTAGGATATATGCTTTGGAAAAATGAAAATATGCATGTATAACTAGAGAAAACATAGATCCAAAGCATTTAGGGTTGCATCTGCACCATAGGAGTGTTATAGTGCTCAAAACCCAACAGTAGTATCAGAGCCTAGGGTTGTTTTCTGTTATACTTGATGCTTGTTATTTTTCAAAGTTAAAAAAATCGAATTTCTGGCCTCTGACTGATGAACTCGCCGAGTCCACTGGCTGACTCGACGAGTCCACTCAGTAACAGGGCAACTCGGCGAGTCAGTTCATGCACTCGACGAGTTAATGTCCCTGGTTGCAGAATTTCGAGTTTTCTTGGCCTAGATTGGATTGGAATCACAACTACAAACTGTTTTACATCATTAAATATTTTTTTTATGATATGGTAGTGATTATGCTCATCCAATCACAAGATAATTGTCATACTTTTAAGATAATTGTTGATTTATATGATAAATAAAGTTGCTTGCAAATTGTTGACCGATTATTATCTTGTTTATGAGTTTAGTTAGATCAATCTTGAATTATATGATAATTTTAGTTGTTAGAAATTGATCTAAATGATTTTAATGACCTCCATAACTTGTCCTCAAGTTATGGAAAATGAAAGGTCTCATCTTTAAAATTGCATTAAACTCATAAGTTATGAATACCAAGAGTTTTGACAAGGTTCAAAAACTTTCCCTCAAGTTTTGGAATTTGTAAAGTCTCACTAATCTAACTTTAATTCCAAACCCTAGAGTTTTAAAAGTTAAAATTCAACCCTTATACTTTATAATATTATAAGTTTAATATATATATATATATATATATATATATATATATATATATATATATATATATATATATATATATATAAGACAAGTCGGTCTTACTGTTAGTAGGCCTCATTCACGAAGCCGATCTATAAGGGGGGTATAAGGTTACTGCCTATCAAATGGTGGTTTAATGGGTGTCCACTCTCACCCACCGATTCCTTGACTGGTGGAGGGTCGTTAGCCAAACGGGTAGGATAGGACATTAATTCTCCCCTCATTAAAAGTATAATGATAAATATAAAGTAACTAAAATTTTATTAAATTCCCAATCTTAGTTACTTTAGGAAAATGTGAAAATGGTGCTAATCCATGAAATTACACTTTGCACCTTGTTAAGTCGTTAGTGGAGCGTGTGTGGTTAACCGACACACTAATCTGGGACTGACAATGTGTGGCAAAGGGTAACTTGATGTTAATCATAGATCAATGGAGCGTGTGTGGTTAACCGGCACATTGATTAGGTGATTTGTAACATTGGGTGTACCAAGCTAATTTGCATGGTTATTCACACCTTGTTTGTGATCCTCGGCATCCCAGTCACAAACCTGAAGGGCACAATCGAGATTTAAACATGCCATTGAAAAGTTCAATGAATCTCAAAGGATCTATGAATTTCAATCCAATTAAAACTTAATAATTTATTTCGTCTTTCATGGTGGAAATTGGTAAATCGTCATTTACCTACCTTCAAATATTTTACAAATTGGATTACGGCATCCCTTTTCGCAATTGTAGAATATTGTGTTGGGTCCTAGCCTTAATATTTCATTTGGGTGTAATATTAAGGATTATCATCTCATCTAAACTTTGTTCTTCTTCTTTTTCAGATGTCTATCCCAAACAATGCTTCCAACCCAATCCCTTCAGGATCTTTCTCCCTCATGAACCTATGTGGGAGGGCCATTTTCGATGGCTCGAACTTCAATGACTGAATTCGAAACATCCGAATGGCTATTCGCTATGAGGACAAAGAATATGTCTTAGATAAAGAGCTTAAGGAGATTGATGTCACCACTGCTACTCCCGAACAAATCGCTGAACATACTACCCATAAGAGGGATGCGGCAAAGGTGTCGTGGCTAATGATTGCTACCATGACTGCTGAGCTGCAGAAGTCCTATGAGGACTACTATCCTTTTGAAATGTATCAAGATTTGATGGAAAGATACCATCAAAGTGCTCGGCAGGAGAGGTATGAGATCATTGCCTCCATGATCACAACCAAAATGAAGGATGATGAACCCATCACGACCCACTTGCAAAAGATGCAGAGATATGTGGACCGCTTGCTTCAAGTGAATGTCAATTTTGATGAAGAGTTGGCCATATATATCATTCTACACTCTTTACCTTCTTGTTATGATCAGTTTCGTATGACCTATCATATGAACAAGGAGGAGGTTACTCTTAGCAAGCTTCAAGGCCTTCTGAGAACTGTATAAAGCAACTTGAAAGGCAAGTCAGTTTTGTCTACTCCTACTACTACTACTTCTGCCCCTGTTCTGGAAATTGGACATGGGAAGGGAAAGAAGAGGAAGGCTCCTTACAAGAGCCGTAAGGGGAAGTCTCTTGATGGATCCTCTTCCAGTGGGACCAAAGTTGGTTCTGCTAATCCCTCTTCTAATCCGAAGGATGTAGAGTGCTTCCACTGCCATGAAAAAGGGCACTGGAAACGAAGCCTCCCCAAGTACTTGCAGGACATAAAGGATGGCAAGATCAAGCCCTCCTTTGCAGGTATTTACTGTTGGGTTATGAGCATTCTAACACTCCTAAGTGTACATGCAACCCTAAATACCTTGGATCTATGTTTTCTCTATTATACATACAATTATGAACATCCAAGGTATTATCCTAATCTAGCATACAAAATAATAAATATAACAAGATAGAATACATACCTCTTTGATGTAGAATGTCTTCATGAAGCTTGAGTGCCTAGTGCCCCAAGTGTGACACCTCAAATGGTTCACACAACACCAAATACACTCGGAATAACTTGAGAGAAACTTGAACACTCCTTGAAATCGTCTAGCCCTCACACTCACACATTAGTGCACGATTTCTTGAGCCATGGGATTCTTTTATATGGTGGCTATTAGGGTTACACCATGTAACTCATAACTTTACCCATTCCTTATGCTCCATGGATTTTAACCTCCATGGAGTATCCATGGGTCACCCCATGGACTTAGTCCAACATAAGGAATCTTGGATCACAAGCCCACACATATAAGAATGAATGATTTACACAATCAACCCATATATTTAATTAGTCTCCTTTTGATCACTTAATTAATTCCAAATTAATTCTTGATCAATACTAATTAAATAACCTTATTAATATATTAGAACTTATAATATATTAACCAACCTTAAGTGTTATTTCTCTCATTATAGTCTATCCAAATGCATGATGCCATGCAACCCAAATGGACCATGCCGGGTCAGGTCAAGTCTTACCAATTATAGTTATGGACTTAGACATTAATCCAACAGTCTCCCACTTGGATAAGTCTAAAACTATTATTGCGTATGACTTCAGGAACCGATCAGCAATCGTAGCTCTCAAAAGCTTCTGTCGAACTCTGACCTTGTCGATGAACTCTGACCTTTGTCAATGACTTGTCCATTAGATAAGGGATCATATATTCCTCCATTCTAGATATCATATGGACTGAGATATGGATTATCAATCATTCTCTCTGTCCATTTGTTGTTTCCCGATTTCCGATTCATGATGACTGACTGATTGAACAAATCAAATCAGTCCTGGCTTGGCCAAGCACTCACATGTATCATCTTTAAATCATCGAGGGGCCCACAGATATCGCTTTTATCCCAAAGGTAAAAGGAATGGATAAACTTCGACTCATATGGCTTGTTCTACTACTTGTTGAATCATACACAAAGGCACGTTTTATAACATCGAGTTACCAATGCGTTTTCGTGCAATCAATGTATAACCAACTCATAGTAACAACTCATATCTCTAGGTTTGAAGAATATAAGATATTATCGTCTCATGATCACTCGTGATAAAATCCATGAAGTGATTCAAATGAGCGCGGGTTGAATCCAATACTCAGAACTTATGAGCACTCATGAGTGTTGTAGCACCACTTTGTCCACCAACTTGGACCTCTACAAACCAACCCATGACAGTCTTGATTCATATCTACTTCCAACATATGACCGACTGTGGATGGTTTGAATAACTTAATCATTCAGGAAGAGCGACTTAGTTATTCTGGAAGTCAAAACATGCAAAGTGAAACACAAGAATAAATGAATCAAATATGGTATCAAACCCTATGAATATAAATAAACACTTTTATTTATCACCATACTGATTACTCATTATTCATTGTTTCGGTTTTATCAACTTTATACTTGAATTTAAAACAATAGTTGTCCCATGCTCCAAGCATGTACACTATGTTTTCTAAACACTAGTCATGCCATACACCAAGTATGCATACTATGTTTGTCTATGATCTTTACTTTGTAAAATAGATCAATTGAACATCACTCCAATGATCCTCTTTTCACAGTCCCAAATCCTTACTGCAAATTCAAGAATTCCAAATTCATGCCATTTACTGAAATCTGTTAGATTCTAAACTTATATGCATTGATCCTCTTAATGATTATGCACAAAGTCAGAAAGACTTGACAACAATCATTACAGAGCATTCCAAAGGAGATCAGCTCCTTGGACACATCCTTCTTTCATTAAGTTTCCTAATCTTACACATATTGAATAATTTCTAACTTTGAAACATTTCCATATTCCATTTTGACTATCACTTCTGAACAAGAGTTGCCTCCTTACAGATTATGTCAATATGGTCCTTCCAGAATTAACATTATACTTCCAACTGTCCTTGAGCAACCAATCTTTGGTAAACCTTAGATTGTCCTCGACAATTGCTTAATCATTTTAGTCATATCCAATTCTAGACCTTTTCCCTTCATAATGCCCCAGGCATTTGGAAAATTTTAGAAAAGGATGAATATAGCACATGTAATCGATCCTATATCCGAAGCATATGGGACACGATTCATGATGTCTCACATAAAGACTAAACCAGTCTTTTGCTATAATATTTCCATTTCAATTTGCCAAGTTCTCATAATTCAGATTATGAAAAGGGATGCCGTAATCATAATCGAATTTTAGAACGCAAATAATGGACCCATATATAGAATTTCCTTATGTTGAGCCATTCCAACATGAAATTCATATATATATATATCCTAGATTAAATACGATTAAAATCTCAATCTAAGCTTTTTAGAATTGAAATGAAGTATAATTTCCTCTCCCTTAATTATAGCAAAACAACTTTTTCAACCCCTGCAACCTCACGAATTGAAACTTTTGTTTTCTATAATTAACATTGCTAACTTGCAACCTTTGTCATAATTATCATGCTCCCACTAACATGATGATTATTAGCATAACACTTATTCTCCCACTAGCTTTGACATGTACTCAGAAATCAACTGACTTTCTTACCAAAGTTCAGATTTCTGATACTAGATTGTTTTGATAAAACTTTATCAAAATCATACACCTCTCTTAGATAGCTCACATGTGTGTCTAAACAATTTTAGAACTATGAAAAGGGATGTCGTAATCATAGTATCAATTGTTTAGACCTTTGCCACTTCTCACAAGTCCATGTTAGTGTGCCGGTAAACCACACACGCTCCACTAACGACTTTGAGAATGCAAATATCACAATTGCTATCTAGCTAAAATCTACTTAGTGAAAGTGTTTCCTCACCATCATTTTCATGAATCGGAGAGAAACCTTATGACACTCAGATTTAATAGTGTATGTGTTCTTATCCATGTGAATCGTCAAAACCATAGTCACAAGACAAGGATAATGACAAATCCAAACTCATATGGACTGAACTTATGCAATCTTAACTTCTTGCCACCTGGCAGTACAGGGCCTGCCATTGCTTCCAAGTTGTTATGCAACCAATTGAGAACTTTCAGAACTCCTATGCAAAGCCAACTTTAACTGGAATGGGCACAGAATATGTCAACACCATAGGTTATAAACCTCAAGTCGTGTGCTAGTGAAGAACCTCAGGTTTTATTCTTGATTAGTTCTTGAAATTATTTTTAGGATCTTTAAGACTCCCACTATCCTCTTGACATATAAGACTATCTTGCCAAATATTCAAGAGATAGTGCGGATTCTTTATCAAGACAAACACTTCACACAATTGGCCTTAGTTGGTCTTTGTTTTATCCAAAACATCACAACTTACCAATTTCAAATGTACAAGAGTAGGACACTTTTACTCTTACATTTGACAAGTGTTTTAAACCTTTCTTTAAGATATGTCACTCAAGTTACAATCTTGGAGTATGGCTCTAAGAATTGTTTTGGAACGAAGTATGACTCATCTTCCTGATCTAACAATTCATGACTCCTCTTCTTAGTCATAAGAATGCACTAAGATGATCACAAACATGATACTAAAGTACTCTCCCATCTTTTCTGATTTGAGAAACTTTTATCTTTCTGCCTAATTTGATTCTTCCCATTCATTCTGCCATACATTGAGACTTCTCCAGTGCTACAGACTTAAACTCAAACTTATAAGTATAACCATATTTACTGAACTTAAGTAAATCATGACGAATAGTCTTCTTGATCTTTTGTGGTGGACTTGACCAGTGCACAAGAATGTGTACTCGATCCCTTAGTCCTTTCCTTATTCACATAAGGAATTAGTCTTAATTTTCCAAGCTGAAAGTTCTCATTCATCATACTATACAACTTGCATGATTCCAAGTTTCGGTCCAATTGAACCTTGGGTGATGAGAATCTTTCCTTATTTGGTAATATTAGACACTACCACAACCGAAAGAATCAAATCCATTTTTCCAATATTGCTATCAATGGAATCTTATAAGCAACAACTTTTCACAAATGCCATTGTAAGGATACTTAAAATAAATAAAATCAAAACCTTTTTCTTTTATTTTAAAACTTTGCGGAAAAACTTATCCTTACAATCCATATGAAAACCTTGTTGTTATCTATTCCTAAGCAATATAAATATCATAACTCTTAAGTAATAGCCCAAAATTCTGATCACCGAACCATGCGATTGAAATCCATCTTCGCGATCAGAATCAGCATGTACTTAATAGAGTTAGACAATGGACTTTACCTGAAGTAGAGCCAAACTTATTGACTTTAACATCCTTAGGTAAATTTGGCAGCTTCGTAACCAATGCCCCTTCCTTTGGCAATAGTTACCTATGGATCCTTGATAATGGGACTATCTCAGACTTCACCTCTCTCTTTACCATTGGGTCAACAGAGTTGACTATGGCCGATCCCTTTCCATTGGGAAGAGAGAGCTTTACTGGATATCCAATGGCATCATTGTCAATGTCCATAGCGTTTTAGGAAGTTGATCTTAGCAAATAGATAAGATCATTAAGGGTCTTGTCTTAGTCTGTTTCATAGGATTCCCCAAAGAACTCACTATGTGACTTAGAAAGTAGTTGAGCCACCAACTTTCTCAAGACTTTGACACCCAACTCTCCCGGCTTGTCAATATGTGACTACATCTCCAAGATGTGATCACACCTAGACCTTGCCTTGCCAATAGGGCTTGAGTGACCTTAAACTTTTTAGGAACTTGTGGGTTAGGGAGAATAATTAGAGGAGGTGAAAGAAGTATGATATCCATGGGACATCATCTTCATTTAGGAAAGCTTGTTTCAAGAGATTTGGGAAGATCATAAATGTCTAGACCAGACATCTTTTTGGGAGATATTCAAGATAGTTGATTTAAAGTCCTTAATATGACACCCAATATGAAATATTAAGGCTAGGACCCAACAAACTATTTTATAACTTAGAAGAGGGATGCCGTAATCCAAGCTATAAAATATTTGAAGGTAGGTGAATGACGATTCACCAATTTCCACCATGAAAAACGAAATAATTTATTAGGTTTTAATTGGATTTGAAAGTCCTAGATCTTTGAGATTCATTGAACTGTTCAAAGGCATGTTTCAATCTCGAGTGTGCCCTTCAGGTTTTGTGACTGGGATGCCGAGGATCACAAAACAAGGTGTGAATAACCATGCAAATATACTTGGTACCCTTAATATTTACCCCTTAATCAGTGTGCCGGTTAACCACACACGCTCCACCGATACTATGATAAATATTAAGTTACCCTGTGCCTACCTTGTTAAGTCCAGGTTAGTGTGTCGGTTAACCACACACGCTCCACTAACGACTAAAACAAAGTGCAAAGTGTAATTTCATGGGTTAGCACCAAATTCACATTTTCCTAAGTAACTAAGATTGGGTATTAATAAGAGTTTAGTTACTTAGTATTTATCATTAATACTTTTAATGAAAGGAGAATTGTAGTCCTTGTCCTACCCGTTCGGCTAACGACCCTCCACCAGTCAAGGAAGCGGTAGGTGAGAGTGGACACCCATTAAACTGCCATTTTATAGGCAGTAACCTTATACCCCCTTATAGACCGGCTTCGTGAATGAGGCCTACTAACGGTAAGACTGACTTTACTCTTATACATATATATAAATATTATTAACTTATAATATTATAAAGTATAAGGGTTGAATTTTAACTTTTAAAATTCTAAGGGCTAACTTGGAATTAAAGTATTCATAAGTGAAAACTTTTCAAATTCCAAAACTTGAGGGCAAGTTTTGAAACTATTCAAAACTAATTAATTCCATAACTTATGAGTTTAAAGTAGTTTTAATTAAAAAAAAAAAAAAAAAAACTCTTCAAGTTCCATAACTTGAGGACAAGTTATAGAAGACTTTAAACTAATTAATAAAAAAAATAACTTTTTTTTTATTGTAACTTATGGAACTAATTAAGGTTACACTTTTTTTTTAATTTAATGAAGAGACTCTTCATTTTGTAACCTTTGCCAACTTTTATGAGTTTTATGATTCTTAAATGTGACTTTTCATATAACTTGAGGACAACTTACAAAAACACACTTTGGAATCAACTCTTAGATTAAAATGGATTGAAAACAACTATTTCACACAACTTTTCTATTAATCTAAGAACCTCATAAGAACAAGATAATTCAAATCATCAATCTTCAAGAAATTAGCATGAACATACAAACTAATACAAATCTTGAAATTATGACAATTATCTTAGAAATTGGATTAGCATGAACATTACCACATCAAAAACAATATTATAAGTCCAAAAACATCTTAGGGTAATGTTCCTAGTCCAATTCCAGCCAAAACAATCGAATATATGCATCCAACTCGATTTTTCAGCTACTTTTGCAAGTATAACAAGAAAACAAACCAGGCTCTGATACCACTGTTGGGTTATGAGCATTCTAACACTCCTAAGTGTACATGAAACCCTAAATACCTTGGATCTGTGTTTTCTCTATTATACATACAATTATGAACATCCAAGGTATTATCCTAATCTAGCATACAAAATAATAAATATAACAAGATAGAATACATACCTCTTTGATGTAGAATGTCTTCATGAAGCTTGAGTGCCTAGTGCCCCAAGTGTGACACCTCAAATGGTTCACACAACACCAAATACACTTGGAATAACTTGAGAGAAACTTGAACACTCCTTGAAATCGTCTAGCCCTCACACTCACATATTAGTGCACGATTTCTTGAGCCATGTGATTCTTTTATATGGTGGCTATTAAGGTTACACCATGTAACTCATAACTTTCCCCATTCCTTATGCTCCATGGATTTTAACCTCCATGGAGTATCCATGGGTCACCCCATGGACTTAGTCCAACATAAGGAATCTTGGATCACAAGCCCACATATATAAGAATGAATGATTTACACAATCAACCCATATATTTAATTAGTCTCCTTTTGATCACTTAATTAATTCCAAATTAATTCTTGATCAATACTAATTAAATAACCTTATTAATATATTAGAACTTATAATATATTAACCAACCTTAAGTGTTATTTCTCTCATTATAGTCTATCCAAATGCATGATGCCATGCAACCCAAATGGACCATGTCGGGTCGGGTCAAGTCTTACCAATTATAGTTATGGACTTAGACATTAATCCAACATTTACACTATTCAATCTAATAACTCATCACATGCTAATTCTTGGGTCCTTGATACAGGTTGTGGATTTCACATTTGTTCCGATTTGCAGGGAGTAAAAAGAAGTAGGGATGTGGAGCACGGGAAGATAAACTTAATCATGGGAAATAGGAAAGTGTCGCCTGTGACCAAGATTGGATTTTATTCTTTATTCCTTAGTAATGGTTTAAATTTTGATTTGAATAATTGTTGTTACTCGGCCGATATGGCGAGAAATATTATTTCCTTTCATAGTTTATATAAACAAGGTTTTACCTTTTATTTTAATAATGAAAATGGTGGTATTTATGCTTATTGTAATGGTGTTTTTTATTTTGAAGCATTACCTTGCAATGGTATATATGAAACTTTGATGGTTGTAGATAACTTAGGAAATAATGTGTTGAATATTGATTCGTCTAATGATTTGGACAATGCATGCTTGTGGCATTGTCGTCTTGGACATGTCAACAAGAAGCGCATAGCCCAACTCCAAAAGGATGGAGTCTTGGAGTCTTTCTACTTGAAGTCGGATGACACTTGCGAATCTTGCTTACTTGGAAAGATGACAAAGTCACCCTTCACTGGTACTTGTGAAAGGGGTGAAGGTCTGTTGGATCTCATACACACTGATGCGTGTGGACCATTCAGAACCTCCATAAGGGATGCTAACCACTTCTATGTGACTTTTAATGATGATTATAGTAGATATGGGTATATTTACTTAATCAAGCATAAGTCGGAAACTTTTGAAAAATTCAAGGAGTTTAACCAAGAAGTGGAGAATCAATTGGGCAGGAAGATAAAGATGTTGCGATCCGATCGAGGAGGAGAGTATCTTAGTATTGAGTTCCTAGACTATCTTAAGGAATGTGGAATTGTTTCACAGTTGATGCCACCAAGGACACCACAACTTAATGGTGTGGCTGAAAGACGCAATCAAAACTTGCTAGACATGGTTCGTTCCATGATGAGTCGAGCTTCGTTACCTATCTCATTTTGGGGGTATGCCTTAGAGACTGCCGCCCATATCCTTAATCTAGTCCCTACCAAAAAGGTTTCCAAAACACCTCACGAGATGTGGACAGGGAAGGTTCCCTCGTTAGACCACATCAAAGTTTGGGGTTGCGAGGCTTTCGTGAGTCTCTTCGTGAGACGCGAGACTCACGACAAGCTCGAACCTTGTAGTGAGCTATGTATTTTCATCGTTTACCCACATAAATCCTTTGGATATCTCTTCTATAGACCGAGTGAAAATGTTGTCTTCGTTGCGAGGAGAGTAGTCTTTCGTGAGAGAGAACTCATATGCCAAGGGGACAGTGGGAGGCAAATTGACATTGAAGAGCTTCAAGAGTTAATCGGTGAAGGAACCTCAAACACTAGCACTCAACCCGAGGAGGAAACTCCGGTTGAGCCAATTGACGAATCCGTACCTCTGAGGCATTCCAGTAGAGTTAGAGTTCCACCTGAGTTTTATGGTTTCCATATTACTGCAGAAGGTGATACATTTATCAATGATAGCACACTAGTAAATTTGGATGAACCTAACAACTACAAGGAAGCCATGGCAGGCCTCGAGTCTGCAAAGTGGAAAGAGGCTATGGACAGTGAGATTCAGTCCATGTATGACAATCAAGTTTGGAACTTGGTTGACAATGTATCGGATCGTAAGACAGTCGGGTGCAAATGGATCTTCAAGAAGAAGACCGACATGGATGGGAAAGTACACACATATAAAGTGCGACTGGTTGCGAAGGGCTTTACTCAAACTCCGGGAGTTGAATATGATGAGACATTCCACCAGTAGCGAAGATTAAATCTATAAGGATTATGTTGTACATAGCTGCATTGCATGATTATGAAATATGGCAAATGGATGTCATAACCGCTTTCCTTAATGGAAAGATGGTTGAAGATGTTTACATGAGTTAGCCAGAGGGTTTTGTCAATGCAAAGTACCCTAATAGAGTGTGTAAGCTTGAGAAATCCATTTATGGATTGAAACAAGCATCTTGCAGATGGAATCTTTGTTTTGATGAGAAAGTCAAAGAGTTTGGATTTTCGAGAAGCGATGATGAGTCTTGTGTATATGTCAAAGCTAGTGGGAGTATAGTGAGCTTTCTGGTATTGTATGTAGATGACATACTGCTCATAGGAAACTACTGTTGGATAAGGTGTCTAAGTCCATAACTATTTCTGGTATGTACTTGACCCGACCCGGCATGGTCCATTTGGGTTGCATGGCACCATGCAATTGGATAAACTAAAATGAGAGAAATAACACTTATGGTTTATTAATATATTATAAGTTCTAATATATTAATAATATTATTTAATTAGTTTGATCAAGAATTAATTTATAATTAATTAAGTGATCAAAAGATAACTAATTAAATATATGGGTAGATTATGTAAATCTTCCATATCTTATATAGTGGGCTAAGAGGCTCCATGGATTATCAAGTTGGGTTCCACCCATAGGATGCTCCATGGATGCTCCATGGGAGTTACAAACCCATGGGTCATGGAAATGAAGAGTCATGACACATTAGGGTTTACATGGTGTAACCCTAGATGTGTCAACACTATATAAGAAACTCATTCTCCACCAAAATCGACGACACATAAGAAACAAGAGGGCTAGGCCGATTTTAGAAGTGTGTATTCTCTCTAAAGTCATTCCAAAAGCATTTGGTGTTGTGTGAAGCATTTGAGGCATCACACTTGGGGTGCTAGGCTCACAAGGTTTCAAGGATCATAAGCAACAACAAGGTAAGTTATTCTATCTTTCATGCAAGTTAAAATTTGTTCCCCATGTATGCTAGATAGGAATATAACCTTGGAATTCAACTTTGCATGATAATTAGACAAACATAGATCCAAGGTTATTAGGGTTGCATGTACACTTAGGAAGTGTTAGAATGCTCAAAACCCATCAGTGGTATCAGAGCATGGTTCGTTTGTTGTTTTTTTTTGTGTGCAAACAGCTTGAAAAAAAATCGTTTTTCTGTTTTCTGCTCGTATGAAAGTTTGCACATTTGTTGCTGGAAATGGACTAGAAACATTACCCTAAACTGTTTTGATGTTTTAAAGCTTGTTTTAGATGGTGTAATGTTTATGCTAATCCATTTACAATGGCAATTATTAAAATTACAAGTTTTTTTTTTAAGTGTAATTTTTGATTCTTGAAAGTGTTCATATTCATGTTCTTGAACTTATGAAGATTAGATGATCATAGGAATTGTTTGTAACCTTCATGGTAGTTTAATTCATGATCATAATGTGTTTTAATGGAGTCCATAACTTGTCCTCAAGTTATGGAAAACCAAAAGTCTCACTTTTATTAAAGCCATTAAAAGAACACAAGAGTTATAAAAATGAAGAGTCTTTATTTTTATTACTCAATTAATTCATAAGTTATAAGAAATGAAAAGTTTTGGAAGTTTACAAAACTTGCCCTCAAGTTTTGGAACATGTAAAGTCTTGATTAAAACTTTAGTTCCAACCCTTAGAATTTTAAAAGTTAAAATTCAACCCTTATACTTTATAATATTATAAGTTACTAATATATATATATATATATATATATATATATATATATATGTATAACGTCAAGTCGTCTTACCGCTAGTACGCCTCATTCACGAAGTCGGTCTATAAGGGGGGTATAAGGTTGTTGCCTATAAAATGGCAACTTAATGGGTGTCCACTCTCACCCACCGCTTCCTTGATCGGTGGAGGGTCGTTAGCCGAACGGGTAAGACAAGGACTTATAAATTCTCATTAAAAGTATGATGAATATTATAAAGTAACTAAATGCTTTTATTAAATTCCCAATCTTAGTTACTTTAGGAAAATTTGAATAAGGTGTTAATCCATGAAATTACACTTTACACTTTGTTTAAGTCGTTGGTGGAGCGTGTGTGGTTAACCGGCACACTAACTTGGACTTAACAAGGTAGGTAAAGGGTGACTTAAGGTTTACCATAGCATCGGTGGAGCGTGTGTGGTTTACCGGCACATCGATTGAGTGATAAACCTTGAGGGTACCAAGTGATTTGCATGGTTACTTCACACCTCGTTTTGTGATCCTCGGTATCCCAGTCACAAAACTTGGAGGGCACACTCGAGATTGAAACATGCCTTTGAAAAGTTCATTGAATCTCAAAAGAATCTAGGAATTTCTAAGAACCAATTAAAAACCTAATATTTATATTTCGTTTTTCATGGTGGAAATTGGTGAATCGTCATTCACCTACCTTTTAAATATGTTATAGCTTGGATTACGGCATACCTCTTCTAAGGTATAATATATTGTGATTGGATCCTAGCCTTAATATTACATTTGAGTGTTTTATTAAGGACTCTCTTAATATCTAAACTAATCTTGTTCTCTTCTTTCAGATGTCTTCAAACAATGCTGCTTCTGGCTCTAATCCTAATGGCTCCTTTACCCTTATGAACTTGTGTGGGAAAGTCACTTTTGATGGATCCAACTTCAATGAATGGATCAGAAACATCAGTGGGTTTAGTTTAGATTTGAATAAATGTTGTTATTCGCCAGAATGGCAAGAAATATTATTTCCTTTCATGCATTGTATAAACAAGGTTTCACCTTTTCATTTGATAATGAAGTTGGTTCGATTAATGCTTTCTGTAATAATGTTCTTTATTTTAAAGCATTACCTTGTGATGGGGTGTATGAAACTGTATCTGTGGTTGATAACTTAGGAAATAATGTATTGTGTATTGATTCTGTTAATGATAATAACTTGGATAAAGCATCATTATGGCATTGTCGTCTTGGACATATAAGCAAGAAACGCATAGGCCAACTCCAAAAGGATGGAGTATCAGAGTCATTTGACCTAAAGTCAGATGATAGTTGCGAATCATGCTTACTTGGAAAAATGACAAAGTCACCCTTCACAGGTTCTTGTGAGAGGGGTGAAGGTTTGTTGGATCTTATACACACGGATGTGTGTGGGCCCTTCAAACATGCCACAAGGGATGCTAATCGTTATTATTTGACTTTTACTGATGATTACAGTAGATATGGATATGTCTACTTAATCAAGCATAAGTCATAGACTTTTGAGAGGTTTGAAGAGTTTAAACAGAAAGTCGAGAATCAATTGGGCAGGAACATTAAGATGCTTCGATCCGATCGAGGTGGTGAGTATCTTAGTTCAGAGTTCCTCGACTATCTTAGGGAATGTGGGATTGTCTCACAATTGACACCTCCCAGGACACCACAGTTGAATGGTGTAGCTGAGAGGCGTAATCGAACCTTGTTGGATATGGTTCGTTCCATGATGAGTCGAGCTTCGCTACCAATCTCATTTTGGGGGTATGCCTTAGAGACTGCCGCCCATATCCTTAATCTAGTTCCCACAAAGAAAGTTGCCAAAACTCCTCATGAGATGTGGACTGGTAAAGTACCCAAACTAGACCACATTAAGATTTGGGGTTGCGAGGCTTTCGTGAGACGCGAGACTCATGATAAGCTCGAACCTCGAAGTGAGAGGTGTATTCTCATCGGCTACCCACAGAAATCCTTTGGTTACCTCTTCTACAGACCTAGTGAGAATGTGGTCTTTGTAGCTAGGAGGGCTTTCTTTCGAGAGAGAGAGTTCATAAGCCAAGGAGACAGTGGGAGGCAAGTTGACCTTGAAGAAATTCAAGAGTAAAGTGGTGAAGGAACTTCAAACCCTAGAACTCAACTTGAGGAGGAAACTCCTGTTGAGCCAATTGACAAGTCTGTACCTCTGAGGCGTTCCACAAGGGTTAGGAATGCACCTGAGCATTACTATGGATTCCATATTACTGCGGAAGGTGATACACTTATCAGTGATGAGACACTGATAGGTCTGGATGAACCTAACAGTTACGCGTAAGCCATGGCAGGCCCTGAGTCAGCCAAGTGGAAAGAGGCAATGGACAGCGAGATACAGTCCATGTATGACAATCAAGTTTGGAACTTGGTTGAGAATGTACCAGGTCGTAAGACTGTAGGGTGCAAATGGATCTTCAAGAAGAAGACCGACATGGATGGTAATGTACACACTTATAAGGCACGACTGGTTGCAAAGGGTTTCTCACAAACTCCGGGAGTTGATTATGATGAGACCTTTTCTCCAGTGGCCAAGATTAAGTCTATTAGGGTTCTCTTAGCCATAGCCGCATTTCATGACTATGAAATATGGCAAATGGATGTCAAAACCGCTTTCCTTAATGTAAAGTTGGCTGAGGATGTTTACATGAGTCAGCCAGAGGGTTTTGTCAACACAGAGTACCCTAATAGAGTGTGTAAGCTTGAGAAATCCATTTATGGGTTAAAGCAAGCACCTCGCAGATGGAATTTTTGCTTTGATGAGAAAGTCAAGGAATTTGGCTTTTCTAGGAGTGAAGATGAATCTTGTGTATATGTCAAGGCTAGTGGGAGTATAGTTAGCTTTTTGGTATTGTATGTGGATGACATACTACTCATAGGAAATGACATCCCAACTCTGCAGGAAGTTAAGTCCTGGCTTGGGAAGTGTTTCTCTATGAAGGACCTAGGAGAAGCTGCCTATATTCTAGGGATAAGGATCTTGAGAGGCCGGAGTAAAAGACTAATTGGACTTAGTCAGAGTACTTACTTGGATAAGGTGCTGAAGAGATTCGGCATGCAGGACTCCAAGAAAGGAGAGTTACCCATCCAGAGTAACGCCAGATTGAGTAAAACACAAAGCCCTAGTACTGAGGCTGAGATAGCAGAAATGAGTCGAATACCTTATGCTTCGGCTGTAGGGTCGATAATGTATGCTATGACGTGTACTCGACCTGATGTAGCCTTTTCTTTGAGCATGGTTAGCAGGTATCAGGGGAACCCTGGCAAGGCACACTGGACTGCGGTAAAGAATATCCTCAAGTACCTATGGAGGACTAAGGACTGGGTCCTTACCCTCGGTGGGAGTGAAGACTTGAGAATTGTAGGGTATAGTGATGCTAGCTTTCAGACTGATAGGGATAATTTCCGCTCTCAGTCAGGCTGGGTCTTTACGTTAAACGGAGGAGCAATTTCTTGGAAGAGTTCCAAGCAAGAGACAGTGGCTGATTCAACTTGCGAATCAGAGTATATAGCAGCTAGCGAGGCAGCAAAGGAGGCGATATGGCTGAAGAACTTCATTGGAGACCTTGGAGTTGTACCAGCTATTAAAGAGCCAATGGAAATTTTCTGTGATAGTGAAAGTGCAGTTGCCTTAGCCAAGGAACCAAGGGATCACGGGAGATCCAGACACATCGACAGAAAATACCATTTCATCAGACATCGAATAGAAGAAGGACTCCTCGTGGCAAAGAGGGTATCATCGGATGAGAATCCAGCAGATCCTCTCACGAAAGGACTGACTCGGGTTAAGCATCTCCAGCATGCTCGGAGCATAGGGCTGAAGGATGATATTAGATTTAGTAGTTAGATAACCTTGATATTTGTAAAGTGTAATTGACATTAGATGATGAATAAAAGGTGTTTTATTTATGAGTAAAGTGTTGATATCTCTTGTCGATCGTTTACTATATTTCTTTTGCATGTTTTGACTTCCAGAATAATTATGTTTGGTATATCATATTATTCGAACCTCCACAGTCGATCATATGTCGGAAGTAGGTATGAATCAAGACTGTCATGATTGGTTGCAGAGGTCTAAGTTGTTGGACATGGCTACAACACTCATGAGTGCTCAGAAGTTCTGAGCATTGGACTCAACCCACGCTCACTGGAATCACTTCATCGAATTTATCTCGAGTGATCGTGAGACGGTAATATCATATAAGTCTTCAAACCTAGATATATGATTTGTTACTTATGAGTTGGTTATGCATTGATTGTACGAAAACGCATTGGTAACTCGATGTTATAAAACGTGCTCTTGTGTATAATTCAATGAGTAGTAGAACAAACATATGAGTCGAAGTTTATCTGTTCCTTCTTGGATTAGAAGCTGATATTTGGGCCCCTCGATGATTTTGTTTTGACCTATGTACCGGGCCCGGTCAGAACTAAGTTGATGTGTTCAATTAAGTTCTTTGTCAAACAAATCGGAAATCGGGAAACAAACTGATGGACAATAAGTAAGACATTGTTCCATGTATTTGTCCGGTTGATATCTAGAACAGAGGATTATATGATCACTTATCTTAAATGGCGTATCATCATCTTCTCAGTTCCGAGAGACCTTGAAAGAGCTACGATTGCCGATCGGTTCCTGAAGTATTGCAGTTATAGTTATTAGACTTATCCAAGTGGGAGACTGTTGGATAAGGTGTCTAAGTCCATAACTATTTCTGGTATGTACTTGACCCGACCCGGCATGGTCCATTTGGGTTGCATGGCACCATGCAATTGGATAAACTAAAATGAGAGAAATAACACTTATGGTTTATTAATATATTATAAGTTCTAATATATTAATAATATTATTTAATTAGTTTGATCAAGAATTAATTTAGAATTAATTAAGTGATCAAAAGATAACTAATTAAATATATGGGTAGATTATGTAAATCTTCCATATCTTATATAGTGGGCTAAGAGGCTCCATGGATTATCAAGTTGGGTTCCACCCATAGGATGCTCCATGGATGCTCCATGGTAGTTACAAACCCATGGGTCATGGAAATGAAGAGTCATGACACATTAGGGTTTACATGGTGTAACCCTAGATGTGTCAACACTATATAAGAAACCCATTCTCCACCAAAATCAACGACACATAAGAAACAAGAGGGCTAGGCCGATTTTAGAAGTGTGTATTCTCTCTAAAATCATTCCAAAAGCATTTGGTGTTGTATGAAGCATTTGAGGCATCACACTTGGGGTGCTAGGCTCACAAGGTTTCAAGGATCATAAGCAACAACAAGGTAAGTTATTCTATCTTTCATGCAAGTTAAAATTTGTTCCCCATGTATGCTAGATAGGAATATAACCTTGGAATTCAACTTTGCATGATAATTAGACAAACATAGATCCAAGGTTATTAGGGTTGCATGTACACTTAGGAAGTGTTAGAATGCTCAAAACCCATCAACTACATCCCAACCTTGCAGGAGGTTAAGTCCTGGCTTGAGAAGTGTTTCGCTATGAAGGACCTCGGAGAAGCTGCTTATATTCTAGGGATAAGGATATTGAGAAACGGGAGAAAAAGACTAATAGGACTTAGTCAAACTACCTACTTAGACAAGTTGTTGAAACGTTTCAGCATGGAGGAGTCCAAGAAAGGTGACTTACCTATCCAAAGCAATACCAAACTGAGTAAGACTCAGAGTTCGAGTATAGAGGCTGAGATAACAGAGATGAGTCTTATACCATATGCTTCCGCAGTTGGGTCAATCAGGAATGCTATGACTTGTACTCGCCCTGATGTGGCCTTTGCTTTGAGCATGGTCAACAGATATCAAGGCAATCCTGGTAAAGCTCATTAGACTGCAGTTAGGAACATTCTTAAGTACATGCGGAGGACTAAGGACTGGGTCCTTACCCTCAGTGGGAGTGATGACTTGAGAGTGACAGGGTATAGTGACGCCAGCTTTCAAACCGACAGAGATAATTTCCGTTCTCATTCGGGTTTGGTGTTTACCCTGAATGGAGGAGCAGTAACATGGAAAAGTTCCAAGCAAGAAACTGTAGTTGATTCAATGTGCGAATCAGAGTACATATCAGAAAGCGAAGCGGCGAAGGAGGCGATATGGTTGAAAAACTTCATCGAAGACCTTGGAGTCATTCCATCCATAAAGGAGCCTGTGGAGATTTTCTGTGATAATGAAGGGGTGGTTGCCTTAACCAAGGAACCGAGAGATCATAGTAGATTCATGCATATCGACAGAAAGTACCACTTCATAAGACATCAAGTAGAAGAAGGACACCTCGTGGTGAAGACGATATCATCAAAAGACAACCCAACAGATCCCCTTACAAAGGGACTGACTAGGGTTAAGCACTTGCAGCATGCGAGGGGCATTGGGCTAACGGACAATATAGTTTTAGTGATTAGATAAATCGAAACTTGTAATAGCTAAATTGTAATTGATATTTGATGATTAAATAAAAGGAGTTTTATTTATAAGTAAAGTTACTGTCTTGTGTCAATTATTTACTATTGTTTCACCTTGCATGTTTTGACTTCCAGAATAATAAGAATTATTTAAACTATCCAGAGTCGATCATACGTTGGAAGTAAGTATGAAAGAATACTGTCATGAGTTGGCTTGTAGATTGTCTAAGGAGTTATACATAGCAAAAGTTTGCTACACCATTCATGAGTGCTCCTGAAATAAGATTTGAGTATTGGATTCAACCCGCGCTCACCTGAATTACTTCATGAAATTTATCACGAGTAATTTTGAGACGATAATATCATATAATCTTCAAACCAAGATATATGAGTTGTTGACTATGAGTTGGTTGTGCATTGATGGCATGAAAACGCATCAGTAACTCGATGTTATAAAACGTGTCGTTGTGCATGATTTGATGAGTAGTTAGTACAAGCATATAATGTCGAAGTTTATCTGTTCCTTTTATCCTAAGAGGATTAAAAGTGATATCTTGGGCCCCTCGATGATTCTGTTTTGACTATGTGTCGGGCCTGGTCATAACTAAATTGATGTGTTCAGTTATGTTCTATGTCATACGAATCGGAAATCGGGAAACAAATTTCAAGACAATAAGTATGACTATGTTCCATGTATTTGTCTGCATAGATATCTTGAGAACAGAGGAATATATGATCCCTTATCTGAAGGATACGTCACTGACTAGGTCAGAGTTCGACAGCGGCTTTTGAAAGCTTACGATTGCTAAGTCGGATCCTGAAGTCACATTGGCAACTATAGTTATTAGACTTATCCAAGTGGGAGACTGTTGGATTTGGTGTCTAAGCCCATAACTATAACTGGGATGTACTTGACCCGATTGTAGCATGGTCCTTTTGGGTTGCCTTTACCAGTGCAATTTGATAGGATGGACTTTTGAGAATAAGGTTATTATGTTTTATTAATATATTACAAGTATAATATATTAAAATGAAATCATATTATTTAATTAGTATTGATCAATAATTAATTTGGAATTAATTTTGTGATCAAAAGAGACTAATTAAATATATGGGTATTGATTATGTAAATCAATCATTCTTATAGTGTGGGCCAATGATCCATGGTTATTTAGGATGGGCTAAACCAATGAGATAATCCATGGATAGTCCATGGAGGTTTAACCCATGGAGCATAAGAATGTGAAAAGTCATGGAGCATTAGGGTTTGCATGGATGTAACCCTAGCATTTGCTACACTATAAAATGGATCCCCTAGAGCCAAAATCGGTTGCCATTGACATTCTAAGAGAGTGAAATTGATTTTATGCTAAGCAACTTATTCTCTCAAGCCAGCTCTTGCATTTGGTGTTTGTGAACCATTAGAGGCATCACACTTGGGGTGCTCAAGCTTTCAAAAGTCAAGAACTACAAGTCCTTCTAAGAGGTAAGTCATCTAACTAGTTGTGTTGTTCATTTGACAAATTGTATGCTAGTTAGGATATATGCTTTGGAAAATTGAAAATATGCATGTATAACTAGAGAAAACATAGATCCAAAGCATCTAGGGTTGCATGTGCACCATAGGAGTGTTATAGTGCTCAAAACCCAACACATTTATGGATTGAAACAAGCATCTCGCAGTTGGAATCTTTGTTTCCACGAGAAAGTGAAAGAATTTGGTTTCTCTAGGAGCGAAGATGAGTCATGTGTGTATGTCAAAGCTAGTGAGAGTATAGTGACCTTCCTAGTATTGTATTTTGATGACATACATACTCCTTATGGGAAACTACATTTCGACCTTGCAAGAAGTGAAATGTTAGCTCGGGAAGTGTTTTCCATGAATGATCTAGGGGAAGTTGCCCATATTCTTGGGATAAGGATTCCGAGGGATAGAAAGAAAAGACTTATTGGTCTTAGTCAAAGTACTTACTTGGATGAAGTACTAAAAAGTTTGGTATGGAAAATTCCAAGAAAGGGGGACTACCTATTTAGAGTAATGCCAAATTGAGTAAGACTCAAATTCCTAGTATAGATGAAGAAATAACTGATATGAGTCAAGTCCTATATGCTTCGGCTGTAGGTTCGATCATGTATACTATGACATGTACTCGCCCTGATGTTTCTTTTTCTTTGAGCATGGTTGGTTGCTTTCAGGTAAATCCAGGAAGATCTCATTCGACTACTGTAAAGAACATACTTAAGTATATGCGAAGGAAGAAGGATATGATTTTAGTCCTTGGAGGCAGTGATACGTTAATAGTAACTAGATATAGTGACGACAACTTTCAGATAGATCGAGACAAATTTTTTTCTCAGTCGGGCTGGGTGTTTGTGTTAATTGGTGGAGAAGTAACTTGGAAGAGTTCCAAGCAAAATACGGTGGGTGATTCTACTTGTGAATTAGACTACATATCAAGTGAAGCATCAAAGGAGGCGGCTTGGTTGACGAATTTCATCAGAGATCTCAGAGTAGTCTCGACTATTCAGGAGCCATTGGAACTTTACTGTGATAATCAAGGCACGGTTGCTTTGATCAAAGAACCCAAGGATCATGGTAGATCCAAGTATGTCAACAGAAAGTACCATTACATCAGACATATAGTTTAAGAAGGTCATATTATAGTGAAGAGAGTATCCTCATAAGAGAATCTTGTAGATCCTTTCACGAAGGCTCTGAGTAGGGTTAAGCATAACCAGCATGCTAAGAGCATAGTCTTAAGAGATGATATTACTTTTAGTAGTTAGTTGATATTTTGAAACTTGTAACAAAATATATGTAATTGATTTTGGTGATTAAGTAATAGAGATTATTTATGAGTATGGTTACTGCCTTTTCCGATTATTTATTCTTGTGTTTTGTTTTACATGTTTTACTTCCCGAATGATTTGATTATTCGAAACTCCACAATCGCTCATACTTTTGGAAGTAAGTAGTGAATGAAGACTGTCATGAATAGATTGTAGATTGTCAAAGGAGATTAGACATTGCAATGGTTGCTACAATATTCGTGAGGACTTCGAAAAAGGAGATTTTGAGTATTTGACAAACACACGCTTAGGGAATTACTTCGACGATTATATCACGAGTAATTATGAGATGATAATATCTTATATTCTTAAAATGGAGATATATGAGTTGTAATTTATAAGTCGATTGTGCATTGGTGTTATGTAAACGCATCAGTAACATGATGTTATAAAACATAATGTCATGCATGATTTGGTGAGTAAAGGATACAAGCATATGAGTCGAAGTTTATTCGTTCCTTTTGCTCTAACAGGAAAATGAGATATTTGGGCCCCTCGGTGATTTGGTGTTGACATTATAGTGTTGGGCACAACCAGGACTAAATTGATGTGTTAATTTAGTAAGTCTTATAAGGCTGTCACAAATCGGGAAACAGAATTTTGGACAAGATATTAGTTATAATACATGTATCATGTCCATATGATATCTTCTTGAACGAAAGAATGTTTGATCACTTATCTTCGGACCGATATCTGATCAGATCAGAGACTGGAGTTGCTTTGGGAAGCACCCTTTGACGTTTAATTTCAGAAGTTATGCTTTCAGTTGTAGTTATAGACTTATCCAAGTGGGAGACTATTGGATTAGGTGTCTAAGCCAATAATTAAATTTGTATATATTTGAATTAATAGCAAAGTCCTTTTAGGTTGCCCACAAAACTAGTAATTGACAGAATGACTTTTTGGAGAAAGGGGATGATTTATTGGTTTATTATAAGATTAATAAACTGCAATAAATAATTTATTAATATATTATGAGATTAATATATTAATTATAAATAGTATTATCTAATTAATGATTAATCGGAAGTGAATTGGAATTAATTGGATTAATCAAAAGTAGAAGGACTAAAGGTGACAATGTTCAAAAGTGAGCATTGAAGAATACCAGAACTTTCCCATAGGGGGGAAGGTTTTGGAGGAGGGTTCTAGGGTTTCTTAGAAGCCTTAGGAAGCCTTAGGGAGCAAGAAAAGGGATACATGTTATCCAAGGAAACCTGCCTTATCCTAGGCTCCTTACTCACCTATATAAACCCCTTATGGGTTCATAATTTCGGCCATCCCATTTTAAGAGCCTTAGATCCGGAATTCTTTCCCCTCTCATCTCTCCTCTAAAGTCTTCTATTGCTAGGGTTTGGGTACAAACCATTAGAGGCACAAGATTTCTGGTGCTTTCTTTGTTAAGCTTGATTAATAAGGAATTGTTGATTATTTACAACAATAATCAAAAGGTATGTAAATACTAAAACCCTTATATGAATTTCGAAAATAGTAGAGTGCTCCTAGGGTTCGTGATGTTCAATTGTTTGTTGCAAATCAATAGTGAAAATATAGATCCTTTAGGTTGCATGTGAACTTAGGGTTAAGTTTTTCCGCCACACACACACACACACATATATATATATATATATATATATATATATATATATATATATATATATATATATATAACCTATAAAACCTATCATATAGTATGTATGACTATATCTACTTAATCAAGCATAAATCGAAAACCTTTGAAAAGTTGAAAGAGTTTAAGCACGAGGTAGAGAATCAATTGGGCAAGAAGATAAATATTTTATTTGTAACTTATGGGCAACGAATCTTGAAATCATGGCTTTAATATGTACATATTTTTATCATATTATATAGTATAGTTAGAATGTGTTATAAAAAGTTAGTGTAAACAATTATTAACTTATCTTTAATATCATAAACATATCAAAAGTTAATTATATTATTATATTTTATGTAATATATTTGCAATAATTTAAATCATCATAGTTTTATTACTGCGCAACGCGCGAGAATTTTCCTAGTATATGGATTTATTTGGAAAAAACTGCATGCCACAATAGTCTAGAAAGAAGACGATAAATATGTATGTGACGGTCATAATTCCAACATGTAGGTCAAGCCTTATGATCTGATGAATCAAAATACTCACACCTTGATCACCAACACCAATGCCAGCACCAACATCAACGCGAGCTCTACAAGTTCCAAGGCCAGTGTGTAACTATTTGTACATTTTATATAGTAGATTGTAATTATAGAAAGTATAACTGTTAATCAACTGATCTGATATCTTTATGATTAGGCTCAGTTTATATTTATATTTATATATATATATATATATATATATATATATATATATATATATATATATATATATACTATATTAATAGACATGGTCATTAGGAATAGTGTACTTTGTATCTTTTAAGAATTTACCTCAATACTTTGTATACTTTGATAATTTTGGTCCTTTTGTGTATACTTTGACAATTTTGGTCCCTCGCCTGTTGTAATTAGAATTTGGTCACATTTCTTTTAATATTTGCCACTTTAACTCCCTTTGATCATTTTCGCCTTCCTTTTGTCCCTTTTTTCGTCTTACTACTTATTTTTCATTGCAGATTGGCCACATGTGTTTTAATATTTCTCACTTTCAGCCCCTTTGAACATTTTGACATTCCTTTTGTCCCTTTTCCGTCTACCGATTTGTGCTTATGTTTTGGGATTCGTTTTGTCATCGTTTTCTCATCTTCATCCTTTGTGAATAAAACAAGATGCATTTCAGTAATAATATGTTCAATAAACATACAAGAACAGCCACAATGGTGACCCATGGTTCCCCACGGGCTCACCCACTAGTTTAGATTAGATACAATCCCTTTTATGTCGGGATATACATTTAATAGTTTAATATATAATCTTGTATTATGGTAAAACCCTAATGAGGTCTTTGTGACGGCTTTGTGCCATTTGCTTTGTGTGCCCGTTCTCTTGGTGATAACTTTTCTTAGTGAAAACCATCCTTGTGAGAATCCTTGTTCTTCATTGTAACTCGCTTGTATCCGATCAAACGAACCTACAAGTGGTATCAGAATAGGTTTTTCGATACAATTAAATAATCAAGTCTTATGTCAACAAGGATCAAAAGGAAAAGGTGTTCAATGGCTTGCTTCGATGATTTCCATACTGAACTATCTGAAAGTAACTCCAGCCCTCTCGATGCTAATATCTCTCAAGCCACAAAAGACTCTTCCTCGATGTATCAGGTTAAGAATTTCAATGGTTTCTATTTCATTAAACAAAGAATCAATTATGGCATATATGTTTCCAGAAACAAAGAAAGAGTTTTTAAATTAAATAAATCAGATTCTAATCAATGGAAGTTATTTTTTAAAAGAAAACAAATTTCTGGCATCAGGATACGTTATCAAGGTGGAGACTCCTCTCTTAATATTTGTTGATACATTATTGATAAGAACACAAATCATACTGATTATATCGATCAATATAATGAATGCAATAATTTTTGTTCTTTTAATAGACCCATTGAAAAATGGGTCAGTAAGTACTAATTGTGCTCTTAGCACTGCATGGTCAGGAGCACATCTGGTACTTAGATAATGGATGCTCAAGGCATATGATAGGATTCAATTTTCTCCTAGATTATTATGTTAAAAAGGATGGCCCTTTAGTTACCTATAGATACAACATCAAAGAAGCTACAAAAGGCTATGGTACAATCAAGTGTAGATCAGTTGTCTTCAAGAATGTGTCTTTCGTTAAAGGGCTTCAACACAATCTCATCCCAATAAGGTAACTGTGTGATGCTGATTATGAAGTTCACTTTAACAAGAAGGAAGAACAGTGATTAATCAAAACAAAGTTACGGTTCTTACAACAAATCGTTAAAACAACATTTATGTCCTGGACATGTTCTCTGCTAATAATTCCCTTAGACGTTACTTCCTTCTCTTATTCACAATGTCATCTAAATTGGTTGTGGCACAAGAGACTCTCTCACTTAAACTTCAAGAATATTTCCAAGATCTCCAAAGATCAGATCGTGAGAGGTATTCCTAAGATGAAGTTCGAAAAGGATAGGCTGTGCTCAACTTGTGAAAAAGGGAAACATAAAAAATCTTTTTTTAAGCCAAAACAATGCTCCTCCATCTCAAACCTTTTTACCTTCTTCATATGGATCTGTTTGGACCTGTCCCAATGAAGTCCAGATCTGGGAAAAAGTTTACTCTTGTTATTGTAGATGAACACTCTAGATTCACTTGGGTAATCTTTTTGAGAAAGAAAAGTCATGCTGCTGATGAGATCATCTCTTTTATTAAGCAGAGTGAAGTTATGCATGATCTTAAAGTTAGAAAACTTCGAAGTAATCATGGAACTGAGTTTCGAAACTTCACCCTTGAAGAATTCTATGATGCTGCAGGGATTACTCGGAATTTTTCCGATGTCCGAACTCCACAACAAAATGGTGTCGCCGAGAGACAAAATTGTACGCTCATTAAAGCAGGTAGAACTATGGTAGTAGAAGCTAGTCTTCCTCTTTCTTTATGGGCTGAAGCTGTTAATACAACCTGTTACACACAAATTTGGTCATTCATTGTGAAATGCCATGGCAAAACTGCTTATGAGCTAATGAAAGGAAGGAAGCATGATATCTTCTACTTCCATGTTTTTGGTTGTGTTTGTTACATCTTGAATCAGAAGGATCAAAATTCTAAGTTTAAAGCCAAGGATCATAAAGGTTTCTTCTTAGGATGTTCTAGTAAAGCTAAGGCTTTCAGGGTGTTCAGTCTTTCAAGGCAAATAGTTGAAGAATCTTTTGATGTTACATTTGATGAAGATTCATATATACAAGACAAAACTGATCATCCTGCATCTATTCTCAATGAGTTGATTCTTAGCCCATATGACACTCTTTCGGTGTGACAACCGAGAGGATTCCACCACTGATCACCGTTAGGAAAGAGTAGGAAAAATATATGTAATAGCTTAATATTGTAATATTTGATTTTGAGAAAATAAAAGTCAAATGTGCCGTAACATTTATTTATTAAAAACGATTGTTAGGATCGAAAATAAGAGTTCAAAAAGTTATACCGTCTTCTAAGCTGGTTAACATATTTGGAAAGTACTCGTTAACATGATCCCAACGATATAAGATTCGTAAAAATCCAACTCCAAAGGAAAGAGTTATGGATTTTATAAAAATAAAAATCAACCACGTACATAAAATTAATTACGTCAAAATGTTACTTAAAGATTAGTTGAGTTTTTACTAAAACTGCAAAAAGGAGATTCGTAGTACTCCTTAAGATAAAAACTTTAGGAAAACGAGTTTCGAAAACAAGATCCGTATGAGAGAGATATGCTTTTTGTAAAATCATTTATTTTTACCCCCATTACGCACAAAAATGAAAGTCAAAACTAGATAAAGCAACCTAAAGAAGAGTTATAGTACCCCTTAATATCATCACATAGATATAAAGAGGTCTTAGATCGGAGCTCTCACGAAGAAGTTATGATTTTTACAAAATCTTTTCGTTGTGCGCGAGGTGTGCGCCTATGCCCTTCGCACACCGGATACCAGATACAACTAGATTACGAGTGACGTGGCCAATTAGGGAAGTGACACGTGGCGTTTTCTAGATGGAGCCACGATGATCACACACAATGTGCACCAGATATTTGCGATGCGCGCACCTCAAATCCATGCCTATAAATAGAAGGCAGTGCAGATCACTTCTGCACACCATCCATTCTATCGCTTTCTCTGCATCTCTCGAAGTTGCTACCCTTGGAGCGGACCCCAAAGCCCCGAGCCCGATTCAACCCTACACCAACAATTTTACGCGACTAGGGTGAGTTCACGACCCCATTTTACAGTTTTAAAAGTTTTACCGGGGAAAGGGGTAGGGGGAATACATGCTTATCAAACTGCTTTATCAAAATATATTTATATCTATAAATATAAATCGTTTTATAAAGCATGAAACCTTAGGATAATGTAGCTATAAATACTATGACTAGTTGTAAGCTATGATATTATGCCTAAGATTTATGATGTCCGATAGTCTAGGAAGACATATTACGTAGATGTTATAATGGCCAATTTCCTAGGATAACGTAGTACCTAGAAGTAATTCTGGTCAAACATAGGGATATATACTGTACCTAATCGTCACTCTGCCCAAATATCCAGTTTTCAAATTAACCATAATTAGGGTATATATGCATGGCAAATAATATATATATATATATATATATATATATATATATATATATATATATATATATATATATGCACACACACACACCAGATAATTATGAGATCTAAAAGATATAATTATCAAATATAAAATTAAAGTGGTTTATATTATGATAGTTATAGGTAATCACTAAGACATAAAGATTAAAGATAAAATACCTAAGGTTAATGCGTTAGTGAATTGATATTATTCATCCTTAGTCCGATTAAATTCGGCTACCCCGAACCTATAATCGTTAATCTTGCAAGAGCTAGAAATATATGTATAGATCTATACGAGGATTGTCACCCCCACCTGCGATTGCTAGCTACAATCCGGACAGGATAACTTTCTTATTAATCACTCTTCGATGTCCGATGAAGCGTCTGATGGGTTATGAGCATAACAAACAATCCTATCAACCCTAAATAATTTGATCTACGTTTTCTCTAATTGAACATACAACTTGAACAACTAGTAGAAAAACCAAGCATGCTTCTATAATTTCTAAATTCACAAATAGGGTTAGAATAATCATACATTGATCACTATATAGTAATAGCGATTTAAATCCTTGTATTGTTGAAGCCTTTGAGAGCAACGTCACAAATGTCACGCCCTCTAATGGTTTACACCCAACACTAGCTATAGAAGATGATTGAGAAAGAGGAGAGAGACTCTAAATTTCGGGTTGGTCTTCCAAAGAAACAGTTGGCCGAAAATCATAGGGTTATGCCCTTTTTTATAGTGAAGTCAGGAAACCTTAGATAAGCCCAAATCCAAGATAATTTCAAATCGGGTAATTATCCACTTTCCTGTTTATCCACCAAGGATTATTCTAGAAACCCTTAGGATCCAAGAAATCGTCCCCTCCATATGGATGATTCTAGATTGCCTTTTGATCAACTATTGAATAATTACAATTCAGTCCCTACACTTAAAATTAATTCTTTTAATCCTGAAATTAATTCCAATTAATTTCTGACTAAATATTAATTAAATATTACTATTTATAATTAATATATTATTCTCATAATATATTAACAAATTATTTATTTCAATTTATTATCAAATAATAAATCAACCTCATTCTCCAAAATCATCTGTCCAGTTGCTAGTTTTGAGGGCAACCCAAAAGGATTGTGCTACTATCAATTAAGTATATATACCAATTATAGTTATGGGCTTAGACACCTAATCCAACAGTCTCCCACTTGGATAATTCTAATAACTATAGTTGCCAGTATAACTTCTAAAACTGATTAGTAAATTGTAGCTCTCAAAAGCCGATGTCGAACCCTGACCCAGTCAGTTACGCGTCCTAAGATAATTGATCAAATATTTCTCCGTTCTACAAGATATCGTAAGGACATGAGACATGGATTATAATCAATCTCATTGTCCAAGATTTGTTTCTCGATTTCTGATTGATGACGACCGACTCAGACTTCCAATTGAACACATCAATTCAGTCAAGGATTGGCCAAGCACTTCAGATGTCGACATCAAATCATCGAGGGGAACAAAGATATCGCTTTTCCTGTTAGGGAAAAAGGAATGGATAAAATTTGACTTATATGCTTGCACTATTTACTCATCAAATCATGCACAACAATATGTTTTATAACATCAAGTTAATGATGCGTTTACGTATTATCAATGCACAACCGACTTGTAAACAACAACTCATATATCTCCGTTTCAAGAATATAAGATATTATCGTCTCAGAATTACTTGTGATAAAATCCATGAAGTAATTCTCTGAGCATGGGTTTATCCAATACTCAAAATCTCCATTTTCAGAGTACTCATAAATAGTATAGAAAAATTATTGATATGTCTAAAACTCTTCAGACAATCTACAATCCAGCTCATGACAGTCTGAATTTGATACTTACTTCCAAAAGTACGAGTGACTATGGAATTTGAATAATATAATTATTCAGGAAGTAAAACATGCAAAGGTAAACACAATAATAACCTAACTAACTATGGTCTCAAAACCATTGAATATAAATAAAACCCTTATTATTTAATCACCATATTAATTAGACTTTATTCATTGTATAATGTTTCAATTAATCAACTAAACACTTGAATTAAACATCAGTCATGTCATGTTATGAACATGCATACTATGTCTCTCTATGGTCCTTTCTTTGTGAATCAGATCGATCGGACACTATTCCAATGATGCTCATTTCACAATTCTAAATTTTTATTTCTACTAAATGTGTTAGAATTCCAACCTTACCTGCATTGTCCTTCTATGATGTCAAGGCTTCAAAGTCACAAAGACTTAGCTAACGATATTACAAACTATTCCATTGGAAGTTTTGTTACTAAATGCGAGAAATTTGAAGTCTCGAATTCAAGGTACACTCCTTGAACACCTTTCTTGAATTAATGTTTCCAACTCACATGTAGATTTTAACAATCAACTCCTATTATGGAAACATTTCCATATTCACATATGACTATCAATTCTGAACAAGAGTCACCTCCACTCAGAATTATGTCAATATGGTCCGTCCAAATTAATACTATACTTGAAACTGTCCACAAGCAACCAATCTTCAGTAAACCTCAAAGTGTTCTTGACAGTTTTTTAACAACTTTAGTCACTCCAAGTTCTAGTCATTTTTCCTTCTCAATACGCAAGGCATTTGGAGAAATCAGAACAAGTGAATATTATAGCATATGTAAACGATCCTATATCATATAGGACTTGACACATAATGTCTTACATAAAGACCTGATATCTGATTAGTATCTTGCTATAATATTTCCATATATTGAATTTCCTATGTTGAATCTATTTCAACGCGATATTCATATATGTCCAAGACTAAGTTCCATTAAATCATTCAATCTAAACTTTTGGATTTGAAATGAAGTGTGAGTGTCATCTCCCTTAAATCCTTTCTTTATAACGAAACAATTCCCAAACTTTGCAATTTGCAAATTTGAAATCCTTGTTTCATATAATTATTATTTCCAACTTGCGCCGCTTAGCATAACAATTATGCTCCAACTAGCATAACAATTATGCTCCCACTAGCTTTGACATGTACCCAGAAATCAATTGGACTTCTAGAAATCAACACTATTGACTTTCTTACTAAAGTACATATTTCTGATACGTAATGCTTCGATAAGTCTTCACCTAGACTTCTCAAGCTTATACACCTTCATTAGATAGCATATGTGTGTGTTTAAACCTTTCAGAACTTATAGCTATAAGTCCTTAATGTTTAAGCAGTTCCTTGCCATTTCTCACAATTCGAACTATGAAAAGGGATGTCGTAATCATATTGCGAATTTGAGAACGCAATTATCACAACCACTAATCATAATGATATTTATCAGATCTTTATAATCCACTGGCGAAAGTGTTTCCTCATAATCATTTTCATGAATTAGAGCAAAACCTTTTGGCACCTATATTTTACGGTGTATGTGTTCCCATTCACATGAATCTATCATTTACAACCTACAATCATAAGACAAGGTTTATTACAATTCAAATTCTAATGGATTGAACTTTACTTGTTCTTAATTCCTTGCCTTCTCGTAGCACAAGGGCCTACTAGTGCCTCCATGTTGTCTAAGCAGTTCACCTCCATTGACCAATGTACTATCACTGACCAACATGCTGTGCCTTTTGCAGTCAAATGAGAACCATAGAACTCATAAGCATTGCCAACTAAACTGGAAGATGCACATAAACAAGAATGCGTCAACTTAACATGATATGTTATCAACCTCAGGTCGTGTGCTAGTGATAACTAAAAGGTTTATTCTTAATTGACTCCTGAAACTCTTCAAGATCTTTAAGGCCCCCACTGACTTCTTGACATATACGTTCCTCTCTTCAAGGAATATTCCTTTATGAGCAAAAACAAATATTCAAAAGTTATTGTAAATTCCCAACAATAAAACACTTCATATATTAGCCAAAACATCACAACTTCCAATTTTAAATGTGCCAGAGTAAGAAAATATTATTACTTCACATTTCATGATGTGTTATAAACCTAATAAGTACGAAACAAGCTTCAAGATACGATTTGTAGTTACTAGAGCATGGCTCCAAAACTTGATTGGATACAAAGTATGACTCATCTCTTGATTGAACAATATCTTATTCCTCTTCCTAGTCATACAATTGCCCTAAGATGTTCTTCGAGGATCAATTGAGATATAGTTCCACATTCATTTAAGATGAACATAAAACATGATACTAAAGTACTCTCCTTTCCTTCCAGATTGGAGAAACTTTTATCTTTTTTTCCTGATATATTCTTCATATTCGTTCTGCTACTTTTTGAAACTTTTCAAAGTATCAGAATTGGGCTTAATCTTTTAAACACAACCATGTTTATTGAAGCATCAGTAAATCATGATGAATAAAGTTATCATACTTTGTGGCGGATCTAAATAGTCCACATCAATGTGTACTAGATCCATTAGTCCTTCACTTGACTCACATAAATATGTGATCAATGAATTAGTCATAATCTTCCAATGATAAAGATTCTCATACATCACACTATTCAAATTGCACGATTCCAAGTTTCTATCCAATTGAAACTTGGGTGATGATAATTTCTTTTCACTTGGTTAATTATGACAATACCACAAGTGATACAATAAGAATCAAATCCCAATTAACATTGCTAATATTAGAAATGTAACAACCAATTTTCATAAATGCCATTGCAATGAAATATAAAGTAAACTAGATAAATCAAAAATTCATTTTTATTAATAATAAACGAAAAAATTTGGAACTTGTCCTTACAATGCAAAATGAAAACTATGTTTCTAAACATCTCCTAAGCAAACTATTAAGTTATCATAACTCCTAAGAGTAGCTTCCAAAATATAATCATCGAACCATGCGACCGAAATCCAGTTCTCATGATCAAACTCAAATCACTCTTCTTTAAGCTTCCTTCTTTCTCTTAGATCCTGCAAAACATCAAAATGTGATCATCACAGCATGTATTAAGAATCTATGAATAGGAACTTATTAAAATAAAATAAAGGAGTTAGATAATGGATGTACTTAAAATAGAGTCATACGACTTGACTTTACCATCTCTAAGATCTTTCAGGTAGTCACGACAGCTTCGTAACCAATGCCCCTCCAATTGGAAATAGAAACATGTGGACCTTTTAGGATTAGCACATGGAACTATCTCATAACTAGTCTTTCTCTTTACCATACGGTTAAACAGTTTGACCTTGACCGATCCATTTCCATTAGGAAGAGAAACCTTTTTTGGACTACCATAGTTGCCATTATCAATGTCCATGGAAATTTGGGAGACATATCCTTCAAACACTTTTGCTTCACTTGTGCTCTTAAGCATTTCAGCTTCAGCAACAATCAACATATGTGTCAGATCAATTAGGGTCACGTCGTGGTCGCTCATATAGTAGTCTTTAATGAACTGACTATATGACTCAGGAAGTGAAAGTAAAACCAGGTCAATGGCTACCTCCTTGAGAAAACGACACCCAACATACCCAGTCTGTCAATGTACAATTTCATTTCCAGAACATATGCCCACACAGACTTTCCATCTTGATGTTTACATGCCAACAGGGCTTGAGTAACTTCGTATTTTTCAGCTTGAAGAAAACATTACTTAGGGAGAGTCACTGGAGGAGGAGGAAGATTTGAATAATCATGACCTCCATTTCCACCTTTGCTTAAACCAGAATCTGGAAGATTATCTCAAGAAAGTAGAGGAAAACCATTTCCAGAAGAACGAGGAAGACCATTGTTCTCTGAACTTGACATCTATAATAGGAGAAAAGAGAGTTCAAGTTAGTTGATTTTAACTCTTAATTATTAACCCATAAATTTAAATCAAGGCTAGAATCCATATTTTCGATTCGAACTTTAAATAGGGATGCCGTAATCAAATTCGAATCTATTTTAGGTAGGTAAATCTTTTTACCAATTTCAATCTAATGAAACTCCCAGATCATTAAGACTCATTGAATCTAATCAGTGGCATGTTTAATCTCGATTTTGCTCTCACTTTTGTGAATGGGATGCCGAGGATCACAAACGAGATGTGAATAACCATGCAAATTAGCTTGGCACTCTCGATGTCATTCAGTATCTCATTTTAATGTGCCGATTAACCACACTCGCTCCATTAATCAACAATAATTTTCGAGACGCCCATTACCACCCTTTATTAGTATCATATTAGTGTGTCGGTTAACCACACACGCTCCAACAAATTTAAATAAATTTTTTTTAGTTTACGATTTCCTTTTTCAAATTTAAATTAATTACATGGTTTTTTTCATATTAAAATAAATTATATTTTTTAATACATAAACATTTAATATTGCATAAATTATACTTTTTTTAAAGAGAAAGAATGAATATTAATAAAAAAATGTTACTATAATTTAAAACATAAAATATGATTAAAAAAATCAAAACTTGACTTACTATCTAAAAACTTACTTAAAACCTAAAAAATTGACTTAAAACCTAGAACACGATTTACTACTAGACTTAAAATATAAATTAAAACTACATCTAAGACATTTCTGAGAGAAATAATGATAGTTTGTGTGTATGAAATGTTAAGAGTATAGTGTCAATTTATAATGATAGATAAAATTTTGAAATTTATGATTTTTAAGGTAAAAATCGGATTTTTTACAAGAGAAAGGGAAATGATTTTTTGAATTTTGGTAAAAAAATAAATGGAATCCGGTCAAAGTGGAAGCAACTAATCAGATACAACCACAATACTCTTTCTCCTCTTGCCAAACCCGTAGCGAGACACCCTTAGCGACCCCATTAGGGGGCGCTAGGGGAGGTGTTTCAAACCCTTAATGAGTCATTACCAAAGCTCCTTAACAAGAAAGAGACTCCGCCCAGCCTTAGGTGGCGTTTTTTTTCTCTGCAGATCCGTGTGGTCTCTTATGTCTGCGCGACGCAGACCACGCACAGACTTAGAGGTTTGAAGTGCGTTTGTTTTTCTGAAGTGCGCAGACATAAAAACGTCTGCACGAGGTCTTCACCACACAGACTTGGGCCAGCCTCTTCTAAGGTCTGCGAAGTGATTTTAACCTAAAAAAACATGTCTCTTCTTTTGTTTTCGCCTCCATCGTCAAAACTTCCCACTCGTTCCAAACTTCCCAGCCGACAGACCACTCCATCTTCAATCCATCGTCGACCATCACCGCAGATTAGCACCGCCTGTCGCCGCCATCCTCTCCGATCGAAGGCGTCCAGGAAAGCAGGCGAGTTCTCCGACCAGCGACTTCCGTTCCAGGCCATCAGCGAACAACAATAGGTTTGTTTCCTTTCGTTTTTTTTCATTTCAACCATGAAATTGAGGATCAATCTTGCTGGAAAACTCTGTAATGCACTAAAATTCTTGTTTTTGATATTGGAAATCCGAAAATATTGAAGAAAAGATAGATTTTCTTGCTTCAATTTGCTTCAAATTTTCGGATTGTTGTTAATTGTTGTTAAATGTTCTTAAAAATTTTAGTGCTTCAAATTGTTGTTAAATGTTGCTGAAAATTGTTTCAAATTGTTCAAATTGCTTCAATTTGTTGTTAAATGTTGATGAAAATTGTTTTTTTTTCTTTTTTTTTTTGCTGAAGTTGCTGTTAAAATGTGTTGAATGTGCTAAAAATTGTTTCAAATTGTTGAAATAGGAGGCTAAAAATCTTTTTTTGCTGTTATAGGAGGCTGAAAATACTTATTATTGTTTCAAATTGTTGTTGAATGTGCTTAAAATTGTTGTTGAATGTGCTTAAAATTGATATTGAATGTGTTGAAAATTGTTGTTTGGTTTTGGAAATATGAAATAATGATGTTAGTTGTTGATTGTTTATTGTTATTTGGTTTTGAAAATACTCTTTATTGTTTCAAATCATTATTTTTTTGTTGGAATATGTATTATATGCAATACCTTATGAAATCATATTTGTCAATTTGTGAATGTTACAATACCTTATGAAATTATTATTGTCTATGATATATTGCTTATTAGAAATGGGAGAAAAACAACAATGGACCAATGAGCATTTAAAATGCTTATTGGATACTTGTATTGAAGAAGTAGAGATTGTCGGTAGAAAAGGATTGAGTTTGCAGAAAGACTCATGGATAAGGCTTGGAAGAGTTATTAAGGAGAAATTTGGGTTTGAGTTGAGTCAAAAACAAACGAAAAACGCATATGACAATCTGAAAGCCAAATACACAGGATGGGTGTATCTAAAAAACAAAACTGGTAATATATACAACTCTCAAACAAACACTTTTAACTTAACAGCCAAGGAGTGAGATGATTTTAAGAAGGTATATATATATATATATATATATATATATATATATATATATATATATATATATATATATACATACATATTAAACATTTACGTTTGAAGTTGCCAAATATTCTTATACTATTTTTTGTTACATTTGGGTTTAGGGGCATCCGAAGGCTGCTTCATTGAGAACAATTCCACTGCCTTTTCCAGATCTTAATGCACGTCTTTTTGATGGAAATAGTGCCACTGATAATTTTAGGAGTTACTCAACCCAATCATCATCAGTAGCTGGAACATCCTCTTGTCGTGTTCCACCACTTCAGATTACCGCCACCCATTTCATGCAATAGATGATGATGGTGATGACACTTCCCACCATGAGCCACCACCTTCTGCTACTTCACCTTCTGCAGCTTCACCTTCTGCTGCTTCACCATATACTACTTCACCATCTGGTAACCCCAACAAAAGGGCTAAACCCTCAACTCCTGTACCTCCTAGTGCCTCACTGTCTGCTTCTTCACCTGATGGAACTTCTATTACTGCAGACGATTTAGCATTAGAAATGAAAAAAGCTCTACAAAGTTTGACTAAAGGGTATACAATCCCTCAATTTTTAGAGAAATTAGAGGTGCTTCAGTTAGGCCCTACAGATCCTTAACGCTTTGTTGCATATCATATTTTTGGAGGGACCATGAACATGAGAGAGATGTGGATGCATTTGCCCGATGTTCCTGAGATATTACGAGGATGGCTTGAGATGACGGGTACAAGTTTAGGAGTTTTGAAGGATGGAAAGATTTTCCAATGATTTTTCTAGTGTTGAAACTATTTGTTAGGTCTTTTTGTCTTTGTTGGAACTATTTTTTTAGGTCTTTTTGCCTTTGTTGGAACTATTTTTTTGTTATTTTGCTACTTGGAATATGGTTTATCTAATATTTTTTGGTACTTGAAATATGATTAATGTAATGTTCATTTGCTACTTCAAATATTGTTTATGTAATGTTTTTTTGCTACTTGAAATATGGTTTATGTAATGTTTTTTTTTGCTACTTGAAATATGGTTTATGTAATGTTTTTTTTGCTACTTGAAATATGATTAATGTAATGTTTTTTAAAGTTCTACTTTGTTGATTTTAGGTTCATAATGGATCACGATCAGAAGTTACTTCTCGTAATTCTTATGTACCTGTACATCCGTTATTTTTGGAAGAGGGGTGTGAAACGATTGCGGGATAATGATTCGGAAATGACGGGACATGAATACACATTGGAGTTGTTACATCGTAATCGTTTACAATGTGTTGAAGTACTACGCATGTTCTGTGACTCTTTTGTACGACTATGTGCTCATTTTAGAGCAAATTACTCATTAAAGGACAACAAACATGTATCGGTTGAGGAAAAGATGACTATGTTTTTGATGATGATCGGCCATAATCAACGTTACGTGATTATCAAGCGGAGATTTCAACACTCGAAGCAAACAATTCATAAATTTTTTTATGAAGTGTTGGAAAAATGATACTTTTAGCACAAGATGTTATAGTAACAACTTCTTTTAATCCGAATCCAAACATTCGAGGACATAATAGTAGGCTACGACGGGTTTTCAAAGGGGCGGTTGGTACACTTGATGACACTTTGATACATGCTGTTGTCCCTGCTAAGAAACAAGACTTATATAGAAGTAGGGGAAAGGGAGATTGCTACCAAAACGTATTGGCAATTTGTGACTTCAATATGATTTTTACATTTGTTGTGGCCGGGTGGGAAGGGGTAGCGCATAATTCTAGAATATTATAAGAAGCAATAACCGATCCACATGCATCATTCCCGTTTCCACCACCCGGTAAGTAGGGTCGGCCCTGAGGGTCTGCAGCCGCACAGGGCCCCGAAAAAAATAGGGCTCGAAATTTTGCGAAATTATCAAATTTAATATTCGATATTTGATATATTTCATATTATTCATTACACAAGACAAAAGCTATGTGGTTTAGTTGGCCGAAGACTCTTTGCGTCGCTTCTTTTCATGGATGATGTAGGTTCGATTCTTCCCGTCAACATTTTTTGACTTGCGTTGATGCTTTTAATTTAAATTGATTTTTACTGACGTTACACTTTTAGCCCTTCATTTATGCTTCATATTTTACAATGTATCAAACCATCCAATTTCTTTACAAAACCAGTTTTTAGAAATGCTATTTATCCCTTCAATTTTAGAAAAATGACATTTGTCCTTTTTTAACTAATTAAACTTTACTTTTTAGACAATTTACCATCTTTTATATATATATATATATATATATATATATATATATATATATATATATATATATATATATATATATATATATATATATATAGGGGCCCATTTGTTACGATTTGCACAGGGCCTTCAAAATCAACGGACCGGCCCTGCCGATAAGTTTTTGTTTTTTTAAGGGTAAATTACACCAATCGTCCATCGTGCATATGCCAGAAAGCGTGTATAGTCCCTATTTTCAAAATTTAACTCGGACCGTCCCTTGTTTGTTTAAAAGTTGCACGGTTCATCCCTCATTAATTTAAATTTGCACGTGTGATCCTTTGCGAGACTTAAAAAGACTATATTGCCCTTGTTTATTTTCTTTCTTTTTCTTTTTGATTGTTTATTTTTTTTATTAATTATAATATATAGAAAATGAAGTGAGCCTCACACTTACCCACCCCCATCCTCTTTAGCCGGATGCCCTAAATCCCTTTTCCCGTTTCTCTATCTTCATCTGAAGACCTTCCCTTCCCGTGAAGTCAAAATCTGGTCACCGGAGGAAGTCAAAATCCAGTCGCCGGAGGTACTCATCGTCTCCTTCAAACCACCGACGTGGTCCCCTTCACACCACCGATTTCATCCCCTGCACGTAACGTCGCCATATCCTCCAAGCCACCATCACCTCCTCATTTTGTGTTGCTACTGTGGAGCTCGACTGTGGAGTTGGACGGACCACAAATCTTCTCTATCTTTGTCGTCCTTCTTTTCCAATCTAAATACTGATGAGGTTGAATATAGAAATGGGTTAGTTTATTGAAATGAGATGATGACGATGTAGTGGATGTGGAAGGGCAGAGATGAAGAAGTTGAAGGTATGGAGGATAGTGATGTGTAGGTAGGAGGCGGATGAAGGATGGAGAGAAAGAAGTCATCTGGTGATTATTTGGGAATGGATTTGGTGGATTTCGTTGATCAAATTGCAGTTCTTAGTTAGAATTAGGGGAGGAAGATTGGACTTCAAAAGAATGTGACAGAGAACCACCATTCGCAGCTGCCAGCACTTGTACTGGGTGGCGATCTAAAAATAGAGAAAGAAAAAGGTTGGTCTCGACGGAGAAAGGAGAAGGAGTGCCGGAGTTGGGTGGTTGTCGGTTGTGAGTGTAAATCAGAGAGAGGGAGAAGGAAATCGGGGATAGGGGAAGGGGAGGGGTAGGATGTTAACTTTTTTTTTTTAATCTAAACACTGATAAATAAGTAACAGAAAAATAAAAAAGAAATTATTAAGGGTAAAATAGTCATTTTATGTCACTAGGGACTAACCGTGCAAGAAAAAACAAATTCAGGGACGGTCCGAGTTAATTTTTGAAAATAGGGACTAAACACGCTTTCTGGCATATGCACGAGGGACGAATGGTGTAATTTACCCTTTTTTTAACTTTGTAAAATCATTTTATTTAAAATTCAGTTTATTTCAACAGCCTGCAGACGTTAAAAACAAACAATCTTCTTATTGCAGACTGCAGACGTTTGATCCACCTCTTCTGCTACATAGGCTTGCAGATGTGGTCCGCAGACTGCAGACATTTTCGGCTTCAGAAAAACAAACAACACCTTAATGGTTGGACACAAAACACATGAGATATTATTACCTACGGTGTGAATTATAATTTTGGATCGTCATAAAATGAGTTCAATAACAAGTTTAAACTCTTATATAAGTTCTTCTTCTCACATGCATAAAAGATACGTCGCAAGAAAATAATCATTTGCCAATTATTATTTTTTGACAAACATACGCATGTCGTTATGTGTGTTTTTAATTTTATATCTCATTCTATGCATATTCAATAAAATATAAACGACAATTTAACTTCTTATCCTCATGTTTTAAACACAATAGTTTCGTTTTAGGTAATAAACACATTGAAACATATTACCTTTTAAGTCTTTAACTATCATAATGTTTTAGTAGATTGATTAAGTATGTAATTAGGGTAAATTGCCCAAAAGTTAATATGTTTTTTTTTTCAAAAAAAATCGATTTTTACATTGAGCTAGGTATTTTTTGTTTCATGTTCGTTACTAAATTTTTTAATTTTTGTAATGTTGACCATGTAATTGGTCAACTCGGTTGGAGTTGATGCGGTGCTGATATGACATGATTATTTTATTTTATATTATAACTTTGGATTTTTAAGAAAAAATCTCAATATTTTGTAATAATTTACGAAATAGTTTCAAATTAACATTTTATAAAAAAAAGTCAAAAAATCGATAAAATATTGCATTCTGACACTTTTTTTTTCGGTTAAAACAGATAACAAATTAATTTGAGATTATTTTGAAATTTGTCCCAATATATTTGAGTTTTTTTGGCAAAAGATCCTTATTATTATTTTATAATTTTTATTATTATATTAAAAATGCAAATAAGTATATTATTTTTAAATGCGTTATTATTAATATTAGAAAATAAATACATATATAAATATATTTTTAATACAAACATATTTATACGTATAAAAAACATATATATATATATATATATATATATATATATATATATATATATATATATATATATATATATATATATGGATTATACATTAAAAAATGTTTAAGTTCTTTTCTAATTTAAATTATTAAATAAATCTATAAAAACATATAAATGAAAACAAAACTTTAAAAACGTTATTTAATGTATAAATATATATAAGTACGTTTTTCATTAATAATTTTTCATATGTAATTATATATATTTATACCTTAAAAAATGTATTTAAAGTTTTTTTTATTTAAATGTATTTATATATTTTTATATCTTAAAAAATCTTTCTAAAGTTTTTTTCCATTAAAATGTTTTTACACATCTATTTAACACTACATATAAATACATTTAAATGATAAAAAAATTGAAAATGATTTTTTCTATAAAAAACGTTTTTATACAAGTATTTAACAGTACATATTCAATATATATATATATATATATATATATATATATATATATACACACATGCATATAGGGATTTTGCCAGATATAAACATTTTTTGAGTTGATTTCCAAAAAAAAAGACACAAAAAATCGAATTTGCAGGTATAGACATGGATTCCACAGTGGTGAGCTCTAAGGGCTTCGTGGAACGAGTATAAGCTCCGAGGAATCGATGTAACAAAAATAAATTCTGAAGAGCCATTCCGCGGAGCTACCTTCGTTCCTCGGAGGTAGCTCCGCGTAATGGTTCTTCAGAATATTTTTTCACATCGATTCCTCAGAGCTTATACTCATTATGCGGAGCAAAAGTTCATTCCTCGGAGGTAGCTCTATAAAATTGTCCTTATGATAATTTTTTTTGCCACATCGATTCCTTGGAGGTTATACTCATTCCGCGGAGCCCTCAGAGATCACATCTGCTGAATCCATGTTTATATGTGAAAAGTCGATTTTTTGTGTTTATTTTTTGGAATTCAACCCCAAAAAATGTCTATAGTCTGCTATATATATATATATATATATATATATATATATATATATATATATATATATATATATATATATATATATATTAAAAGCTCTCTATTCATTTAAATTTTGAATACATGTATTTAATAATATATATAAATCGTTTACATGAAAAAAAAACTTAAAAAACTTTTTCTTGTATGAATAACGTATTTATGAAAAACGTTTTTATACATGAATTTAATAATACATATGAAAAACATATTTAAGAAAAACGAATATATATATATATATATATATATATATATATATATATATATATATATAGACACACACATTTCTAAATTATTTTATATTTTGTTTTTTCATTAAAACGTTTTATACATGTATTTAGTAATACATATAAATACGTTTAAATGAAAAAAAGAACCTGAAAAGCCTTATTTAAGATACATATATATATATATATATATATATATATATATATATATATATATATATATATATATATATATATTTGTGTGTGTTTCATATATATTTATATATTTTATACCTTAAAAACATGTTTAAAGTTCTTTTTCCATTTAAATGTATTTATATACTCCACATCTTGAAAATCATTTTTAAATTTCTTTTTTCATTTAAAAGTTATTATACATGTATTTAATAAAATGTAAAAATACGTTTAAATAGAGAAAATTTAAAAAACGTTTTCTATATGAAAAACATTTTTGTACATGTATTTATTTGTAATATTTGTTTTTGTAAAATGTATTATTTCAAGGGATTTGAATATTTATGAGATGAGTAGATATTTTCTATTAGCAAAATACAGTTGAGGAAAGTTGTAGATCTTTCAGAGGCAATTTCGTGGATAGTAAAGATTGTCGAAAACGGAGTTCGTATGAGAAAGTTATGGTCGTTTGATGTTGAGATGAAAGTACGTTACTATATGAAGAAAGTCATCGGAAGTCAAAGTCAATTGGTCAACTCTTGTATCACTATGGCATGGTGGTATGTTCACCACAACGTGGTATGACATGAGTTACCGAGACATGTGGCAGAAGCAGGCGATACGTGACAATTTTTGGAGAAACTTGTGGCCACGGTATGTGTGTGACATCCTCAATTTTCAGAACCGAAAAAAATTCATTACGCTTTAAAAAATCATAATGTATTTATTTTCGGAAAATTCCAGTATATTACAGAATTTTGAGTACAAATGAATGAGTCAAAATAATAAAACTTTAAGGTTGTCATAATCGATACACAACATATGTTACAACGTAAAGGCCTAATGGTCCTGAACACTATCACATGTCTTCTCTTCAACCACTCAGCATCATATTTAAGTTTTCAACAGTCTAACCTGCTACATGTGGTGCATATAAAATGAATGCGTCAGGTTGGGAAACTTGGTGAGATACATAGGGTGTCCAATCTCACAATGTTATTATGATAATAATCCATAATCAATAAACATGCAAAACCATCTCTCTTCCTATCATCACATCAAAAACATCTATAATGCATTTTCCTGAATTACCGATCTCGTCGATCCTCACATACTGATTAGAATATAGTGATATTATAAGATCTATCATGATGGATCACTGTTAACAACGAGTTGACTATACTGCTTCGGGGTATCTTTAGCAGCAGGCGTTAGTCAAAAAAGGCAACTATAAGGGGGATGGAGTGCATCAAATGAACATACAATCCATTAAAACCTACTGACTATAAGTCTGCTAGCGTATTCCACATGACCAAGTTTAGTTAGTGGTCGTCATCTCACTCCGACAGATGATTGGTCACCCATTGGTCTGATACAGAGCCGTCATCCAGGCGCCTATCGGTTACCCAATATAGACATTCCATTTCTGGTTGTCTATAAAGGAGGGGGAATACTAATATAGTACTCCTGTACGTAATACGTACCCCACCAAATCATCAATTTATTGAACAGAGTTCTACTCTCCGTTCCCATCTCAAACACACCCTTGATGCTACCCAATATTCAAATTTAATTAAACTAATCATCTCTTTTGGGTCTTAGGGTATAACTAAAAAAATTCCAATACATGTAATCGTCATAAAGTTCCTGCCTATGTAATATCTTTACAAATCAAGGAAACACTCTTTCATCTTAACTCGAAGCTAAATGTCTTTGACAATCCTTAGTTCGTACTAGACCAATTTACTGTTCATCATCAATATAGTCTTTACGATGTCATCTCGATATAGAGTATGACTATACTATTATTTAACTTATTTGGATCTGATCATCATTTATATTTCTCAGTTTAGAAACTACACGAGGCTATAATCCCTGTCATCATCTTCCAACACCAACTCTGTTTAGGCAAGACTATCCTAATTTAGTGTATTCTTTTAATGTAGAGTATTAAGTAATAATATACATTTATCTCACCAGTAATAATACTTATATTATTATTTTTATGTAATAATATTATATATATATATATATATATATATATATATATATACATCTTAACACATATAGAACCATATATGGTTCGCATAACGTAAGTCATCAAATATGCATCTACCACATATTCCAGTCAATGAGCATATAATTCAAATATAAACTTTCAACAGATATTTAATACTTTTAATAGATACTTGTATTAAAATCATATTCATGAAAGTAACTATGCACTCACCTGATGGAGGTGGTAGATTCTCAGGAAAGCTAGCTCATCTTCTAACTCTTACGTTTATCCCTTTTAACATCCTAAATATCCATATTACTATGCTTTAGTATTTGTTCGTACTTATACTATTTCTCAAATCCCTCAACAATCACAATGAATACATCGAGATCTATCAAATAAGGAATAATCAGGTAAGATCATATCGGAGGTAGGATCTGTTTGGTATATATAATATATACTGTTTGGAAAATCCACTTTAAACACTTCACTAGATCTAGCCTAGAACATCACTCCGGTAAGTAGATCAATCGGTATTATGATTTGGAATCACTGATAACTTTTTTTATAGGTTTATAATAATGATAATGAACTTAAACATAAGCTACACTTAAAGCATAATAAGTGCAGTGTAACATCCCAAAAATAAGACTAAAAATTTCGATTTTTAAATTAATAAAACCATTATCCAAAACAACATCATAGAAATCATGGTGAATCAAAGTGTATCAATAAGCATCCAAGTACATAAGTGTAATATAAAATGCAGAACAATGTGGTGTGTGCACTGCAATCATTCTGGGCTCTTCGCCTTCGAACCATAAGTACCTGAAATATAAAGTGAAAGCCGTAAGCATAAAGCTTAGTGAGTTCCCCAAAATACCACATACCATACATATTAAACATATGATGACCTCGCCCGGCATCGAGCCCCGCTTGGAAAAAATCTGTTAGTCATCAGGCCCTTCCTGGTATACATTCAAACATATAACCACATGCAAAAATCACAAAGATAAATAGCATGCAATATAATCATCAGGCCCCGCTCGGTATACATATAAACATATAACACATGCAAGAGTCACACAACCAACTAGCACCCTAAACATAATAAACCATGGGCCAAAATTGGTGCCTTTGACCCGCTAAACACAGTGAGGAAACTCACTTCAAGTCACTGAAGCTCTCAGATAAAATCTCGGTCTGTTGATCCAGAAAATACCCGCGAATTAATATTTGGATCTCGACCCATAATCCAAAATCTAAGTTTCCTGTACAATATCTAGGGTAAAATACCATTTTACCCTTTTCTTACTTGGCCCATAACCAAGTCCCAACCCATTTGCTCAAAAGGCCTAAATTCCTAAATGACATCCCAAGGCCTAATAAGGCCCAACTTCCCAATTGGGCCCAAAATCATCATGGAACCAAGAAAGTCCATAGTCTATTCATGACCCAAAGTCAGAAGTCCAATGGCCCAACGAGGCCCAAACCCTAAAATCCCAAAATATGGCCCAAACCCGAGGAAGTCAACCCAAAAGTCAAACAGATGAGTACACTGAGGGTACTCAGACTTACGCTTGGCGTACTCCATCCGGGGCCAGTACACTCAGCGTACGAGCTGGGTACGCCCAGCGTACTCCGCAGACAACCAACCCAACTCATTAAGCACTTATTTGGTTAAGCCAACTTGCCAAACTCTCAGATCTGATTCTAGAAGGTGACTTAACACGTAAAGTTGTCAAATTTACACCCATGCATGACTTAATAAGGCCCAAACCTCAAAAAGAACCATAACAAAGAACCTAACTCTTGCATAGACCAAAATAACTCATAAAGGTTGCATTTTTATAAAAAAGGGACCTCATTTGAGTTAAGATCTAACCCCCATGGCTTCTGGAGTAGACCATAAACTCAAATTTAGATCAAAAGACCCAAAACTGCATAAATAATACCCTAAGTTGGATCTAGCATAAATAGTCATCAACATGGGAGCTATTTACCTCAACTGACTTGCTAAGATGAAGATGACTATAGATCTACAAGCTCAAGCTACTCCCAAGCAACCTCCAAGTGTTCTTCTTCTTCTACTTCACTAAAAACACCACCAAAACTCACTTTCAAGCTCAAAACTCACAAATGATACTTAGGGTTTCGTTTTTAGGGTAGAGAGTGCTGGAGGCTAATCAATAGAATGTCCAAAGGTAATATAAGTTTCTTAAATAGGGCGAAAACCCTAAAAATTAGGGTTTGCCCCTGCATCACGTATGCCATGCGTACTCCCACGTACGCCCAACGTACGTGGGTGAACCCGCGATTCTGAAATGAGCTACTACGCTAAGCATACTCATAAAGTACGCCCCACGTACTAGTTGGGGACCAAATTGAAAGAAATTTGCATTAAGGGGGTAAAAGAGGAAACATACCAAATCTCGAGTGTTACATGCAGCTTAACTTGTAGAGTTTTCTGGAAATAGTCCGGAAAGTTCTCAGGCAGAACTCCGACCCGAAAGCTTCTATTTTATGGGCTCTTTGATGCTTCAGACCCTTGCCAAAACACCCTAATATCTATAAAAACTCAAACTTATAATCTCAGAATAATTCAGAGAGAAGAAATAATTGAATATGAGGAATGGAGGTGATCATGGTTGCTATTTATAGTCAATTTGCATAGGAGGCACGACGTTCCCTTGCATGAGGCGCATCACGCCCTGGATTGGGGGTCACGGTCCTCCATCTAAAACTTGACACGTGGCGTAATTTTAGTGGGTGGGTGTTGCATGTGGTATGTACAGATTTCAGTCTTCTAAAAATCGTATATCTCTCATACGAGCTCCATTTTTGACGTTCTTATATCCACGCGTAGCTATCGACGAGCACTACAACTTTCATTTTGACTTCATTGGCTAATTCTCATCATATCTTAAATTTAGCAATCTATGAAGATTACATTGTAAAAGACCGTGTAAAATTCATAACTTCTTCATACGAACTCTGTTCTCTACATCGATGGGTTGGTATTTACGAGATCTTCAATTCTCATTTAGATTGTGTTGGCTAACACTCAACCAATTTTAATTTCGGTTATTGTGTCGCATACTGTTTCATTGAAACTTCGAAAATCATAATTTCTTCATGCGAAGTCAGATTTGAGCGCTCTTTATACTCATGGAATCTTCATCATGTCTACTACAACTTTCATCATGATTATTTGTCCTAAATAATCTCCTATCAAAAATGTTATTTTTATCGCTTAATGTGATAATCCGATACTTTCTAGTCAACAAAAGTCAATTCCGTTAAATAAAATTTCGAATTTTATTTGTTCTGTTAAGTTCTTGTGGGTTAGAAAATAATCTAAAATATATAATTAGAGGTTATATAAGTTTTCAGAACCAAAAACACTCGAAAAATCAAGATTTCCCTCGGAAAATCAGCAAACTCGTTCAGCCAGGCGTTTACGGCCGTAAACCCCTAGGCCGTAAACCCTTTTACAGCCGAGAACCCATTTCCGGCCGTAAACCCAACCGGTATAAAGGTTTTTCCCTGAGAGATTCTTCATTTCTCACCTTTTTCACCCGAAAACTCTCTCAAGTTGCTCCCAAGGACCTCCCAAGAACATTCATATCCTCAAGAACAAACCTTCAAATCTTCATATTTTCACCAAGAACACCAAGAACAACCTTCATATCTTCAAAGGCCACAAACCCAGTTCACAGGCGCAAACCTAGTTCCCAGCCGCAAACCTAGTTCACGACCGCAAACCCAGTTCACGGCCGCAAACAGCCTTGAGCCGAGAACCTTGGCTGAAAACCCTCTTTTTCCACTTCAAACAAGTCTCGGTAACATTCCTACCCCAAAACCAAGTGTTTTCTAACACTTTAGTTAATGGTTTCGCTAATTTAAATACAATTATGTGTTTAATTATCATTAGGATACCGATAATTCCGCGTACTCCAACTCGAGGGTCATCTTTCCGGTTTTACTGTCGAGCACGTGCACATAATCAACTGTGAGTTCATACCCCTACACTTTTACTGTTTTTAACGTTTTCAGGGGGAATACAAGCAAAAACACAAAGAAATTTTATGTTCTTATATACAGAATTTCAACAGAATTTAAAACTTATGCAATTGATTCAACTAAGAGATCACTACATTTTATAAAATATTTAGATATTTTATCCATTTTGTAACATGTTGAGCATGAGGGAAGTTTTCAAAATACAACCATAATTGCAAAGTTTTCAGTACAACACATGAATCGAATACATAACTTACATGCAAACTATAATAGGTATAGTTTGGGATTCAACACACGGTTTATCATTTCCAGAGCTTATACATTAATAAACATATAAACTATGTTAGGTATAGTTTATGGCATACAACACTATCTTTTGAACACAAGGGTACAATACTAAATAGTTATTTAAGTGTAATTATTTTTACTCTACAAGTATACATACAGTCTCAAGTACAATAGAACACTACAACACTACACATAAACTAGTTAATACAGGGTTGTGAGGCACTACTTCACCTGTACCCTTCGGGGTGCTAAACTAAATCCTAACACAGTATAACCAGAGTCTCCTGGAGGGAGAGCGTGCGATTTGTGAATAGATCTATTCAGGACTGACAATCCCACACAAAAACTGCTAGCTACAGTTAGGCAGAGATGCATGGGGTGACAAATATCATACCGTTTCGACGCCTGAAGAACGTCGTAGAGGTCACTAGGTCATATCAAGCATGGTTATACCAAACTCACAACTGTATAAACTAACCATTGTTTACGAGATTTCATTCTTCATTAGTTTTATTTTAATTAATAAAACTACTATATATACTGGCGGTAGCCAGGGTTTTCATACAGAACATACTATACCTACTGGTGGTAACCAGGGTTTTCATACAAATGTTTTCGTACAAAACAACACTATACAATACATCTGGTGGTAACCAGGAATACAAACTAATATTTTCATATACTACTACAAAATACAGTAACGAACATACATTTCGGGTCTTAGGGTTTAAGACTACTTTATACAACTAAAAAAATATTGGATTTTCTTGAGAAACATACAAACATTTTCACAGATTCAAAGACATGTTTTCTTCACAAAAACATTCTTATGAACTCACCAACTTAAATGTTGATACACTTTCAAAATCGCTTGTATTCTCAGGGAACCAGTAGACAGGTACACTCGCAAGGTTTTGAGAAGACGGAGTTTTTAGAGTCGCGTCTTTTACACTTTTGTTATACTTTTGCTGTATACAAACTATTTATCAAACAGATGTAAATACCTTATACATTCAATGTAATGGTTGTGTTTACTTTGATTACTATGATGCAATTGTTGTGATACTATACATGACGTCCTCCACCCCTAAATGTTTCCGTCGTCTCGGTTTGGGGGTGTGACACTTAGTGACAATAGGTATGTATAGTCTGTAACGCGCACGACTAACAACTATCATATTAAAGGATTTATTCAATAAAATGAATACCTATTTATTATAATTATTTGAATCATATAGCCCTAACTTACATGCGTTACATCGTGGCTATATGACTACCACGACGTGGCATCGCTGATGGTACAAATAAATCTTATTTTGAGTCGATTGAGGGATTTCTTTGGCACACATGATCGGAGATGATGCTCAGGAAATGTTCTCAAAATATTATAACGGAGGTGATATATTGTTAAATGAGAGATGTGAGGATAAGTGACGAGATTCGTTGAGGTGTTACCATGTGACGAGCTGATATGCATCGAAGGATTGCAATTAGAGCTGGAATTAGTGTGCCGACTAACCAGGTGAGTACTCTACTATAACATTCGTTGCTGTGATATATGTGATGTACAGTGTTTGAAATATATTGTGATCTAAATGATTTCTATTAGTGAGAAATCGATTATTGTCCAGAGATTGATGTTTTCTGAGAAACAGATCATGACTGAGAGACATATCAGAATTGTGAGATTGATCATGATTGAGAGATAGACCTTGATTGATAGATCAGATCATGATTGCTCGATAAATCATTATTGAGAGATTGATCATGACTGAGAGATTGGTTATTATTGAGAGATTGATCATGATTAAGAGATAGATCCTTATCGAGAGATAGATCATTTTGAGAGACATATCATTATTAAGAGATAAAACATGATTGAGAGATTGATCATTATTGAGATATAGATCATTGTTGTGAGATAGATTTTTTATTAAGAAACATATCATTATTTGAGAAAATGATTGCTAATGATAAATTGATTATTACTGAGAAATTGATTAACATTAGATCTTATAAGAGGATATGAGAACACCACTAATTGGTGTAATTTATTTGTTACATATCATCGATGATAAGTTGTTATGTGATAAATATGATTTATATTAGTGTAGTTGTTATTCACTAAGCCGTCATACTTATGTTGTTAAGAATTTGTGCAAGTAGATCATTATGGAGCCCGACTCGGATCCTATACTTGTGGCCAGTACGATCCTTGGTGATAACTTCTTGTATTCCAGAGTGCCAATGTACACCAATTATTTGTAAATTTTATATGGGAAATGGAATTTTTGGAGTTGTACTTGGTATGAAGTATTGGACGTTACATTAATAATACGTATGAAAAACTTATATATATATATATATATATATATATATATATATTAGAAAATGTTTTTAAAGTTATTTTTCAATTAAACATTTTTATACATGTACTTAATAATATGAATAAGTACGTCTAAATGAAAAAAGAACTTTAAAAATGTTTTTAAGGTATAAAATTATATAAATACGTTTTTCTACGTATTAATATGTATTTAAAATGTGTCAATATGAGACTAGCTCACTTGGTAGATGTTTTTCCTCTTAGATTAGAGGTCTCGAGTTCTAATCTAGGCGTTGGTGATTTCTACTAACTTGTTGATACTAATTTTAACCATTAACCACTCTATTTAAAATGTATTTGTACATTTACTTTTTAAATAATATAATTAATAATTTTTTTCTATGTTTTTAATAAAATAATATTAACAATAAAAAATAATAATGGTGTTTTGCACAACAATCACAATTGTTTAAGTCAGTTTATGAAATAGTCTCGAATGAATTTGTTATCAGATGTAACCAGAGAAAAGCGTTAGAATGTAACATTTTAATGTTTATTAGGATTTCTTTTTTGTATAAAAATAATAATTAGGAGTATTTTGTTAACGTACCTAAAATATTGAGTCATTTCTATAAAAAAAACCCTATATTTTTAATTATGTAGTACTCGGTATAAATATGAATTTATTTTTTTCTAATATATAACAAACATTACATATTTTCAGTCTCGAAATCCGTTTTTCGTTATATATATATATATATATATATATATATATATATATATATATATATATATATATATATATATATATATATATATATATATATATATATATATAAATTGTTATACAGTACGTTTCCGTATTTTACACTGTTGAAATATGAGATTCTACGATTTCATACGCAGGGTTTTATGTGGAAAAGTCTCATTATTTTGGGAAAATTTTTAATAAATTCCTCAAAAATTGAACAGAAAATCCCATTATTTTGGGAAAATCACATAATCTGTAATTTCCTGTTAAAATATAAAAAAAATTACTTTTTCGTTAATTTGGGCAAAATGTTAAAAAATCGAAACTTTTCCGTTAAATTTTTTTTAGAACATTATTAAAAAATTTACTAAAATAATGTGACTTTTCTGCAAAAATTCCTTCACACGAATTTAATAAACTACAAGTCATTTTCTTATGAACTCGATGCTATAGGTGTCAACCAATTTCAAAACTAGTTTATAAAGTTGTATTCATATTTGACGTTTTACTAAATATTAGCAAAATACATAATCCTATCAATTTTTATGTATCCGTATAACATATTAATCGATTTAGATAAACTAATAAAATAATTTTAGATTAACAATCCTACCTCTAATTAATATTTTAATCGAAATCCACATTATCGACGCAAAAATATATTGTTATTCGTATTTTTCAATCATTTCTAAAATGCATCACACAAGTTGCAATATGTAGTTGCATGTAAACATGACACAACAAACATAAACATTATACTTCGCCTTTACGTAACAAACAAATAGTTGCTTTATAAATTTGCAAAAGAAAAACACTGATAAATTTGCAAAAGAAAAACACTGATAGAGGTGGCAAAGGCCGAAGCGACATGTTTTAAAACGAATAATTGTTTGATGTGTCTTAATATGGCCCAATCCGGGTTGGCCTGCAATTTTTTGTCCATTTTTTGTAAAATTATTAATATGATTAATATTATGTTATTTCACTAAATGTCTAAATAGTCAATATTTTTTAATAAGATGATTCAAAGGGACGTATATATTGATAATTTGATATATGTTTTTCTTTAATGATTTTTAACTAGTTTCGTTTTTTAACCTTTTTGAACAACTCGTTCTTAATGCTTTTCGGCAGCGACGACCTTGACATTTTGGGGGTCATGTATGTATTATTGATTTTAGGTCCTAATACTAATAAATTTCTAAAAAATATAAAAATATATATTTTGTAGTTTGATGTCATCTCATAATGATAATGTAATGTAATGATAGAAAATGTCTTTCATATAAAATTATATCCAAAAGTTGCTCTTTTTATTAAACGACATTAATGTATTAAAAACCGGAAGCTAGCTAGGCGCAAACATAAAAACAAATCAAACTAGTTATGGCATAATTTGATTTTGCATGAACGCATTCCAATTCATTTAATCCTTAGCATTTCTAAAAGTAATGCAAAAATGTTATCAAAAATATGTTCCTTCCCGTACTTGGTATGTACTTGGTAGGACAAGAAAGCATCACATTTTAATACATCCAAAGCATCAAAATGATTGTCATGAATGAAAACCGAATCCAAGATCGATCCTTTCATCTAAGCAACATAATATCAACAATCCATTGAACCATAGCCAAAGAATACCGATATATAGCCAAGCAACCACCCAATTCCACGCCTTTTGATCGAAAGAGCACTTGAAAAATAAGTGGCTAACATCTTTCAAGCCCTCACTACAAACTGGACACAAAAGAGAATCAACCTCAATACATCTTCTATCTAGATTACATTGCGTAGGAATACGATCCATAAAACTCTCAAAATAAAGGAAATAATCTTCATTTGAAACAACTGTTAGATTTTGGGGTCTTAAGAATATCAATTTACTTGGATATTTCTAGGATCGTGATTGCAGTCACTTTCCAAAATTTGTGATTTCGACCATATAGCCTAGGGTAACAAGAAATCAGATTTGGGACAATCTAAAGAATAACAATTTCAAAGTCAGGCCAATTCTAAATCTGAAACACATAAAAATACCTTGTTGTTTTGTGTTCTTGAGAGATAGATCAAATCAGAAGTATGATTTTCGTGTATATATGTTCTAACCCGATTTTTGGAACATTCATCATTCTTATGTAAATGTAAGAAATCGGTTGGAAGTTGGTTACAAGGTGGTTAAACGGAAGTTGCATGCTTTTGGCGCCAAAATGTTGGTTATTTAGAAGTCAGGCTACCACCAGGGGCTTCGCCCATTGGATCCCGCAAGGGGCGCTGCCCCTAGACCCCGCCAAGGGCACAACCCCTTAGAACCCTGCACCCAGGGGCTCTGCACCCGAACCTCCGTATTCCAGAGTTCACATTTCTCACTCCGAGTGTGCACCCTACACATCATGTCTTGGTTAGTAAATGGAGCTCAGTCTATCTCAATCTTAATAATAAATACACTAAAATATGTTGATAACACTAAAATCACCAACAACAACAACCTATTCCATCGAGTTACAAAACCCCATACAAGAAACCGACAATCATTAATATGAAATTTAAAAAATGTCATTGTGAGGACTCTAAAAGAATCCAAAGGTCTCGAAAGCAATTGAACTGGTTGCAATAGAGACATCATCTCTATGTAACATCCCGATGTCAAGGTAATTTTAATTTCATCCCGATGTCAAGGTAATTTTAATTTCAACCCTATGTTTGAATAATATTATATTTTAGCCATTGAGATTAAAAAGGATTGCAAAATGGCCCATAGTGGCAAAATGGTAATTTTGTCCAAGAGTAGTACGCGGAGCGTACTAGGGCACGCCCTAGTACGCTGGGCGTACAACTCGTATGTGGGGCATACGTAAAGAATGTGCAAACCCTAATTTTTAGGGTTTGGTCCATATTTAAACCCCATTGTAGCCTCATGTCTCATCTCTTCATCAACCTCCCTCTGTGAAAAACGACCCCAAGCAAACCCTAAGTGAGCATAGTGCATTTTGATCCCATTGGAGTGTTTTGGAGGTGTTCTTGAAGAAGAAGAAGGTGGTGAGAAGAACTTGCAGCTTGGAAGCATCTTGGATCTGGGATTTCCTTCTTGTTAGCAACCTGCAGGAGGTATAAAGTTTGCAACTTGATCACTCCATCTTGTAGATCCAGAAATTTCTTCCTTTCAGACACTTTTTGTCCCAAATCTGGTGATTCTTGAGTATGGCATGTTCTTGACCCAATAAGTCGTCCTTTCAGACCTTATGAGGGGTCTTGAGTCATAAAAAGTGGTCTTGAGGGTTAGTTTCTCTCCATGCATGCTATAGAATGTCTTAATACATTAAGATGTTGTGATTTTATGTTTTAAGCACTTAATGGACATGCAAAGTCATAAAGTTGGAAACTTTGTGACTCTTAGTGATATTTTGGCCTTGGATCTGAAAGTTAGACGTGAGAGCTTAAGGCATTAAGCTCTTATTGAAGATTTGGGAAGTCTGGGCGTACGCCCTACGTAACCTGGAGTACGCAACACATACATGGTCAACCATCCTGACGACGGTCAAGGCTCAAGTACGCACAACGTACCTCCGAAGTACGCCCCGCATACGGAGTCTGAGTCGACTCGGCTGAGTTGACTCGTTTGACTTGTTAATTTTGACTAGTTTTGACCAAGGGTATTTTGGGAAAATGTTATTAATTTAGAATGGGTAATGTTTTGGCATTTAGGATTTGGGTGAGCCGGTATTTGGGAGCAGTGTATTGATCAGCTATTCGTCATACTGTGAGGCGAGTCTTCCTCACTGTACTTATGAGTCGAAGACACCAAGGACGACCCATTGGATTGGATATCCTGTTATATGATAGTATATTATTATGTTGTAGAGATCTGTTAGATCAGTATCCTGATATCTAGGATGTTAGCATGTGGTAGTGATCTGTAGATCTGCATGTTTGTCTGTTGACTAGTTATATGTTTATCTCTTATGTATATGTCAACATGTTATGTTTGATTGAGTTGAGTTGGTATTGCTTTGTGCTGAAGGCCAAGATACCTGGGCCGGTCCAGATAAACTGTAGGCCCTGCAAGGCGGTCCAATCAGGCCAAAGGCCAGGAGAGCGGTCCGATTAGGTTGTAGGCCCTGCGAGGCGGTTCACTCAGGCTGAAGGCCCGGAGAGCGGACCGGATAGGTTGTAGTCCCTGTGACGCGGTCCAGTTAGGATGAAGGCTCAGTTATGCATGTTGTTGTTTGTTACGTTTTTGTGGTGGTGCTTTGGGGGAACTCACTAAGCTTTGGCTTTCGGTTAAGTTTATTGTTTCAGGTACTTCTGATGATCGTGGAAAGCCGAAGGCGTGACTGTACACATCCTCCTGTTTTATGGCCTTATGATTTTGGGATACTCTGATATTGATAAACACTTTGGAAACAATGATTTGTAAACATTTTATGATTATGAGTTGTTTTGAAAAGTTTAAAATTTGTTGTGATTTTTCTGAGACTTTACATTCTAAGAGTTGAGAAGCAGTAGTACCTCCTCTAATGGATCGATAAAAAGAACAACTCCACACCTGCAATCTCCAAAGAACTCTAATAAACCCCTTACGACAGCCAGTAAACACATACAGTCTAGGAAACCTGCACATGAGTGGAAGAAACCCACTACAAATATATATCCAAAACCTCATGGCAACTTCATCACCTAAAACTCTATGTAAATTTGAGACATGAATATCACCACTATCATGCAACAAGTTGATAGAACCATCTATTTTAGACCATACTCCACTACCAGACCGACTACACAAACCTAACTCAAAACCACCAACACTTCCATAAAAATGTCACTTGCACTTATACATAAGCTTATAATTAAAATCCTCAAGACTCCCAATATTCAAACCACCATTCTCCTTATAATTAAGAATGACGTCCCATTTCACCCATCTCAATCGTCTTTCTTGTGGGTCCGCTCCTTAAAACAACCGAGCTCCACATGAATCCAAGAGCCATCCTGTGCCTCCAAGCATCTTAAACATAGATTAACTGTAAATACTAAGGTTTCCTAAGACAAATTTTAGCTAAGTTAAAATGAGCACCAACTGAAAGCATCGTGACTTTCCACCTAGACAAATGTTTTTGAAACTTGTCCACAACCACCTACCAAATTCTCAGTCAAGACATTATCCCCACGAAAAGCCCTAAATATAAAAAAAGAAATGACTTTGCGTTGTATCCCGTAAAAGAGGTCACAACTTGGATAAAGTATGAATCCACTTCAACGCCTAAAAAAATTGATTTAAAGTTGTTAATCTTTAAACCGAAATCCATATGAAAGCACATGAGAATATAGATAACGTTCAAGATATTATGGTCATCTTAATTACCCACAAATAATTCATCATAATCATAAAATATATGAGACACCATCATTCCTTCATAACCGATGGAGGCACCTCTAAACAACCAATAAGCAACCGCATCCTCCATAGAAACGTAAAGTGTAACATCCTAAATTTAAGACTAGATTATTAAATTAATATGGTAAATAAATAAAGGGTGATTTATATAATTAAATCAATATGGGATAATCATATCATTAGTTGATATAAAATTTAGAAAGTTAGAAGTGAAGATAATAACATTTTAAAAGCTAAAGGGCCAAAAGTGTCAAGTTGGCAAAGTGAGTTTGACCAAAGGGTTGACTTAAGTGAAGGGACTACCATAGTTATATAATGGATGAAGGAGTACTTGTTATGTCAACCTTCTAGGAAAATGTGAAAATAAATGAAGTAATTGTAGATTTGACAAAAGATATGAACTAGAGGGACCAAATATGAAAATATTGGGGAAATAAGATGCATTTATTTCCCCTCATTCATAAAAAAACATGGAGGAGAAGCAGGGAGCTCTCTCATGGTGAATTTCTTCCATTTTGCATCTAAGGATTGATCCATGACAAGATTTGAGCATCCAAGCAAAGGAAAGAAGAATCAAAACATTGCTAAGGACAATCTCTTCTCTTTTACCTCCAAATTTTGAATTCAAGATTTAGGGAAACCCCTAATGGCTATTTTATATTTATTTCTTGATTATAGTTTTGGTTACTAACCTCCCTCGAGTGGTTTACATGGTTATAATCTCAATCCAATAATCCCACTGATGGATTTGATGATCTGGGTAAAAATCTCCACGAACCCTAGAAAACCCAATTTGGGAATATTGCAATTGATGATGAAATGAGATTGGATTCTATGACCTTGATAATATTTGACAGAAACAAATCTAGTTTGAATTCTCAAGTTCATCCATGATGGTAAAATCAAGTATAAACTTGGATTTGAGATGGCTTTGGGGAAATTGTGGTGAAAACAATGAAATCCCTTGTAGTTGATAATTTGTTGAGTAAAGGAAGTTCATAATCATGAATGGATATTCTTGGGATGATTTGGATTCAAAAACATAAGGATTCCCTTGATTTTTAGATTTATATATGGAATTACTGGCCATAAGTGAAATTTGGGAACATGGAATGGAATTGAGGGTTCCATAGTTAGATTAGGTACTTGCAATGAGATTGATTATGGTTTGATGTACTTGACAATTATAAGTATTATGAACTTAGAATTTGGATTGAGGACTTAATGAATGAAGTTAAATGTTTTGACATGATAAAACGTCCTCTAATAGTGCTTGTAAACCTTTAAAGGTGTTACAATTGGTTACCTAAAAGACCAAAACCATATGAGCAAGTTAAGGCTCAAAAATTGATTTTTTGGGTGCGTTTGGCTATCTCCGGAAGCGACCTGCGTGCTCAAGGGTGCAACCCGTGTGTAGGGTCAGAATGCCAAGCTCGACCAAAATCGGAACTTTAGTATTTTCTTCATAACATTTGCATACGGAGTCGAATTTACACACAATTTTCTCCTACATTCATATTTTTACATAAGGAATGAGTTGAAGCAATAAAAATTAGTAATGAAACCTATGACGGGTATTTTGGGTCATTTATTGACTTTTATAAATGTTATATAGGTGGTGTTTGAGAATGTTGTTCTAAGGAAAGGAACTAGAAGATGACTAGCTAATCTTCTTATGATTGAGGTGAGCATGTGTTGGCATTTTCCTACTTTGGGGTACATGACTAAATGATTTTTATGATAATGAAATACCAATGATTTGATATATGGAACATTTTGAAATGATAGTGTTAAATACTTTTGAATGCAAGAATGTTTTGAAAACAAATAATTTTTTGAAGAACGAATGTTTTGATAACGTGTTTAAAATGTTTTGAAATATAGGTGTTTTACTTTTGAAATGAGTACTATGATACTAATGTACGGAGTGTGTAAAGCATGAAAAATAATGAAAAGAATATATTGCTCGAGCCATGATATCCCCGTAACGGGATATAGTGAAATCTATCGGGGGTGACGCTACCCTTTCTCGAGATAGATTCATAAAAGATATGACGCTAGGGTGATCCGATTATGTTCTTTTCACCTTGGTATAGACTTAGGGGTATTTTTATACCTTAAGTATAAAAATGACAACGGTTCAGTACGGAAATTAGCCCTTAATGCTAGAAGGGAAATGAAATGTAGAAATTAATGTCTTTTGAAATGTGTTATGGATAATGAAATGTTTTCTTTAATGGAAATGGAATATGGAAAGAAATGTCTTTTGAAGTATGTTATGCTTAATGAAATGTTTTCTTTAATAGAAACGTGTTAAAGGTTTTGGGTCATAAGCCCACCTAACTCACGAGACATATTTGTCTTATGTATCTCAGGTTACAATTAAGGAGAAAAGATGATAGACGAGAGTTAGAAGTTAATAGATAATGAATGGAGTGGAGCTTGTCAGGTGGTTATTAATGATACTGATGTGATTCGTATTTGCTTGATATGGTTTGTATGATGCTTAATAATAACACCAAAAGTTTTAATTGTAAATGTTTTTGTGTGACCGGTAGTTATTTAATGTGAGTTAATACCCAAATGTTTTTTATAACCATAGCATTTAAGAAGTTTGAAAAAAATCAAGGTGTTACATAAAAACCATCCATGATAATAATGAAAAGAAAAGAAGATAAAGAATTCTCATATCTCAACCCTCTATGCATTTGTAATTCCACTCTTGGACTGCCATTTAAAATACCAATCATCCAAAAAGAACAAGAAAACCTAATTTGTAGATCTCTCTTTCTCTCTCTCCCATTTTTTTTTCGTAAGAGCTTTTATAGTTCTTAAAAAAAACAAATAAGTTTCAATTCAACTATTAAATAAGTTAAATCAATTTTTAGTATACAAATTTACACTTTTAAAACATATTATTAGGATGCGACGATCCAATAATAATAATAATAATAATAATAAAGTTTAATTGTTTTGCTAAATAATAATATGAACTACTTATGTTAAATTTTAACTTGTCAAGTTACAAGAATTGAAAATACAAGCCAAATAGCTAAGGCTTTGGGGTATGGAAGGATTTACACGCGTGAAATGCTGATGTGGCGGACATGTCCGCTAGTGAACACCGTCCTAGGGGCACGCAAGCAGGTGTGATGTGGAGTGGACCTCTCTACGCATGTTTAAACCCAATAGGATTGCTTGATTTCGAAATGGTCCAAACGGTCACAATAGTATTGGTTTATCTAATGTAAAAAAGATAAATAATGTGGAGTGGTAGTAACTTCCAAAGGGTAGTAGTATCAAGTATGATAGTGAACATGTAGTGAAGATGACGTGACACGGATATGACAATATTTTTCTAGTAGGAATGTAGCAACCATACCATTTAGCCTAATCAACAAATTTTAAAGAAATATTATGTCGGTTTACAATCTTTTACCCACCAGACGAGAACAAAGAATTTAACTAAATAGCAGTTTAATCAAGTTTAATTGTCAAATTTATTAAAATTGAAGATTCTTACCTACTGGACCAATTGGAAACTTCATGAATAATCAAAACTTTGAAAACACGCACAATTCAAATTGCAAACATAGTACACCAATTTGATTGAATATTTGATTTTTTTATCTAAATAAAATAAAAAGCTGAACAAAATAAGAGGACATATCCACAATTTAAAGTTGATATCAGTAATATAAATAGCTCATATAAAAGGCTAAATGCATCTTTTCAACAAACCCTAAATAAATCAAAATCAATTTCATAAGATAGTGGTCAATAGAATGTATATTTGAGAGAATAAATTACTTGAATAAAAGTTCAAAATCAAGAGGCTTGAGATGGATGCGTGGTTTAAGAAAACAATTGGCAAACTCTAGATATTCCTTAGGCTATCCAGAATCTATATCTATATATACTTATAAAAGAAGCATTTTTACTTGCACCACATGCATTTGAAACCTTCATGACTTTTTAATTTTTTATAGCTCAAACCACATTCATTTCAAACCCCGATATTTTAAATAATACAACTCAAAAGTCTTCTTAATAATGATGTAACACTCAAAGGTTTTATAACTTATATTATGTTTAATAAGCACTTAATGAAACGTTTACTATAAAAAGATCAATCTTTTTGGTAGACATGCATACAAATCACATACAAACTTCACAAAGAAAACAAGCTTAAAGGTTTTTGTGTTGGTTTGAGGTCTTATGACCACTTTTCGAGATATGTTATTATTTTACAACTTTTAATTTGTAAGTTTGTTATATACTAATTATTTTTATATTTTGCTTGGTTTTGGATTGTTTTAGTACAATTGTTGTATGTTGTACTTTAATCATTAATATATTATATCAGATACATGTTATCGATCATATGTTATATATCGTGATGTGGATAATATTTAAATAGATATGTTAAATATGATTGTTTGTTTTGTTCTGCTTCAAAAAAGTAACTAATTAAAAGTCATGAATATTTTAAATTTTCCATGTAAATATGAAAGATATATTTTTCTTTTTACCACATGTATTTGAAACTCCTGTTACTTTTCAATTTCTTTCTAATAATGATTATAAATTGGTTAATAATGTTAAATAGGTGCAAAACCTAAATTGTAATCCTAAAATTAACTAAACTTGAATATTAAATTAACATATTTTACTTCTACTTAGTTTTGATATGTTATTTCTTAAATTTTTAGTTTAAAGTCACAACTTTTGAATAATTTTTATAAAATACTTAAATTGTTAATTTAAATACAGTGTTAAAGTATTAACTTAAATGGAAATTTCAATTAAGCTTAAGAGTAAATTACACGAATGGTCCCTATAGTTTATGGTAATTTGCGTGTTTGGTCATTAACTTATTTTTTTAACTCGTAAGGTCCCTACTATTTGTCTTTGTTACGCGTTTGGTCCCCGTCTTACCTAAAAAGACTATTTTGCCATTGATTTTTTTAATTTATTTAAATAAACGCACCCCCAACTCCACCTCTCACCTCACCCTACCTACCCCACCATTTTTCTCTATTTAAATAATAGTCTTTTTAGGTAAGACAAGGACCAAGCTCGCAACAAAAACAAACAGTAGGGACCAAGCGCATAATAAAAACAAAAATTAGGGACCTTCCGAGTTAAAAAAAGAAGTTAGGGACCAAACGTGCAAATTACCCCAAACCATAAGGAACATTTGTTTAATTTACTCTAAACTTAAAGAAGATCCAATGACTATTTTGTAAATAGTTATAAATTATAAATTATAGTGTTGAACGTAAAACCTAAATTGTAATCCCAAATCAAATAAAATCGTTCCTAAAACTATTTTTGTAAACATTAATAACTTCTAAAGAAATAGCTTACAAATAACTTACAAAGATAATAGTTAAAAGTAATATTGTTACCTTTAAAAAACAAAAAACAATGTTTGATGCTTTAAATAACTACACTAATAAAAATAAAAAAATTAATCAAATATTGTTTTTAAAATTTATTTTTTAAACTAATTAATCATAACAACAACTATAAATAGCATTAATTCATATACTCTAATTTTTTTTTTATGAATAACATGTTGGTTGAGGCTATTCATACGACATAGACTATATATTTTTAACAGATTTGTATATGATCATATAATTCAAAATAATCAATATTTTATACTAAATTAATATAAGAAATATTATATCAAAGTTAACTACGACATTTTTATATTTAAACAACATATATTTTTTAAATTTATAATTGTATTCCGTGCAACACACGGATATTCGCCTAGTGGAGTATAAACTCATGCGTGAAAGTTGGCTTGGCAGCCCAAGGGACACGCGAACATCGCTCCAACGTCTAGTGACTTGGTTGTGAAGTCTCTACGAAGACGGGGCTTGCTATTGGCTGACCTTTTTTTGACCGTTTGGAGTCGTTGGAAGCAATAAAAAAAAATCTTTCACCTTTAAACTTTGAAGATGTGAAATTTGTAGGTATTCAAATGAGGAAGATGAAAGCTATAATCATGAAGGAGAGAACAAATTTTTCAACAACTGTCAACTACGGTCTTTCGAGTTTGGGTCAAAAGGAGAACAAACTCGTCCCTAATTTCCTTCTCAAAACAGGTTTTTAAAATTTGTAAATTTCATCCTAGACTTTTATATTATTATTATTATTATTATTATTATTATTATTATTATTATTATTATTATATGTGTTTTTTCTATGTTTTTTTAATAATTTAGGTTTAAATTTTTATATTTTTTTAGTAATTTAGGTTTTAAATTTAAGTTATGTAATGGACTTTTAAATAATGTAAAATATTTATTTATGTTTATTAATTAAGTTTTTTTATTTAATCTAATGTCAAAAAAAAAGATAAAAAATATGAAGTGGTAACCATTTCCAATGGCTAGTGGTTTGGGAATGGACATGTAGTGGGGCTGACGTGGCGTTGAGTTGATAATACTTTTCTAGTGGATTGGTGGTGACCACTCCCCTTAGCCTTATGTCAGGATGGATACATTATTATTGTAAAAATAGAAATCATCAGGATTTAATTTTCAAATTCCAGTTGTTTTTTTCCAGATATTATGATTCATGATCACAAATCGATTAAATGAGATTTCAGTTTTCCGAGCATATACGTTCTCTTAAATTTTCAATTAAGAACTAGACTTTTAATTTTTCAGAATCAGAGTGTTTGATAGGGTCTTATTTTTGCCTCTTAATTTTTCAAATATGGGGTTGTATCTTGATAAAAAAAAATAGAAGCATGTTCCTATATTATCCTAATATTTAAGCAAACTTTTTCCCACTTCTATTTCTATTTCACACGACATCTTACATTTTCCATCCCACTGCCCTCTCCAACCTGCAACCCTCCGCTAGCCTTCCACCTCTGCCAACGACCCTCCAACTCCATCAAACTCGTCTACAACAACCATCAGATAAGGTTTTTTCTTTTGTTATTGCTATAACCGATTTCTGGTCTCTCACTTTGTTGGAATCGGTGTTGCTTTCTACCCTAAAATTTTTGATGTTTCTAGAATGGTTTTCTAAAGTTGAAAATCTTAGCTTGAAAATCGGATTGCTTGCTGGATTTTGATAATTTTGTTTCCTGAAATTTGATGTTTTTGTTTCTTGATGCTTGTTAAATTTCTTGGTGTTGCTAGAACGGTTAACTGATGTTGAAAATATGATCCTTTTTTTGTTGAAATTTGATGTTTTTGTTTCGTGATGCTTGTTGAAATCTGAAGTGGTTTGTTCTTTAATCTTGCATTTGATTTGCTGTAATTGTTAGGATTATTATTGTTCTGTCAAATATGTCTTGTATAGGTTTATTTATTCCGAGATGGGCCCATACATTCTTCTTTTGGTCTTTCTAGTCTTCGCCTATATATAGTGCATGCATGTAACATTAGGGTTAATGCTTTTTACGCCTTAGTAACCCTAATTGTTGTACGCTCTTACAGAGAAGTTCTTGTGAACTCTTCTAGAGTTGTTTAATCAAAGCATTCAGCACACGTTTGATCTTCATTGTTCTTGTCTTTAATTCACTCCATTATTATAGAATCTTTCGATCTTATTTATTGTTCTTACAATTGGTATCAGAGCGGGAGATAGTGTAACACATCCACTACTCTTCTATCGAGTTATGTTAGGGTTTTGTGTTTTTCTTGGATTTGTGCTTGTTGTCTCGATCGTTTCTACCAATTGTAGACTTCAGATCTAAATCTTTGGTTTTTACCCTAAACTCGATTCACGTATTACACATCTGATTCTATATCCTTTTTCAGTGAATTCTCGACATCATGCAGAACGAAGATCCTCATTCTCTATCGTTCAATCTCTCTAGAAGTATTGGGTCCACTACAAGGATTCCAATTCTCTACCCTCAAGATTATGAAGTCTGGGCGTTGCACTTTGAAGACTATGTTCTTGGTATTGAAGAACATGGTTCCACCGTATGGCAAGCGATGATGCAAGAGACGTTTTCGCACACAGCAACCAGGAGAGTTATCAAGACTGAGGCTGAATACAATGCACTTCTTGTTGAACACACTGCAATTCCTTAGGATGAATAAGATAAGCTAATGACCAACATAAGGGCGATGAAAATTATACGGTTTGCTCTCCCTCCAGATACCTTTAGTCTCGTAAGTGCATGTACTACTGCTAAGGAAATCTAGGATAAATTGAAGGAGCTATATTCTAGAGACGCTGATCTTGAACACTCTTTAGAATCAACTCTTTTGTCTGAGTTTGGTTCATTTGTTCAGAAAGCTGATGAGAAGTTGGATCAGACTTTCAATCGCTTCAACCACTTGCTGAGTAGAATGCTCAAATATAATCTTGGGCGACATGTCATTAAACAGAAAGTGATGTTCATGAATGGTCTTAGGTCAGAATGGAAAGTTGTTGTGTCCACTGTGAAGGCACATGAATAATTTAAAAACTTATTCCTTGGCCAAACTCGTGGGCATTCTGAGATCCAACGAATAAGAAGTAACTAAGGAGGTAAAGCTTATTTCTAGCATGTGATCTTTGGTGTTGGTAGCGAAGGGAAAGAAAGAAACTGAGGATGATTCAGAATCTGATCTTTCAAATAGTGAAATCTCTAATGAAGACAAGGCTCTGTTGGTTTCCAACCCTAAAAAGTTCTTCAAGAAAAATTCTCTCGTTACAGGAACAAATACATGCAGGGTGGTAACTTCAGTTCTAAAAAGACCAGAGATGAGAGTTTCAAGAACTCTCAAAATGATGAAGAGAAAAAGGAGAAAAAGGTTATGGGTGATTCAGGTTATGATTGCAATTACTGACATGGTAAAAACCACTTTGCGAAAGAATGCATGCTTAGGAGGATGAATGAGAAGAAAGAAACTGAGAAAGATGAAGCCTACTATCTTCAGAAGATAGAGGAGCTTCGGAAAAAGAATGTTCCAAATGCTAAGCCGGCTTTGATTGTTCAAGAAGGTAGTGATGATGATGAACGAGTAGAAGTGTGGTCAACAGACTCAGAAGATGACGAGGTCAGAAAACCCACACATGGTGAATGCTTTGTGGCGAACTCTAAGAAGAAGTTTTGTGAAGATAAATGCTTAATGGTTCAGAACGGAGTCTCGGAATCAAGAGGGTATGCTACAGACAACGGTCAAGCTTTTAAAAGCTGTTTTGCTGCGAAGACTGTTTCAGAGCAGGTGAAGGAATGTGAAAAGGTCATCGATAAGGTACACTCTATACTCAAATCTCTTAACATTCCTATGTCTCGTTATGATTCAGAACTAGACGATTTAAATTATATTATTTCTAATTTTAGTGATAGTTTAAAAAGAACTCATCTTAGTAATTCTAATATAAATGATCAAATCAACAAGGTAACGTTTAAAAGTGAAGAGAGGAGATTAAGCATAGAGAAGTTGGAAGTAGAGCTCCATAGATCAAAAGATGACATTATTTATCTTAAAAGAAATAGTCTTGCTTTTTTAAAACAAAGTAATATTTTTTGTTTAATTGCTAAGCGCTTATATTTCAATATTACTTAATTGCATTTGGATTGTGAAATAGGAAAATGATTGTACAAAATGATTTTACCATTTCTTGAATTAAAAGAGGAAGAAATCGATGCAGATTGTTATAAGTGCGAATCTATTGTTTCTTCAAATGATGTTTCTGATTCATACAAAACTGGACTTGAGAAAATAGAAGAATACATTCTGTCCAAAGAACACAAAAATGTGTTGAAACAAATGTTAAATGATAAGGATAAAGAAGAAATCAAACTAACTTCTATGCAGAAGTATGACTCATTGTGCAAGAAGTTGAGTTCGGAAAATACTCTTGATTATGAGAATATTTCTGAATTCGATGAAAGTGAAATGAGTAAGATTTCTGTAGAGTAAGAAGTTGATTGCTCTGAGTTTGTACAAAATGATGATGAACCAAAGAAAAATTTGATTTCACAAAATTCAATTAAATTCGTTTGAATTATAGAAAATAAAGGTTCAAGTGTTTTAAATGAAAAAGCAACAGTTTTCCGAAAGTGAAAACAGTTCCGAACCAGGTTTTGTAAAAACGTGACTGAACAAAAATGATACTTCAGAACTAACATCCCTAGTTGATAGTGATAATGCGAAAGGTTGCGACGAATTCTTCTGGTCAGGACCAATCGACAATGAAAATGAAACAAAAGGTCTCTCTGAAATGACCTCATGGAAAACAAAAGGGAAATACGTTTCAGAACCATTGAATCGTGTTAACCTTTGTTACGATAAGGCTGGTCCTAGTGGCACCAAAGGTGTTCCAAGTGAAACCTCTTCAGAACAGACTGATACGCCAATCCGAAAGGAAAAACCAAACTCTAACATTCACAAATCTGTTGCCGGATTAATTGAAAAGAAAAGGCAACTGAATGCTAGATATAGGAAGAATCTGAAAAAAAACGTTTTTGGAAAAATAAGAATTCAAATCAAAGTTATGTTAATTCAGAAAGAGTTTCAAATCAAAATACGAATTCTTATCCAATTTTGAAACCACAGTCAAAATCCTTTCCAAAACCTCAGAAATCAACACCACGGGTTTCAAAATCACAAGTTTCGAAACCAATTGAAAAGCCAAAATCTAAGTGTTTTCCAAAAACACAGTTTTCCAAATCCAACATCCCATTAAAAGATGTTAAGGGTAAAAGTAAAGTGGCTTTGGAACCAAAGATTTCTCTCAAGGAATATGAAGCGAATTTGAAAAGGGATGAAAAGACATTCTCAAAAAGAATTGCTCCAAAACTCAAAGAATTTGTTCAACGAAAAATTAATTTTGTTGAAACAAATCTTTGTGACCACAAAGTGGAAGTTTTCAAAATTGAAAAGGGGAAGAATCATGTTTTGAAAAGAAAATCTTTTTGGGTTGATAAAACTAAAATATTTCCTATGCAAAAAAAGCTCTCACAAGGACCCAAGATGGTTTGGATTCCTAAATCTTTCTAAATCTTGCAGGTAATGCGTGACGAATAGTACGATTCTGAATGGTATATCGATAACGTCTGTTCATGTCACATGACTGGGAGAAGAGAAGAACTGAGAAAATTTAGATCTTTAAAGGATGGTGGCAGAGTAAAGTTTGGAAACAACGCCACATGAGAAATCAAAGGCTATGGGATGATTACGAATGACAAATTCTCTATTCGGAAGGTAGCCTATGTCGAGGGCCTGCAAAACAACCTGATAAGTGTTTCGCAACTTTGATGACGAAAGTTCGGAGATTATTAAAAAGAAATCTAAGGCAGTGCTTCTGAAATCCAAAAGGAATGGAGAACCGTATCCTTTGAATTTGAATCTAATCAAAGGAAAGCATGCTATTTGCCTTCTTAGGAAAGCATCTTTAGATGATAGTTGGCTATGGCACCGAAGGCTCTCCCATCTGAACTTCAAGGATATAAACAAGCTCGTAATAGGTGATCTTGTTCGTGGTCTTCCTCTTCTGAAATTTGAGAAGGAACATTTATGTGTTGCGTGTGAGGTCGGAAAACAAAGCACGAAGAGTCACTCCACCACCATCAATACCAAAATCATTGAACCACTGGAACTATTGCACATTGATCTTTGTGGTCCATCAACCATCGAAAGTATTGGTGGTAATAAATATATTCTGGTTATTTTTGATGAATTTTCAAGATTTACCTGGGTGTTCTTTCTTAGACAGATGTCAGATGCAACTCCAAAGCTGATTGATTTCATCAAGCAGATTGAGGTTCAATTACGAAAGTCTGTTCGGAAAATTCAAAGTGACAACGGTTCGGAATTCAAAAACCAAGTGTTTGAATAATTCTTAATTGACAAAGGAATTGCTCACAACTTTTCCTCGCCTTACACTCCACAGCAGAATGGTGTAATTGAAAGACGAAATCGCTATCTTTGCGAAGCTGCAAGGACGATGTTATCTTTTGCGAATCTTCCTCTCTAGTTCTGGGGTGATGCTATTGCAACTGCTTGCTTTACACAAAATCGTTCCTTTATCAAAAAAAGATTTTTGATTACTCCTTATGAGATTTTGAACAAAAGGAAACCTAAAGTTAAATTCTTTCATGTGTCTGGTTCCAGGTGCTTCATTTTCAATTCCAAAGAACATCGGAACAAATTCGACGTGAAAGCTGACGAAGGAATTTTTCTAGGTTATTCTTTAACATCAAAGGCATATCGAGTTCTAAACAAGAAGTCCAAAAAGATCGAGGAAACCTACTATGTCACCTTTGATGATAACTATATGAAGAAGTATCAGAACGCTGATTATCAATCTGAGGAAATCTTTCCATCAACGAATCCAATGACAATTCCTCTCTCAAATTTATATGAGGAATTTCTAAATTTGTTTGATGAACATGACAAAGCAATCTCCTCAAAATAAAAGGCAAAAGATAATCAAACTGATGAGTTGAAGAAGATTGTTGATGAAGCTGCTGAAAATGTTGAGAAAGATCCACCAATTCTGAATGCTTCTGAATTTCCATCTCAACCATAACCTTCTGATTCTCCATTACAGGGGGAGGGTTCCACTTCAACCTCCAGTACCGATGTTCTAATCCAGGGGAGGATCCTATTCAGAATGATGGGTCACATGCAAACTCCATGTGGAGAATGAAAATAATGACTCAAATGTTCAATCGGAATTCGAAGAAGTGGGTGCTGAACTAGATCCAACCTATGATCAGAATTATCCTCCAATGACAAAGTGGAACAAAGATCATCCAAGATCTCAAGTAATCGGAGACTCATCTTCAGGCGTTCTTACAAGGGCTCAACAAAAAGCAAAACAAATTGCATTATTTTCAAAGTTGGAATTTTGCATGTTTAATTCGTTCATTTCTAAAATTGATCCTAAAACTGTGAAAATTGCTCTTGATCATGCTGATTGGGTTCAAGCAATGCAGGAAGAACTTAACCAATTTGAGAGAAATAAAGTATGGAGATTAGTTCCTACTCCGAAGGATGCCTCTGTTGTTTGAATGAAATGGGTGTTTCGGAACAAGATTGATAAAGAGGGAAATGTGATTCGCAATAAGGCACGACTGGTGGTGAAATGATATTGCCAAGAGGAAGGAATAGACTACGAAGAGATGTTCACACTGGTTGCTAGGTTGGAATCCGTTCAAATTTTTATTACATATGCCGCTCACAAGAATTTTGAAGTCTATCAGACGGATGTGAAGCGTGCGTTTCTAAATGGTGAACTCGAGGAGACTGTCTATGTGGAACAACCACCAGGTTTCGTGAATGACAAATATCTGAATCATTGCTATGTTCTTGATAAGGCAGTGTATGGTTTGAAACAAGCTCCACGTGCATGGTATGAAACTCTTACTCGTTTTCTTAAGCAGTCAAAGTTTAAACAAGGTTCGGTTGACCCAACCTTCTACCGCAAGAAAGATGGTGACCATTTAATGATCGTCCAAATTTATGCTGATGATATTATTTTTGGATCCACTAATCCTAAATTAACAGCTAAATTTCGAAAACTAATGGAAACTAAATTTGAGATGAGCTCAATGGCTCCTATTAACGTTTTCCTTGGCTTAAGCATTAGACAGAGTCCAGAGGGCATATTTATCAACCAAGAAGCCTACACGAAGACATTACTTGCCAAATTCGGAATGGTGGGTGATTCAAAGGTCAAGGTTCCAACGGCTTTCAGAACGAAGCTTACCTAATATCACTCTATATCGACAGATGATTGGGTCTTTAATGTATCTAACATTGAGTCATCCTGATGTTATGTTTGATGTATGTTATTATGCCAAGTTTCAGGCGAATCCCCGTGAACCACATATGGTAGCTGTGAAGAACATATTCCGATACCTTAAAAGAACAACATCTCTCGGAATTTGGTATCCTTTTAATTCCAGATTCTTTGTGCAAGCATATTCCGATGCTGATCTTGGTGGATGTGGACTTGATCGTAAAAGCACTTCTGGGGGTTGTCAGTTTCTGGATGGCAAACTTGTAAGTTGGCAATCTAAGAAGCAGACTTGTGTTTCCCTATCTACAAGTGAATCTGAATATATATCAGCAACATCATGTACTTCGCAAGTAGTATGGATTCAGAATCAACTCAGAGATTATGGAATCAACATGAAGAGGATTCCACTATACTGTGATTCAGAAAGCGCAATCAGAATCTGTCATAATCCAGTGCAACACTCAAAGACGAAACATATAGCACTGCGATATCACTTCATAAAGGATCACGTTGAGGATGGAATTGTTGAAGTCCATTTTGTTAGATCCTCAGATTAGTTAGCAGACATCTTTACAAAAGCCCTACTTGAAACAACATTAAATGAGATTTTACATGGGCTAGGCATGATTGAAGTAGACTCAGTTTCGAAATCCCCTTCATAATCGGAATTTGCTGTTCATCTTCCGAAATGTTCCGAGCTTCGGAATGCTTCAGAATTAATTTTTCAAATTCTGATTAGTTCCAAGCTTCGGAATGGTTCGGAATCTACTGTTCATCGGGGTTTCAGAATTCTCTGTATCCTTTGTACATAAAGTCTCTTCCGATTACTTCCGAGCTTCGGAATGATTCAGAAGTTACTGTTCATTTGTGTTTCTGAATTTTATTTATCTTTAGTTTTTCTTTATCTTTTTCAAAAAATCAAAAATTACAAAAATATTTTTCTTTATTTCTGCTTTTATCTTTTTCGGAAAACCAAAAGTTACAAAATTATTTTTCTTTATTTCTTTTTTATCTTTTTCAGAAAATCAAAAATTAAAAAAAATATTTTCTTTATTTATCTTCTTCATGTGTTTTCTTCAGAATACGCTCTTTTCTCAGGTACATATTCTTTGTTATCTCAATTCAGATCGATGGGGCAGGTATAATTCCGAACCTATGTACTAGCTAAGTGTCCCCAGAAGCATGTTGTTGCATGTTGTCCCAAGCCTCTCAGACTTTATGTTTGAAGCCTTAATGAAACTTTCATTCTGATTGTTTCTTCCCAATCAAGCTATTTATTCACATAAGTCATCGAGCTACCTTACTCTTCTCACATTGAGTTAAAAGTTGACTACTTTGTCATTTGTTTATAGCAGAGGTACATTTTTTTCTTCGGAACCAATCTATTATTTCTCCATCAATTTTGTGTTCATAAACGTAACCCTTGAGACTCTCAACAATTACCACTGAGGTTTATGGTTACACAAAATATGTGTTTATGATCTTGAAGTCGTTATAACCACGATTTTGAGTGAGACCCCAAAATCTGAAACCCATTTCTGAATTGACGGTGAACAATCAAATGTTCTAGATATTTTCACCATGGAATTGACGCATAACACCTTTTTGGTTTGTACCATTACAAGTATGAAATCTCATTTTTCTTTTTGAGTGATCTTAATGAAATGTTCTCGACCCAAGACATTTCTTCCCAAAAGATCCATGTTTTTATTTTTCTTGAGATTTTCATCGTATCCAGCCACTTAAATAATATCAAAAGCTTACTTGTTATTGTGGTTACACTGGTCAGACAAGTAGTTCTCTCAAATCTTCGGACTTATGTTAAGTTTCGGAATTTGATTGAAACCTCAGCCACCTTTACAGCCTACTTAAAAGAAGCCATTCACTATTTCTCAACAAATAGGTGATCGTAATTCAATGGGATACCACACAAGCACTTCTGAGTCTCTCTTGACTCAGAAGGAAGAGATCGTTGCCCGGGATCCATCTGAATTTCATGTTGATTTTATTTGACATCACAGAATTCCCTAAAATTTTATTTTCTTTATTTCTTTATCTTTAGCACACTCTTGCACAAAAATCATTGTGATTTTTCCAAGTCTAGTTCTAATTCTGAATGGTTACTTTAAATCTGAGAACATGTCATTATTACAAAGCTGGTGGATTGGTTGAATATTCCGAATGTGTCAATACTGAAACGACAGTTTCTTGGAGATAAGATTTCAAAACATGCACGTCTTTTGAATTCCTTGACATCACGCGTGTCAGTTTCAACGACGTCTGACACATACAGTTGTCACGATTTTCAAGGCTGATTTACTAGGATATGGGAATATGGAACGGTGGGTTTCTCTCACCACTTATCACTGACGTATAAAAGGGTTTTCGATGGTTTGTTTTCTCTTACCGCTCACAAAGTATTCAAATCAAGGCAAAAACCCTTTTCTCTCTCTATTGTTCATCGTCTTCCTCAAAGCAACAATGGTCGGATCATCTGAAACTACTTCATTCGCTGACCAATCTGCATCAGTCATAATGCTCAATATCAAGCCAAACTAGAATCTCATTCTTGATCTCGACTCATCTCGCTACAATGAAGCCCTAAGGCCCATGATCGAATGCTTACGATTCTCGCTACTGGCTCAAACTTTAACCATGGCAGAATCAGTTCCTTTGATCCATCTCTCTAAAGCTTTTTGTCTGTCAACTACAGTCAATCCGATGGAGTTATTCACTTCGAGGTAGCTTCTCACAATACCTCAATCTCCAAATCCCGTTTCTGTAGAATTTTAGGGGTTGCTTCATCTGAAGGACTCGTGGATCCATAATCGATTTCAACTTCTACTCTCATCGATATGTTTTACTGAAAGAACCCCTTTCTAAACTTTACAATATTACTCCAAACATACTACATGCATATTCATAAAAATATTTTACATATATGGTTTTATTACAAAAGACTGGATACAAACCAACTAACGAGTTTTTACAGAATTTTATATATATTATGATTTATTATTACCTAATACTTTACTTAAGGTTTTCCTCTGGTTTGTATCCATATACTCACAATGAATTTGTTCATATATTGAACTTCCAACGGTTTAAGTCTAAATACCAATCCGTAGTATTTAGTTCACTTAAACTACTACTCTGATACCATGATTGAAAGACCCAAACTTTCATACTAAAAACATTGTTATTTCAAGTTCCTCCAAAACATGCTACATGCATATTCAAAAGTAATATATTTTACATTGATAATTTGATTACAAAAGACTGGATACAAACCGACTAAGTTTTAGTATATTACATAACAACCCAGGATATTAAAGCTTTTATACAAACGTAAACCTAAGTACAAAAGTAATAGTATAAACTATTCTAAATCTTCCAACAGTATATGACTATACTTGATGCTTATCACCTGCAATAGTTTAAACATTGAGAGGGATAAGCGGGTGACGCTTAGTGAGTTCAATAACAGTTACAATATAACATTATGCCATATACATATTAATATGACAGAAGCAAAGAGGGACAAAGAAAAACAAAGACATATGTGTATTATATGACAGACTTTCCATATCAACCAACAATCTGATTCAATGATTTATAATCAATGAGACATAACAATTTCAACTTGGTATATAATCAATAAAACTTCAGCCCAAATGACACAGAAAATAAAATTTCGGATTATCATTTTGCTAGAATATACAGGCTTTCAACCCTACATAGCCCTATGCCAATACTAGAAGTTATACGAGTCATGCTCTACATGGCCAAAAGCACAAAGCCAATACCGGAAGTTATACGAGTCATGCTCTACATGACCAAAGGCATAAATCCGATACAACACATGAAAGTACATTGAATATATAACACATAACATACAATTGTCCCTATATTGAACTCACCGTGACCGATTGATAAAATGATAATTTGGGCAACACTTTGCCTCTATAAACGACTTTCTTTGATGAAACCAGGGATTTTAGTTGAAAATCGGGCCTTGCGCGGGCAGAGTTTCAACTTGAAAATATTATTTTCTCGGGCTTTTAGAGCGTCGGGACTTGCTTCGGGTGTCGGGGATGTTTCCTAGGCTTTGGGGGGGGGGGGTGTTAGGGTAATTTTAGAGAGATTTGGGGGTGTAAAAGAGTAAATTTCGTAACCTTAAATCGGGTAGCCTCGCATCCTATTTATAGGGGACCGAAGCACCTGATTATGCTGGGCGTAATTCCTTGGTACGCGGGGCGTACTGCCTCGCGCATCTCCTCGTTGGGCGTACGAAGTAGATCAGCTCGGTCGCGTCAAGCCTATGACAAGTGGCACTCATGCGAAGGTGTAGGGAGGGTGACGGATTCCGAATCTCTTACACGAGTACGCTGGGCGTACTCATGTATGCTGGGCGTACTTTGATTTATCAAACTTCTAAAATTCATATCTTTTGCATACGAGCTCTGTTTTTGACGTTCTTTATATCCACGCGTAGGTGAGATGATAGTCTACAACTTTCATTTAGACTCCGTTGGCTAATTTTGACTTTATTTTTAAAATTATATTTTTAACGGGCCGGAACAGGAAAAGTCCATTAAAAATTCATAACTTCTTTATCTGACATCCGATTTTGTTTGTCTTTTTACCGTTGTACTACTATTAACGAGATCTTCGATTCTCGTTTAGGTTGAATTGGCTAAAAATCGCTCGATCTTTATTTCGAGTTTTTAGCTGTATACTGCTATACCGAAACTTAGAAAAATCATAACTTCCTCATACGAAGTCAGATTTGGACGTTCTTTTTATGAAAACTCTCGGTTTAATGAATACTAGGACTTTCATTTAGATCATAAAGGCTAAAAAGTAGTTTATCGAAAACTCACTTTTTACGTCATACGACGTCGTGCCGGTTCTGTCGCGAAACTTCAAATAGTCATAACTTCTTAGTTATAACTCGGATTTCGATGAGGTTTTCGCCTAAATGTTTATAACGAGATTCTTTACAACTTTCAATAATAGAATTTTACTTATTTTAAACTTTATATTTTCGTTAATTTCAATAATTGACTTTTGATTGGAATCTCATAAGACTGCCAATACTTTCTGAATGATTCTAAACATAGTTTTACTTCAATTCTAGTAAAAACTATCTGTTAGAACTCAACACTCAAAATCACATAATATTTCATAATATTATTCATTTTTAAATTAAAAAACACGATAACTGAATGTGTATGTTACATTTAGCAGATGGGATACATTGGAGATATATCATTATTGTCAAAGTTCAGGAAGCCCTTTCTTCCTCCAATGTGGAATGGGATGGTCACTCTTCTGTTCAAGAGCTTCTCAGAAAGAGTTGCAAGCTCTAACAGCGCAAGTTGGGTGTTATATACTATTCTATATGGCCTCTACCATGGAGTGAATCTCGATTTTGGTTCTATCTTATGGACTCAATTGATCCATAGCACAGTCTCCATCACCCATTACACTGAGATATCATGTGCTCGCTTTTGGTCTATTATGGTTAAAGGAACCTTACGCCACTTCAAGGTTCCACATATGGATGATTCGATAATTGTTGTCATTCTGATTCTGCAAACATCCACTTTTATGATCTCTGATTCGAGCAAGTTTAGCTTTGTTGGTTATATTCGAGAAGCTATGTTGGTAAAAGTTCCCTCAGACAGTGCCATTGTGAACAAATATCACAAGCTGCCTACATATGGTGTTCGACCTATGACAGAGGAATTGACAAAGGTCATGGAGGAAGGTAACAAACCAAATAGGGGAGGCAAGCGAAAAATGAAAGTTGCTCCTTCTGAAGTAGTGAAAACTCCGAAGAAGGTCAAGAAACAGGCTAGAAAACTGAGATCTCCATCTCCGGTTGCTCAGGAGGATTCGGAATCCCAAACGATTTCGAACATTCGAGGGATCCCCACAGTTCAGAATGTAGTTGAAGATACTGGTGCAACTTCAGAATCCATGCCTACTGATTCAATTCTGAAGGTATCCACTCCAACTCCTTCTTCTGTTCATTTTTTAGACAACTTTCAGATTCCCACTCCACCATCCTCTCCTATCACCACAACAATTTTGATCTCTTCCAAACCTTCAATACCATAAAAGTTTTCTGTTGGAGTTTCTCTTCCACAAATTTCCATTCCGCTATTCACCCCTTTCTTTACAGATTCAACCGTTACTACTACAACAACAGTCACCAATACACCATAAGTCACTATCACCAAGTCTGTTTCGGAGGAGGTATATACTTTCGGCATTCACACCAATGTATCTGATACGGGGGCTGATGTCAACACGAGTGTAACTATGGGTCCAGGAACCTCTATATTTTCTCCATTACGTGATGATGATCTAGACATCCTTTTTGGCGATGATCAGAAAAATGTTACAGATTTTGTTTTCAGTCCCTTTACCATTGATCTAAACAGTGATGAAGATGATGCGTCAATGACTAAAGGGCAATTCAAACAGCTCAATGCAAAGCTGGATTCTATCCTGGAATCTTCCAAATCTTCACCCAACTGGGAATAATTATTGACATCCCACAGATCTGCAGTGGAGATGTTAACGAAGGAAAATGCAAAAGTCCTTGCAGAATCGACAAAGGCAATTGAAGCTTCAGAGAAAACCATTTCCGAAACGACCGAAAAAGTCGAAAAACTACATGATTAAGTGACAAAATTCATGGCTGCATTCAGAAGCTCTTCCAATGAAAATACCGAAGCCGTAAATAAAGTTATTGCAGGTCTTGGCTCCACTCTACAAGCTGAGAAAGAGGCGCTTTCAAGTGTGTGTTCTGATCTCTGAGGGGATAATGTTGTGCTTAGTGCTTCTATCCTTACAAAGATTGAAAAGCTTCAAACAGACCTTGCTGCTGAAAATAATATCATGGATCAACTGGCAGAAAAGACACAAAAGGCTAAGGTTCTTTTAGTAAAGTTGCAATACACCAACAAGCATCTAGACGATCTGGAAATTGAGCGAACAGTTGTAAAAAGCTGTGTCTCTTAAATAAATCAGTATCTATTGAGGCTTGTCGAGACTTGTGATTCTCTGTTCACAGTCTCTGTACGCCAACAATTATCTATAAAGCTTCAACCAGTCTTCGCTATGCTTATCCAACTTGAAGGTGTTTTCGGGGAGCGGGGCTCTTCCGAAACAAGGGGGAGATAACAGAGAAGAACCCAAACCGAAGCAAAAGACTGAGGAAACTGAACAAAAACCGAAGGTAAATGATTAGAAGGGTAATGAAGCTTCTACATTAAATAAAGGCAAAGAGAAACTCATTGATGAAGAAGAAGAAGAAGAAGAAGAAGAAGAAGAAGAATAAGAGTTTTCTGAATCCGAGAAGCTCGTTCGGAAAAAGAGAGATAAAGAGTTGGATGATCTTCTGGAAATTCGTAAAGAGTTGGAAGCACATGAAACAAAGGACAAAATTGCAAAAGTGACGCTTGAAACTCAGAAGTCTCTATTCCCTCCTTGGTCGATGGATCGAATTCATAATGAGGCCGTTGACAATCCGAGTGTATATTGGCTTGAGCCTTCTGTATCGTTTGATCTGAATAGTGGTCCAGATTCTCAGCTTGATTTTCCTATCACTCCTCGGGCCTTTCTGTTTTGGTGTTTTGAGAAGATAGAAAAGGCTCTGATTTCGGAGAAAGGGGTGAATCTTAAACTCTTCAATTTTTACTTGAAGTTTGCCAAGCCTCAGTATCAGTCTTGGAGCTTGAAGAGGATTATGGGTTGAAGGTTTGCTCAGCTATGCCTACTGAAGACTTTTTGAACATAAAGTTCAAGGGATTTAGTGGTTCTGATAAAGTTTTGGATGTGTTCACTCTGGCGGACTTACCCTTCATGAATCCTTTTTACTGGATTTCACTGTTCGACATTGTCTCTAAAGATGAATAGAAATACGAGCCAATTATTGCCCATCTGAAGAGAATGCTTATCTGCTACATTGATGAACTTGCGAATATGGATGTGGAGATTGCTGCTGTTCTGAAGAAAAGGCCAATTATGAAAGCAGAAGAGGAACCGAAGGACCTTCAGAAGCAGAAGATATGTAAAATCCGAAAGGAGAATTGGTGTGTGGTGTACAACCAAAGAGAAGGTGAATCAGTTTAGAGAAGTATGTTCTTTCTGCGAGACAAACATTGATACTCCTCTGCTGCTCTGAACACTATACTCGTAATGACTGAAGCTTGCAAGGCGAACTCCTCTGCTGATCTGAAACACTTTTTCGATATGATCAAATGGTATATGGTTGTCCGAAACACTCTTTTGAATTTAATGCCAAAATTATTCAAGGTGCAGAGAAGACAACAATGAAGAATCTCCTTTGGAATTTAACACAAAGGGGGAGATTGTTGGGATTATTAGTGTTGTGTAAAATATGTCTTGTATAGGTTTATTTATTCCGAGATGGGCCTATCCATTCTCGTTTTGGTCTTTCTAGTCTTAGCCTATATATAGTGCATGTATGTAACATTAGGGTTAATGCTTTTTATGGCTTAGTAACCCTAATTGCCATACGCTCTTACAGAGAAGTTCTTGTGAACTCTTCTAGAGTTGTTTAATCAAAGCATTCAGCATATGTTTGATCTTCATTATTCTTGTCTTTAATTCACTCCATTATTATAGAATCTTTTGATCTTATTTATTGTTCTTACAATAATGCTTTGTATTATTAAATTGATCAAAGAAATGTGACGTTATCCTTTTTCAGTGCAAAGAGACATAGTCATTGCTTGTTAAATAATTTCATAAGGAAATACAATGTTCACGATGAATTATTTATGAAGTTATGGGAGAACACTGATCAAGTGTAAGGGGGAGAGAGTGATGGCCAAAACGTACACCACATGGAATGGGTTTCACAAGGAAATGGATACATGAATAATTTCCATGAACAGATCGCAAATCAATTATTTTAAGATGGTTCAAAATAAATTTATAGGATCTCATTTGGATTTTAGTATGCTGTCATGGATTTCAAAATATTTATGTTTAATTTGAATTTGCGTTTAATTTAGATTTTATATGATGTTTTATATTTTTTTCATCATTATTGAAGAAGTTGGTTCGGTTATTTTATAAAACATAATAATATAGAAGGGTAAAAATGATTGTTTTATCGTTCAAGACATCAATTCAGATGTCTAACCAAACAACATGTTCACATTGAGAGGCATATGAATTCAGAACCTCTAAAAAATCCAAATCTTAAAAATCAGAATCTTCCTAAACTATACACCACACAAAATTTGGACAAAACTGAAATTCAAATATGTGTTTGTGTCAAGTTTAAAAAACACGTTGTCTTACCGTGTCATCTTTTTGTTTAAAATTTTACATGAAATTGACACGATTTAGTATTTGTTATCGTGTTTGTCGTGTTATGTATGATTAAGCATTAGTTAAATAAAATAATTTGTATTTTATGTTATTTTTGTCATGTGGTGTCGTGTTTTTCGTTTTTCAATTGGTTTGTTTTTGTGTTAGTTAAAAAACACGACATCATATCATGTGATGTTTATGCACACAAAAAATTTCATGTTGTGTCGTGTCAATGTAAGATTCATGACTCAGATAATTTACATTTTTGTCTCTTAATATGAGTTTTGTTGCAAAATTGGTCCCATGGTGGATTAATGAGGAAGGCACCTTTTGCCTAGTACGCTGGACGTACTCCTTGTACGATGGGCATACGTGGCTGAAGGCCAAAACCTAATTTTTAAGGTTTGGTTTAAACATCATTAACTCCCAAAACCTCTTCCTCTCATTAGCCCCCATTGCCCACTCCGTCCCTTTCAAACCCTAATCTCCATTGGTGGTGTTTTGAGCTCATTTTTGGTGCTGGTGTCCACTTTTGAAGGAAGGAAACAATTGGAAAGCAAAGAAGGAACCCTAACCTTGGTAGATCTGAGTTATTCACTCCTTGAGCAACCTCTAGATGGTATAAAGCTCTGAACTTGTTGGTTATTTCTATAGATCTTGTTAGATGTGAAGTTCTGTGCTCATTATCTCCATAATCTTGGTCCATTTAGGTATGAGCTACTCTAGACCAAATGAGTTGCCCTTTTTGGACGTTTTAGAGTGTCTAGAGTAATAAAAATATGATCTTGGTCCTTCTTTTCCTACCATGCAAAGGTTATGATGTCTTTATGGCTTATGAAGTTAGGGTTTTAAGTTTAGGGCACTTAATAGCCATTCAAGGTTATAAAGTTGGAAAGTTATGATTTAGAACACTATTTGAGACTAGATCTGGGGTTTGGACAAAAGGGCTTAAGGAAATAAGCACTTAATGGAAGATTGCAACAATTTTCCATTAAGTGCTTATTTCCTTAAGTCCTTTTGTCCAAACCCCAAATCTAGTCTCAAATTGTTGGGCGTACTTTCGAGTACGTTGCGTGTACGCAATGGAGTCCCTGTTTGTAGACCAGTGAGTACGTCGTGCGTACATGCTGAGTGCGCCGTATCAGCATGAGTTGACTCGGTTGACTCTTTGACTTTTGACTTTGAACAAGATTTTGACCAAGTATGACCTAGGGGTATTTTGGTTATTTTGAGTTGTAGTCTGATATTTGGTCACTGATTATTGAAAAGGTGACCGGTAGAGTTGGCATTCGGAGCAACGTGTTGTTCAACTATTTCGTCAGACCGTAAGGTGAGTTTTACTCACTGTACTGGTGGGTCGAAGGAATCAATGTCGGCCCACTGGGTTATATATCATGGTATAGAGGATGTTGTTATGTTTTATTAATCTATTAGATTTGAGTTCTGGTATATAGGACGTTGTTATGCGGTAGTGATCTGTAGATCTGCATGTTTGTCGATTGACTGGTTATATGATTATCTATTTGCTGGATATATGTTGTCTGTTATGTATATATCGACAATGTATGGTTAAGTTGAGACAATGCTGCTTTGTGTGGAAGCCAACATACCTGAGAGCAAGCCAGACATGGGCTGTGGGCCGGACGGCAAGCCAGACTGATGTTGTGGACTCAGGGGTAATCCAGTATCTTCGTTGTGGACCTAATATGCTTGATGATATATGTTGTGTGGTGGTTCTTTGGGGGAACTTACTAGGCTTTGGCTTACAATTTCAGTTTATTGTTTCAGGTACTTCAGACGATCGTGGCTTGACGAAGGCGTGATCGTACACATCCTTCGATTACATGTTTTTTTTGGAAATTTATGATACACTGATCTTGGGATATGTCACACCCCCAAACCAGAACGGCGGAAACGTTCGAGGGCGGAGGACGTCATGTAAAGTATCACAAAAATTGAATAATAGTAATCAAAGCAACAATAACCATTGTATTGATGTTATAATGTTTACATTCTATTCGAATCATATATAGTTGACTCCAAAAGAAATTAGCAAAATAAAGACTTGAAGCTACTATACTCCGTCTTCTAGGAACCTGGGCGTGTACCTGTCTACTAGTGTCTTGAGAATACAAGTGGTATTGAAAGAGTGTCAACATTAAAGTTGGTGAGTTCATAAGCGTTTTGTTTTAAAAAACAGGTTCTTTGTTCTTTGTAAAACATGATGTGTTTCTCCAGAAAATCCTATATTTTCTTATGTAATGAATGATAAGTAAAATGAGTCGTACTAGTTCCTTCTACGAGTACTTAGTGTATACAGGTCATATACAATCCAGATCGAACAGACAATCGATTGTGTGGTTCTGCCCCAAGCCCATAACCAAACAAGGGACAGGAAATGAGGTGGAGGGCACACATCCCACTGTCTGTCGGATCCTCATGTATATAACCCTAACGTATTCACTAGGTAAATACAGAGTTAACTGTATTAGTCCTATGATATATGATGAAAGTGTTCCTTAAGAAGATCCTATATTTTCTTAATAAGAGTATGATAATACAAGTTCCTTCTATGACCACTTAGTTCATACTAGCTATGTATAAACCAATATCGAACGGACAGTTGATTGTGTGGATCTGCCCTAAGCACACAACCAAATAAGGAACATGACATGAAGCGGAAACCACACATTCCACTGTCTATCAGATGTTCTTCATACATAACCTGGATGCATAGACTAAGGAATTATAGAATTAACCATAGTTATTCGATAGCTGAATGGTAATCCGTTTGTTTGTAAAGTACTGATGTTTGTCCTGGAAAATCGTATATTTCCAAAAATAGTGAGTTGTTGTCTTAACTGTTCCAAAACTAAAAAGTACAAGTATTTTCCATACTTATGTTGTTAAAGTATTGTTCTGTATGAAACCCCTGGCTACCACCAGTAATGTATAGTAGTTGTTTTAATTAAAATAAAACTAGTCGAAAACGTGTTTGTTCTGTAAACTGGAAGTGATGTTAATACCCTCCTGTGATCACTTAGTACATACGAGTTATAGAAATCTAGATCGAACATACATTATATTGGGTGATTCTTCCCTAAGCCCACAACCAAACAAGGAACACGAAATGAGGCGGAAGTCACACATCCCACTGCATGTCGGATGTTAATTTCATATCACCCTGATGTAAATACTAAGTAATCACATAGTTAGTAACCCTGATGACTATCTGTTAAGTATATTATTACGTGAACGAGTCGTTGTTTTATCCATGTGAGTTCTTATAACCATACTGATGGACGTTAAACCCTATGACGTACTTCGGACGTCGTAAACATTAATGACGTTTGTCACCCTGAACAACTGTAGCTAATAGTCATGGCGCGGGATTGTCAGTCCTGTATAGATCTATACACAAACTCACGCTCTCCCTCCAGGAGACTCTAGTTCCTAAGGATATACTTCCCTTGGTACTTAGATAAGTAGTCGAAGACGTGTCTCACAATTTGGTTCTCTCAACGAATTCACGAATAATACAATGAAAAACCCTTTTTGTTAATAACATGTATCCTTGAAAAAGTAGTACCTTCGTTCCATAGTTTATAAGTTTGTTTCCGTGTTAAAATCTGTGCTTGTATAGTTTGTATCTTAACGTGTTTTGTAAGATTGCTCGTAAGTCTAGTAGTAACAATGTTTGTCGCATTTAGTAAGTTCCGCGTTCAAATGCATGTTAACGATAATAAAATATAATTAAAAAAAATTATAATTTTAAACACAAGATTACTTGTGTTTTACTTGTATCCCCCCCCCCCTTAAAAACATTAAAAAGCTTTGAAAAATATGGGGGTATGAACTCACAGTTGTTTTAGTGTGCGTGCTGGACAACGAGACTGGAAAGATGACTCTCGAGTTGATGTACGCGGGATTAACGGTATCCTAATGATAATTAAACACACATTTGTATTTATATTAGCGAAGCCATTAATTAAAGTGTTAGAAAACACTTGTTTTGTGTTAGGAATAGTTACCGAAAATGGATCAAGTGTTGATGAGTTTTCGGTTCCAAGGGGGTTTACGAACGAAAACTGTTTTTGGTCGAAAATGGTTTTCGGCTCTGAGCTGTTTTCGGTTGCTTGAAGATTTGAAGGCTGTTCTTGGTGTTCTTGGTGAAAAATATGAAGATTCAAAGGATTGTTCTTGAAGATGTGAGTGTTCTTGGATGATACTTGAGAGAGAATTTGGAGAGTTTTCAGGTGGAAAGGTGAAGAAATGACCAAGTTTTCGGATGAAAGCCTTTATAACGGTTGGGTTTTCAGCCGGAGGAGGGTTTTCGGCCGAGATCCGTTTTCGGCACAAAGGTTTCGGCAAAAAACGAGGTGCTGGACGAGATCAACTGATTTTTGAGGGAAAAACTTGATTTTTCGAGTGCTTTTGGTTCCGAAACTTATATAAATTTTATTTATATAATTTAAATGGTTTTCCAACCCTTACAAACTTAACGGAATAAATAAAATTCGAAATTTTATTTAACGAAATTGACTTTTGTTGACTGGAAAAGTATCGGGTTGTCATATCATCCCCCCCCCCCCCGGTTAGAGGGAATTTCGTCCCGAAATTCGAATTCCGAGTGGTTAGTTATGGATAAGGGAAAGAGGTGGGTACTTCGGTTCTATTTAATCCTTGTGTTCTTCAGTGAATTCAGATCCTTGCTTGGTTTTCCAGCGGATCTTCACTGTTGGTCCTGTTGTTCTGATCGGTAGAAAGTGTGTGGGTTTGACTTACTTGTCTATGTTCATTCGAATGGTAGGGTATCCACACGTAGCTCTGGGAAGCTTTTGTCCTGAAGTTCGTGATAGGACTCATACCTGGTCATCTATCACAGCCTCGTGTATACAAGTCATATATAATTTAGATTGGTAAGACGGTCGGATGGGTGACTCTGCCCCAAATCCACAATCAAACAAGAAACAGGAGATAGCGAGGAAACACACATCCTAAGTCCGTAGAATATTAATTATATACCACTCCCGCATATTCACTTAACTGTGATAGGTTAACCTTATTTACCCCTAGCCTCTGTGCTTGAACTTGACTTGCTGCATATGCGGTATTCGAGAAAGGTCGGTTGAGAATACTTCGGGAAGGTTACGGAAGAATATACTACTCCTCGCATGAGTACTTCGGAGGTTTGAAGCGAGAGACGATTCTGAGGTTCGGTGTCGGGTTTGTTGTTAAGAGTGACGAGAGTCTCGTTAGGCGGTTGGTTAAGGTGGAGGGGCTCTTCGGTAAAACATGTGATTGGTATGGTGAGGACCAAGCCAATCTAGGTCGGATGACGTTGTCGGAACACGTGTTAAGTTGGTTCGGAAGGAATGTTGTTAGAACGATAGTGCGTCTGTGTGTACGTTTCTAGTGCTTTATGTTTTATCCTTGTTCTTACTGCTGCAAACGAGTCGTACCGCGGTAAGCGAGTACTAACAGTAAGATTGTTCCGATAGCTAGTGTTGATACTTCATATTATGATCCCCACTAGGTCCATCTATAATCTCTTGTTGTCTACAAGTCATATATAATTAAGGTCTAGAAGACAATGGACTGAGTGATTCTGCCCCCTAAATCCACAACCAGACAAGGAACAGGAAATAAGGTGGAATCACGCACTCTAAGTCTATAGGTTCTTAATTATATATGGCCCTAATGTTTACACCAAGCCATTATAGCTTACCTGTAAGGGTATTTAGTTTCTATATAGACTTTGTGCTTCGTTTGAACGAGGAATTAATTTATAATTAGGATCTAGTTGCTAACGGTTTTCGTGAAAATGTAAGTTCTAGAAATGTTTCGATTTGGGAAACGTACCGTTGTCCTCAGGTGGTTCCGGGATAGACTCTCCTACGGTGATCATCAGCACTCTTCCCTCTTCGTCGGGGTTTCTAGTCAATGGAAAATCTCTCCTGTAGTGCCCCGTTTCACCACATTCATAGCAGGTCTGACTTACTCCCTCATATGGGACCTAAGAGATTGGTCGTGTCGGTGCCCTACAGAAACGGATGGTATGTCCCCTCCCGAGGCAGTTCTTGCAATACATTCTCCGGCACATTCCGGTATGATGGAGGTTGCACTTATTACATTTAGGGAGGTTTCCAGCATAGCGACTGCCGGGTGCTGGAGTGGTTGGTGTCGTGGCAGCATGAACCACAATCACCTGTTGTCCATTTAAGGACTCTTGTGTTGACTGTCTTTTCTTCTTGCTCCTGAGTTTTTGTTTATGGTCACACCCTTTGGTTGGCTCAGGACCGGGGGTCATTATGCCTTGGCGAACTCCATGGTACACCAGTGTTCGAGCCAGACATTTGGCACTGTCAAACGTAAGGGGTTTCACAGCTATCACGTTCCCTTGGATTGGAGGAGGTAGTCCCCAAATGTATCTCTCTACCTTCCTGCTCTCCGGGGTAACCATCCCAGGGCATAGTGCAGCTAAAGCACTGAATCTATCAGTGTAGGCTACTATTTCCGAGCCTGTCATGGCAAGGTTCCACAGCTCTTGCTCTAGCTTTTGTATCTAACCCCTCGGGAAGTACTCTTCCAGCATAATCTCTTTTAGATTTTCCCAGCCCACCGCGTTTTCCACTAGTAGGGTCAGTGACTTGACATGGCTATTCCACCATGTAAGGGCTCTGTCAGAGAAGGTGCAGGCAGCAAACTTCGCTTTGCTCCCTTCTGGGCACGCACATATCTCAAAAATCGACTCTGTCTTCTCGAACTATTGCATCAGGGCGATGACTCCCCCGCTTCAATCGAAGGATTTGGGTCCACAGTTCATGAATTCTTTGTACGAACACTCCCTTGTGTGTATGTGGTTTTCTCTGTGGTTAGAGTTGTTAGTACCACTACCCGATCCACCGGTACCGCTTGCGTGGATTTGAGTCATGACTGCTATCACTGCGCCTATTACTGCCGCCTGAAAGACAATTGGATCATACTATGGAGGTGGTGGCAGTGGAGTTGGTGGTGCATTGTTTTTGTTTCTGTTCGACTTCTTCGGTGGCATCTTTCTGCCATAAGGTTTAAAAGATGAAACAGTGGTAAGCCTTTAGTGGTGGTTATAAGTCGAGTGTTATTTGAATCGAAGTTATCTTAGTTCTGAGTGTATCATGTTCTGACTCTTGAAAGCAATTCATAACAGAGGCCTATGTAGAATAGACTTATGAATTTTTAGTAATAATCACTTTTTAAGTGAAATCTTGTGATCTGATTTACTATTACTAGTTGTTACTGAAGTGGCGATAAGCCTAACACATAATGTGAGTAGCGTAATCACTGACTCACTAAGTTATGTTAATTGGTTAATTATTAGTGTGACACATAAGGTGATCTACCACCTCACACGCCTCATGAGTGGTTTCCTCTGTTCTCTGTCCTAGTTATGATTGTCCGGTTTCAGCTGTGGGAATTTGTTGTCTCTGGACATTTCCTATGGTGTTCTTCGTAGGTATGTTGAATCCTTATTATGTCATGCTTCGAGTTTTATCACTGATCTCCATCACTTTATGATGGAAAGTCTGACTCCTCTTATCATTCCTTCTCGGAATCCTCTCCATAAATCCCTTCTTGTTCTTCCTTGTCTATTATGTTGGCTGTTGTGGTGGAGTGGCTATATCTACCTAGGTTGTTCGTGCGAGAATGGGAATGTCTAAAGAATCTTATGAGATTAAGTAAAACATTTCTTTTGAAGTGTTTGGCGATCCAAATTGGGTCCTCCTATAACCACGCAGTGCATGCAAGTTGTATATAACCAAGATCAAATAGACTTTCGAATAAGTGACCATACTCTAAAACCACAACCAAATAAGGAACAAGTAGAGAGCGAAGATCACAAATTCTAAGTCTATAAGATCCCCATTATATATAACCCTGGAAGCATACCCTTCGCAATTATAGACCTGCCAGTAAAGGTCTTTTAGGTTTCACATAAGTTAGTTATAGTGCCTAAAATACTCCTATAGTATTTTAATTGTATGATTGTTTCTGAAGTTTCTTGGTATATGGACTTGGTAAGTTTGCAGACTTGTTGTTATCTTATAGTACCATAAAATACTCCTATAGTATTTTAACTTTATGTTTTGTTCTAGAGATCCTTTGTGTATAGGGTTGGTAAGTTTTAAACTTGTTGCAACACCACTATCACTCCCAAACACATGTTGGTCATATCTCAAATAAATATAGCTGAACAGGTTATATTTATTCCAGATATGATTACATAACTGCATAGGTTTGACTGTAGTGTTCAACATCTAAATACTTCTATTTTGTTCTTCTTGTGATACTTGTTCTTAGTATATATATATATATATATATATATATATATATATATATATATGCATGTACGTATACTCATATAAGAATACTTATATTTTAAAAGTATACTTTTATTCAGAGCACTTTGGCCCCATTGTATTTATAGTTGTATATCTTTTATAGATTGATATACTAAGTTCACTATAAACAATGCTCTGATTCCAATCTGTCACACCCCCAAACCAGAACGGCGAAAACGTTCGGGGGCGGAGGACGTCATGTACAATATCACAACAACTGAATAATAGTAATCAAAGCAACAATAACCATTGTATTGATATTATAATGTTTACATTGTATTCAAATGATATATAGTTGACTCCAAAAGAAATTAGCAAAATAAAGACTTGAAGCTACTATACTCCGTTTTTTAGGAACCTAGGCGTGTACCTGTCTACTAGTGTCCTGAGAATACAAGTGGTTTTGAAAGAGTGTCAACATTAAAGTTCGTGAGTTCATAAGCGTTTTGTTTAGAAAACAGGTTATTTGTTCTTTGTAAAACATGATGTGTTTCTCCAGAAAATCCTATATTTTATTATGTAATGAATGATAAGTAAAATGATTCGTACTAGTTCCTTCTACAAGTACTTAGTGTATACATGTCATATACAATCCAGATCGAACAGACAATCGATTGTGTGGTTCTGCCCCAAGCCCACAACCAAACAAGGGTCAGGAAATGAGGCGGAGGCCACACATCCCACTGTCTGTCGGATCCTCATGTATACAACCCTGACGTATTCACTAGGTAATTACAGAGTTAACTGTATTAGTCCTATGATATATGATGAAAGTGTTCCTTAAGAAGATCCTATATTTTCGGTCGAAAACTGTTTTCGGTCGAAAACGGTTCGGTTCCAAGGGGATTTACGGCCGAAAACTGTTTTTGGTCGAAAACGGTTCGCGGCTTTGAGTTGTTTTCGGTCGGTTGAAGATTTGAAGGCCGTTCTTGGTGAGAATTATGAAGATTCAAAGGATTGTTCTTGAAGATCTGAGTGTTCTTGGATGATACTTGAGAGAGAATTGGGAGAGTTTTCGGGTGGAAAGGTGAAGAAATGACCAAGTTTTCGGATGAAAGCCTTTATAACGATTGGGTTTTCGGCCGGAGGAGGGTTTTTGGCCGAGATTCGTTTTCAACCCGAGGGTTTTCGGCCGAAAATGAGGTGCTGGACGAGATCAACTGTTTTTTGAGGGAAAAACTTGATTTTTCGAGTGCTTTTGGTTCCAAAACTTATATAAATTTTATTTATATAATTTAAATGGTTTTCCAACCCTTATGAACTTAACGGAATAAATAAAATTCGAAATTTTATTTAACGGAATTGACTTTTGTTGACTGGAAAAGTATCGGGTTGTCACATGATATTTGTATTTGATGTTTGGTCTTGATATGTGTTTTGTTTGAAAACAATGATTTCTCTTAATTTAAAAACGAAAATTTTTATCGTGATTTTGGGAATGTTACAGTCAAACAAAAACACGACATGATTACCCGATTTACCACCCTTTCCTAAACAACCTCTTAGACTGGAGAGTGTACTCACCCCTCATCTCTTACTTTTACTTTCCCGCCTAAATGTGATCTTATTTTTCCTTCACTCTCACCTGTAAAACCCAAGAAATGTTTACCTCTCCATCCCATTTCATTTTTAAAGTTAAATTAAAATACAATATATTTGATAAATTAAAAAAATTATTAAAAATATAATTTAACACAAAATTAATAAAAATGAATATACTTCATTAATTGAAAATAAAAATTACATAATTAAAGTATGAAAACAAAACGAAAACATAACAATAACTAAAATACTACATCATGTTGAAGCTTCCTTTGAATCAGTACCCGAATACTCGACAAACAAATATGAATCTTCATATGTATATTCGAACAAATCATCATACCAATCCTCGACCACGGGATGTAGATGATAGGTTTTATATGATACAAGAAATATGTGGCGGAAAAAGTTAACCCTAAGTTCACATGCAACCTATTGGATCTAAATTTTCTTTATTGATAGCAACAAACAATTGAACATCAAAGAACCCTAGGAAAACCCAGTCACATCATGTAATGAGGATCTCAGAATAAAACTTAACAGAGTTAGATAATGGGCTCTACCTGATGTAGAGTCAAACTTATTGACTTTAACATCCTTAGGTAAATTTGGCAGCTTTGCAATCAACGCCCCTTCCTTTGGCAAAATAAACATATGGACCCTTTGGTAATGGGACTATCTCAGACTTAGCCTTTCTCTTTACCATTTGGTCAACCGGGTTGACTATAGCCAATCCCTTTCCATTGGGAAGAGAATGTTTTTTCTGGATTTCCAGTGTGACCATTGTCACTGTCCATAAAGTTTTTGGGAAGTTGATCTTCTAATCAAATTTGTTTTACTATCGTTCCAAATCATTGCTGATTCAGCAGCACCAAGCAAATAGATATGATCATTAAGGTTCATGTCATAGTCTGTTTCATAGTAGTCCCAAAGGAACTCACTATGTGACTTAGAAAGTGATTGAACATCCAACTTTCTCAAGACTTTGACACCCAACTCTCCCGGCTTGTCAATATGTGACTTCATCTCTAAGATGTGACCACACATAGACCTTGCTTGCCATTACGGCTTGAGTGACCTTGAACTAGTGGGTTAGGGAGAATAATTGGAGGAGGTGGAGGAAGAGAAGTATGACTTCCATGAGCCAAACTCGGGAAGTCATATTCATTAGGAAAGCTTGGTTTGGGAAGATCATTGTTGTCTAAACCAGACATCAACAATGGGAGAAATTCACGTAAAGTTGATTTAAGTCCTTAATATAACACCCAATATGATATATTAAGGCTAGGACCCAACAAACTATTTTATAACTTGGAAGAGGGATGCCGTAATCCAAGCTATAAAATATTTGAAGGTAGGTGAATGACGATTCACCAATTTCCACCAAGATAAACGAAATGTATTATTAGGTTTTAATTGGTTTTGAAACTCCTAGATTCTTTTGAGATTCATTGAACTTTTCAATGGCATGTTTCAATCTCGAGTGTGCCCTTCAGGTTTTGTGACTGGGATCCCGAGGATCACAAAACAAGGTGTGAAGTAACCATGCAAATATACTTGGTACCCTTAATATTTACCCCTCAATCGATGTGCCGGTTAACCACACACGCTCCAAAGATACTATGATAAACATTAAGTTACCCTTTGCCTACCTTGTTAAGTCCAAGTTAGTGTGCCGGTTAACCACACACGCTCCACTAACAGCTTAAACAAAGTGCAAAGTGTAATTTCATGGATTAGCACCTTATTCACATTTTCCTAAGTAACTAAGATTGGGAATTTATACGTGTTTAGTTACTTAGTATTTATCATTATACTTATAATGAAGGGAGAATTATAGTCCTTGTCCTACCTGTTCGGCTAAAGACCCTCCACCGGTCAAGGAAGCGGTGAGTGAGAGTGGACACCCATTAAACTGCCATTTTATAGGCAGTAACCTTATACCCCCCTTATAGACCGGCTTCGTGAATGAGGCCTACTAATGGTAAGACGACTTGCTCTTATACATATAATATATTAAACTTTTAATATTATAATAGTATAAGGGTGTATTTTAGACATTTAAAATACTTGGTGGTTTAATCTATTAATTAAACTATACTCTTAATTTAATTAAATTTAAACCATGTCATTATGGAATTATTCATTCTCTTTTAATTAAACAATTTAATTATCTATTAATAAAGTCCATAAGAGTTAATTGAATAATTCAATAAAAACATCATAATTCCAATTATTAAATTCAAAATTAAAACCATTTAATTAATTGTTTAAGTTATGAACCCAAGAGTTTTAGAATTCAATTCTTTTTTTTATCATAAAAAAACTTTTTCCAAATTCCAAAACTTGAGGGCAAGTTTTGTAACTCTTGAAAACTTTTGGATTCCATAACTTATGGAGTTAAATACTTGTTTTATGATGAAACTTTTCATGTTCAATAACTTAAGAACAAGTTATGGAATTCTTTAAAACATTAAGACCAAGTTTTGTAACTCCATAAAAAACTTTGAATCAATTTTTTTAAAAACCTTTTCATATCCATAACTTATGGAGGTTTCAAAAAACTCTTTAGATCAAACTTTTAAAACTAATAAAATAATCATATCATTTTATCTTTTACTAAATTTGACCTAATTCAACTCATATAGCAAATGATTCAAATTTTACAAATAATTAGTTTTTCACAAAAACAAGTAATTATCTTAAAATTTGAAAAACGTCATGTTTTTTTTTCCAACTTTGAAAATAAAACATTTGCATCAATATAACAGAAAACAACCCATGGCTTTGATACCACTGTTGGGTTTTGAGCATTCTAACACTCCTATGGTGTACATGCAACCCTAAAAACCTTGGATCTATGTTTTCTCTATTATACATGCAAATATTAAATATTCCAAGGTTTCATCCTAACTAGCATATTATGAAGCACCTATACTACAAAGTTCTAGTTAGATGACATACCTTTTGATGTAGCTTGATGTCTTCAAGCTTTAAGAGCTTAGCCCCAATAGTGTGGAAGCCTCAAGTGGAATCACAAATCACCAAAACACCTTGGAAGAACTTGAGAGAATATGTATGCACACTAAAATCGGCCCACTCTTATTTCCACACACTTGTGCCCATTTTTGTGAGCCAAGGACCCCTTTATATATTATGGAGGATTAGGGTTACATCCATGTAAACCCTAATACCCATGACCTTTCATTTACATAGGATCCATGGGTTAAAAGCTCCATAGACCATCCATGAAAGCTTAGCCCAACCTAAATGAACTTGGCCCATTCCATATATATAAGAGTCCATATTTAATTAGTTCTTTTTGATCACTTAATTAATTCTAAATTAATTCTTGATCAATACTAATTAAATAATATGATTCCATATTAATATATTAGAACTTATAATATATTAATATAAATCATGAATATACTATTCTCAAAAGACTATCCATATAAATTGTGTCGGTGAAGTGCAACCCAAATGGACCATGCCGGGTCGGGTCAAGTACATACCAAATATAGTTATGGACTTAGACATTAATCCAACAATTTTCACCAACCCTAGGAAGGATCTAGAATCCTTCTCTTTTTCAACTATTAAACATTTACAGCTTAGGTCATTGCACTTTTAATTAATCCAATTATCCCCAAAATTAATTCTAATTAATTTTCGATTAATTATTAATTAAATAATACTATTTCTAACTAATATATTATTCTCATAATATATTAATAAATCATTTATTACTATTTGTTAATCTTATAATAAACCAATTAATCAGTCTCTCTCTTCAAAAGTTATTATGCCAATTACTAGTTTTGTGGGCAACCCAAAAGGAGTTTGCTTTTAATTCAAGTATATACCAATTTAGTTATTGGCTTAGGCACCTAATCCAACCGTCTCCCACTTGGATAAGTCTATAACTACAATTGCAAGTATAACTTCTAAATCAAACAGCAAATGTTGCTTTCCAAAGCAACTCCATATTCTGATCTGATCAGATATCAGTCTTAATATAAGTTATCAAATATCCCTTAGTTCTAAAAGATATCATATGGACATGAGACATGGAATACAATCAATATCTTTTCCAAAATTTTGTTTCCTGATTTCCTGATTTGTGATGACCTCATAAGACTACTAATTGAACACATCAATTTAGTTTTGACTGGCCCCAACACTATAATGTCAATACCAAATCACCGACGCGCTCAAAGATATCGCTTTTTCTTACTAGGGAAAAAGGAACGAATAAATTTCGACTCGTATGCTTGTATCTTTTACTCACCAAATTATGCATGACACTATGTTTTATAACATCACGTTACTGATGTATTTTCGTAACACCAATGCACAACTGAATTGTAAATTACAACTTATATGTTTCTATTTCGAGAATATAAGATATTATTGTCTCAAAATTACTCCTGATGTAATCCATGAAGTAATTCTGTGAGCTTGGGTTTATCCAATACTCAAAATCTCCATTTTCTAAGTACTCATGAATATTGTAGCAACTATTGCAATGTCTAATCTCCATAGACAATCTACAATACATTCATGACATTCTTGATTCACTGTTTACTTCCAAAAGTATGAGCGATTGTGGAATTTTGAATAATCAAATCATTCAGGAAGTAAAACATGCAAAACGAAACACAAAATAAATAATTGAAAAAACAGTAACCATACTCATACATAATCTCTATTATTTAATCACCAAAGTCGATTACATTTATTTCGTTACAAAATTTCAAAATATCAACTAACTACAAAAATAATATCATCTCTCAAGCATATGCTCCTAGCATGCTAATTATGTTGAACCCTAATCAGACCATTTGTGAAAGTATCTACAGGATTATCTTTCGAGGATACTCTCTTCACTATAAGATGACCTTATTTAACCCTATGTCTGATGTAATAGTACTCCCTCTCGATGCTTCGATCTACCATGATCCTTAGGTTCTTTGCTCAAAGTAACTGCAACTTCATTATCACAGTAGAGTTCCAATGGCTCTTGAATGGTCGGGACTACTCTGAGATCGTCGATGAAATTCTTCAATCAAGCCGCCTCCTTTGATGCCTCACTCGCTACGATGTACTCTGATTCACAAGTAGAATTAGCCACCGTGTCCTGCTTGGAACTTTTCCAAGTCACTGCTGCACCATTTAACACAAACACCCAACTTGACTGAGAACAAAAGTTGTCTCGATATGTCTGAAAGCTGTCGTCACTATATCTAGTTATTCTTAATGTATCACTGCCACCAAGGACTAGAATCATATCCTTCTTCGTTCGCAGATACTTAAGTATGTTCTTTAATACAATAGAAGGAGCTCTGACATGATTTCCTTGAAAGCAACTGACCATGCTCAAGGCATAAGACACATCAGGGTGAGTACATGTCATATCATACATGATTGAACCTATAGTCGAAGCATATGAAACTCGACTCATCTCAACTATCTCTTCATTTGTACAAGGGCTTTGAGTCTTACTCAACTTGGCATTACTCTGAATAGGCAGTTCCCTTTTCTTGGAATTTTCCATACTAAAATACTTTAGTACCTTAGCCAAGTATGTACTTTGACCATGACCTATAAGTCTTTTCTTTATATCCCTCATAATCCTTATCCCAAGAATATAAGATGGTTCCCCTAGATCCTTCATGGCGAAACACTTCCCAAGCCAAGATTTCACTTCTTGTAAGGTCGGAATGTCGTTTCCCATAAAGAGTATGAAATCAACATACAATACTAGAAAAGTTACTATACTCCCACTAGCTTTGAAATACACACTTGACTCATCCTTGATCCTAGAGAAACCAAATTCTTTGTCTTTATCATGGAAGCAAAGATTCAAACTACGAGATTCATGTTTTAATCCATAAATGGATTTCTCAAGCTTACACACTCTATTAGGAAACTTTGCATGCACAAAACCCTCTGGCTGGCTCATGTAAACATCCTCAACCAACTTCCCATTAAGCAAAGAAGTTTTGAAATCATCTGCCATATTTCATAATCATGAAAGGCAGCTATGGCAAGCATTATCTTGATAGACTTTATCTTAGCCACTGGTGAAAAGCTCTCATCATAGTCAACCCTAAAGGTTTGAGTAAATCCCTTCGCAACCAGTCGTGCCTTGAAGGTGTGTACTTTCCCATCCATGTCAGTCTTCTTCTTGAAGATCCATTTGTAATCTACTGTCTTTTGACCAAGTTCATAATCAACCAAATACCAAACTTGGTTGTCATATATGGATTGAATCTTGTTGTCCATTGCCTCTTTCCATTTGGCAGCCTCATAAGTCACCATCATTTCCTTGTAGTTAGCTGGCTCATCCAAATTTACCACTGTACTATTGATGACAAACGTGTCACCATTTGACGTTATATAGAAACATGGAATGTTGGTGTAATGCCCCGTTTTCTATCTAGCTATTACCAATTAGGGTTCTTAAATATTTCAAATAATGATTTCATTCAAGGATAACTTGTGAGGTGAGATAGTTGAGTTATTAAATAAACCACATTTATAGGCGAAAGTGGACAAATTAGACTAATTAAAATGAGAGTTATTAAATTAAAATATTGATTAAGCACATTTTGAAGGTTGATGATGACGATAATAATAATAATCATAATAATAATAATAATAATAATAATAATAATAATAATAATAATAATAACAACACTAATAATAGTAATTAAAATGTATTAGTCCAAGGTCCAATGGTAATTTTCGGAAATCAATTTGTAAGACAATCAGATTTAGGGTTTAAATTTTCAAGCTTGATAAACCCCATGGACTAAATCTGTAAACTTTGAAACCATGTTTTACACTTCTTGATTCGTCGACGGACACTACAGCTTGTCGTTTTCCCTGTTATGGTCTTGCAATTGCCGATGCCATCAAAGGGAGCTGGTCCCATTCCCTTACACATTCCATATTGCCCATTTAAAACAATTGTTACCCTCCCTTATGACCTCGAGCCCTCCCCTTCAATATGCAAATCCAAGAGAGAATGAGAGAAGAAGAGAGTGTTATGTTGGGCTGTCTAGCGAAAATAGATCAATAAGGAGAATTGAGTCGACAAATGTTCATCGCCAGAAGATGGGAGTAGTTGAGGAGTCGACAAATTGAAGAATATAAAACCATAAATAGGAGATGAATTAGGTATCTCACTTCCTCTCCGAAGATGATGATGGAGTTTGCTGAGTTGTTTTCTGTAGTGGTGTTGATTATAATGGCATGTGCGGAATTAGAAAAGATCTAGTGAATCATCATGTAAACTCAAGAACACAAGGAGTAAATAAATATGTGTAAGCTCATATTAGGTCTAGAAAGGATATACAAATGGGTTTGTACAAATTTCTCTCTCTAGGCTAACACTCCAAAATGATCATTCTAAATATGAGTGTCACTTACTTCCTATTTATAGGAAAGACAACTCATTTACACATCAATAAGGGTAAAGCACAAATACATCCAAGCGTGACTTTGCACCCTGACATTCTCCCCCTCAAAGTTAGGATTGGATGTCCGGCTTCAATATCCAACGAGCTCGCGCAATCAATACCAAATTCCCCCTCGAAGTAACACCGGTCTACAAATCCGCAAATGAATACCCGAAAAACTCGCTTCGAATACCCATCATTCTCCCCTTTTTATAATCAAAAAATGATTATAAAATCGATTAAGGGTGAGAAGCGCCCGAGGAATGAACGTTACAATACTCCCCCTTGATGTGTACCAAAAATGAAACACCAAAAATCTTGCACGGAAAAACAATCACAAAAAAGCCTCAAAAAATTTCCAAATTCGTGAAAATTTTTGACTTTTTGGGTGAGAGTTGCAAGATTTTCCAAAAATCTGGGTAAAAACTGTCAATAACAGAATTCTGCAGGGACCCGTTGCGCCAAAAATAGCCAAATATTCGAAATTCTCCCCTATTTGCGAAACTGGGTAGAAACTGTTAATTCGCACAAACTGCAGGGACCAGAAATGAACATTCTTCAATTTCTCAGAAAATTAGCCCAATTTCGAAGTTGGGTATTTGTTGCCAACTTTTCGAAACTTCACGGACTTATTTCGTAAGTACTGCATTCTTCACATCTAAAATGTTGAAAATATGTCCTGGTGTCGAATCTGGACTAATGCTGCCAAGCTTTCGAAATTTCAGGGACCAATTTCGAAAATTCTGCCTTATTTCTTACAAACTGTCGAAAATTACCCCAAATGTCGAAATTGGGTAAAATGTGTCAAACTTTCGAAAATATAAGGACTGATTTTGAAATTTTTGTGTTTCTTCCTTTTCCCAATTCGTTACAGAGACAGCAAAGTTTTTCTTCCTTCCCATTCGTTAGTTTCAATCACGAAATCCACAACACCATTTAACGAAACTTTTTTATCTTCTCCAATTCGTTAATCAGGTAACTAACCCAACTACATCTTCACGCTTCGCTTTTTAGTAAGAGGGTTTTGTTAACGAATTGTGTATGATCCATCGGTTCATAACTTTCATTCAACAACACAAATATCATCGATTCGTTACCAATCAACTTCCCAATAACGAATTCACAACTTTCGTTCTCAACATATAGCCGTCGACATCCAAAAACTATAACAATTGGTAACCAACAACATCACTCTTCCAAGCCTTCGTCATCAAAATCCAATTCTTCAACCATCAATTCCAAAGATTGATATCACCCCAAACCTTCGTTATCAACATCAAAACAAGGTTTCGTTACAAGACCATCTATGATTCGTTCTCAAAGCATCAAGCAACTTCGATTCGTTAATTGACCATTGAACCATCAACGAAAAATACTTTGATTCGTCATTAAAATATTCACATACTCAGCCTTCGCTTTTCATTCAAAATCGACCTCTTCACTATCCAGATGAGTTCGTCGCACATCAACCACACAATCGAAATCATTAGTCAACTATCCAGTTCGTTTTCCAAGTCAAGGTGTGTTCGTCCCTAACCCATCGAAATCAAACTTCAATTCAATCAACAATCGAACGTGATTTCCAGTAAACTTCAACCGTAGACTCCTTATATGATCCCTTGTACATCGTTGCTATTGAAGAAACCTTCAACCATCGCACGTTGATACAACATTAAAAGCCTTCGTTCTCAATCGAATTCAAAATCATGATTTGAACCAAATATTCAGTTATGAACATCCATTCAAAAACAAATCGAATTCACAACCATTGTTCAACATTTAACAATTAATTTTTATCTTCAATCCCTTGAATCAACACTTGAAAGTCTGATTTTGACTCTTTCAAGTTTGACTTCGCTTTTGAATCGATTCCAAGAGAACAATCCCAGATCAATCCTAATGTGAACAAGTATTATCAATAAAAACTCAATACTCGACTTGAACTCAATACCATTGATAACAGCTTCAATTTTGACTTGGACTCAACTTTAGATTTAACAATCATCCAAGCAATACGAACTTTCAAAATCAAAATAGACATCAGTCAAATTAGTTCGACTAAAAAACGCCAATGAAACATGTGAGACTCAAATCAAACAATTTAGAAGAGACTAGAATCGATTTTGAATTTCAACTGTGAGATTTGAAGAACAAAGAAAGAAGTTGAGTATCGGGAAGACAATAACGATCCGTATAAAAAAAATTATGAACAGTAACAGATCACACCAATTGGACTGAATTAATTCAATGAACAATGATTTTGTCACAATTGGATTTTGAATTATTGGGCTCAATGTGAAACAATGATGAACAGAAAATGAATTTAGAAAATGATTTTAATTTTGATGTTTTGATCCTTACAAAAAATAATTGGATCAATCAATGGGGTTGAAACGAATTTGATCCAATGAGGCAAAGCGATCAAAAATGAAAAATGAAAAACGTAAAACACGAATCGAAATCATGGACGTTTTGGAATCCATTTGAGAATTTGAGATACCTTTTTGACGAATCGAGATCCATTTTCAACGAACGAATCAAATTTAGAAGATCTTGGTTCTTTTGTTGGAACGAGAAAATCTCCAATTTGAACATTGTACCGCCCACTATGCGAGATGTACACCTTGTTCTTCGTGTTCTTCATTTTCTTCAACGATCCAAGAACATCTTCAAAAGAACCACCAACACTTTTGGGTTTTGACTTCAAATTCAATTCAATCTTTGGAGATTGTTGCTTTGGAACCCAAATTTGTTTCACGAATTTCGGCTTCACAACATTTGACGATTTTTATGAGTAAACCCGCTTGTTTTTACGTTTGATCTTCTTCTTCTTTTTCTTTCTCAACTTTTTGCATCTTGAAGACTTGATTTCATGAACAAACCCACTTTCCACAACTTCAACTTTTTGAGTTTGAATCAAATCTTTTGGAGTTTGATACTTGTGAATTTCTTGGATCACCGGCTTCCGATAAGGAATCATTCCTTCAAACGAATCACAAGAACACAAAATATCATCGGTTTGAACTCCAATCGAGCAAAAAACTTTTTCATCTTGAAAATCAATTTGAACTCTTTTTTCTTGAACATCATGAAGATCCGGGTAAGAAGCAAGAACACTATCACCATATTTGCATTCATCAAGACGAACTCCTTCAATTATTTCATCATCTTTCTTCTTCTTCCTTCTTTCATGAAAAGTTGTTACCAAACGATCAAGCAACGCCTTATGATAAACATGATCAATAGGATAGACATTGAACTTTTCACATTCACATTTTTCATTAGAAATGAGTAAATTTTGTTTGAAATACCCGGTTGCAAAACAATTGAAAATTCCTTCAAAATTGAATGGCCATGGAAAACCTTCTACAAACTAAACATCATGAATTGTTTCTTCCATCATTGATCAATCAATAGGATCTTGAGTTTTTGTAGAGAGAGAATGTAATTTTGAATGAGTTTTCTAGAGAGAGAAAGTAAAAATCACTTGAATTCTAGTGAAGAAAATCGAATTTTGAATAGAATCAAAGATGATTCGATTTCTAGAATCCAAAACTCTCTAAAACACGAAGATCAAAGATCAACAAATGAATCACCAAATCAAGATAGCCATCAAGGATCAATTCTTGATCCAATCAAGAACACCTGCTCTGATACCAATTCTAGTGGTGTTGATTATGATGGCATGTGCTGAATTATAAAATATCTAGTAAATCATCATGTAAACTCAAGAACACAAGGAGTAAATAAATCTGTGTAAGCTCATATTAGATCTAGAAAGGATATACAAATGGGTTTGTACAAATTTCTCTCTCTAGGCTAACACTCCAAAATGATCATTCTAAATATGAGTGTCACTCACTTCCTATTTATAGGAAAGACAAATCATTTACACATCAATAAGGGTAAAGCACAAATACATCCAAGAGTGACTTTGCACCTTGACATTTTCGACAAGGGAATAAGGTGTGCTGGAGATGGAAGCTTCATCGGAGGTGATGATATCGTCAGAGTGGAAGTCTGGAGTCGTGTAGGGGTGAAGGTGCATGATTGGCATCGAAGCTGGAGGTATATCGACTTCTTTATTTCTCATGTAGTGGTTATTAGGTTTAATAATTAATGGGCTAATGAATCAGTTGGGCTAATAAATCAGATTGCGCTGAAAATAAGATCGTCTAGTATTTGGACTTGGCATTTTGGGTTATAATAATAGTTAACTGAAGAAGGAAAAGCTTTATCTATGGGCTAACTATATTTTATCATGTGATTAATTAAAATATCAATTAGATGGAAAAAATTTATAAAAATATGATTTGGTGTAATTATTTATGGTTATTCAATGTCGATTGGGTAATATTAGGTAACGACATTTAAATATGATTTATGTTGACGAGATGGCCAATTATAAGTAATTGAGTTATCTAATACCTATCCTATAATTAATGGTTGAGGGTGAATTAGGTCTACCTAGCAATTGAGACATTGAATTGAACTAGGGGGTTAGGCACCATAAACAAGACATTTATGGTATTTTATATTGGTCACATAGGAACACCTGCCGATCGAGGATGACTTTAGGAGTCAATCGTTCGTGGTATGATAATAGCGAAGATATATTATTGACGGCTCAATTTACTTTGAGGATGATCTGAGTGTGACTTATTTTTGGGTTGCATCTTGTAGATATTTAAGTGTGCTTTTGATCAGGCGAGTCTTCTCACTGTACTTGTGGGTCGAAGGCACCAATGTCAGCCCACTGGATTGTGTATGTAGAATGTTAGCTGTCTTTGTGATTCTTGCATGTTTGTATGATTAGGTTAAAACAAACGCCAAGGTTGGGCCCATGATTACGTGATGGGTTAAAATAAACCCTAGGGTTGGGCCCATGATTGTATGTTGGGTTGAAAGAAATCCCGTTGTTGGGCCCATGATTGTATGTTGGATTGAAATAAACCGCAGGGTTGGGCCCATGATTGTATGTTGGGCTGGACTATACCCTAGGGAAAGGCCCAATGATATGTATAGTATGTGTTATTTTGGGGAACTCACTAAGATTTGTGCTTACGGTTTATGTTTAAAATGTTTTCAGGTACATCTGGTTTCAAAAGGAAGAGCCCAGCTTGATCGCACTGCATCCCCTGGAGATTTATTCCGCATTGATCATTTATGATTTTACTATGATGTTTTGAGAATATTTTGACTTTGATTGTCTTTTGGGTTAATGAATAAATGGTTTTGGCTTACTAAAATTGAAATTTTTACTCGGTATTTTTGGGACCTTACAGTTGGTGGCATGTTAACTCTTCCTGATCGGCGAAGAGGTAATGAACTGTTAATGGGCTCAATAGGAGTCTCATCCTTTGGCTGAGAGCTAGTGTCTTATAAGGTTCATTTATTAGTTGAATCTGGCATTTCTTCCAGATTAATTGCACTCCCACTATCCTCTTTGAAATGAGTTCTCTCTCGCGAAATACTCCCCTTTGAGCTACAAAGACTGCATTCTCACTAGGTCTGTAGAACAAGTATCAAAAAGAGTTTCGTGGGCAACTAATGAAAATACACCTCTCACTTCTAGGTTCTATCTTCTCGCGAGTCTCTTGTGTAATGAAAGCTTTACATCCCTAAACCTTAATGTGACCTAGCAAGGGAACTTTCCCTATCCACATCTCGTGAGGTGTTTTGGAAACCTTCTTAGTAGGGACAAGATTGAGGATATGAGCGGTTGTTTCTAAGGCATAGCCCCAAAAAGAAATAGGAAAGGAAGCCCGACTCATCATGGAATGAACCATGTATAACAAGCTTCGATTTCTCCTCTCAGCCACACCATTAAGTTGTGGTGTCCTAGGAGGAGTCAATTGTGAAACTATTCCACATTTCTTTAGATAGTCGTGGAACTCGATACTAAGATACTCCCACCTCTATCACATCAAAGCATCTTTATCTTCCTGCCCAGTTGATTCTCGACCTCGTCTTTAAACTCTTTGAACTTTTCAAAGGTTTCTGATTTATTTTTTATTAAGTAAATATATCCATATCTGTTATAATCATCTGTAAATGTTACGTAGAATTGATTGCCATACATGTGGTAGATCTGAAAGGCCCACATATATTTGTGTGTATGAGGTCCAACAAATCTTCACCTCTTTCACAAGACCTAGTGAAAGGTGATTTTGTCATCTTACCTAAAAAACAAGATTCACATTCATCAATTGACCTCAAGTCAAAGATTCCAACACTCCATCCTTTTGGAGTTAGGCAATACATTTCTTGTTAATGTGTTCAAGACGACATTTCCACAAGCATGCTTTGTCTACACCATTAGACGAATCAATATTCAATACACTATTACCTAAGCTATCAACACAAATCACAGTTTCATACACACCATTACAAGGTAAAGCTTCAAACATAAAAACACCATTTTTATAAGCTAAAAGCGAACCATTCATATCATTAAAAGAATATCAAAATCCTTGTCTAAACAGTGCATGAAAAGAAATAATGTTTCGTGTCATTTAATAGCAACAATTAATCAAATCTATCCTAACGTCACCACTAAGAACAAGACCATAAGTTCCAATCTTGGTAACAAGAGAAGATCGCCAATTTCCCATGATCGGATTTATTCCTCCATGCTCTACCTCCTCACTTTCTCTTAGCCCCTGCAAATCATAACAAATATGATATCCACATCCTGTATCAAGGACTCAAGAATGAGTAAGTTGTGAGTTATTGACTTGAGTAGTGTACATACCTGCAGACGAAGGCTTGACCTTGCCATCCTTGATGTCTTTCAAGTATTTAGGGTAGCTTCTTTTCCAATGATCCTTTTCACTACATTAGTAGAAAATGGCCTCTTTGGGGTTACTAACATTAGGAATGTCTGAACTGGGCTTTGTCTTCGACCCATTGCTAGACAATCAAAAATTTGGCCTTTCCCTTCGAGTTAGAATGAGGATTAGACTTCCTCTTCTTTCCGTTGTTTTTCCCAATGGCAAGGACGGGAGCACTTGTAGCAGAAGGGACTTGATTATTTTTCATCCCTGATTTAGCTATTTGCAACAAGTTGTGGAGTTATGCCAATGTGGTTTCTGTGTTGCTCAAATGATAAGTCAATATGAACTGATCATAACAAGATGGAAAGGAGTTAAGTACTATGTCAATGGCTAACTTCTCGTCAAAATTCATATTAATCCTTTCAAGATGCTCCACATATCTCTGCATTCTCTGCACATGATTGCAAACAGACTCTCCCTCCTTCAACTTGCAGGCCATTAACGCTTTGACGGCCTCATACTTTTCTTGATGCGCTCTCTTGTGGAACTTTTCCGCAAGATCCAATCCCATCTCGTACGACCAGTAGTCCTCATAGAACTTTTGTTGTATCGTCATAGTGTTTCTTGTAGGCAACAATCTCTTTTGGAGTAGCAGTAGACTCATCGATTTCGACAAGAGCTTTATCGAGGACACATTCTTTGCCCTCGTATCGAAGAGTCATCTTGAGATTTCACATCCAATCCATGTTGTTTGGACCAACTAGTTTCTCTTTGGATAGGATCAATAGTACAGTGAAGTTGTTATTGGTGGATGATTGGGCAGCAATAACATGTCCTGGAGTAGACATCTATATGAAAGAAGTAGTTTTAGTTAGTTGATATAAATCCTTATGTCATATCAAACCCGTTCGGCTAACGACCGTCCACCATACAAGAGAGCGGTGGGTGAGAGTGGACACCCACTCAACGACCATTTTATAGGCCGCTTCCTTATACCTTCTTTATAGCATGGTTTCGTGAATGAGGCCTGCTATTGATTGGACATTTTTGTTATACATATAGTAATTAACTTTTAATAATACATATAAGGTATATTTTAAAACTTTTCAAAATATGAGGTTTAAATATTAATTATTTAAATTAATCCTAATCCAAAACCCCCTAATTTTCAAAAATAGGGCTTGGGTTTATCATGTTTTAATTATTCAACTTTTAAGGCCTTTAAAATAATAATTAAGGAAAGAAGACAAACCCTATCTAACCCTAGCAAATTTCGAAATCTAAAGGTGGAGGCTAGGGTTTCAAGAAGCCTAGCAAATTTCAAAAATTCCTCCTTTAGGGCTTAATTTATATAAACCCAATTTTTGATCTACTCAAAATTGTGTAAGATCAATTGAAAACTATGACTTTGATACCACTGATAGGTTTTATAGGTTACAAAAAAATGTGGCGGAAAAACTTAACCTAAGTTCCCATGCAACCTATTGGATCTAAGTTTTCTGTATTGATAGCAACAAACAATTGAACATCAAAGAACCCTAGGAAAACCCCATCATTATCAAAATTCATAAAGGGTTTAGGGTTTACATACCTTTTTATTATTGTGGTAAATAATCAACAATTCTTTCTTGAACAAGCTTCAGAAAGCAAGCACCAGAAATCTCGTGCCTCTAATGGTTTGTACCCAAACCCTAGCAATAGAAGACTTGAGAGGAGAGAGGAAAGAGGATCGATCTTTTGGCTTTTCTTCTTCTGAAAGGAGTGGCCAGAATTTGTGGGTCTAAGGCTCCTTTTATAGCTGAATTAGGAAACCATGGAAACCCTAATTTGAATATAATATTATTATTCAAATTAGGTAATCATCCACATTCCTAATTATCCTTAAGGATTAATATAGAAACCCTAAGGAGGCTCCTTATTTTCGCCAACCCTAGGAAGGATCTAGAATCCTTCTCTTGTTCAACTATTGAACAATTACAACTTAGGTTCTTGCACTTTTAATTAATCCAATTAATTCCAAAATTAATTCTAATTAATTTATGATTAATTGTTAATTAAATAATACTATTTCTAATTAATACATTGTTTTCATAATATAGTAATAAATCATTTATTACTATTTATTAATTTTTATAGTAGACCAATAAATCAACCGCTCTCTCCAAAAGTCATTCTGTCAATTACTAGTTTTGAGGGCAGCCATTGTGGATATGTTCCACAGAATCATCACAAATGGTGTGATGGATGTTGCGGTCATGTAATTCCTTTCTTTTTGCCCCATATTGTGGCCAACCTAACATCTACTCCTTTAAAGTCTAGCAAAATTTCGTTTTAATCATAGTGGAATATCACTTTTCCTTCACATTCTATAATCATATTATGTAATATGATGTACACATATATTATGGTTTGCAATATTGCAACCTCATATGACCGTGTTGCGAGTTTGAGTATCCGCCAAGGCCTCTTAAGGATACCAAATGTCCGTTCCACATCCTTCCAAGTTTCTTCTTGGGTTATATTGAACTATATTCTCTTTTCATCATTCCACATCCTTCATACACCTTTCAAAGATAGATGCGTTGTACACCGATGACTGGTTAAGAACATTGATGTCATTGTCGGAACCCACATAACAAAATAATACATCTCATTAGGACACGATTACTTCTAAAATTTTCGTTGGTTCTTTATGATCACCTCACATGTATTCACTGCGCCATGTGTTAGGGAAAAATACCCAGAAACAATGCATAAAATCGATGCTTCCTAACATTCCAGGTAACCCATGCTTGTTCTCATGGGTTGCATACAGTTGGTGGACACCATTAATCGTAGGTTTGCATAAATTTTGGTCGTTGTAAGCCAAAATCACAGATTTAGCAAACTTTTAAACACTTTCCCATGTTGTCCGCTCAAACATCTTTAAATACTCATCCGAGGAGTCTACTCACAATCCATCTGCTAACTGACGAAGCAATTTTGTATTGGAGAAAAACCTTCCCTACCTCGCATATCCCATTTCAATTGAAATTATGGAAATGGGCCTTGTAAATCATCAACAATTTGTAGAAATAACTCTTTTCTCATGCAAAACCGTTGTTTAATATTTTTAATGTACACGACCTTATCATCAAAGTATTCTTCTATGAAAAGATTGTTCCAGACCTTGCAATTTGTTTTTAAAGAACATATTCTCGTTTTAAAATGTGAATGTTGAGTTTCTTGTTCTTGATAATATACAATTGTTTTTCCATAACTTTCTCGATTAACGTTGCCACCCGTAATACCAATGTATTCGACGAAGTAGACGATGATGATGGCACTGTGAATTTGGTAAAATAAATATAAAAGTGGTGAGTATTTGTGTTGTGGTGGCAAATGAATGAAAGGGTTTAGTATTTTTAAAGTGATGATGTGTCGTTGGCACGAACGAAGAGTCACGCTCAAACACGCCAGAGAATTCCCCAAGGCACGCCACGCCTAACGGAACAAACCCGATGGAACTTAGCGTCCGCGAGCGCCCCTAAGAGCACGGCACCCGCGCAGAAGGCTCGGCCCCGCCAGGGGCGCCTACTACTCCGCAACAAAGTATAACAACTCTAGGCGACAAGGAAGATGCTCAGAGCATTATCACCTGAACTAATCATTAGCTCTAACAGATCAAGGAGCACGATTATCCAATCAGCGTCCCCGATCCTGTCGGCTCTGACGCCTTTGTTCTGTACGGACTAGTAGAAGGGCTTAGTATAAAAGGCCACCCCCAGTTCCTTGGAAAGTAAGTCGATCTCTCCCAATTCACCCTGGAATACACCCAAGTCTATCTACCGACTAGATCTTCGTAGCGTTTTCCCAGAGAACGGCTGACGATTTTCTCTAATTGTGACCTTGTAGGCTCATCGGAATCATCAAAGGTGTAAGGCGTAAATGTCCGGTGATCAGGTCACATCATTTGGTGCCATCCACAGTGTGACAAACAACAAACCAAAAGCACACTCCTCAACGCTCGAAGATGGCATCCGACGACACCGGCAGAACTGGTGGGACACCAACAAGCCCCATCAGACCTATGATGTCATTGGAACTAGTTATGGCCCAGTTCTCACACTAGTCATCGGTGAAGGATCGGGATAGGGAGGCTCGACGATAACCACTACTCCAACAGATGAATTATGGAGGCCGACTACCGAAGGACCAGTTTCCTCCGCGCGCCGTAATGACAAAAAGCGCCTCCATGAAAAAACCACAGCTGACGGTGATCTCAAGCAACACAACACCACCAACGGTGGACAACGTCAGTGGCATACTGGTCTTTTCACAAACACCACCGCTATACCAAATGGTGGGAGAAAAACCGGCGGTTTTCCAAACACCGTCGCTGAACCAGATGGTGAGAGAACAAACAAAGGCTTTCCAAACATCACCGTTTGTGACAAACATGCCTTTCAATACCACAATCCCACAACATCATCCACTCATGTCTAATAGCTCACTCGCACAAAACTCACCCCTCTTGTCAACCCAAACATTAACCTTCCCATTTCACCAACAAACCTTTTACAGACCAAACCCTGGGCACCTCTCGGCATACAACGACATGCTAATGCAACCTTACCTCACCACCCAACAGTATAAACCACAAGGTGTTTTATCCATTCCAAACCAAGATTGTCTATCGCGAAGTGTAACATCTCCGTTTACCAAGGAGCTCCTAAACTACGAAATCCCAAACACAACAAAGTTACCACACCTCAAGACCTACAATTGAACCATAGATCCAGATAGCCACATTCATACTTATGAGTGGATGATGACCTCACTCAAACTAGACGAGCGATTATAGTGTATGTATTTTCCGACAACCTTAGATAGAAATGCAAGAACGTGGTTCAATACGTTACGGCCAGGGAGCATCTACAATTTTGGCCAACTAAAGTATCTCTTCTTGACGAATTTCATGCAATTACGTAAATACAAAGGAGATTCACACTCGATCATCGGTTTCAAGCAGAAGGAAGGAGAGAAGGTGCGAGAATACTTCACCAGGTTCACTAACACCACGTTAGACGTCCCAGGCCACGACGAAGGATTAATAGCAGGAGCCTTCACGTTGGTTCTCCTCCCGGTATAGCTGTCCTAGAAGCTAATGGGGGAAAAAAAACCTAGACGCGGGCTAAGCTAAAAGAGAAGGTAGAACGCTACCTGAGACAAGAGGAAGGAGAGGAAATGAAGCAAGCATACTTGAACGCCATGACCGCCTCGGATACAAAGCGTCACAGCTCACCATCGCATCCCTCGGAAACCCTGGGCTGGGGCAGACACTTCGGGCGAGGAAAACGCCCACAAGGACGCTTTAGCCCATTCCAAAGAGATGAAAGAAGAGGCAGGCCACGTCCGGAATATCATACTAGCATACAGTGCCTAGGGCTAACCCACGGGTCTTCTTACTCGTAAACTACATGGTTCGACATTGTGGCCTTAGATCCATTCACACAGTGATGAGACTCACCTCGCACTGCTAAAGACTAGCTGAAACACTTCTGACTGTCAACCGACAACTTCTGAACTGCTGATCCTTCGGCTCCCCGAACTATCAATACCCAAAATAACCTTTAGACCATAATATTCCAAAAGTCAACCTAGGTCAAACTTGGTCAAAGTCATTGGTCAAAGTCAACATTCCGAGTTGACTTCAACTCGCCGAGTTGGCCTACCAACTCGCCGAGTCCCACATTCTACACAAAAATCTGGACTTCGATTCTACTAGTTGAGTTCTCCATGAACTCGTCGAGTGCACCTTCAACACATCGGGACCCTCCTTCATCTGACTAGCCGAGTTCTCTTTTGAACTTGCCGAGTCCACCTTCATAAATTAAGGAGATTGCCTTGGACTCGCCTAGTTCCTCCTTAACTCGTCGAGTACGATGATCATCATGTCCACTATGGACCCAGACTGGCTGAGTCCCTTACCAACTCAACTCAAACCTTCTAACAGGAAGGGTTTTGGGGCAAGAAACGGCCTGACTCGCCGAGTCCCACAAGTGACTCGTCGAGTCCCTCTATGTCCAATTCTATTCAGACGATTTCAGTTAGGCACAAACCATCCAGGACCCAGATCTAACCTTCTAGGGTCGGAATAACACGCAAAACTACTGCCTTTACATCCATGCATGGCCCTTTTTGCTCAAAAGGCCAAAACAACATCTTACACTTTGCATGGGGAGTTCTAATGGCATAAAGTTTCCACCTTTATGCCTTAACTACCCTAAACACTCTCAGATCTGAAAGGATCTTGCTTAGGGACGTCCAAATCCCACAAGTAATCATTCTTGGACCAAAAACTTCATAAAAGGGACTATGAGGAGATCAAATAAACCAAAAGCCAAGATGAAGACTTGATTACCAAGAATTGCAGCCAATGGAGTGTATCTTATGGATCTACTTCCTCCTCCTTGAACCTCCAACTTCCTTCCTCTCCTTCTTCCTCTTCAAGAGCACACAAATCACACAAAGGTGCCTCAAACACTCACAAGATGCACTAGGGTTTCGTGGGTGAGGGTTTAGGGTCTGGTGGCTGAAGATGAGGCTGAGGGAATGAGAATATGGTGCTTAAATAGGGCACCAAGTCCCGAAATTAGGGTTTCCCAACCCATACCAGACTCGCCGAGTCAGTCCTCCGACTCACCAAGCCGGCCACTTAATCCGTGACACGGAACTCGATCCGACTCGTCGAGTTCTTCCTTGGACTCGACGAGTCGACTAATTGATTTAGGGTTTTTCCTTCCCCAACTTGGCCTCCTGGATTCCGGGTGTTACAACTCTCCCCCACTTAAACTGGACTTTGTCCTCGAAGTCCGCAATGGCCAAGTTCCTTACAATCCGCTTATAACTTCCCCACACGATACACACTTCGCCCTCCCGGTCCAATCCTTGGTGGTCCACCCTTCGGAGAACCGCTTTTGATGGTCTCCCGCCTGGTCATTCCGCAAAACAAATCCTTGGGGATAAAAACCTCGAGAGCACTCCCATCGCCAACAATCCTGAGAACATGCTTCTTATCCAACCGACAATTCCTCTGGTACTCCTCGAGCACTTATGTTGTACATCCTAGGGGTTCACCCCTTTTTCCTGCACGATACACGGCTTTCCCAAAGCAACTTTCCATACACAACAACAAACTTCTCTTTTTCTGTGAAGGATATACCTTTCGTTGCATCCACCTATCCCGCCACTCCCAGTGTTGGTCACTACCACTGATACTTACTAATTGATTCCTCTTACTACAAATGGATAAGATAATCCTTCGAGTAAATGATTCATCCCTGCAACGGTTAGACTCATACGAGAGCTGTGAAACAGGGTCAAACCCTTCCCTCTGAGATTATTCAACGCTGCTGTGAGTGGCGTAGCACCTCTCGGTCAACTAGCTGCTCCACCAGGAATTCTATTATCGCTATCCCCGACCGAAGGTCCTGCTATCTCCTGTCCGCTTTCCGGATGAACCGAGACCACCCTGGTCCCAACTAATCTGTCATAATCTGGGTTTCTGGACTCCCACCGGTTACTGCACCCAATCTCAAACGCTCAGTCGCTCTCAGCGATTTCCGAAGAAAAATTCGGCTAACTAAAACTGCTCTATATACCTTACCACTCTGGCTCCAAAAGTCCTAGGATCCTCGATCCCCTATCTTAACTCTAAGGTCTCTACCAGGTCCCACCTGTGCTGCCAAAATCTCACGGGCCTCGCCCACGGGTCTCAACCAAACCATACTACTGAGCGACCCTGCCCCCGATCTCACCTATCTAGGGCTACGCGGGTCCTAAACCATCATGAATCCTCAACGAACTATCCTTTCTCGATCTCTATCAGGCTAACTAGGAGATACGGGCCCTCACCCACACTCCTCTAACTGGCTACTAACAAATGTTGTGGCTATTCCGCAGTCTTACCACACTCTCCATGCTGGTCTCTATACTGACTACTAATCCGAAAGCATCCCATGCTGAACATTCACTCATTCTGCATCTTGACTCACTCGAGTCCTGCTGGCGGTCGTCCAACCTGGTCTTCCAAACCAATCATCTACTAATCGCAATTACACGAACTCCACAATGGGAAGTTTCCCAAACTCCAAAATCACGCGTTTCTCAATCCGAACATCCACTCAGACAATTATCCTGCTCAACAAAGTTACGAACTCATCCCAGCTTTGCACTTACTTCAGTTGCTGACTATATGGGGGTTCCTCCCCCACTTCGATTCAACTAGCTCCTTACAATTCACTGTCTGGAGAGGATTCCCAATCCTTCTTACCACTCCATGGTCGATCTGCTAAAAACTGATGCTTACCGCTGCTAGTGCTCCAAAAATAACCAATACCGTGACACTACCGCCCCTGGAAACTAGAGAAATACTTCCCGAATCCCAAATCACACTTGCTACAGTGACTGCGTCCTGAGAATCTGCTCTAAAGGGAAACATCTTCGAACTCCAACATCCATGGTATGCAGATGGCTTATAACTCAATCATAAGCAGGAAACATAATATTATGAAACACACTTACTGGCATCGATGAAGTACCATAACAATAAAATTATAAACAGAAGTTGAATTGAATTGCATACCAGCGATCTCTTGTGGCTTGATCTTGACTTCCTGCGGGACCATAGGCACTAGATCCTGAACTCTCTCCACCTCCAAAATAGGACAACGGGACTTGAAATGACCTGGCCGGTGACATTGAAAACATATCTGATCCTTCTTACAATCCCGATGTACATGCCCTCTTTCTCCACATTTGAAACACCTAAACTTGTGACAAGCAAACCCATGGGTTCCCCCACACTTGCCACACACCTCAAGATCTCCCTAACTTCCAACACCCAAGTCAGCCGAGTCGGACCTTCCACCTTCTTTCATTCGTCCTGATGTTGGCGTTTGCTTCCTTTTCCCTAACTGCGCATCTAACCCAATCTCTTTCTCCTGAGTTACCCCGACTACTTCATCAACCGTCTGCGCAGTCGTTGTCTAACCTTGAAACCTGGTGGTTACCCTATCAGTAACACGCTCAATAATGTCGGGTAACTCCTCGCGTGCAGCTCGCGAAACCTCCACAGCGATCCAATCATGTAGTGAACTCTTCTGAAAACAATGAGCATAACCCACCTCCGATCCCTGACGATAAGAGAAAATAACCAGATCCTTCCTCCTGTGGGATCCTAAATATCCATAAACATCGGGCCCTAGAGGAGTCCCTAACTTCCCCTCAGCAATCTCGGCCCGGATGGCCTCGAGGCGGCTATCCAAAATCTCCAAAATTCCCTCCTTGACTGTACCGAAGATCAAAGGAGTCTGATCCAGAATACTGCGCGTAATCTCAGTTGATACAAACTCTCTCATCTGCTCCTCGAGCTGACTGGCTCCTGAACCTGAGCCCGATCCCTCACCGGCGTCTGAACCACCAACTGGTCTACCCCGTAGCGTCACCATGCTGCAGACATATCATAACAACCATCTGAATGCTTAATACTATCGAGGGATCTCACGCACTCACTACAAGTTCCCTGGTCTTATCTCAGCCCTTCTTGAATCGAGTACGGATCCTCTGCTTTCAGTAGTACGGGCCCATATTACCTTCCACATCTATCCGTACTTTCCTCAAGAATTGCCTCGACTCCACCAAGTCCCTTTCACTACTACTAACACTGCTTCCAGCACTAATCTCATCCTAGGCTTTGCCTAGGGTATCCTCCAACTCACTCTCTGCCATCAACTGCATAAGAAGTTCCTACTATCTCCCCCTAACTAGATCCCGAATACCATTGCATATCACTAAGACTAGATAATTCTTCGAATGAGGGGTTCTACCCTACAACAGTTGGACTCATACAAGAGCTGCGAAACAGGGCTAAACCTAACCTTCTGAAATTATTTAGTCCTCGTAATATGTAACTTACACATTCCTTTACTAGTTAGTTAAAGTTAACTAGAACTCCTAAGAGCACAAAACAAGCAACATTCGGGCATTGGGAGAACTAACCACATAATCCAATTAAACCGTTCTATCCTCTAATCAGGAATCTGTACTAGCATGCAAGTCATAAAGCTCATACACATATAGCAGGCACATAAGGCATCCTCCTAGATCCTTAGTCCTAATCTAGCATGCAGTTCTAAAGCACAGATCATATCATAAACTTGTATGGGTAATTTGGGAAAACTTACTTGAGCTCGGCTGATTGCATGCACCAGACCCCTTTTCTTCCTTTTCAAAGTTCTTTTCTCTTTTCAAAACTCTTTTCTTTTTCTAGAAATTCTTTTCTTTTCTCAAAGCTCTTTTTCTAAAATGATTTTCCTTTTGAAAATTTTCATACCAATTCCTCAGTTTGAGTCCAGACACACCCGAGAGTGTGCCCAAATCCCTCAAACCAAGGCTCTGATACCAACTTGTAACATCCCAAAAATCAAGACCAAAAGTTTCATTTTTAAATCATTAATTAAACCATAATTAAAAAATCATTCATCCAAAATCATAAGTCATTATTTCAAATTAGAGTATCATTTCAAACACTTGTTCATCTTATCAGAGTAAACATCCCAGGCTAAACTTATTGGTGTGTGCAATGCGATCATCCCGAGCTCTACCCTCCGCTACCTGAAACCAAAACTGAAAACCGTAAGCATGAAGCTTAGTGAGTACCCCAACCTACCACATACCATACACATATAGCAAACAACATAACTCTGGGACTACTCCCACTGCATCGGGACGAATCTTGGCATCGGCTTACCTGACATCGGACTCCTGTCCCGCATCGGGCTCACCCCGACATCCGACCGCATCGGGCATCGGGCTCACCCCGGCATCGGGCTTTCCCTGGCATCGGGTTTACCCCGACACATATAAAGCATAACTTATATCATAAACACATAACCTAATCACATGATCTGCATCGGGCTTGCCCCGGTATCGGCTGAAACCCAAAACAAATAACATATAACACATAAACTAGCATACATCGGGCTTGCCCCGGAATACATAATACATAGCACATGTACATGCATGAATCACAAAGACATCAAGCATACTTAACTACTTCTCGGGACCGCCCCGGCATCGGACCGAAGTCCGGAAACATATAAACTGCATCGGGCTAACCCCGACATCGGGCTCACCCCGACATACTGTAATACTTAAACGGGCCGACATTTGTGGTCGTAGACCCGTTACTACTGCAAGGAAACTCACATATGTTGAGCCCCGCCCCTGTCCTGCTACTGGTGAGTCATGGAACCCCGTCCATGCTCCTGCTCATAGTGAGATACAGGCCCCCACCCACACTCACCTCTCTCCTATCTCGGCCCTCGCCCCTGCTCTGCTACTAATGAGATACGGAACCCCGTCCATACTCTGCTAATGGTGAGATACCTGACCTCTCCCACACTCACCTCCCTACCAGGCACATACAAGTATCACACAGAAAACAAGTATAAACTAACATGCAACATACCTCGGGCTCCCGCCCGGCATAAGACCTTGGTCTGGAATAACATACACATAAACCTGCCTCGGGCACCCGCCCGACATCGGACCTTGGTCCGGAATATCATACTAGCATACAGTGCCTAGGGCTAACCCCCGGGTCTTCTTACTCGTAAACTACATGGGTCGGCATTGTGGCCTTAGACCCATTCACACAGTGAGGAGACTCACCTCGCACTGATGAAGACTAGCTGAAACGCTTCTGACTGCCAACCGACAACTTCTGAACTGCTGATCCTTCAGCTCCCTGAACTATCAATACCCAAAATAACCTTTAGACCACAATATTCCAAAAGTCAACCCAGGTCAAACTTGGTCAAAGTTAACGCTCCAAGTTGACTTCAACTCTCCGAGTCCCACATTCTACACAAAACTCTGGACTTCGATTCTACTCATCGAGTTCTCCATGAACTCGTCGAGTGCACTTTCAACACACCGGGACTCTCCTTCATCTGACTCGCCAATTTCTCCTTTGAACTCGCCGAGTCCACTTTCATAAATTAAGGAGATTTCCTTGGACTCGCCGAGTTCCTCCTTAACTCGTCGAGTACGATGATCATCATGTCCACTATGGACCCAGACTGGCTGAGTCCCTTACCAAGTCAACTCACACCTTCTAAGAGAAGGATTTTGGGGCAAGAAACGGCCAGACTCGCCGAGTCCCATAAGTGACTCGCTGAGTCCCTCTATGTTCAATTCTATTCAGATGATTTCAGTCAGACACAAAGCATCCAGGACCTAGATCTAACTTTCTAGAGTCGGAATAACACGCAAAGCTACTGCCTTTACATCCATGCATGGCCCTTTTTGCTCAAAAGGCCAAAACAACCTCTTACATTTTGCATGGGGAGTTCTAATGGCATAAAGTTTCCAGCTTTATGCCTTAACTACCCTAAACACTCTCAGATCTGAAAGGATCTTGCTTGGGGACGTCCAAATCCCACAAGTAATCATTCTTGGACATAATACTTCATAAAAGGGACTATGAGGAGATCAAATAAACCAAAAGCCAAGATGAAGACTTGATTACCAAGAATTGCAGCTAATGGAGTGTATCTTATGGATCTACTTCCTCCTCCTTGAACCTCCAACTTCCTTCCTCTCCTTCTTCCTCTTCAAGAGCACACAAATCACACAAAGGTGCCTCAAACACTGACAAGATGTAATAGGGTTTCGTGGGTGAGGGTTTAGGGTCTGGTGGCTGAAGATGAGGCTGAGGGAATGAGAATATGGTGCTTAAATAGGGCACCAATTCCCGAAATTAGGGTTTCCCAACCCAGACCAGACTCGCCGAGTCAGTCCTCCGACTCGCCAAGTCGTCCACTTAATCCGTGACACGGAACTCGCTCCGACTCGTCGAGTTCTTCCTTGGACTCGACGAGTCCACTAATTGATTTAGGGTTTTTCCTTCCCCAACTTGGCCTCCTGGATTCCGGGTGTTACAACACACACACACACACCAATTGACAGCCATGCTTACATAAGTTATATATATGTTAATATAAATGGGAAAACATGTGGAAATAAGCTAATACAAGTTACAAGACATTAGGAGTAAAAAGGGTCAACAAAAGTCAAATAACACACATATAAGGACCGAAATCTCTTTCATGGAGCCACGTAGGACCGAAAACACCTTCTTTAAGAATGATAGGACCGAAATCTCTTTCATTAGAACACACCATGACTGAAATCAACAATCTAAGGCCCATTAAGGCTGAAAACTCCTACTTGGAACTTGCTAGGACCGAAAACCCCTTAGTGTTTACTGCCAAGGTCGAAAACTCCTTTGGTTTTGATTAATCTATAGCCGAAATCATCATTTAAGTGAGAAAGTGGTGCCACTTGATTGACAGTTTAGTTTCCCCAGAAGATAGATTACACTTACCAAGGTAAATATAACCTCATAATCTTATCTCATTCCTCATATATATATATATATATATATATATATATATATATATATATATACACACACACACGAAATGTGGATTGCATTCACAATTCATTCCCACTAAACACTTTTCACATCCCAAATTCCCTCTCAAATATTAAAGCCTCAATTTCCTTCAACTTAGAGAACAAGTTTTCCACAGGAAGCATTGATTCTTCAACTTAATCCCTTAAGGATCATAGTAAGTATTTCTTCATTTACCCAGTGTTTACATCGTGTTCTCAATAAGTTTAACTAACACACACCTCAAATCATGTGTTAAAATACTCATAGGGTACGACGTCCTTCCCGTATTCTAGCTCGAAGTCATCGTTTCTATCTCGTTACCTAACCGCGATCACACTCAAGCTGAGTTCATACCCCTACATTTTCAATACTATTTCTATGTTTTTAGGGGGGAAATACAAGTAACACACAATAATATTTTCGTTATAACGCAAACATTTTAAATACGTTACTATACTATTTTTCGAAAAGCGTTAAATACACGAAACAGTTTTACTATCAATCGCGTATGATTTCACGAACAACATTTTGATAAACATTACATTATTCATATAAATATATATATATATATATATATATATATATATATATATATATATATATATATATATATATATTTCAAGTACAAAACGTTCATTTCATCGAAGTTTTACAAATATAGTTTATGAAACTTTACCCCTTTGTAACCCGTTGAGCGAAGGGTAAAATTATATAAAGTGGATATATAATTGTTTTACGATATTTTCGACGTTATCCTGGAAATAGGGGATAATGTCATTTATAAACGTTTTCATTTCAAAAACACGTACACTCGTTGAATGAATTTGTGAGACACTGTCTTCATTGTACCTAACTGAGGTATACATAAAGTCCTGTATTTATAACCAGAATCTACGATACGAGAGCGTGATACTTGTATATAGATCTATATGGGACTGATGATCCTACACCCTGACTACTAGCTACAGTCAGACAGGCAGGTTATGGGTGACAAATGTCATAAATAACTCGACGCCTGAAGAACGACGAGGCAGTCACTACATCTTAAAAGCATGGTTATGAAAACTCACATGAGGAAACGACTATACGTACATTTTACACGAAAACACTTTTCTTCAAATGGTTTTATACATGAATAAAAGTACACATTACTACTTTTAGTATGGAAAACAATGGTACATTTCGGTCTTGGGACATTTAAGACTACAACTCATTTCTACGGAAAATATTGCATTTTCTGGAATAAACACTATCATTTTACAAGTGAATGGCTTAGATCTCGTTTATTAGAAAATATAGGATTTTTTGGAAACAACACGTTATCTTTTCACAGAAATGCCTACTATTGTTTATAACAAACTCTTATGAACTCACCAACTTAAATGTTAACACTTCTTCAAACAACTTGTATTCTTAGGAAATCAGTAAAACAGGTAAACACCAGCTTTTGAGGATGGGGCGCTAAGGCGTCAAACAAGTCTTTTTGTCATTATATTGTAATTGGCTTTTGAAACATGTAACACTTACAATGATGTAACTTTTCCAGTTATATACATTATGGTCATGTTTGCTTTCTTTACTATTATTGAGTTGTTATGATACAATACATGAAAGTCATCCACCCCCGGACGTTTCCGCCATCTTGGTTTGGGGGTGTGACAGAATGGTATCAGAGCATTCTTTATAGTGAACTAAGTATATCGAACTACATAAGATATACAAACTATAAATACAATAGGACAAAAACTCTCTGACGTAACATTTTCGTACAAATATACTTTAAAATATTATGATATTTTTATAAAAGTATAAATACAAGCATAATTACTAGTTTGGTGTCATAACAATAATGAAACAATAAGTATTAAGAAAAGTTGAACACTACGAGTAGGTCTCGGGGTATGTAATCAGATTTGGGATGAATATAGCCTGATCAACTATATTTATCCAGGATGTGATTAATGTATGCCGAGGAATGGTCGTAGTGAACGACGAGTCTAAACTTACCAACAAACCATAACAAAGAACCTCTAAACTTAAAATACTATAGGAGTATTTTGTAATACATTAAACCACACACTTAAATTCTCTATGTTCTTCTTACCCCTATTCTCAAATAGACTCTATGGCAGGATTCCACTTAGCCGGAGATCCCTACCCTCCTAACCAAGGGAACGAAGGTTGGATCGTGGAAGATCCATAGGAGGATTCTGAAGAGATTTCAGAAGAAGAAGAGGAAGAAAAAGAAGTCGAGGAAGACACCGACTTAGAACCCAAAGTTTACAACCCCCCAAAAGTCATCCAAAACCCTAGACAGAACATCCATGGCCCGACGCTTCGATGGGCAGTAGACTTGAAGAGATGGAGCCAAGAGCAGGGACAACGCCCACCCTATGGTATGGAATGAGGGTTCTACCACCTCGCTCGAGGGGGTTCAGCAGACAGGGCTCTTCCTGTCATGGTTCGTCGCATCACCCGTCATGGCGAGCAAGCAAGAGTGTCCACTAACCATATCATGGAGGTTGGTTCTACTACCGAAATTACTGCAGTTCGTTTTCGTCGTCTGGACGGAGATCATGATCGGACACGAGATCATACTGAGGCCCTTCAGAGGGAAGTTACCGCGACTCGAGCTGAGATGAGAGGATATCAGGAACGTCAGGCCATAATGGAGAGGCGTGTATTTGAGGCTGAGCACCGAATGAAGGAAATGCAGACCTTCATAACATCATCTCAGGACCCACGGAAGACCAGCCGACACGAGTAGTTTCCTATACTAATCATGTTTTGTTATAGATTAGGTGCTTTTCTTTCCGTATGTAAGTACGACCCTACGAATAAGTGATTACAGTATTCCTGGGAGTTGGTATGCTGTCAAAATTTTCCATTACGTTGATGTATTGTAGACCTGCTTAAAAGGTCAAATTTTCCCAACACTATGTACTAAAATATATCAATGAAATTGACAAGCATTTTATTTCATTAGAATGTCACTATTAAATTCATATCTTTTAATCGCTCAATTTACCATAGTAGACTTCCATCACGAGTTGCTTACACAATACATTAAAGTCGGAGCATAAGATGAATGGAACTAAAAATAATCTAGTCCATTAGCACTCAACTTGTAATCACTATTGAAAACTTATCATCATTCCGTCTTTGATCTTTATGGCAGAAGTATGCCTCCATGAAGATCAAACATACGTTTCATCAACACAACAACAACACCACTCCTAATAAACAGCTCACAAACAAATGGGATTTATAATGCAAAAACTCCTAACTATTAATCCCAACAACCTTTAACTACCCACATGTTCCAAACAAGCCGGTCACTGAGTCTCCCGACTCCTAGTATGCACTAACACACCAAACATACCAAGAAAAGTAACGATCCAAGACCTAAGAGCCTCAAACATATGACTACCGGGTCTCTCCAATATGAATCATTTCGCCATTGGTTCACAATACATCATGACACCATCCAACCATCGAGATGAGAAGATGGCGGTTCCTCACCGCATTTCCAAAACTGCCATGGGCCCTGCCCATGGTTTTCCCAACCATCCACAATAATACCTAATCCAAGATTAATATGAGTTGGATCCCTAATCGAGATAACCCAAATCCTTAACCTATGATTCCCTGCTTATGAAAAAAAACAACAATTTTCTTGTCCTCGGATACGATTTCCAAACGGTTCTCCCCTACTTGAAATCAGCCCCTCCCTAACAAATTCCAACGTCATCACTATCCATATCAATAAATATCCCAAACATAAAACCTATTCAAGGAAATTTTCCACATAAAATAATCGAACCAATCCTAAAATTTGCTCCAAATGATTGAATCAAACTTTTGAATACCATCAAAACCGAGGTTTGACCGCGCCAATAAGGGATTTCGCGCAGATCCGAAGTCCTTCCAGGAAACTGATCAATGTTACTCCGAAACCTTATTCGTGGTTCCAAAGATGCGTGTTTCTCTACACTTGAAGAAAGATTGATCTACACATAGCACCGTCAACTGATATTACTTGATGATTTCTCGAACAATCTCATCCATTGAACCCACACCCGAGCACAAGTGCATCCATTACAGCATGAAGTAGATTAATAACTCAACAATAGCTCTACTCCCAACTAATGATATTGATCGATTCAACGAGCCAAACCCACCTTCAATTGCTATTCGACCCGAGCAATACACACTCCTCTTAATCCTATTTCGATGTCCTAGAAGGAATAGTCGGCTACAACGAGATCTTGTGTAGAAGCTTCCGACGCACGGACTGCATACACAACCCGATAAAAAAATAACAACAATTTACCTTGCACCGACTTCAGATCAATCTATCAGTCCTCTCCAGCATAGAAGATCTCAACAGTCACGAACACCAGGAATCCAACGAACTTACGCTACAAATTCCTTTGACCCATCTTGAGGAAATCATCAAAATCAATCTAGCTGCTGATCTTTCAAACAAAACGCTCAGTCCTCCCCCACTCAGGGCTTGCTCCCTCATTGATCGTCGTCTTCCACGTCGACGCCTAAATCCGGTTCATCCAGATACTCTCTAAACACAGCGCGAGGTCTGCAAAATGGCATATGACATTTTTTTGAATAATAACCAGCAATCGCAAGGAAATCCTGCACCATAGATGGAGACTCCAAAAGCTTTACAAACAATACAACTTCGAACCCTTCGCGAACGAACCTCTTACTTTAAGATTTGCGGAGCACCCCAAAAGTCGCATCCATGATCCTTTAAAACCCATCGATGCTAACATTAAAACCCTAGTACGCTAACTATATGAATAGCTATCTAATTGGCATTACACTAAGCAGGTACATCTATTCAAGATAAAACTAAGGGTCAAAATTCATACTGTGATTTCTTGCGATTCAACCTTGACCTCCCGTAGGACGATGGGTGTTTGGGCTTGCACCCCCTCCGCAACCCATGCAGGACAGTCGGGTTTGAGATGACCTGGCTGGTGATAGTGGAAATACAGCCGATCCTTATTGCAGGCGTGAACGACATGCCCTTTCTCTCCACACTTGTAGCATTTGAACTTGTGACAAGCAAACCACTGTGGGTTCCACCACACTTCCCGTAGATAGCAAAACCCTTTTGACTTCCTGCACCCAAGTTAGCAGCCTCGAACTCTTCGCCCATTACTGAATGCACCCTCTTTCTTCTTCCGATTCACGTGCCCACATCAAGATCTCCCCCAGTAGTCACCTCAAAAATCCCTCTCACAGACTGCAAGGTTGCGGTTCGCTCCTCATACTTGGCAATTAGCCAACTAGTGATCCGATCCACAATGTCAGACAGCTATTCATGCATTATTTGTGAAACCTCAATGGCAATCATATCCCATATCTGATCATCAGTCAACCTCGGCCTATCATGTCCACCAGGTCCAAATCCTGAACCAGATCCTCTCATGAACACCATACTGTAAATGAACCAAAATATATCAGAAAGGCCACAGAGAGACTAGACCCTTAGGGTTTATGACTCCCTTGCTATGCGTACGGGTCATGTGCTTTCAGTAGTACGGGCCCATACTACCTTCCACACCGTATTTGTCTCAATGGATCATCACAAACTACCCAAAAACAATCTCAACATCTAGGCTACATATATATATTATCCTCACTCTTTCAAGAGTGGATAAACATTCATTAGTTGGCCTGGTACACACACTCACCCATAATGATACTCCCAACACTCGCTAAATAGCGCACCATGAGTACTACAAACTCCCTCGGCTATCCTAGGATCCTCACCTCACCCTGCTATCAGCTGCCGAAAGACCCCCATTGGTGCCAATTAACTACTTCATGAATACATTCACAAGAGCTACGCAACAGGACCAAATCCTTCACTCTAAGACTATTTAACCCATGCAACATGTGACTTAACATATTCAGTTAGTCGTTAATTCACACCGGAATGAGTCTTACAAGAAACAAGCAAACAAAATTTGAGCAGAAAGACTATATAGGAATAAGACATCATAATTCAGGAAATTTTATCATGCAATTCCTGAAGATCCTTACTCTACAACTAGTATGCAGTTCTGTCATAGTCAAATAACAGTATGGGTATCTTGGGGTATAATTTATTGCTCCGTCTGATTGTACGCATCTCATCCTTCCTTGGTTACCTTTGAAAACAAATCTAAAAACAATTTTTGAAAATTCTCACAGATCCTTAGTTTGATTCTGGATTCGCATGAATGCTCATCCAGTTCTCTCAAACCTGGGCTCTGATACCAACTTGTAACATCCCAAAAATCAGAGTAAAATTTTCATTTTTCAAAACCATTCCAAAGACCATAAATGTTTACAAACATTGTTCCAAAAGTAATAATCATAATTCAGAGTATCCTAAAATCCAGTAACATACAAATCATAAGGATGTGCACGATCATACCTTTGCTTTCCCTTGATGATCTGAAGTACCTGAAATAATAAACTGAAATCGTAAGCTAAAGCTTAGTAAGTTCCCCCAAAGTACCACATACACAACCATACAAATAACAACATACACATATGAGCCTTCAACCTCAATGGACCGCCTCGAATGCCTACAAAGTATATGGACCGCTCTCAATGCCTTCATAATGACTGGACCACCTTACTGGGCATGTAGCCTATCTGGAACGCTCTCCGGGCCTTCGGCCTGACTGCACCGCCTCGCAGGCCTTCAGCCTATCCGGACCGCCGTAGGTATCTTGGCCTTTAGCACGAGTTGGTCCGCCTCAACCTAACAAACCATAACATGTCAACATATACATTAACAGTCAATAATAAACAAACACAGGTAGTCCTTCAGATCAACTAGTCTAATACATATCCAACAATACAGGTAATTATACAGATCTACCAGTCTAATCACATAGCCAATGAACACATACTCTCAGCATAACATCATACAGAAACTAGGATATCTAATCCAATGGTCCAACATTAGTGCCTTCGACCAACAAGTACAATGAGGAAAACTCACCTCTCAATCTGGAAAGATAGTTGAACATGAGACGGCTCCGAATATCAGCTCTGCAAGTCACCCATACCTCAAATAGTGACCAATATCAACTACAACTCAAAATACCCAAAATACCATTAGGTTAAACTTGTTCAAATCCTGGTCAAAGCCAAAAGTCAAAAAAGTCAACCGAGTCAACTCAGCGTGTACGCATGGCATACTAGCGTCTTGACCAAAATACGAGTTGTAGACCACGTACGCACAATGTACCATAAAATACACCCAACTTACGTACCAGCCAACTTTACCTTCTATTAATAGCTTTATCCCTTGAGCCCTTTCTTCCAAAATCTAGATCTAGTCCTCAAATGACGTCCTTAATCATAAAGTTTCCAACTTTATGATATTTCATGGCTATTAAGTGCCCAATACCAAATCCCTAACTTAATACAAGGTCTAAACCACTAAAGTGCATGCATGGAGGGAAACTAAGGATCAAGATTACATTTTTATGACTCCAAACTCTTCAAAACGTTTGAAAGGACATCTAACAATATCTAAGTAAAACTTCATCAAAATTAGAGCTTTTTACCTCCAATAGGTGCAAAATGACGACGTGCTTCTGGATCCAAAGTGCTTCACTCTTTCTTATTCCTTCAAGAATACCACAAAGCACACTTTCAAGCTTAAAAGGCACAAACAAGGAATTAGGTGTTGGTTGGGATGAGGATGAGGATGGAGGCTAATGAATGAAGGAATCTCAAAGAGTTAAGGATGTTTAAATAGGGTCAAAACCTTAAAAATTAGGGTTTCCCCTGACCACATACGCCCAACGTATTAAACATACACCCAACATACTCATGAAACCCCCACTTTTCATTTAAATGCCATTTGTGACCAATTTTGCAAACAATTCTCTTACCAAGGGTCAAAATATAAAATATCTAGAAATCGAGATGTTACGTATGTGTGTGTGTGTGTATATATATATATATATATATATATATATATATATATATATATATATATATATATATAAGGGGGCAACGACTAGAATTGAAGAGGAGTAGAATAGAGAGATTACAATGTTGATGTCTTCTGTGATGGTGTGGTGTTACCGCACACTAAAAGGTGCTACATCATCCCTGCCGCCTGGATCAGTGGGAGTACACCCACATGCATAATTTGACTTGTAAAAATAGGTCCTCTTAAAGATTGGGCTTTGTGCCCTTGCATATGCTTCACTCCTCCAAGGCCAACTCGACTTTTCGATGACGACTCTGGGTTGTGGGTTGTTATGCAGTGTGATCGAAAATTCCTTCAATATTATATTATATTAGTGAAAAGTTAAGAGACATAAATAATACATTAATTAAATTATAAACGTATGATATTAATCTCATTTATATTATATTAACATTAACAATCAGGTTTATTAAATATATTATTAATATTAACTGGAGATTATATGTAACAAACGAGAAAAACATGTCATCGTTCACCGGTCTCAGTCACAGTGAACACCCTTTGTAATAGACCTAATTTATAATATTCAATGCTTTTAATGAAAATGAAGTTATTATACTCAAATTGCATGCATAATACCCTAATTGTCTCATCAAGTTGACAATCGTTAACGAATAGAAAACAATTCACGAAAATAAGTACCGTTTAATGACCTAAAAATAAAATTTATGCATTAAGTGTTCTTGGGAACAAGTGGCAAACAAATTGGATATATTATATTCTCACGAATACGTGGATATAAAGAACGTCTAAAACAGAGATCATACGAAAAAGTTATGCCCTTTTTAAGGTGGAAAACCAGTATTTAACTGATTTTCCTGGAAACGAACATTGCACCGCTTCGTTGGGATAGCTATACATCTCATAATTTGTTTTTGAACACTTTTTTGAACTCAAACTAAGGTCTATTATTTGATTTCATTTTTATGATAATTTTGACCCAAAGTTAGGCAATTTCACGAAAATTGTTGAAATGGAACTTTATAAACGTGAATCTTTAAACATCTTTTTCACATAGTTCTGTATATCGGATTTGAAATCCGTTTGCATATTTGAAATCATCACACCCGAGACTATCTAAAGGAACTTTCGAAAAATCAATACGATGTCAGATGAGTGGCACGAGAATCGAGGCCACAGATGATGACATCGTAGTGATGTCACCACCATGGAAAATTAAGGAGATTGTACTTGGAAATATTCCAAAAATCTCTATTAAATCTTCCTAAAATATGATTTTTATTCATTCAATATCAAATCCATCCTCTCTCCAATTTCCTCTCTCTCTCTCTCTCTCTCTCTCTCGGGTATCCTCGCCGAAGAAGAAAAACGGTCGCCGACCACCACCATGGCAACCTGGTTTCACCATCCAAACACCGCCCTACACTACCTCCATCATCCCTCCTGTCCAGTTGCCCTCCTCATTTACGAAAACAACTCCGGCGAAGGCAACAACCACCGTCACCACCGACCACTACAGTCAACCACCTCCGCTTTAGCTGAAATTTGAGTGGAAGGTACTCCTTGACCCCTTTAATACTCAAATTCAACTCCCACCCAAAACCGCCGTCGGAAAACCACTTTTCTGGCCATCTTTATGTCAAAAAATGATATTTTTGGGAATTTTCCGATGAGCCTCCCAACTCGTTTTTGACATATATACGACCTTTAAGTGTCAGTTTAGAGACAATGAGATGTTATTTGTGAAATCCCGAGTCGTGGTTCAGATCCTAGTTTTAGATATGAACAAATCAACGATAAAACACGCTACGAACGTGAGTTTCTATAGCCCATCTTTTAATCTTTCACATTTAGGGAGAGAATACATGTGGAATTGTTGTTCGTTTATATAAACTGGTTATTTGCAAACTAAAACTTTGTATAATTCGACTTTTGTGTTAAAAACGTATAAGACTTGTTAATTAGGAACAAATCTTGTTGGGTATACATGTTTGCATGTATAATTTGTTTAAAAGTCATAGATGTGTAGAAGTTAAAAATCTGATAAAAATATACTTATGTACATATATATTTTGAACAAATATTATAGATCTGAGAGTATATATATATATATATATATATATATATATATATATATATATATATATATATATATATATATTTCCTCGTCTCAAACATATAGTCTATCTTTCCTTTTTGGTTTGTCCCAAAATAATAGTCAACTTCTAAAAATAAATAACATTTTTACCAAAATACCTGCTATTATTACTTAACCAACTAAACATTTAATGATTAAATGCAAAGTAAGAACATAACTGTCATTTTATAGTATAAAGTTAATGGTAATTAATGTTTCTTTAATCTGTGTGTTTTTTTTGTTTGTGGACAATAAATTTGGAACGGAGAGTATATATATATATATATATATATATATATATATATATATATATATATATAACAAAAAGTCTCAAATCTATTTAATATTTCTAGATATGTATTTATATCTAAAATGACATAGTTTGTTCTAAAAAATACATTTGAACAAAGATCTATACTTATCTATATTTTATATTTTCAGTAGCGTTATATATATATATATATATATATATATATATATATATATATATATATATATATTAAAAGCTTTACAAGTTCTAATCAGTAATCATAAGTTTATAAGCAAAGATAGAAAACAGTTTTATAAACTAATGTATGATTTTTATCATCAAAAAATATCTGAAACTACTTGTTAATTTGTTCCGCAATTAATGAAACTACTTGTTAATTTGTTCCGCAATTAATGGTATCAGAGCCAGTTCTATTTTTGATAGTTATGTATGATATTTCTGTTTGTTATTTGGTTAATTTTTGTTTGAAGAATTTTAAGAAAATTATGAGTTTTGTTAAGAATGATACAGAGACCAGACCAGTGATTGGTTGGATTAGCGTAAGACGTGCAAGTATGGTAAGTCGCGGAGCCGGACCACAATCATCGTTGGGCCGATGCCCTCTCTGTTCATCCTAAATAGAACAAGTAAGTTTTCTTATAAAATCTTTAAACTAAAATTAATCAAATATGAGTAGATTTTCACGCATATTATCTAAAAAATATGATACTGGTAAAAATATCATGAATAAAGAACAAGATTATGATAATAACCATATAAACTCTATTGAAGAAACTATTGATAATATAGAACAAAATTTAAATGATTGGACTATACCTAAAACAAATATAAATACAATTTATAGAATAGAGACTTTTGATTATTTTCAAAGTTACTCAATTAAAATGACTGAACAAACCCTATCCATTGGTCAAGACCAACAAAATATAAATTTGTTATCATCAAGATCTATTTTTGAACATAGACAAAAATATAAATTTCTTCATTTAGGTCTTGTTCAAATTGCTATCAAACCTCTTTTTAGAATTGGTGTTGATGCTCCTGTTCTCTTAATATTAAGAGATAAAAGACATACAGATTTTCAAAATTCTATTTTAGCTATGGCTGAAACAAATATCGCAAATGGACCAATTTATTTTAATTGTTATCCAAATTTTTCTGTAGGATTATTTGACAAAAATATTTTAGACACTTTGGTTTTAACTGTTGAAACAAAGAATTTAGAATTTAAAAATAACTCTAAACCTTTAGCAATCATTTATCGTGTTTGTTATAAAACCATGACAACTACTTTAGAACCAAAAACCCGTTTGTCAAGTCCAAGAAATGAAACAATTATTTACGAAGCAAATACTAATCATACAAAAGTTCATATGCCTAAACGACTTAAATGGTCAGAAATTACTCAATCATGTAATTGGAATTTACAAAATGTTATTGAACCAAAATCTTTAGATTCTTCAAAACAAATTTCAAATATAATTGAGCATAATGATGGCTCAGTTGATATAAAATTTTCTTCTATAAATTTTTCATCATCTAGATTTTCTACTAATTCTATTCCTGAAATTGGTACTTCTAAATCTTCGTTTTCAAAATCAAAGTCTTTAAATTTAAAAACTGTTGACTATTCTAGTTCTATTCCTAAACCTCTTTATCAAGAAGATCAAACTAGTGATACAAGTTTACCAAGTCCTACTAAATCTGATTTTATTAATGAACTTCAAAATTATAGACAACAATTATGAGTAATAAAGTTCAAATAAATTGTAATTCTTTAAACAGAAATAGAGTTATTGCTATTAAAAGATTAAGAAATTCAATAAAAATATTTAAAAAACTCTTACAAGAAAAGGTATTAGAATTAAAAAATATAAATTTAATAATTAATGATAAGGAACTATTAGAATTAGAACAAGAAATTAATAACATAAAAGCAGTATTAAAAACCTTTAATATACATCTTGATAATTATTTAACAAATTTATCTAAATATACGTGTTAATGAGTTCTAAAAGACAGATTAGTTGTTGTAATAATAATACTTTTTGGAATAATTTATTAAAGACTAGATGGCAAATTATTGCAAGCGTTTCTAAAGAAATAAATAGAATTAAACAACTTAAAGAAGACGAAGAAATTAAATTATCTAATATTGAAAAGGACACATATAATTATAATATTCAAAAGGAAATAATATATTGTTTATCAAAAATAATTAAAAATAAATATATTGTTATTAGTGCTCAACTTAGTATTATTAAAAATATATCTTTCAGAATAAATCAATCAACTTGTTAAAATGAATATTAATATAGATATTTCTAAAATACCTTCATATGTTAATTTTGATTATTTAAAAGAAGAAGAATATTATAAAGATTATAATAATACAAAAAGAATTTGGCATGAAGAAAACTTTTCATATTATATAAGATTTTTACATTTTGGTCTTTGGGAAGATTATGTTTTATCAAATCAAATTCACTCTCCGTTTTTTCAATGGTTCGAATTGATTTATGTTCCTAAACATAATATAGATTATCCTTTTAAAATGCAAACTGTTTTTCCTGTTTCTTCAAAAACATACAAGGATGTTATTACTAATCAAGAAATTATTTCTGAATATCCGCCAAAAAAGGAAATCATTATTGATAATAATTTTATTGCAACTCCTTTAGTTAAAGTTCCGAGTCAGATAACAAATGAAAAATGTTTTCAAAATATTATTTATCAAAATAATTATTCGAATGAAACTCTTTTAACTATTTCAGATCAACTAAATAGGATTGAAGAAAATACTATAAATTTACAGTTATCAAAAGAAAATAAAATTGAAACAAAAGAATTTTATAATAATATAGCAAGCTCTAGTAATGTCAGCTTTATTCCTCATCAAATAAATGGAAATTTTAATCTTGGAAATAAAGATTTAATTGATGAATTAGAAAAAAGACTTACTAATTTTCGTATTTCAAAAAACGTATCTATAAATATGTTAAAAACAAATAATGACTCTTTTGACGAATCTGACGAAAGTAATAATGAAAGTGAATTAAATTTAGACAATCTTACTCAACAATTCATAAATGATAATGATGATATAAATCAGCTTACAAATGATTTTTCAAGATTAAATAAGATTAATTCTTTTGGTAATAATCCAAAACCAACTATTAAAAATTATTGGAATAGACCTTCTCTTCCTGATGTTCAAATTGAAGAAAGAGCTTTTCAATATGATCGTTCAGCTTACGATGGTACCTCTGTTTACGAATGGAATATCGATGGTAACTCTGAACATCAAATTCTTAATATTGTTCAAGAAATGACCATGGCAGCTAATGCTTACAAGTCTCACAATAATACTCAACTTCAAATTGTTAATATTATTATTTCTGGGTTTACTGGTACTCTTAAAGGTTGGTGGGATTTCTATATTACACCAGAAGAAAAGAATTTTATAATGACTGCCAAGAAAACCGTTATAAAACAAGAAAATAATTTACCTATTCAAACTCAAGAAGATGATATGGTTAATACTTTAATTTTTGCTATAATCAAAAACTTTGTAGGAGATCCTACTACTTTTCAAGAAAGAACTTCTGAAATTCTAATGAACTTACATTGTAGAAAATTAACTGATTTCAGATGGTACAAAGATAATTATCTCGTTAAAGTTTTTTCAAGACCTGATTGTAAAGAATCTTATTGGAAAGAACGTTTTATTGCTGGACTTCCAAAACTTTTTGCCGAAAGAATTAGACAAAAATTAAGAGAAAATTTTAATAATACAATTCCTTATCAAAACCTAACTTATGGAGATTTAATTAATTATATTAATAAAGAAGGATTAGCTATTTGTGCTGACCTTAGATTTAAAGAAAAACTTAAAAAGGATAGAATTAATAGTAAAAATGAATTAGGAAATTTTTGTCAACAATATGGTTATCAACCATTAACAGGTCCGTCTACTTCAAAAACCAAAAAATATAATAAAAAGTCTTCAAAATATTTCAAGAAAAAGAAATATAATAAAACAGAAAATTATAAGAATTATAAGAAAAATAAATTTTCAACATCAAAAAACCCTTATAAACAATCTAATAAAAAATCTAAAAGAAAATCAAAAGACATTATTATTTGCCATAAATGTGGTCGTAATGGTCATAATGCTAATAATTGTTATGCAAAAACAAAAATTAATGAATTAAATATTTCGGAAGAATTAAAAGAACAAATTAGAAAAATTATGTTAAATTCTGATTCCAATTCTGATTCTAGTTTTTCCGATTTTCAAGAAAATGATTTAAACATTTTAGAGCAAAATAGTTCAAGTTCGGAAGATTCTGATACATGCGAATGTGTTGGAAAATGTAATTGTAATTATTCAATTAATGTCCTTACAAACAATGACAAAGATCTTTTAAAAAATTTAGATTCCATTAAAGATAAAAATATCCAAGAACTGTTAATAAAACAAATGCTTAATAAGAATGAAAATTCTGTTTCAGATAATACAAAATTTTTTAATTTAAAGGACATATATGAACGATTTTCTGAAACAAAACCCATTTCTATGCAAGAACTTCAAGAGGAATTAAAATCAGTTAAACAAGACATAAAAGAAATTAAAGGCAAAATTATAACTCTTGAAAAGGGAAAAAATATTATTAATTCACAAAATAATGATAATAAAGATGAAAAGGTTATCGAAAGAATTATAAATGATCAAATTTCTCAAAAATGGAATACTCAAATAACTTTAGTAAAGGATAATTTTAAAATGGATATTACTGCTCTAATTGATAGTGGTGCTGATATGAACTGTATACAAGAAGGTATATTTCCCACTCAATTTTATGAAAAAACTTCTTCTAGGCTTACTGGAGCTGAAGGAACCAGTTTAAAAATAAATTATAAAGTTTCCGATGTTCATATTTGTAACAATCAAGATTATTGTTATAAAACTCATTTAATTTTAGTAAAAAATCTTACTTCTCCTTTAATTTTAGGAACACCTTTTATTACTAAATTATATCCTTTTATGGTTCAAGATGATGGAATTATTACTAAAGTTTTTGGAAAAGAAATTATGTTTAAATTTTGTGAACCTCCGTCTTATTCAACTATTAATATTCTTAATTATAAAACAAAACAAGCAAATTACCTTATCAATGAAATTAATGATTTTCGTATACATAATCAATTACAAGATAAGTATATTCAAGACAAAATTATAGCTTTAAAACAAAAGTTTGAAAATAATGTTTGCTCAAATATTCCAAACGCCTTTTGGAACAGAAAACAACATATTGTCAAATTACCTTATATTAAAACTTTTAATGAAAAAGATATTCCTTCAAAATCAAGAGCTATTCATATGAATAATGAATTAGAATCTCATTGTAAAAAAGAAATTCAAGATTTATTGGACAAAAAATTAATTAGACCTTCTAAATCTCCTTGGTCTTGTTCAGCTTTCTATGTTATGAATGCTGCTGAATTAGAAAGAGGATCACCAAGATTAGTTATCAATTATAAACCTTTAAATAAAGTTTTAGATTGGATTAGATATCCTATTCCTAATAAAAGAGATTTATTGAAAAAACTTTATGATTCAAAAATATTTTCAAAATTCGATATGAAATCTGGTTTTTGGCAAATTCAAATTCATGAAGAAGATAAATACAAAACAGGTTTTAATGTTCCTTTTGGACATTATGAGTGGAACGTTATGCCCTTTGGTTTAAAGAATGCTCCTTCTGAATTTCAAAACGTTATGAATGATATTATCATTCCTATAAATAGTTTTTCAATTGTTTATATTGATGATGTTCTTATTTTTTCAAAATCTATTGATCAACATTTCAAACATTTAAATCAGTTTTATGATTTAATTTATAAAAATGGCTTAGCTGTTTCAGCTAAGAAAATGCATTTATTTCAAAATGAAATTAGATTTTTAGGACATAACATTGTTAATAATACTATTAAACCTATTATAAGAAGTTTAGAATTTTCTAATAAATTTCCTGATGAAATTATAGATAAAAAACAACTTCAACGGTTTCTAGGATGTTTAAATTATATTCATAATTTTTTCAAAGATTTAGGAACTCTTTGCAAACCTCTTTATAATAGATTAAAAAATAATCCAGAACCTTGGACTCAAGAACATACTAATATTGTTAAACTTATAAAACAAAAAATTCCTTCTTTACCTTGTTTAAATTTACCACATCCTCATGCTAATATCATAGTCGAAACTGATGCTAGTGATATTGGATTTGGAGGTATTTTAAAACAAAAATTATCAAATTCCTCTGAAGAATAATTGGTTCGTTTTTATTCAGGTGCTTGGAATAATACTCAAAAGAATTATTCAACTGTTAAAAAGGAGATTTTAAGTATTGTTTTATGTATTACTAAATTTGAAGATGATTTATTTATGAAAAAGTTTTTATTAAGAATTGATTGTCAATCTGCAAAATCAATTTTAGAAAAGGATGTTAAAAATATTATTTCTAAACAAATTTTTGCTAGATGGCAAGCATTGTTGGGCAATTTTGATTTCGATATTGAATTTATAAAAGGAGAAAGCAATTCATTACCAGATTTTCTTTCTCGTGAATTTTTGCAGGGAAAATGAGTTCATCGTCTTCCTCCAAGATTGAAGACAAGAAACCAGTTAATCAAAAGCTTGTTCCTTTCTCAAGTCAAAATCGTTTTTCCCCATTAACTCCAATTGCAAAAAATTCTCAACTTTATTCAAACATGCTACAATCAAAACTAGCTACTCCAAACATTTCTCCAGTTCAATCAATTAGCCCTTTTTCAAAACCTATTCCTTCTGAAACACAAATTTCAACAAATCCTAAACCTACAAATAAAGCCCCTTATGTTCTCAATCCAAATCTCTTGAAAATCCAAATACTTGAAGATTCTCAAATTCTTAAGCTTAATCAAGGTTTTCATGTTCTTACTGAACACCTCTTTGGTCGAGGAAAAACCTTTCATGAAAACTCTTACAAATCTCGAGAATATTATCAAACCATTCTACAAGAATCTGGATCTGTTCAGATTGATCACCGTTCTAATAATAAGGAAGGATCTATTGATTTTAGCAAAGCCCGAATTCTTAAAATCATTTCTCCAGAAAATTGGTCATCCAATCTTTCCTTCGAAAAACCCCTTTATCAATTCCCTGCTTATCCAAGATATTCATATTATGATTACCAAGAAGCTTGGACTAAAGCATTTTTTCTTCGAAACTATTCTCATTCATGGTTCATTTTCTTTGATAAAAATTTCAACTGTGAATACCCCAGATGGTTTGTCAATTGGTATCGTTATATGGGACTTGTTCCAATTTGTTTACCCACTGAAATTCTCAAAGGATTTTCTAAATTCAAAGAACTATTTATTCAACAAATCCCAGAATTTGAATATTTGTTACAGTTCACCATGTTATTCAAAGTTCCATGGATCATGTCCTGGACATTCTCTTATCAAGAAGCAACAGACTTAAATCCCCCTTGGCTCAATAGACAATTTCGTCTAAAATGGTGGGATAAAGTCACAATTTCTCAAGCAAACGAGCAGGCTGTTTTCAATCATTATCAATCAATGTATAATCAAAAGCCAGAAATTGAAGCGAATCTTATCAAGAGTCTATCTTCTCCAGATGCTAATCTTATTAGCAAAATTCGTGCCGCTGCAAATTCTTCCCCTGAAGATCTACAACAATTACTTCAAGAAATTCGCAATTCTCCAACTAATTCAGAAAATTCTCCCACATCTGTCAAAAATAATTTTCAAGATGCTCAAGATCCTTTTGATGATCCATTTGCAGATTAATTAAATTTTTAATTTTGGTGTTATACCTTCAATGTAAGGTATTCTTTCATTTCGTATTTCACCCTCCACCCTTGGTGTCATACCTTTTTAGGTATTTTGCAAAAGTGTTTGTTATTCAAGGGGGGGTAGTACTACGTGTTATCAAATTGTGTTAGTATTTATTCAACTGTTATCAAATTTATACACTGTGTGAGTACATCAATTATCAAATAGTATTTATTCAACTGTTATCAAATTTATACACTGTGTGAGTACATCAATTATCAAAAATATTATCAAATCCTCTGCAGAGATAAGATGTTAAATTATTACAAGAAAACAAACAACTTTTACAAAGATGAAAGAAGATGCTCCATTATCGCAAAAGAAGATTTTCCATTATCAAAAAATGACAAAATATGATGCCAATTTGTCAAAAGCTTTACAGTTTTGTCTGCCACATCTACACTCCGACAAAGGCAAGTTGATTCAATAATTCTCAAGATTGATCCGGTAATCCTTCGGTTTCCCGTTTCAAGATATTTCAAGACTCCAAGACTCCTATATATTGAGGAGATATGTTTTAATTAGAATCATCTCTAGGTTCTCTAAAAATTTCTCTCATTAAATTTCTCTCTAATGTTTAGTTCATGTCTAAGAAAAGTGTTCTCCTATCTACTTCTAGATGTTCAAAATCTTTAGATTTTCAAATCATACTTGCTCCAGACGGATGCTCTGATTGTAATTTAAAAGAAGGTAATATATAAAGAATTTTATTCAATTGTTGTATTATCTCTATGGCAATCTCATTTCGAGTTATTCTAACTATTAATTCTACAAAGTTTGAAATTTTTGTTAAAATAATACTCGCATTTAATAATAATCAAGTTAATCAAATTCATGCTTGAAATATTTAAATAACTTTTGTTCTTTTATTATTCATCATGTCTGATTCAAAGATACAAGCTAATCGTCATTATTATTGTAATCAATTAAAAGCTTTACAAGTTCTAATCAGTAATCATAAGTTTATAAGCAAAGATAGAAAACAGTTTTATAAACTAATGTATGATTTTTATCATCAAAAAATATCTGAAACTACTTGTTAATTTGTTCCGCAATTAATGAAACTACTTGTTAATTTGTTTAATGGTATCAGAGCTAGTTCTATTTTTGATAGTTATGTATGATATTTCTGTTTGTTATTTGGTTAATTTTTGTTTGAAGAATTTTAAGAAAATTATGAGTTTTGTTAAGAATGATACAGAGACCAGACCAGTGATTGGTTGGATTAGCGTAAGACGTGCAAGTATGGTAAGTCGCGGAGCCGGACCACAATCATCGTTGGGCCGATGCCCTCTCTGTTCATCCTAAATAGAACAAGTAAGTTTTCTTATAAAATCTTTAAACTAAAATTAATCAAATATGAGTAGATTTTCACGCATATTATCTAAAAAATATGATACTGGTAAAAATATCATGAATAAAGAACAAGATTATGATAATAACCATATAAACTCTATTGAAGAAACTATTGATAATATAGAACAAAATTTAAATGATTGGACTATACCTAAAACAAATATAAATACAATTTATAGAATAGGGACTTTTGATTATTTTCAAAGTTACTCAATTAAAATGACTGAACAAACCCTATCCATTGGTCAAGACCAACAAAATATAAATTTGTTATCATCAAGATCTATTTTTGAACATAGACAAAAATATAAATTTCTTCATTTAGGTCTTGTTCAAATTGCTATCAAACCTCTTTTTAGAATTGGTGTTGATGCTCCTGTTCTCTTAATATTAAGAGATAAAAGACATACAGATTTTCAAAATTCTATTTTAGCTATGGCTGAAACAAATATCGCAAATGGACCAATTTATTTTAATTGTTATCCAAATTTTTCTGTAGGATTATTTGACAAAAATATTTTAGACACTTTGGTTTTAACTGTTGAAACAAAGAATTTAGAATTTAAAAATAACTCTAAACCTTTAGCAATCATTTATCGTGTTTGTTATAAAACCATGACAACTACTTTAGAACCAAAAACCCGTTTGTCAAGTCCAAGAAATGAAACAATTATTTACGAAGCAAATACTAATCATACAAAAGTTCATATGCCTAAACGACTTAAATGGTCAGAAATTACTCAATCATGTAATTGGAATTTACAAAATGTTATTGAACCAAAATCTTTAGATTCTTCAAAACAAATTTCAAATATAATTGAGCATAATGATGGCTCAGTTGATATAAATTTTTCTTCTATAAATTTTTCATCATCTAGATTTTCTACTAATTCTATTCCTGAAATTGGTACTTCTAAATCTTCGTTTTCAAAATCAAAGTCTTTAAATTTAAAAACTGTTGACTATTCTAGTTCTATTCCTAAACCTCTTTATCAAGAAGATCAAACTAGTGATACAAGTTTACCAAGTCCTACTAAATCTGATTTTATTAATGAACTTCAAAATTATAGACAACAATTATGAGTAATAAAGTTCAAATAAATTGTAATTCTTTAAACAGAAATAGAGTTATTGCTATTAAAAGATTAAGAAATTCAATAAAAATATTTAAAAAACTCTTACAAGAAAAGGTATTAGAATTAAAAAATATAAATTTAATAATTAATGATAAGGAACTATTAGAATTAGAACAAGAAATTAATAACATAAAAGCAGTATTAAAAACCTTTAATATACATCTTGATAATTATTTAACAAATTTATCTAAATATACGTGTTAATGAGTTCTAAAAGACAGATTAGTTGTTGTAATAATAATACTTTTTGGAATAATTTATTAAAGACTAGATGGCAAATTATTGCAAGCGTTTCTAAAGAAATAAATAGAATTAAACAACTTAAAGAAGACGAAGAAATTAAATTATCTAATATTGAAAAGGACACATATAATTATAATATTCAAAAGGAAATAATATATTGTTTATCAAAAATAATTAAAAATAAATATATTGTTATTAGTGCTCAACTTAGTATTATTAAAAATATATCTTTCAGAATAAATCAATCAACTTGTTAAAATGAATATTAATATAGATATTTCTAAAATACCTTCATATGTTAATTTTGATTATTTAAAAGAAGAAGAATATTATAAAGATTATAATAATACAAAAAGAATTTGGCATGAAGAAAACTTTTCATATTATATAAGATTTTTACATTTTGGTCTTTGGGAAGATTATGTTTTATCAAATCAAATTCACTCTCCGTTTTTTCAATGGTTCGAATTGATTTATGTTCCTAAACATAATATAGATTATCCTTTTAAAATGCAAACTGTTTTTCCTGTTTCTTCAAAAACATACAAGGATGTTATTACTAATCAAGAAATTATTTCTGAATATCCGCCAAAAAAGGAAATCATTATTGATAATAATTTTATTGCAACTCCTTTAGTTAAAGTTCCGAGTCAGATAACAAATGAAAAATGTTTTCAAAATATTATTTATCAAAATAATTATTCGAATGAAACTCTTTTAACTATTTCAGATCAACTAAATAGGATTGAAGAAAATACTATAAATTTACAGTTATCAAAAGAAAATAAAATTGAAACAAAAGAATTTTATAATAATATAGCAAGCTCTAGTAATGTCAGCTTTATTCCTCATCAAATAAATGGAAATTTTAATCTTGGAAATAAAGATTTAATTGATGAATTAGAAAAAAGACTTACTAATTTTCGTATTTCAAAAAACGTATCTATAAATATGTTAAAAACAAATAATGACTCTTTTGACGAATCTGACGAAAGTAATAATGAAAGTGAATTAAATTTAGACAATCTTACTCAACAATTCATAAATGATAATGATGATATAAATCAGCTTACAAATGATTTTTCAAGATTAAATAAGATTAATTCTTTTGGTAATAATCCAAAACCAACTATTAAAAATTATTGGAATAGACCTTCTCTTCCTGATGTTCAAATTGAAGAAAGAGCTTTTCAATATGATCGTTCAGCTTACGATGGTACCTCTGTTTACGAATGGAATATCGATGGTAACTCTGAACATCAAATTCTTAATATTGTTCAAGAAATGACCATGGCAGCTAATGCTTACAAGTCTCACAATAATACTCAACTTCAAATTGTTAATATTATTATTTCTGGGTTTACTGGTACTCTTAAAGGTTGGTGGGATTTCTATATTACACCAGAAGAAAAGAATTTTATAATGACTGCCAAGAAAACCGTTATAAAACAAGAAAATAATTTACCTATTCAAACTCAAGAAGATGATATGGTTAATACTTTAATTTTTGCTATAATCAAAAACTTTGTAGGAGATCCTACTACTTTTCAAGAAAGAACTTCTGAAATTCTAATGAACTTACATTGTAGAAAATTAACTGATTTCAGATGGTACAAAGATAATTATCTCGTTAAAGTTTTTTCAAGACCTGATTGTAAAGAATCTTATTGGAAAGAACGTTTTATTGCTGGACTTCCAAAACTTTTTGCCGAAAGAATTAGACAAAAATTAAGAGAAAATTTTAATAATACAATTCCTTATCAAAACCTAACTTATGGAGATTTAATTAATTATATTAATAAAGAAGGATTAGCTATTTGTGCTGACCTTAGATTTAAAGAAAAACTTAAAAAGGATAGAATTAATAGTAAAAATGAATTAGGAAATTTTTGTCAACAATATGGTTATCAACCATTAACAGGTCCGTCTACTTCAAAAACCAAAAAATATAATAAAAAGTCTTCAAAATATTTCAAGAAAAAGAAATATAATAAAACAGAAAATTATAAGAATTATAAGAAAAATAAATTTTCAACATCAAAAAACCCTTATAAACAATCTAATAAAAAATCTAAAAGAAAATCAAAAGACATTATTATTTGCCATAAATGTGGTCGTAATGGTCATAATGCTAATAATTGTTATGCAAAAACAAAAATTAATGAATTAAATATTTCGGAAGAATTAAAAGAACAAATTAGAAAAATTATGTTAAATTCTGATTCCAATTCTGATTCTAGTTTTTCCGATTTTCAAGAAAATGATTTAAACATTTTAGAGCAAAATAGTTCAAGTTCGGAAGATTCTGATACATGCGAATGTGTTGGAAAATGTAATTGTAATTATTCAATTAATGTCCTTACAAACAATGACAAAGATCTTTTAAAAAATTTAGATTCCATTAAAGATAAAAATATCCAAGAACTGTTAATAAAACAAATGCTTAATAAGAATGAAAATTCTGTTTCAGATAATACAAAATTTTTTAATTTAAAGGACATATATGAACGATTTTCTGAAACAAAACCCATTTCTATGCAAGAACTTCAAGAGGAATTAAAATCAGTTAAACAAGACATAAAAGAAATTAAAGGCAAAATTATAACTCTTGAAAAGGGAAAAAATATTATTAATTCACAAAATAATGATAATAAAGATGAAAAGGTTATCGAAAGAATTATAAATGATCAAATTTCTCAAAAATGGAATACTCAAATAACTTTAGTAAAGGATAATTTTAAAATGGATATTACTGCTCTAATTGATAGTGGTGCTGATATGAACTGTATACAAGAAGGTATATTTCCCACTCAATTTTATGAAAAAACTTCTTCTAGGCTTACTGGAGCTGAAGGAACCAGTTTAAAAATAAATTATAAAGTTTCCGATGTTCATATTTGTAACAATCAAGATTATTGTTATAAAACTCATTTAATTTTAGTAAAAAATCTTACTTCTCCTTTAATTTTAGGAACACCTTTTATTACTAAATTATATCCTTTTATGGTTCAAGATGATGGAATTATTACTAAAGTTTTTGGAAAAGAAATTATGTTTAAATTTTGTGAACCTCCGTCTTATTCAACTATTAATATTCTTAATTATAAAACAAAACAAGCAAATTACCTTATCAATGAAATTAATGATTTTCGTATACATAATCAATTACAAGATAAGTATATTCAAGACAAAATTATAGCTTTAAAACAAAAGTTTGAAAATAATGTTTGCTCAAATATTCCAAACGCCTTTTGGAACAGAAAACAACATATTGTCAAATTACCTTATATTAAAACTTTTAATGAAAAAGATATTCCTTCAAAATCAAGAGCTATTCATATGAATAATGAATTAGAATCTCATTGTAAAAAAGAAATTCAAGATTTATTGGACAAAAAATTAATTAGACCTTCTAAATCTCTTTGGTCGTGTTCAGCTTTCTATGTTATGAATGCTGCTGAATTAGAAAGAGGATCACCAAGATTAGTTATCAATTATAAACCTTTAAATAAAGTTTTAGATTGGATTAGATATCCTATTCCTAATAAAAGAGATTTATTGAAAAAATTTTATGATTCAAAAATATTTTCAAAATTCGATATGAAATCTGGTTTTTGGCAAATTCAAATTCATGAAGAAGATAAATACAAAACATGTTTTAATGTTCCTTTTGGACATTATGAGTGGAACGTTATGCCCTTTGGTTTAAAGAATGCTCCTTCTGAATTTCAAAACGTTATGAATGATATTATCATTCCTATAAATAGTTTTTCAATTGTTTATATTGATGATGTTCTTATTTTTTCAAAATCTATTGATCAACATTTCAAACATTTAAATCAGTTTTATGATTTAATTTATAAAAATGGCTTAGCTGTTTCAGCTAAGAAAATGCATTTATTTCAAAATGAAATTAGATTTTTAGGACATAACATTGTTAATAATACTATTAAACCTATTATAAGAAGTTTAGAATTTTCTAATAAATTTCCTGATGAAATTATAGATAAAAAACAACTTCAACGGTTTCTAGGATGTTTAAATTATATTCATGATTTTTTCAAAGATTTAGGAACTCTTTGCAAACCTCTTTATAATAGATTAAAAAATAATCCAGAACCTTGGACTCAAGAACATACTAATATTGTTAAACTTATAAAACAAAAAATTCCTTCTTTACCTTGTTTAAATTTACCACATCCTCATGCTAATATCATAGTCGAAACTGATGCTAGTGATATTGGATTTGGAGGTATTTTAAAACAAAAATTATCAAATTCCTCTGAAGAACAATTGGTTCGTTTTTATTCAGGTGCTTGGAATAATACTCAAAAGAATTATTCAACTGTTAAAAAGGAGATTTTAAGTATTGTTTTATGTATTACTAAATTTGAAGATGATTTATTTATGAAAAAGTTTTTATTAAGAATTGATTGTCAATCTGCAAAATCAATTTTAGAAAAGGATGTTAAAAATATTATTTCTAAACAAATTTTTGCTAGATGGCAAGCATTGTTGGGCAATTTTGATTTCGATATTGAATTTATAAAAGGAGAAAGCAATTCATTACCAGATTTTCTTTCTCGTGAATTTTTGCAGGGAAAATGAGTTCATCGTCTTCCTCCAAGATTGAAGACAAGAAACCAGTTAATCAAAAGCTTGTTCCTTTCTCAAGTCAAAATCGTTTTTCCCCATTAACTCCAATTGCAAAAAATTCTCAACTTTATTCAAACATGCTACAATCAAAACTAGCTACTCCAAACATTTCTCCAGTTCAATCAATTAGCCCTTTTTCAAAACCTATTCCTTCTGAAACACAAATTTCAACAAATCCTAAACCTACAAATAAAGCCCCTTATGTTCTCAATCCAAATCTCTTGAAAATCCAAATACTTGAAGATTCTCAAATTCTTAAGCTTAATCAAGGTTTTCATGTTCTTACTGAACACCTCTTTGGTCGAGGAAAAACCTTTCATGAAAACTCTTACAAATCTCGAGAATATTATCAAACCATTCTACAAGAATCTGGATCTGTTCAGATTGATCACCGTTCTAATAATAAGGAAGGATCTATTGATTTTAGCAAAGCCCGAATTCTTAAAATCATTTCTCCAGAAAATTGGTCATCCAATCTTTCCTTCGAAAAACCCCTTTATCAATTCCCTGCTTATCCAAGATATTCATATTATGATTACCAAGAAGCTTGGACTAAAGCATTTTTTCTTCGAAACTATTCTCATTCATGGTTCATTTTCTTTGATAAAAATTTCAACTGTGAATACCCCAGATGGTTTGTCAATTGGTATCGTTATATGGGACTTGTTCCAATTTGTTTACCCACTGAAATTCTCAAAGGATTTTCTAAATTCAAAGAACTATTTATTCAACAAATCCCAGAATTTGAATATTTGTTACAGTTCACCATGTTATTCAAAGTTCCATGGATCATGTCCTGGACATTCTCTTATCAAGAAGCAACAGACTTAAATCCCCCTTGGCTCAATAGACAATTTCGTCTAAAATGGTGGGATAAAGTCACAATTTCTCAAGCAAACGAGCAGGCTGTTTTCAATCATTATCAATCAATGTATAATCAAAAGCCAGAAATTGAAGCGAATCTTATCAAGAGTCTATCTTCTCCAGATGCTAATCTTATTAGCAAAATTCGTGCCGCTGCAAATTCTTCCCCTGAAGATCTACAACAATTACTTCAAGAAATTCGCAATTCTCCAACTAATTCAGAAAATTCTCCCACATCTGTCAAAAATAATTTTCAAGATGCTCAAGATCCTTTTGATGATCCATTTGCAGATTAATTAAATTTTTAATTTTGGTGTTATACCTTCAATGTAAGGTATTCTTTCATTTCGTATTTCACCCTCCACCCTTGGTGTCATACCTTTTTAGGTATTTTGCAAAAGTGTTTGTTATTCAAGGGGGGGTAGTACTACGTGTTATCAAATTGTGTTAGTATTTATTCAACTGTTATCAAATTTATACACTGTGTGAGTACATCAATTATCAAATAGTATTTATTCAACTGTTATCAAATTTATACACTGTGTGAGTACATCAATTATCAAAAATATTATCAAATCCTCTGCAGAGATAAGATGTTAAATTATTACAAGAAAACAAACAACTTTTACAAAGATGAAAGAAGATGCTCCATTATCGCAAAAGAAGATTTTCCATTATCAAAAAATGACAAAATATGATGCCAATTTGTCAAAAGCTTTACAGTTTTGTCTGCCACATCTACACTCCGACAAAGGCAAGTTGATTCAATAATTCTCAAGATTGATCCGGTAATCCTTCGGTTTCCCGTTTCAAGATATTTCAAGACTCCAAGACTCCTATATATTGAGGAGATATGTTTTAATTAGAATCATCTCTAGGTTCTCTAAAAATTTCTCTCATTAAATTTCTCTCTAATGTTTAGTTCATGTCTAAGAAAAGTGTTCTCCTATCTACTTCTAGATGTTCAAAATCTTTAGATTTTCAAATCATACTTGCTCCAGACGGATGCTCTGATTGTAATTTAAAAGAAGGTAATATATAAAGAATTTTATTCAATTGTTGTATTATCTCTATGGCAATCTCATTTCGAGTTATTCTAACTATTAATTCTACAAAGTTTGAAATTTTTGTTAAAATAATACTCGCATTTAATAATAATCAAGTTAATCAAATTCATGCTTGAAATATTTAAATAACTTTTGTTCTTTTATTATTCATCATGTCTGATTCAAAGATACAAGCTAATCGTCATTATTATTGTAATCAATTAAAAGCTTTACAAGTTCTAATCAGTAATCATAAGTTTATAAGCAAAGATAGAAAACAGTTTTATAAACTAATGTATGATTTTTATCATCAAAAAATATCTGAAACTACTTGTTAATTTGTTCCGCAATTAATGAAACTACTTGTTAATTTGTTTAATGGTATCAGAGCTAGTTCTATTTTTGATAGTTATGTATGATATTTCTGTTTGTTATTTGGTTAATTTTTGTTTGAAGAATTTTAAGAAAATTATGAGTTTTGTTAAGAATGATACAGAGACCAGACCAGTGATTGGTTGGATTAGCGTAAGACGTGCAAGTATGGTAAGTCGCGGAGCCGGACCACAATCATCGTTGGGCCGATGCCCTCTCTGTTCATCCTAAATAGAACAAGTAAGTTTTCTTATAAAATCTTTAAACTAAAATTAATCAAATATGAGTAGATTTTCACGCATATTATCTAAAAAATATGATACTGGTAAAAATATCATGAATAAAGAACAAGATTATGATAATAACCATATAAACTCTATTGAAGAAACTATTGATAATATAGAACAAAATTTAAATGATTGGACTATACCTAAAACAAATATAAATACAATTTATAGAATAGGGACTTTTGATTATTTTCAAAGTTACTCAATTAAAATGACTGAACAAACCCTATCCATTGGTCAAGACCAACAAAATATAAATTTGTTATCATCAAGATCTATTTTTGAACATAGACAAAAATATAAATTTCTTCATTTAGGTCTTGTTCAAATTGCTATCAAACCTCTTTTTAGAATTGGTGTTGATGCTCCTGTTCTCTTAATATTAAGAGATAAAAGACATACAGATTTTCAAAATTCTATTTTAGCTATGGCTGAAACAAATATCGCAAATGGACCAATTTATTTTAATTGTTATCCAAATTTTTCTGTAGGATTATTTGACAAAAATATTTTAGACACTTTGGTTTTAACTGTTGAAACAAAGAATTTAGAATTTAAAAATAACTCTAAACCTTTAGCAATCATTTATCGTGTTTGTTATAAAACCATGACAACTACTTTAGAACCAAAAACCCGTTTGTCAAGTCCAAGAAATGAAACAATTATTTACGAAGCAAATACTAATCATACAAAAGTTCATATGCCTAAACGACTTAAATGGTCAGAAATTACTCAATCATGTAATTGGAATTTACAAAATGTTATTGAACCAAAATCTTTAGATTCTTCAAAACAAATTTCAAATATAATTGAGCATAATGATGGCTCAGTTGATATAAATTTTTCTTCTATAAATTTTTCATCATCTAGATTTTCTACTAATTCTATTCCTGAAATTGGTACTTCTAAATCTTCGTTTTCAAAATCAAAGTCTTTAAATTTAAAAACTGTTGACTATTCTAGTTCTATTCCTAAACCTCTTTATCAAGAAGATCAAACTAGTGATACAAGTTTACCAAGTCCTACTAAATCTGATTTTATTAATGAACTTCAAAATTATAGACAACAATTATGAGTAATAAAGTTCAAATAAATTGTAATTCTTTAAACATAAATAGAGTTATTGCTATTAAAAGATTAAGAAATTCAATAAAAATATTTAAAAAACTCTTACAAGAAAAGGTATTAGAATTAAAAAATATAAATTTAATAATTAATGATAAGGAACTATTAGAATTAGAACAAGAAATTAATAACATAAAAGCAGTATTAAAAACCTTTAATATACATCTTGATAATTATTTAACAAATTTATCTAAATATACGTGTTAATGAGTTCTAAAAGACAGATTAGTTGTTGTAATAATAATACTTTTTGGAATAATTTATTAAAGACTAGATGGCAAATTATTGCAAGCGTTTCTAAAGAAATAAATAGAATTAAACAACTTAAAGAAGACGAAGAAATTAAATTATCTAATATTGAAAAGGACACATATAATTATAATATTCAAAAGGAAATAATATATTGTTTATCAAAAATAATTAAAAATAAATATATTGTTATTAGTGCTCAACTTAGTATTATTAAAAATATATCTTTCAGAATAAATCAATCAACTTGTTAAAATGAATATTAATATAGATATTTCTAAAATACCTTCATATGTTAATTTTGATTATTTAAAAGAAGAAGAATATTATAAAGATTATAATAATACAAAAAGAATTTGGCATGAAGAAAACTTTTCATATTATATAAGATTTTTACATTTTGGTCTTTGGGAAGATTATGTTTTATCAAATCAAATTCACTCTCCGTTTTTTCAATGGTTCGAATTGATTTATGTTCCTAAACATAATATAGATTATCCTTTTAAAATGCAAACTGTTTTTCCTGTTTCTTCAAAAACATACAAGGATGTTATTACTAATCAAGAAATTATTTCTGAATATCCGCCAAAAAAGGAAATCATTATTGATAATAATTTTATTGCAACTCCTTTAGTTAAAGTTCCGAGTCAGATAACAAATGAAAAATGTTTTCAAAATATTATTTATCAAAATAATTATTCGAATGAAACTCTTTTAACTATTTCAGATCAACTAAATAGGATTGAAGAAAATACTATAAATTTACAGTTATCAAAAGAAAATAAAATTGAAACAAAAGAATTTTATAATAATATAGCAAGCTCTAGTAATGTCAGTTTTATTCCTCATCAAATAAATGGAAATTTTAATCTTGGAAATAAAGATTTAATTGATGAATTAGAAAAAAGACTTACTAATTTTCGTATTTCAAAAAACGTATCTATAAATATGTTAAAAACAAATAATGACTCTTTTGACGAATCTGACGAAAGTAATAATGAAAGTGAATTAAATTTAGACAATCTTACTCAACAATTCATAAATGATAATGATGATATAAATCAGCTTACAAATGATTTTTCAAGATTAAATAAGATTAATTCTTTTGGTAATAATCCAAAACCAACTATTAAAAATTATTGGAATAGACCTTCTCTTCCTGATGTTCAAATTGAAGAAAGAGCTTTTCAATATGATCGTTCAGCTTACGATGGTACCTCTGTTTACGAATGGAATATCGATGGTAACTCTGAACATCAAATTCTTAATATTGTTCAAGAAATGACCATGGCAGCTAATGCTTACAAGTCTCACAATAATACTCAACTTCAAATTGTTAATATTATTATTTCTGGGTTTACTGGTACTCTTAAAGGTTGGTGGGATTTCTATATTACACCAGAAGAAAAGAATTTTATAATGACTGCCAAGAAAACCGTTATAAAACAAGAAAATAATTTACCTATTCAAACTCAAGAAGATGATATGGTTAATACTTTAATTTTTGCTATAATCAAAAACTTTGTAGGAGATCCTACTACTTTTCAAGAAAGAACTTCTGAAATTCTAATGAACTTACATTGTAGAAAATTAACTGATTTCAGATGGTACAAAGATAATTATCTCGTTAAAGTTTTTTCAAGACCTGATTGTAAAGAATCTTATTGGAAAGAACGTTTTATTGCTGGACTTCCAAAACTTTTTGCCGAAAGAATTAGACAAAAATTAAGAGAAAATTTTAATAATACAATTCCTTATCAAAACCTAACTTATGGAGATTTAATTAATTATATTAATAAAGAAGGATTAGCTATTTGTGCTGACCTTAGATTTAAAGAAAAACTTAAAAAGGATAGAATTAATAGTAAAAATGAATTAGGAAATTTTTGTCAACAATATGGTTATCAACCATTAACAGGTCCGTCTACTTCAAAAACCAAAAAATATAATAAAAAGTCTTCAAAATATTTCAAGAAAAAGAAATATAATAAAACAGAAAATTATAAGAATTATAAGAAAAATAAATTTTCAACATCAAAAAACCCTTATAAACAATCTAATAAAAAATCTAAAAGAAAATCAAAAGACATTATTATTTGCCATAAATGTGGTCGTAATGGTCATAATGCTAATAATTGTTATGCAAAAACAAAAATTAATGAATTAAATATTTCGGAAGAATTAAAAGAACAAATTAGAAAAATTATGTTAAATTCTGATTCCAATTCTGATTCTAGTTTTTCCGATTTTCAAGAAAATGATTTAAACATTTTAGAGCAAAATAGTTCAAGTTCGGAAGATTCTGATACATGCGAATGTGTTGGAAAATGTAATTGTAATTATTCAATTAATGTCCTTACAAACAATGACAAAGATCTTTTAAAAAATTTAGATTCCATTAAAGATAAAAATATCCAAGAACTGTTAATAAAACAAATGCTTAATAAGAATGAAAATTCTGTTTCAGATAATACAAAAATTTTTAATTTAAAGGACATATATGAACGATTTTCTGAAACAAAACCCATTTCTATGCAAGAACTTCAAGAGGAATTAAAATCAGTTAAACAAGACATAAAAGAAATTAAAGGCAAAATTATAACTCTTGAAAAGGGAAAAAATATTATTAATTCACAAAATAATGATAATAAAGATGAAAAGGTTATCGAAAGAATTATAAATGATCAAATTTCTCAAAAATGGAATACTCAAATAACTTTAGTAAAGGATAATTTTAAAATGGATATTACTGCTCTAATTGATAGTGGTGCTGATATGAACTGTATACAAGAAGGTATATTTCCCACTCAATTTTATGAAAAAACTTCTTCTAGGCTTACTGGAGCTGAAGGAACCAGTTTAAAAATAAATTATAAAGTTTCCGATGTTCATATTTGTAACAATCAAGATTATTGTTATAAAACTCATTTAATTTTAGTAAAAAATCTTACTTCTCCTTTAATTTTAGGAACACCTTTTATTACTAAATTATATCCTTTTATGGTTCAAGATGATGGAATTATTACTAAAGTTTTTGGAAAAGAAATTATGTTTAAATTTTGTGAACCTCCGTCTTATTCAACTATTAATATTCTTAATTATAAAACAAAACAAGCAAATTACCTTATCAATGAAATTAATGATTTTCGTATACATAATCAATTACAAGATAAGTATATTCAAGACAAAATTATAGCTTTAAAACAAAAGTTTGAAAATAATGTTTGCTCAAATATTCCAAACGCCTTTTGGAACAGAAAACAACATATTGTCAAATTACCTTATATTAAAACTTTTAATGAAAAAGATATTCCTTCAAAATCAAGAGCTATTCATATGAATAATGAATTAGAATCTCATTGTAAAAAAGAAATTCAAGATTTATTGGACAAAAAATTAATTAGACCTTCTAAATCTCCTTGGTCTTGTTCAGCTTTCTATGTTATGAATGCTGCTGAATTAGAAAGAGGATCACCAAGATTAGTTATCAATTATAAACCTTTAAATAAAGTTTTAGATTGGATTAGATATCCTATTCCTAATAAAAGAGATTTATTGAAAAAACTTTATGATTCAAAAATATTTTCAAAATTCGATATGAAATCTGGTTTTTGGCAAATTCAAATTCATGAAGAAGATAAATACAAAACAGGTTTTAATGTTCCTTTTGGACATTATGAGTGGAACGTTATGCCCTTTGGTTTAAAGAATGCTCCTTCTGAATTTCAAAACGTTATGAATGATATTATCATTCCTATAAATAGTTTTTCAATTGTTTATATTGATGATGTTCTTATTTTTTCAAAATCTATTGATCAACATTTCAAACATTTAAATCAGTTTTATGATTTAATTTATAAAAATGGCTTAGCTGTTTCAGCTAAGAAAATGCATTTATTTCAAAATGAAATTAGATTTTTAGGACATAACATTGTTAATAATACTATTAAACCTATTATAAGAAGTTTAGAATTTTCTAATAAATTTCCTGATGAAATTATAGATAAAAAACAACTTCAACGGTTTCTAGGATGTTTAAATTATATTCATAATTTTTTCAAAGATTTAGGAACTCTTTGCAAACCTCTTTATAATAGATTAAAAAATAATCCAGAACCTTGGACTCAAGAACATACTAATATTGTTAAACTTATAAAACAAAAAATTCCTTCTTTACCTTGTTTAAATTTACCACATCCTCATGCTAATATCATAGTCGAAACTGATGCTAGTGATATTGGATTTGGAGGTATTTTAAAACAAAAATTATCAAATTCCTCTGAAGAACAATTGGTTCGTTTTTATTCAGGTGCTTGGAATAATACTCAAAAGAATTATTCAACTGTTAAAAAGGAGATTTTAAGTATTGTTTTATGTATTACTAAATTTGAAGATGATTTATTTATGAAAAAGTTTTTATTAAGAATTGATTGTCAATCTGCAAAATCAATTTTAGAAAAGGATGTTAAAAATATTATTTCTAAACAAATTTTTGCTAGATGGCAAGCATTGTTGGGCAATTTTGATTTCGATATTGAATTTATAAAAGGAGAAAGCAATTCATTACCAGATTTTCTTTCTCGTGAATTTTTGCAGGGAAAATGAGTTCATCGTCTTCCTCCAAGATTGAAGACAAGAAACCAGTTAATCAAAAGCTTGTTCCTTTCTCAAGTCAAAATCGTTTTTCCCCATTAACTCCAATTGCAAAAAATTCTCAACTTTATTCAAACATGCTACAATCAAAACTAGCTACTCCAAACATTTCTCCAGTTCAATCAATTAGCCCTTTTTCAAAACCTATTCCTTCTGAAACACAAATTTCAACAAATCCTAAACCTACAAATAAAGCCCCTTATGTTCTCAATCCAAATCTCTTGAAAATCCAAATACTTGAAGATTCTCAAATTCTTAAGCTTAATCAAGGTTTTCATGTTCTTACTGAACACCTCTTTGGTCGAGGAAAAACCTTTCATGAAAACTCTTACAAATCTCGAGAATATTATCAAACCATTCTACAAGAATCTGGATCTGTTCAGATTGATCACCGTTCTAATAATAAGGAAGGATCTATTGATTTTAGCAAAGCCCGAATTCTTAAAATCATTTCTCCAGAAAATTGGTCATCCAATCTTTCCTTCGAAAAACCCCTTTATCAATTCCCTGCTTATCCAAGATATTCATATTATGATTACCAAGAAGCTTGGACTAAAGCATTTTTTCTTCGAAACTATTCTCATTCATGGTTCATTTTCTTTGATAAAAATTTCAACTGTGAATACCCCAGATGGTTTGTCAATTGGTATCGTTATATGGGACTTGTTCCAATTTGTTTACCCACTGAAATTCTCAAAGGATTTTCTAAATTCAAAGAACTATTTATTCAACAAATCCCAGAATTTGAATATTTGTTACAGTTCACCATGTTATTCAAAGTTCCATGGATCATGTCCTGGACATTCTCTTATCAAGAAGCAACAGACTTAAATCCCCCTTGGCTCAATAGACAATTTCGTCTAAAATGGTGGGATAAAGTCACAATTTCTCAAGCAAACGAGCAGGCTGTTTTCAATCATTATCAATCAATGTATAATCAAAAGCCAGAAATTGAAGCGAATCTTATCAAGAGTCTATCTTCTCCAGATGCTAATCTTATTAGCAAAATTCGTGCCGCTGCAAATTCTTCCCCTGAAGATCTACAACAATTACTTCAAGAAATTCGCAATTCTCCAACTAATTCAGAAAATTCTCCCACATCTGTCAAAAATAATTTTCAAGATGCTCAAGATCCTTTTGATGATCCATTTGCAGATTAATTAAATTTTTAATTTTGGTGTTATACCTTCAATGTAAGGTATTCTTTCATTTCGTATTTCACCCTCCACCCTTGGTGTCATACCTTTTTAGGTATTTTGCAAAAGTGTTTGTTATTCAAGGGGGGGTAGTACTACGTGTTATCAAATTGTGTTAGTATTTATTCAACTGTTATCAAATTTATACACTGTGTGAGTACATCAATTATCAAATAGTATTTATTCAACTGTTATCAAATTTATACACTGTGTGAGTACATCAATTATCAAAAATATTATCAAATCCTCTGCAGAGATAAGATGTTAAATTATTACAAGAAAACAAACAACTTTTACAAAGATGAAAGAAGATGCTCCATTATCGCAAAAGAAGATTTTCCATTATCAAAAAATGACAAAATATGATGCCAATTTGTCAAAAGCTTTACAGTTTTGTCTGCCACATCTACACTCCGACAAAGGCAAGTTGATTCAATAATTCTCAAGATTGATCCGGTAATCCTTCGGTTTCCCGTTTCAAGATATTTCAAGACTCCAAGACTCCTATATATTGAGGAGATATGTTTTAATTAGAATCATCTCTAGGTTCTCTAAAAATTTCTCTCATTAAATTTCTCTCTAATGTTTAGTTCATGTCTAAGAAAAGTGTTCTCCTATCTACTTCTAGATGTTCAAAATCTTTAGATTTTCAAATCATACTTGCTCCAGACGGATGCTCTGATTGTAATTTAAAAGAAGGTAATATATAAAGAATTTTATTCAATTGTTGTATTATCTCTATGGCAATCTCATTTCGAGTTATTCTAACTATTAATTCTACAAAGTTTGAAATTTTTGTTAAAATAATACTCGCATTTAATAATAATCAAGTTAATCAAATTCATGCTTGAAATATTTAAATAACTTTTGTTCTTTTATTATTCATCATGTCTGATTCAAAGATACAAGCTAATCGTCATTATTATTGTAATCAATTAAAAGCTTTACAAGTTCTAATCAGTAATCATAAGTTTATAAGCAAAGATAGAAAACAGTTTTATAAACTAATGTATGATTTTTATCATCAAAAAATATCTGAAACTACTTGTTAATTTGTTCCGCAATTAATGAAACTACTTGTTAATTTGTTCCGCAATTAATGGTATCAGAGCTAGTTCTATTTTTGATAGTTATGTATGATATTTCTGTTTGTTATTTGGTTAATTTTGATTATTTAAAAGAAGAAGAATATTATAAAGATTATAATAATACAAAAAGAATTTGGCATGAAGAAAACTTTTCATATTATATAAGATTTTTACATTTTGGTCTTTGGGAAGATTATGTTTTATCAAATCAAATTCACTCTCCGTTTTTTCAATGGTTCGAATTGATTTATGTTCCTAAACATAATATAGATTATATATATATATATAAAAGTTTCAGTCTTTGTAAATATACGTTGACCAGAAAGCGACTAAAATGCCATTTTACTAAATCTTGTATTTTGACGCTTTTTGAACTTGAACATTTATTGGGATTGTTGGTTTCATCTGGATGAAACCTAGTTTTTTTTTATCAAAATGCAGTCGTTATGTTGTTCGTTTTTTTCAGGAAAAATTTATATAAATTATAAACAATAAGTCTGGTAAACCTTGAAATCAAGTGTTAAGACTTAATTTTCCATTTTAATGAGTTGAACAAATAAGAGTCTAATAAACTTTTGACTAAAGTTTAGGACTAAATTGCAAGCACTCACTGCTTGAACTACTAAACTTGGGTTTCTCTATATGAGATGTGTTGTTCATCCACTAAGAACATAAAACTTAGTAAAAACCCTCTGTGTTATAACCGTTAATTTGCAAGGAATGATGAACTTTTTGTATAGATCTATACGAGTTGACTACCTTTCCTTTGATTGCTAGCTACAACCTACGTGTGACGAGTAGTAACAGGCGTAAATGTTCAATATCTTATTATTTTACGACTTCGATGAAGCTTCGGTGATGTTCTCGGCGCTCTTCACTTGTAATGCTATTTCAGAGGTTTGCGCGTGCTTAGTTCGGTTATAGGCTCGTTATAGATCTCATAGTTTGTTTTATTGCATGTATAGAATTGAAATAGTATTTATACATGGTTTGTGCATGCATACGATTTGAAACAAGACGTATGCAGTAGGAATGTTTTGCTCAAATGGATAAATGTCGGTTAATGTATTAAGTGTAATATTACTTAATAAAATACCTAATGAGTTGTTTATGGAAACAACATTTTTACTTGCATGAGATTGCAAGTGTGTAAACGATATGTTTTATACTTTTGATCATTAAATTACAATCTAAAAACAATAAGTTAAGTCAGCATAAAACTTAACCGAACTATTGAACGCTTGTACGACGATACAAGCATATGTATATAAGTTGGTATATGAACTATGATTCGAAACAACAAAAAAGTTTTCAAGTATACGTTTGTAATATACTAAACAAGTAAACACACACGCTTGCACGAATTTATAAGTAGATACATATTCGATAAGTTGGATAATCACTTTCAAATCTAATTTTTGATACCTTTGGGTTAGAAAAAATAATGTTTTTATATAACATCAAAACACTTATATATCTTGTTTATTTTTATACTTTTTGGTTAGAAAAATTATACTTTTATAAAAGCTGGTCAACCAAACAATATTTTATAAAAACACTTTTGGTTATATGTGTCAAAACCTAAGGAACTCACCAACATTATTGTTGATGTATCTTTAAAAACATGTATTCTCAGGATCATAAGCAACTGGAAGAACACGCACACTGAAGACCTTTGATTTTTGCACTACATTTTGTAAACGTCAAATTGGTAGGCTTGTATCTTGTTCTGGTAATAGACAACGATGATGTAATTTCTATTTCGGTAATAATAGAAGTTATTATATTTTTGTAATGTTTAATGTATGCTCAATAACTGTGATCCAACGTTACGTCGCACAACCCGTCGTTTCCACTGCCGGCCGAGGGTGTGACATTATATACCAGTATAAAGACATTAAATGCCAACGAAATTGAAAGTCAAAAGTCCAAATCTAAATATTAAAATGGTATTCAGGTGTGAGGATCAAACTAAGTATACGACAAATAAAAAAGAATATTAGCGTAACATATTTACATTTTGTAACACCAGTTTTCAAGAATGGATCGGTTTATGGCAATAAGGAGTCAAAATCATGGTTTTTGGAGAAAACCAGGTGTCACAATGTGGATGGATGCAACCCAAGTCCATGATGTTTTAGGGTTTCCTTTGTATTTAAACCCCCATTAACTCGAATCTAGGGTTTGTTATCAGCCTCCATCACCCTCAAACCTCAAAAAACCCTCACCCTAATCTCTCATGGTGGTTCTTGGCTTATTTTGGTGGGTTTTGGTGCTCTTTGAAGGAAATAGAAGGAGAATTGGTGCAGGGATCAAGCAAGCAACATCTTCTCATCTTGGATATCACTTTTTGGACCACTTGTAAGGATTCAATCTTCTACTTTTATGGTTTATTCTCTTAGATCTAAGTTAGTATGGTCCCTTTTGATTCATGGTTTTGATTTAAGTGAATGGATGGAGTAAAGTTGGCAACTTTATGGTCCTCTATAGTCCTTAGAGCATCATTACTTATGGATCTAAGGATTGGTTGAGGATTGTGAGACTTGCATGAGTTTAAGGTCATTTTCTTGGATTTTTACCTAGGTTGGGTTGAGGACATGCATGGAGCGTGTATGTCTAGAAAGTTGTCATTTTTATGAACCAATGAAGTCCTTTAAAGCCTTTTGGAAAGTTAGAGTGGATGACTTAATGGATTAAGGACTCAATCTTCTAGGAAGTTGCCTCAAATAGTGGTCATGACGTGACATAGGGTATGTCACGACGTGACATTGGTGGATCCTTCATGTGTATTATCAAGTTGTGCTAACGACGTGAACAAGGAGGGTTCACCTCGTGAAGCTTGGTTAGTGGGTTGTCCGTGACCGAGTTGGCAGAGTTGGTGTGAGACGAGTTGGAATTAGGTTGAGTGCGTTCTCACGACGTGACCAAGGGATGGTCACGGTGTGAGGGTCAACTGTTAGTAATGTTATCTTTTACTTTGACTTTAACCGTTGACTTTTTGGCATGGTTGACATTTTGTCAAATTGTTGGATTGAAGGTATAGGCTAAGGTCGGACCGTGTATGATTTTATAGGTGTGTGTTGTAGAACTAGTTGCATGGCATCAAGCTATGGATTAGCTGATTGTGTGAGCTAGGTGAGTCTTTTCAATATAATGTGTAGGATGCTAGTAGTGTTTGTGTCTCTTTCATGTGTATGTTGGGTTGGGCCCATTTGTTATATGTTGGGTTGGGCCTATTTATTGTATATTGGGTTGGGCCCATTTATTATATGTTGGGTTGGGCCTATATATTATATGTTTGGTTAGGCCCATTTGTATGTACGTTAGGCTAGGCCCATTTACATGTTCGTATGGGCCCATTTGTATGGTATGTGGTATTTTGGGGAACTCACTAAGCTTTGTGCTTATGTTTTATGGTTTAAACATTTTCAGGTATCTCTAGTTCCAAAGGGAAGAGCACGTCTTGCTCGCACAACATCCCCTTGATTTTATTTTGCATTGTTATTGGTTTCACTCTGATGTTGAGAATATTTATACTCTGATTGGTTTGGAACAATTAGTTGTATCTTTTGGGCGTTTGAAAAAAGTGAAAATTTTACTATTATTTTTGGGACGTTACAAGTTGGTATGAGAGCCTTGGTTTGAGGGATTCGGGCACACTCTCAGGTGTGTCTGAACTCAAACTGAGTAATTGGTAATATTTTTGAAAGAAAAATAAAATTTCGAAAAATATAATTACAAAGAAAAGGGTGTGATGCGTGCAATCAGTGAAGCTTAAGTAAGTGATTCCCAAAATACTCATACATGTTGATATGTTATATGTTAAGGAATGTTTGCATGCTAGGATAGGGTAAGGATATCTTCAGGAATTGCATGATAGAATGACCTGATTTGTGATTCCTTGTAGCATAGAAGGAATTGGATGATATATCTTATTTGTAATCTATGTCAGTGAAATTTAGTGCTAAGTGTATATATATAAAAAAAATTGTATACGGTTAGGATCATATAGCCCTAGAATGACTGATTTAGTCTTATTTCCTGTTCCTCGTTTGGTTGTGGGCTTAGGGTAGAATCATTTATTCGACAATCTATTTGATCCCGCATTGTGTATTATTTTCATGCATAAGGCAACTGACATTGTTGGTGGAAGTTCCTAGCATCGTAGCAGCAAGTGGGTTGAGGATGTCCTTTGATTAGCGGGTAACCTATATAGTTCTACTTCTTGAATGTTGCTTGCTTTGTGCTTTGTAGGACTCATATTGATGTGAGTTAACTATTAAATGAATATTTTACATTACATGTTGCAAAGCTTAAATAATCTTAGAGTGATTGATTTGGCCCTATTGCGCAACTCTCGTTTGAGTCTAACTTTTGTAGGTTGAGTATTTTAGTCGAAAGATTATTTAATCTTTGTTGCATTTAATTGTATTCATGAATTAGTGAGCTGACAGTAGTTGGACGTTTTCAATAGCTGATGGTAGGGTGAGGTAGGGATCCTAGGAGAGCCTAGGAAGTGCTTTACAAAGAGTGGTGCGCTGTTTATCATGTTTTAGGAGTATCATGGTGAGAAGGTGACTTAGAGGATTCAAGATGATTATTGAGGAAAGTATGGATAGGTGTGGAAGGTAGTATGTTTTGATCGTTTTACTGATTGTTTTCAGTATGGTGATGAGCACTAGTGGAGGAGGTTCTGGTTCTGGTTTTGGTTCAAGTTCGGGTTCAGACTCTGTTGTTGAGCTGATTGATGAGGGGATATGCGAGTTCGTTACGCATGAGATAGCTCGCAATATTTTGGATGCGACCCTTGTGATGTTTGGTACCATCAAGGAGGGGATCATGGAGCAACTGGATGAGTGGGTTGGGTCTTTTCGTGTAGAGATTAAGGCTGGTAAGATCGGGGAATGAAGACCCTCTTTTCAGGAGTTCCATACTTACGGAGCCCCATAGTTCTTTAAGGAGAAGGACCCTACTTCGAGTAGGCGGTGGATTGCTGACATTGAGAATGCTCAACGAACTAGCTTCTTCCCTGATGGATCGAATGTGGGATTTGCATCATGCCTTCAGAGGTGTAACATCCAAGTTTTGGTATGATCCCTTTAAGTCCCTAATATAAAAATATCTTTTTTATTAGTCCCTTTGTTAGTACGTAGGGCGTACTCATTGAATATGCTTAGCGTACTAATCACAGTTTTGTCGCGGATCTTAACCAGGTATGATGGGCGTACGTGGTGTACTCATGGAGTACTCATGTCTAAAGCAAACCCTAGTTTTTAGGGTTTGCACCCTATTTAAGGACCTTAAGTCCCCCAAGTTCCTTGCCTTTTCAGCCTCCATTGCCCTTGAAGTGCAAATCTCAAACCCTAAGCCACCTTAGTGCATTTGTGAGCTTCTTGAGTGATTTTTGGTGTTCTTTAGAGATTTTGAAGAAGAAGGAAGCTTAAGAAGAAGCAAGGACATGGGAAGAGCTTGTAGATCTAGAAGTTTGGCACCATTTCTGACCCATAGGAGGTATAAAGCTCAAACCTTGATCATTTCATGCTTAGATCTAGTTTTAGGGTGGAAAATGTCATCTTTTGGTCCCATGTTTTGGATTCTTACAGTTAAGGAACTTCATACCATATGAGTTGTCCTTTTGAGCTCTTGGAAGTGTTTTGAGCCATAAAAATTGGATCTTGATGGTTAATCCTCAACCATGCTAGTGTTAGGGACCAACCAAGTGTGCTTATGGGATTGATTCATGTTTTGAGCCCCATCCTTATATGAAAAAGCATAAAGTTTGCAAGTTTATGGATTATGACGTTTCTAGGGGTCTGGGTCTAAGTTTTGGATGTAAGGTCTTAAGGGATTAAGACATGAAGCTAGGTTTGGGTTGGCAGACCAGTACGCCGTGCGTACACATGTGTACGCTGCACGTACTAGGTCAGCGCCTCAACCTTGGTCAACACCAGCGAACGTTGGGTGTATAAGCCAAGTATGTCGCGTATATATGATCTGTGGGCTTGGAGGATTTTGGGCTCATTGGGTGTTGGGCTTTAGACTTGAGAAAGTCGGGCCCCGGGCCCACCTAAGTGTGGCAAGTCCTTTTTGGGCCTAAGGCCATGTTTGGGGTCCTTGGGCCATAGTGGGCCTTAAAGTCCCTATGGTGGGCTTGGATGCCTTTTTGGGTTGTGTGGTTTTGGGCCTTGGAGAGAAGGAGGCCCAATAAGGCAAAGGTAAAGGAACCTTTTTTCCTTAAGTCAAGGACTAGGATTTTGGACCTTCGGGTTAGATTGTGACCAAATTTCTAATTAGGGTTTTGTGCTTGTGCGATAGGGAGAGGGGTTCACAAGTCATCCGTTGAGTGTTATTCAATACCCACAGTCTGAGGTGAGTCTTCCTTCGCAGTAGTCATGGGCCGAAGGCACCAAGGCCGGCCCACTAATTATGTTATAGCATGATGATTGTGTAACGCCCGTAGATCCAAGGCTAATCAATTTAGAGACGATAAGCACCAAAAGTGACTTTTTGATAGAATATTATTTAGAATGAATAATCTTAACTAAGTTTTAGTGGTCATGACAAGGGTTTCGGATATATAAAGAATGCCGAAATCCGAGTTATAACGAAGAAGTTATGACTTGTCGAAGTTTCGCGATAGAACCGTCACGACACAGCGCGATGTAAATAGTGAATTTACGATAGAGCGATATTTGGATTTAGCGATCTAAAAGAAAGTCGTATAATACGTTAAACCGAGAGTGTGCATGAAAATAACGCCCAAATCTGACTTCGTATGAGGAAGTTATGATTTTTCGAAGTTTCGGCTTAGCAGTGTACAGCCGAAGTTCGAATATGAGATCGAGCGATAATTAGCCGAAACAATCTAAACGAGAATAGAAGATCTCGTCGATAGTAGTCCAACGGTGAAAAGACAGACGAAAACGGACGTCGGACGAAGGTGTTATGATTTTCTAACGGAATTTTCCTGTCCCGGCCTACTAAAAATAATATAATAAAAATATAATAAAAATATAATAAAAATAAATTCAAAATTAGCCAACGAAGTCTAAAGGAGAGTTGTAGAGCATAATCTCACCTTCGCGTCGATATAAAGAACGTCAAAAACGGAGTTCGTATACGAAAGTTATGAATTTCTGAAGTTCGGGGCACGAAACTCCAAAACTGTCAGAGACCACGACGTGAAAATAGTGTTCACGACGTGAAATGTCTTCTGACGCCTCCTGGAGTCTGCCAGACCCAACTTGTGATGACGCATGCAGTGACGATCAAGCCCACGACGTGAAAAATACTCTTCACGACGTGAAAAACTGAATTTTCAGCCCTATAAATAGAAATCGAAGGCAACCGGTTTTGATTGCTAATTTCTCAACCTCTCTCCTACTCTACTCATCTTTAAGCCATCTTTTAGCCCCCCAAATCCCCGATATCATCCCCGATACCCAGTGCGAGTCCCGACGCCTCGAAGATCCCGAGAAGAAAAGAGTTTCAAGCCGAAGCTCTGCCCGTGAGGAGCCCGGTGTGTGAAGATACCCAGGTTTCATCGAAGAATACTACTTTACAAGCCGTAGTGCTGTCCGAGCATCGTCTAATCAAGTGAGTGTGTAGTTACTTTCTTCTAACACATAGATATGAAGTATTTGCTATGAAATACGTGTTATGTGTTTATATATTGTTTGTTTATTTGAGATGGATGTTGAATGAATGTTTTATACAGGTTTTTAAATGGTTTAAACTGTATATGTAATTTTTATCTACAAATATGTTGGGTAGAACATGGGTAGACGAAATAGTTGGTGTGTGACGAAAGATTAGTTTGAGGATGAGACGAAAAATGATATAGATCATGAGATGAGGGTGACAGGTGAAAAATGAGTGAAACCTTTACCCAAACGATGGCCCCGGTCATTCAGCAGAGTAAGGATGACAACCACAGACTATTCTAGACAGTCCAGTGGAACACTAGCTGGCTCGCAACTTGTAGGTGTTGTGAATGATGTGTTCACCGGTGTACTCTAAAAAAAACCCTGGCAGCTATGGACTTAGTGCCTTATATAAATACAATGGTAGCTATGGATTTAGTACTGTATAGATGAACCTTGGTGACTATGGAGTTAGCGCCTGTTAAGTGAACCTTGGTGACTATGGAGTTAGCGCCTGTTATGTGAACCTTGGTGACTATGGAGTTAGCGCCTGATAGCTATGGATTCTGTACCTGAGAGATAAACGTTGGTATCTATGGACTTAGTACCTGATAGATAAACTTTGGCAGCAATGGACTTCGTGCCAATTCCTTAGGTAAATCCTTAGGAATGAATGAATGAAGGATAGTTGATTCTTAGGGTAAAACCTTAAGAGTAAAGAAGATAATGGGGATGGGTAATTGGGTTGATTGTTTGATGATTAAATATAATAAATATAATATTGTGGGATGAAAACCCTATATGCTCACCAGGCTCCCAAGCCTGGCCCACTCAGTTTTCTTTGTATCACAGGTATCGATACGAATACATATTTCACTGAGAGATTAAAGGAGATGTAAATCATTAGTGAAAATAAATGTAAGTTCTGTTTATGCTTCTGGTCTGTATCGGAACATGACATCCCGAGATTTTGTTACATAATGAAAATACATTTCTTTAAAGAAATGATTTGATAAATATTTATTATATTTTGTTTTGGGGACAAATTCCGCAACACCTTTTGAAAGATTACTCTGATTTTATTTTAAAAAGCATAAACGAAATCGGTCTTTTCTGGCCGTGAAATGGGGGATGTCACAGATTGTCTTTGTGATAATTGTCAGTCTTTTCTATATTTGATTGATGATTCGATGATTACTATTATGATATTATGTGGTAGTAGTAGGGGTTGAAATAGACCCGTTATCAGGTTGAAATAGACCAAAGGGGTAGGCCAACACCCAAATATGCTTGGAAGTATCCGATTGAGATAGAACGAAGGGGTACGCCAACACCCATATATGCTTGGCAGTATCCGGTTGAAATAGACTGAAGGGGTAGTCTATCACCTAGATATGCTTGACAATATGTTTGTTTAGTGTGTGGTATGTTGGGGGAACTCACTAATCTTTGTGCTTACAATTTTCAGTTTCTGTTTTAGGTACTTCCAGTTCGAAGGGGAAGGACGCAGCTTGATCGCACCGCATCACTCCATGTTTTACAGCACTTAGTGATTTCGGTATTTGTACTATGATATTATGATACAATGTGACTCTTTTGAATACTTTGGTATCAGTTTCTTATTAATGGAAATAATTTAAAAACAAAATTGTTATCTGTATTTTTGGGATGTTACAAGTTGGTATCAGGGTCTTGGTTTGAGGGATTCGGGCATACTCTCAGGTGTGCCTGGACTCAAATCGAGGGTTTGGTATGTTTTTTCACAAAAAGAAACATTTAAATCTAAGGATTTTAACAAAAGACAAGGGGTGTGATGCGTGCAATCGTTCGAGCTCAAGTAAGTTTTCCCAAAATACACATACAAGTTATATGTTTTACGCTATGATATGAGAATCGCATACTAGATTAGGGGCTAAGGATCTGCTTAGGATTGCATGATAGAATGCTAGGAGAGATGCCTTTATGTGCCTATCTATATGAGCTTTTAGACTTTCACGCTAGTATCAGATCAGTTACTTGTTTAGATGGACTGTATAGGGTATGTTTTGAGTTGACTTGACTGATGCTTAAATGTTGCATGCTTTGTGGTTTAGTAAGTTCTGTTGGTACTAACTAACTAATGGATGAATGTATCGGGTTACATGTTACTGCGATTGGATAATTTTAGAAGGATAGATTTAAATCTATTACGCAGCTCTTGTTTGAGTCCAGCTGCTGTAGGGTGGAGCCTGTCTTTTGAAGAATTATCTGGTACTGGTAGTATGTAACTTTATTCATACAGTAGTTAGGTAGTACCTGTAGAAGTTCCTTCTGTAGCTGATAGCAGAGAAGGGTGAGGAAAGGAGTCTTAGGGAGTTCCTATGAGATGTTGGTGCGTAGGACGCCTTATAGTTGAGAGTGTATTAGTTGGTAATAGCAACTTGGAGGAGTTGGGGTAGTCCTTGAGGAGGGTATAGATAGGTGTGGAAGGTAGTATTGGGGCCGTACTGCTAAAAGCACAAGATCTATACCCGATGTCAGGAAGACCGCGATGAATCTGGGAAACTCGAGAGTGTGAGCCTTCTCATGTGTATGCTAATTGTTTATGTGGTTATGTTTCAGTATGGTGATGACACGTCATGGAGCAGGAGGTTCAAGATCTGGATCTGGTTTGAGCACGGGCTTCAGACGAATTGATGAGGGTTTACGAGAGTTCATTGCAACTGATATTACGAGATGCATCCTTGATGCGACCCCTGTGATGTTCGGGTCAATCAAGGAAGGTATCATGGAGTTGATGGAGGATCGTCTTCGGATCTTCAGGGCCGATTTGGCTTCTAGCCAGTCGGGGGCCCGTACACTTTCCTTCAAGGATTTTAGGGGATGTGGGGCACCAGATTTATTTGGGGTGAAGAACCCCATCGCAGCCAGGCGTTGGATAGCCAACATTAAGTGTGCTCAGATGACGAGCTTTTGCCCCGAGGGTTCGAAGTTCAGGTTCAATTCATGATGTTTGAGAGAGCGAGCCCAAGGTTTTTGGGAGGAGGTCAGCTATGCCTTGGGAGCCCCGGCCATTGAGGCCATGACCTGGCTAGACTTTGTGACCAGGTTCCAAGCAGAGTTTGCATCGGCTGTTGAAGTGCAGCAGCTAGCCAGGAATTTTATTGATATGAGGCGAACGACTAAGATTGTGGTGGAGATCACCGCCAAGTTTAGAGAGAGATCATTGTTGGTACCCCAGTCTGCAGCTGATAAGGAGATGATGAAGAACCGTTACCATGATATGTTGAGATCTGACATCAGGGAGTTTGTTAGTGTGACAACCCGAATCTTTTTCCGTTAATGTTAACCCGATTCCGTTAATAAATTTTGATTTTTTATTGAGTTCCGTCAAATTCCTTTGGGTTTGGAAAATCATTTAGTTATATAATTAAATTCTATATAAGAGTCGGAACCAAAATCACGCGAAAAACCCGAGTTTCCTTTGAAGAATCAATAGTTTTTGGCCTGAGAGGTGTTCACGGCCGTAAACTCATTTACGACCGTAAACCCGTTTACGGCCAGTGCCAGGTGGCCCCCCCACCACCGACCATACCCCCAGCCTATACATACGGGACTCCCACCTTCATTTGAACTTTCTTAGCCGAAAACTCTCTCATTCTCTCTCTCTCTCTCTCTACCTCTCAACCGTAAACATCAAATCACCCTCTTTTCTTCCGAAAATCATCAGAAATCACCTTTGGAAGTTGGTTTGGAGCAGCTAAAACACGTTTTTCATCGAATCCAACATCATTGTTCTTGAGTTTACGGCCGTACACCCTTCAAATCTTAAAATCTTCAAAAGCCGCAAACTGTTTACGGCCGTAAACCCTTCAAACCTTCATAGATTCTTCAAGAACACCGTTCACGGCCGTAAACCCTTCAAGTGGCTGTTCACGGCCGAGAACAGTTCACGGTCGGAAACCCTTCACGGCCGCAAACTCCTTCACACCGTGAATCTTGGCTGCAAACCCACTTTTCCGATTCAATCGAGTCCCGGTAACACTCCTAAACTGAAAGCAAGTGTTTTCCCAACACTATAAATAATGGTTTCGCTAATAAAATGCATATATGTATTAATTGTATTAGGATCCCGTTGAGTGCCTCATACATCAACCCGAGGGTCTTCACTCCCAGTTTTCGCTGTCCGACTATTCACACGACTAACAGTGAGTTCATACCCCTACGCTTTTACTATTTTCATGTTTTCAGGAGGGGAATACAAACCAAACACAAATGATTTTTTGAATTTATACAAAAAGGATTTCAATACCTTTAAAACTGATGCAATTAATACAATCATATAGTTTCTACATGTTTATAAAATATTTAGATATTTTATGTCTTTTGTAACATGCTGAGCATAAGGGACTTTTTCAAACTACAGTAAAAATTGCATAGTTTTCAGATCGATACATAAATCAAGTACATAACATACAGGCAAACTATAATAGGTATAGTTTGGGTCCTCAATACACAGTTTTACAAATTCAGAGTTTTACATGGAAAAACATATAAACTATGACAGATTTAGTTTATGATATACATTACTACAATTGGATTTCAAGAGTACTATATTAAGTAATTATTTAAGTATAATTATCTCCCTACAAAGTATACACATGGGTATAAATACAGTTGATCAATACAGAACCACACGTAAACTAGTTAATACATGATTGTGAGACAACACTTCAATTGTACCTTTCGAGGTACAGGTTAAATCCTATCATAGTATAACCAGAGTCTCCTGGAGGGAGAGCGCGAGATTTGTGAATAGATCTATTCGGGACTGACAATCCCACACCTGAACTGCTAGCTACAGTTAGGCAGGCATGCCTGGGGTGACAAATGGCATTTATCCGACACTTGAAGAACGTCGTAAAGGTCACTAGGTCATATCAAGCATGGTTATACGAACTCACAATAGTATAAACTAACCATTTGTTTATGGGATTCATTCCTTCATTTAGTTTTATTTTCAATTAATAGAACTAACATATATTACAACTGGAGGATTCCAGGGAATTCAAATACATGGTTTTACTTTAAGTAACACAACTACTATACATACTGGTGGTAGCAAGGTTTTTCATACATAACGTTCTACAATACAAAAGTTTTCGTACAAAACTAACATTTTTCCTATACTACAACAGGATACAGTAATAAATATTCATAGTTAATTCTATAATTCCTTAGTTTATGCATCAGGGTTATGTATGAAGAATATTCGATAGACTGTGGAATGTTTGGTTTCCGCCTCATTTCCTGTTCAATGTTTGGTTGTGAGCTTAGGGCAGATCCACATAATCAAGTGTCTATTCGATATTGTTTTATAGTGGCCAGTATGAACTAACTGGTCATAGAAGGAACTGGTATTATCATGCTTTTAATAAAGAAAATATTGGATTTTCTTGGAAACATACGAACATTTTCACAGACTCATCAACAGGTTTTCATTACAAAAACATTGCTTATGAACTCACCAGCTTTATGCTGATACTCTTTCAAAACTGCTTGTATTCTCAGGAAATCAGTAGACAGGTACCTCCTAAAGTTTTGAGAAGACGGAGCGTATAGAGTCACGTCTTCTACTTTTGTTTATGCTTTTGATGTATTAAAACAAGAATCAAACAGATGTAAATACCTTATATATATATATATATATATATATATATATATATATATATATATATATATTCAATGTAATGGTTGTGTTTACTGTGATTACTATGATGCAATTTTTGTGATATTACATATGACGTCATCCACCCCCGAACGTTTCCGCCTTTCCGGTTTCGGGGTGTCATAGATTTGGTATCAGAGCTATTGTTTATAGTGAACTAAGTATACCGAACCTTACATGGTATACAACTATAAACACTAAGGGGCCGAAGTGCTCTGAATTAAAAGTATAAATTTTAAAATATAAGTATTTTATAAGAAGTATACAAGTATACATACGTACCAGAAACAGTATCATAAGTAGAATAAAACAAAAGTATTTGGATGTTGGGCACTGCGGTTAAACCTTGCTAGTTATGTAATCATGTCTGGGATCAATATAGCATGATCAACTATATTTATTTGAGACATGACCAACATGTGTCTGGGAGTGATCGTGGTATTGCAGCAAGCCTAAAACTTACCAAGCTATATACATCAAGATATCGATAGAACAGAGCATACAACTTAAAATACTATAGGAGTATTTTAGATAGAGCTGAAGACAGTGTAGAGATTCATTCCAAGTGTTGCTACTTATTTCTTCTTAGCGATAGTTTACTTGCATTAGTAACCTTTCTTTGTTTATCGCTTAGTAGAACACCTTATCTATCAGGCTGAGATATATCTTGTTTCATATCTCTTGATTTAAAGATCTAGAGGACTTACCATCCTCTTCTTCCTGATTATATTTTTTTAGAACAAGATGCCTCCCAAAAATAGACCCAACAAGCAGAACAACAATCCTCCGCCGCCGCCACCTCCTCAGTTTGATCCTGTCGTATTCCAGGCAGCAGTTACAGCCGTTGTGGCTGCTGCAATGTCACATATAAATCTGGGCGGTACTGGTGGATCAGGAGGTGGATCTGATCCCCGCAACCATGACGGCGGTTAGGGACACCAAAAGGAGTGCTCCTATAAATATTTCATGAATGCGAAACCTAAATCTTTCGACGACAATGGAGGAGTCATTGCCCTAACCCGATGGTTCGAGAAGATCGAATCCATTTTCGAGATTTGTGCATGCTCTGAGGACAACAAAGTAAAGTTTGCCGCCTGCACCTTCACCGACAGAGCTCTGACCTGGTGGAATGGTGAGTCAAATCCCTAACTCTGCCGATAGCGAATGACATGGGTTGGGAAAGCTTAAAAGAGCTTATGCTTGCTGAGTACTGCCCAAGGGGTGAGATGCAGAAGTTGGAACACGAGCTCTGGAACCTGAAGATGAAGGGTTCCGACATTGCCGCTTACACAGCTAGATTCTGCGATCGGGCTCTTCTATGTCCGGGAATGGTCACCCCGGAAAGCAAGAAGATAGAAAGGTACATTTGGGGATTGACGCCCCAACTCAAGGAAATGTCTTGGCTGCTAATCCTTCTACTTTTGATAGCACCAAGTGCCTAACGCAGACCCTGATAGATCACGAGGTTGATCTTGATGAAGTGGCAGCCGCTCCCGAACCACCAAAGGCGAGTGGAGGGAGGAAGAAGTTTTGGAACAAGCGAAAGGGGCCGTCTTCACAGGAGCCCTCTAAGAAACAACATGTAGTGGCAGTTCATGCTGCTACCACTCCTGCCGTTACTCTTGGAGTTCAAGCACCTGCCAGTAGATATGCTGGTACTCTTCCAAGGTGTGACAAGTGCAACTTTCTTCATCATGGGCAGTGTCGAGAGATGTTGTGCAACAGCTGTGGCAAGAAGGGGCACACAACTCAATTTTGCAAAACACCGGTCCACCCAACCAATCAGGCTCCTGGAGCGGGCACTGGTCAAGCCTGTTATGGCTGTGGAGAGGTTGGGCACTTCAAGAGAAATTTCCCCAAGGGAACAACAGTTGGCAACACAGGGAGAGTGCTAGCGATGGGACATGAAGAGGCAGTTGCTGATCCTACCGTTGTTACGGGTACGTTCCTCCTCGACAACTCTTATGCATGCATTCTTTTCGATTCCGGTGCGGAGAGAAGTTTTTTTAGTCATTCATTTAAACACCTTCTCAAACATAAATCCCAACCTTTAACCGAAACATTTACCGTCGCGATGGCTAACAGAAAGAAAGAGAGCACTAACGACATATTCATATGTTGTACCCTTACCATAAACGACCATTCTTTCTCAATCAACCTTATGCCAGTTTCCATAAAAAGCTTCGATATCATCTTCGGCATGGATTTGTTGAGCCCCAATCGTGTTGATATCCTTTGTTATGAAAAATTCGTTCGTCTCAATCTGCCCTCTGGTGAAGCCCTCATAGTTTACGGTGATAAACTCAGCTCAAACCTTCATATCATTTCATGCATCAAAGCCCAGAAATATCTGCGGAAGGAGTGCCATGCATTCCTAGCCCATGTTGTTAACAAAAAGCAGGAAGTTAAGGACCTCGAGAGCATCCCCGAACTCTGCAACTTTCCTGATGTCTTCCCCAAACATCTTCCCGGAATCCCTCCCGAGCACCAAGTCGAGTTTCGTATCGACTTAATTCCCGGAGCTACTTCCGTAGCTAAATCCCCACACCGTCTAGCTCCGGCAGAAATGCAAGAATTATCTAGCCAGCTCAATGAGCTACTCAGCAAAAGATTCATAAGACCGAGTTCCTCACCCTGGGGAACCCCGGTCTTGTTTGTGAAGAAGAAAGATGGATCCTTTCGGATGTGCATAGATTATCGTGAGCTGAACAAGCTAACCATCAAGAACCGTTATCCCCTACCCAGAATCGATGACCTCTTCGATCAACTTCAAGGAGCTAGCTACTTCTGAAAGATAGACCTAAGATCATGGTACCATCAGTTGCGAGTTCATGAGAGTGACGTTCCCAAGACAGCATTCCGAACTCGCTATGGTTACTACGAGTTTGTAGTAATGCCCTTTGCTCTAACCAACGCACACGCTGTATTCATGGATCTGATGAATCGGGTGTGCCACCCTTTCCTGGACAAGTTCGTGATAGTGTTCATTGATGATATACTTGTCTATTCCCGAAGCGAAGAAGATCATAGACAACACTTGAGTCTAGTGCTAGAAACTCTAAGGGCGGAGAAGTTGTATGCAAAGTTCTCTAAGTGCGAATTCTGGATTCGAAAGGTAACTTGTTGGGTTTCGTATACTACAACATCCTATGGTGCACATACAACCCTAAATACCTTGGATCTATGTTTTCACTAATTATACATGCAAATGGTTTCCAAGGTATTAATCTTACAACTAGCATGCATTTAACATAAAAATATAATATACTAGTTAGCATGACATACCTTTTGATGGAGCTTGAATTCTTGGTGTATTTGGCCTTAAAGAGCTTAGCCCCAATAGTGTGGAAGCCTCAAATGGAATCACAACACACCATGGACAAAGGATGAACTTGAGAGAGAATTCGATGCACACAAAAGACACCATGAACTCTAAAAAGATACAAGTGGCGATTTTGGGCAATGAAGTATTTATTTATATGTGGGATTTCTAGGGTCATGGATATAACCCAAATCCATACCCATGGGTTTTATGATCCATGGTTCATGTGGCCCAACTCTTTATGTATCCATACATAAACTTGGTCCAACATGGATCATAAGCCCAACACATATAAATATAACTAATTATCATAATTAGTCCCCATAGATTTAATTAGTCTCTTTCGACCACTAAATTAATTCCAAATTAATTATTGATCAATACTAATTAAAACATATGATTTCATATTAATATATTATTACTTATAATATATTAATAAACCATAAATAACCTTCTCTCAAAAGTCCATCCTAACAAATTGTCCTGATGATATGCAACCTAAATGGACCATGCTACTCTCGGGTCGAATACATACCAATAATAGTTATGGGCTTAGACACCTAATCCAACAATCTCCCACTTGGATAAGTCTAAAACTATTATTCAAGTATGACTCCAAGATCCCGACTAGCAATCGTAGCTCTTAAAACCGCTGTCAAACTCTAAACAAATCAAATGACATGTCCATTAGATAAGGGATCATATATTCCTCCATTCTAGATATCATATGGACTGAGACATGGATTATAATCATTCTCTCTGTCCATTTGTTGTTTCCCGATTTCCGATTTATGACGACTGACTAATTGAACAAATCAAATCAGTCCAGGCCCGGCCGAGCACTTACGTTTGTTATCACCAAATCATCGAGGGGCCCACAGATATCGCTTTAATCCCAAAGGTAAAAGGAATGGATAAACTTCGACTCATATGGTTTGTTCTACTACTTGTTGAATCATACACAAAGGCACGTTTTATAACATCGAGTTACCAAATGCGTTTTCGTGCAATCAATGTACAACCAACTCATAGTAACAACTCATATCTCTAGGTTTGAAGAATATAAGATATTATCGTCTCATGATCACTCGTGATAAAATCCATGAAGTGATTCCAATGAGCGCGGGTTGAATCCAATACTCAGAACTTATGAGCACTCATGAGTGTTGTAGCCCTTTATCCAACATCTTAGACCTCTACAAGCCAACCCATGACAGTCTTGATTCATATCTACTTCCAACATATGACCGACTGTGGATGGTTTGAATAACTTAGTCGTCCAGTACAATGACCTAGTTATTCTGGAAGTTAAAACATGCAAAATGAAACACAAGAATAATCGAATCTAATATGGTATCAAAACCTATGAACATAAATAAAACACCTTTTATTTATCACCATATGATTACACATTATTCATTGTATACTGTTTCATCTATCAACTTTATTCTTGAATTTAAAACAATAGTTGTCCCATGCTCCAAGCATGTACACTATGTTTTCTAAACACTAGTCATGTCATACACCAAGTATGCATACTATGTTTGTCTATGATCTTTACTTTGTGAAATAGATCAATTGAACATAACTCCAATGATCCTCTTTTCACAGTCCCAAATCCTTACTGCAAATGCAAGAATTCCAAACTGATGCCATTTACTGAAATCTGTTAGATTCTAAACTTATATGCATTGATCCTCTTGTAATGGTTATGCACAAAGCCAGAAAGACTCGACAACAACCATTACAGAGCATTCCAAAGGAGATCAACTCCTTGGAAACATCCTTCTTGCATTAAGTTTCCTAATTTTACACAGATTGAATAATTTCTAACTTTGAAACATTTCCATATTCCATTTTGACTATCACTTCTGAACAAGAGTTGCCTCCTTACAGATTATGTCAATATAGTCCTTCCAGAATGATCACTATACTTCCAACTGTCCTTGAGAAACCAATCTTTGGTAAACCTTAGATTGTCCTCGACAATTGTTTAATCTTTTTAGTCATATCCAATTCTAGACCTTTTCCCTTCTTAATGCCCCATGCATTTGGAAAATTTTAGAAAGGATGAATATAGCACATGTAATCGATCCTATATCCGAAGCATATGGGACACGATTCATGATGTCTCACATAAAGACTAAACCAGTCTTTTGCTATAACATTTCCATTTCTATTTGCCAAGTTCTCATAATTCAGATTATGAAAAGGGATGTCGTAATCATAATAGAATTTTAGAACGCAAATAATGGACCCATATACAGAATTTCCTTATGTTGAGCCATTCCAACATGAAATTCATATATATATCCTTGACTAAATACGATTAAAAGCTCAATCTAAGCTTTTAGATTTGAGATGAAGTATAATTTCCTCTCCCTTAATTATAGCAAAACAACTCTTTCCCAATTGAAACCTTTTGTTTTCTATAATTAACATTGCTAACGTGCAATACTTATCATAATTATCATGCTCCCACTAACATGATGATTATTAGCATAACACTTATGCTCCCACTAGCTTTGACATGTACTCAGAAATTAGCTGGACTTCTAGAAATCAATACTTTATTGACTTTCTTACCAAAGTTCAGATTTCTGATACTAGATTGCTTTGATAAAACTTTATCAATATCATACACCTTATCTTAGATAGCTCACAGGTGTGTCTAAACAATTTTAAGAACTATGAAAAGGGATGTCGTAATCATAGTCTCGATTGTTTAGACCTCTGCCACTTCTCACAAGTCCATGTTAGTGTGTCGGTTAACCACACACGCTCCACTAACGACTTTGAGAATGCAAATGTCACAATTGCTATCTACTAAAAATCTACTTAGTGAAAGCGTTTCCTCACCATCATTTTCATGAATCGGAGAGAAACCTTATGACACTTAGATTTTATGGTGTATGAGTTCCTATCCATATGAATTTTGTCAAAGCCATAATCACAAGAAAAGGTTAGTGACACTTCCAAATTCATATGGATTGAACTTGTGCAGTCTTAACTTCTTGCCTCCTGGCAGCCTAAGGGCCTGCCATTGCTTCCAAGTAGTTATGCAATCAATTGAGAAGTTTCAGAAATCCTATGCAAAGCCAACTTTAACTGGAATGGGCACAGAAATGTCAACACGATAGGTTATAAACCTCAAGTCGTGTTCTAGTGAAGAACTATAGGTTTTCTCCTTGATTGGTTCTTGAAACTTTCAAGACCTTTAAGACTCCCACTGTCCACTTGACATATAAGACTCTCTTGTCAAGAACTATTCCTTGATAAAACAAATATTCAAGGGATAGTACGGATTCTTATCTAGACTAACACTTCACACAATTGGCCTAAGTTGGTCTCTGTTTTATCCAAAACATCACAACTTACCAATTTTAAATGTACAAGAGTAGAAAACATTTTACTCTTACATTTGACTAGTGTTAATAAACCTTTTTTAAGATGTGCCACTCAAGTTACAATCTTGGAGTATGACTCTAAGACTTTGTTTTTAGAACGAAGTATGACTCATCTTCTTGATTTAACCATTCCAACAATTCATGTCTCCTCTTCTCAACCATAACAATGCACTAAGATGTCTTTAGAGGATTAATTGTGATATGGTATCTTAATCATTAAGATGATCATAAAACATGATACTAAAGTACTCTCCCATCTTTTCAGATTTGAGAAACTTTTATCTTTCTGCCTAATTTGATTCTTCTCATTTGTTCTGCCATACATCGAATATTTTCCAATGTTTCAGAATTATACTTAAACTTGTAAGTATAACCATATTTACTAAACTTTAGTAAATCATGACGAATAGTCTTATCGATCTTTGTGGTGGACTTGACCAGTGCACACGAATGTGTACTCAATCCCTTAGCCCTTTCACTTGCCTTAATTTTTCAAAGCTGAAAATTCTCATTCATCATACAACTTGCATGATTCCAAGTTTCGGTCCAATTGAAACTTGGGTGATGAGAATCTTTCCTTATTTGGTAAATATGACACTACCACATCCGAAAGAATCAAATCCATTTTCCAATATTGCTATCAATGGAATCATATAAACAACCATTTTTCACAAATGCCATTGTAAGGATATTTGAAATAAAATAAAACCTTATCTTTTATTTAAAACTTGCGGAAAAACTTATCCTTACAATGCAAATGCATATAAAAAATTTGTTGTTATCTATTCCTAAGCAATATATCATAACTCTTAAGCAACAACTCACAATTCTGATCACCGAACCATGCGATCGAAATCCATCTTCACGATCAGAATCAGCATATACTTCCTTTAAGCTTCCTCTCTTTGATTCTACAAAACATCAAAATGTGATCTGGTCACACCATGTATAAGAATCTCAAATAGGAACTTAATAGAGTTAGATAGCGCACTTTACCCGAAGTAGAGTCAAACTCTTTGACTTTACCAACCTTATGATTGTTCAGGTAAATTAGGCAGCTTCGCAACCAATGCCCTATCCTTTGGCAATAAAAGGTTTGGGAAGTTGATCTTCTAATCAAATTCGCTTTACTAGTCCTCAAATCATTTCCTGATTCAGCAGCACCAAGCAAATAGGTAAGATCATTAAGGGTCAAGTCATGGTCTGTCACATAGTAGTCCCAAAAGAACTCACTATGTGACTTAGAAAGTGATTGAACATCTAACTTTCTCAAGACTTTGACACCCAACTCTCCCGGCTTGTCAACATGTGACTTCATCTCCAAGATTTGATCACACATAGACCTTTCTTGCCAATAGGGCTTGAGTGACCTTGAACTTGTGGGTTAGGGAGAATAATTGGAGGGGGGGTGGAGGAAGTGAAATTCCAAGAGATTTGGGTAGATCATAGATGTCTAAACTAGATATCTAAAATGGGAGATATTCAAGTTAGTTGATTTTTAAGTCCTTAATATAACACCCAATATGAAATATTAAGGCTAGGACCCAACACAATACTTTTATAACTTGGAAGAGGGATGCCGTAATCCAAGCTATAAGATATTTGAAGGTAGGTGAATGACGATTCACCAATTTCCACCATGAAAAACGAAATAATTTATTAGGTTTTAATTGGATTTGAAACTCCTAGATCTTTTGAGATTCATTGAACTTTTCAATGGCATGTTTCAATCTCGATTGTGCCCTCTCAAACTTTGTGACTGGGATGCCGAGGATCACAAAACAAGGTGTGAATAACCATGCAAATTCACTTGGTACCCTTAATATTATCACCTAATCGATGTGCCGGTTACCCACACGCGCTCCACCGATCTATGATAAACATTAAGTCACCCTTTGTTATCCTTACTAGTCCAAGTTAGTGTGCCGGTTACCCACACACGCTCCACCAACGACTTGGTAAGGTACAAAGTGTGAATTGCATGGGTTAGCACCAAATTCACATTTTCCTAAGTAACTAAGATTGGGTATTTATAAAAGGTTTAGTTACTTAGTATTTATCATTAATACTTTTAATGAAGGGAGAATTATAGTCCTTGTCCTACCCGTTCGGCTAACGACCCTCCACCGGTCAAGGAAGCGGTGGGTGAGAGTGGACACCCATTAAACTGCCATTTTATAGGCAGTAACCTTATACCCCCCTTATAGACCGACTTCGTGAATGAGGCCTACTAACGGTAAGACTGACTTTGTTCTTATACATATATATATATATATATATATATATATATATATATATATATATAAGTATTAACTATTAATATTATAATAGTATAAGGGTGTATTTTAAACATTTAAAATACTTGGTGGTTTAATCTATTAATTAAACTATACTCTTAATTTAATTAAACTTAAACCATATCTTTATGGAATTATTAACTCTTTTAATTAGACACTTTAATTAATTTAATGAAGTCCATAAAGTTTGAACTTTAACTTTTAAAATTCTTGGGTTTGGAATTAAAGTGTATATGGGGTTTGACTTTACAAATTCCAAAACTTGAGGAGAAGTTTTGAACAATTCAAAAAACTTATGGTTTCCATAACTTATGAATTTTAAAGTGGTTTAATGGAAAAAACCCTTCAAGTTCCATAACTTGTAGACAAGTTATGGAAGACTTTCAAAGCATTAAAAAACGTGACTCTTCATTTTTTCATAACTTATGGAAATTTTATGAGTTTTAAAATTCATAAATGTGACTTTTCATGTAACTTGAGGAGAAGTTACAAAAACACATATTATGAACAACTTCAAGATTAATTTGGATTGAAAACAACTATCTCATAATTTTTCCTATTAATCTAAACAAACTCATAAACATGAACATTCATAATCAACATTTTTCACGCATCATATAAACATGTATAAAACTTGAAACTTTGATTATTATCATTTATTTGGATGAGAATAAACATTACCATAGTATCAAAAAACAAATTTTATGAACAAAAACACTTTGCGGTAATGATTCTAATCCAAAACAGGCCAAAAAACTCGAAGATAAGTTGTCAGGGGGTCCAACTCGTCGAGTGCATGAACCAACTCGACGAGTAGGATGAATTTGTTCATGGACTCGTCGAGTCTATCACTGGACTCGTCGAGTCTGCTGTCCCGACAGCAAAAAATTCAATTTTTTTCAGTTTTTTTCAGCAACTTACATAAAGTATAATTGAAAACAACCCATGGCTCTGATAGCACTGTTGGGTTTTCGTATACTACAACATCCTATGGTGCACATACAACCCTAAATACCTTGGATCTATGTTTTCACTAATTATACATGCAAATGGTTTCCAAGGTATTAATCTTACAACTAGCATGCATTTAACATAAAAATATAATATACTAGTTAGCATGACATACCTTTTGATGGAGCTTGAATTCTTGGTGTATTTGGCCTTAAAGAGCTTAGCCCCAATAGTGTGGAAGCCTCAAATGGAATCACAACACACCATGGACAAAGGATGAACTTGAGAGAGAATTCGATGCACACAAAAGACACCATGAACTCTAAAAAGATACAAGTGGCGATTTTGGGCAATGAAGTATCTATTTATATGTGGGATTTATAGGGTCATGGATATAACCCAAATCCATACCCATGGGTTTTATGATCCATGGTTCATGTGGCCCAACTCTTTATGTATCCATACATAAACTTGGTCCAACATGGATCATAAGCCCAACACATATAAATATAACTAATTATCATAATTAGTCCCCATAGATTTAATTAGTCTCTTTCGACCACTAAATTAATTCCAAATTAATTATTGATCAATACTAATTAAAGCATATGATTTCATATTAATATATTATTACTTATAATATATTAATAAACCATAAATAACCTTCTCTCAAAAGTCCATCCTAACAAATTGTCCTGATGATATGCAACCCAAATGGACCATGCTACTCTCGGGTCGAATACATACCAATAATAGTTATGGGCTTAGACACCTAATCCAACATAACTTTCCTTGGTCACGTGGTTAGAGAGGAAGGCATACACGTGGACCCTTCCAAAATCAACGCGATTGAGAATTGGTCAGCACCAAAGATGCCCACAGAAATCCGTCAATTCTTGGGTCTCGCTGGCTATTATCGCAGATTTATCCAGAACTTCTCCAGGATTGCTAAGCCCTTAACCACCCTGACTCAGAAAGGTGTAACCTTTAGTTGGGGAGAAAAACAATACACTACGTTCCAAACATTGAAGCAGGCCCTATGTAGCGCACCTATCTTGTCTCTTCCTGAAGGAACGGAAGACTTCGTTGTCTACTGCGATGCATCTAATCAGGGTCTAGGCTGTGTGCTCATGCAACGAGGAAAGGTTATTGCCTAGGCCTCGAGACAGTTGAAGGTACATGAAGTTAATTATACAACTCACGATCTAGAGTTGGGACCAGTAGTGTTTTCCTTAAAGATTTGGAGACATTATCTATACGGAACCAAGTGTACTGTCTTCACCGACCATAAGAGCCTACAACATATCTTCGACCAGAAAGAACTGAACATGAGGCAACGACGATGGGTAGAGTTGCTCAGTGATTATGAGTGCGAAATACGCTATCATCCCGGCAAGGCCAATGTGGTAGCTGATGCCCTCAGCCGGAAAGAGTATTCAGGTCGTAGAGTGAAGGCACTGACCATAACCATCCATTCCCATCTATCCGCTCAAATCAGAGAGGCTCAGCTGGAAGCCTTAAAACCAGAGAACATATCGGATGAAGCCTTGAGGGGAATGGAAAATAACTTAGAGGTCAAGGGAGACGGAGTTTACTATTTCATGAACCGAATCTGGACCCCGTAGTACGGCGGTTACATGGAGGTTGTCATGAACGAAGCTCACAAGACTAGATACTCCGTTCACCCAGGATCAGTTAAGATGTATTTGGATCTCAAACAACTCTATTGGTGGCCGAACATGAAAGCAGAGATCGCTACCTTCGTGGGCAAGTGTCTGACTTGCGCCAATGTGGAATATCAAAAGCCCTCAGGTCTACTTCAGCAGCCAGAAATACCTAAGTGGAAATGGGAAAGGATTATGATGGATTTCATCACTAAGTTGCCCAAGTCTCCGAGTGGGCACGACACCATCTGGGTAATTGTCGATCGATTGACTAAATCCGCCCATTTCCTGCCAATCAAAGAAAATTCAAGATGGAGAGACTGACACGAATCTACATTCGAGAGATAGTTCGCCTTCATGGTGTGCCTGTATCTATTATCTCCGATCAAGATAGCAGGTTTACCTCGAGATTTTGGTAGTCACTGCAGAAGGTTCTTGGAACTAAGCTGGATATGAGCACAACTTACCATCCACAGACAGATGGGCAGAGTGAGAGAACCATTCAAACATTGGAAGACATGTTGAGAGCCTGCGTCATCGACTTTGGCACGTCGTGGGACACACATTTTCCCTTGTTCGAATTTTCCTACAACAACAGCTACCTTACCAGCATCAAGTCTGCGCCGTTCGAAGCCCTCTATGGCCGTAAGTGTAGATCCCCTCTGTGCTGGGCTGAGGTGGGTGACACGCAGCTAAGTAAGGGTCAAGTCCCCGATAACACTCTCACTGGCCCAGAAATCATCCGAGAAACTACTGAAAAGATCATACAAATCCGGGAACGACTAAAAGCTTCAAGATATAGAAAAAAGAGCTACGCTGATAAGCGACGAAAATCCTTGGAGTTCCAGGTTGGTGACCGTGTTCTATTGATGGTATCACCCTGGAAGGGCATGATACGCTTCGGAAAGCGTGGAAAGCTGAATCCGAGATACATTAGACAATTCGAGATCCTCGCTAGGATTGGTCCCGTAGCATACAAACTTCGTCTACCCCAGGAACTAAGCAACATTCATCCTGTCTTCCACGTCTCGAATCTTAAAAAGTGTTTATCCGAAGAAACCCTTATGATTCCTCTTGATGAGATCGAGATCAACGAGAACCTCAATTTCATGGAAGAACCAGTCGAAATCATGGATCGGGAAGTCAAAAGAACGAAACAAAGTCGCATACCGATAGTGAAGGTCCGCTGGAATGCCAAGCGAGGACCTGAATTCACTTGGGAGCGCGAAGATTCAATGCAACGGAAGTATCCCCATCTCTTTCTGAGTCCATGATTTGTATTCTATGTTTGAATTTCGGGATGAAATTCCCTCTATCGGGGGGGGATGATGTGACAACCCGAATCTTTTTCTGTTAATGTTAACCCGATTTCGTTAATAAAATTTGAATTTTTATTGAGTTCCGTCAAATTCCTTTGGGTTTGGAAAATCATTTAGTTATATAATTAAATTCTATATAAGAGTCGGAACCAAAATCACGCGAAAAACCCGAGTTTCCTTTGAAGAATCAATAGTTTTCGGCCTGAGAGGTGTTCACAGTCGTAAACCCGTTTACGGCCACTGCTAGGTGGCCCCCACCACCGACCATACCCCCAGCCTATATATACGGGACTCCCACCTTCATTTGAACTATCTTAGCCGAATACTCTCTCATTCTCTCTCTCTACCTATCAACCGTAAACATCAAAACACCCTCTTTTCTTTCGAAAATCATCAGAAATCACCTTTGGAAGTTGGTTTGGAGCAGCTAAAACACGTTTTTCATCGAATCCAACATCATTGTTCTTGAGTTTAAGGCCATACACCCTTCAAATCTTAAAATCTTCAAAAGCCGTAAACTGTTTACAACCGTAAACCATTCAAATCTTCATAGATTCTTCAAGAACACCGTTCACGGCCGTAAACCCTTCAAGGGGCTGTTCACGGCCGAGAACAGTTCACGGCTGCAAACTCCTTCACAATGTGAATCTTGGCTGCAAACCCACTTTTCCGATTCAATCGAGTCCCGGTAACACTCCTAAACTGAAAGCAAGTGTTTTCCCAAATAATGGTTTCGCTAATAAAATACATATATGTATTAATTGTATTAGGATCCCGTTGAGTGCCGCATACATCAACTCGAGGGTCTTCACTCCCAGTTTTCGCTGTCCGACTATTCACACGACTAACAGTGAGTTGATACCCCTACGCTTTTACTATTTTCATGTTTTCAGGAGGGGAATACAAACCAAACACAAATGATTTTGTGAATTTATACAAAAAGGATTTCAATACCTTTAAAACTGATGCAATTAATACAATCATATGGTTTCTACAAGTTTATAAAATATTTAGATATTTTATCCCTTTTGTAACATGTTGAGCATAAGGGACTTTTTCAAACTACAGTCAAAATTGCATAGTTTTCAGATCGGTACATAAATCAAGTACATAACATACAGGCAAACTATAATACGTATAGTTTGGGTCCTCAGTACACAGTTTTACAAATTCAGAGTTTTACATGGAAAAATATATAAACTATGACAGATTTAGTTTATGATATACATTACTACAATTGGATTTCAAGAGTACAATATTAAGTAATTATTTAAGTATAATTATTTCCCTACAAAGTATACACACGGGTATAAATACAGTTGATCAATACAGAACCACACGTAAACTAGTTAATACATGATTGTGAGACAACACTTCAATTGTACCTTTCGAGGTACAGGTTAAATCCTATCATAGTATAACCAGAGTCTCCTGGAGGGAGAGCGCGAGATTTGTGAATAGATCTATTCGGGACTGACAATCCCACACCTGAACTTCTAGCTACAGTTAGGCAGGCATGCCTGGGGTGACAAACATCATTTATCCGACACTTGAAGAACGTCGTAAAGGTCACTAGGTCATATCAAGCATGGTTATATGAAGTCACAATAGTATAAACTAACCATTTGTTTACGGGATTCATTCATTCATTTAGTTTTATTTTCAATTAATAGAACTAACATATATTACAACTGGAGGATCCTAGGGAATTCAAATACATGGTTTTACTTTAAGTAACACAACTACTATACATACTGGTGGTAGCCAGGTTTTTCATACAGAACGTTCTACACAAAAGTTTTGGTACAAAACACACTATACAATACATCTGGTAGTAACCAAGCATACAAACTAACATTTTTCCTATACTACAACAGGATATAGTAACAAATATTCATAGTTAATTCTATAATTCCTTAGTTTATGCATCAGGGTTATGTATGAAGAATATTCGATAGACTGTGGAATGTGTGGTTTCCGCCTCATTTCATGTTCCTTGTTTGGTTGTGGGCTTAGGGCAGATCCACATAATCAACTGGCTATTTGATATTGGTTTATACATGGCCAGTATGAACTAAGTAGTCATAGAAGGAACTGGTATTATCATGCTTTTACTAAAGAAAATATTGGATTTTCTTGGAAACATACGAACATTTTCACAGACTCATCAACAGGTTTTCATTACAAAAACATTGCTTATGAACTCACCAGCTTTATGCTGATACTCTTTCTAAACTGCTTGTATTCTCAGGAAATCAGTAGACATGTACCTCCTTAAGTTTTGAGAAGACGGAGCGTATAGAGTCACGTCTTCTACTTTTGTTTATGCTTTTGATGTATAAAAACAAGAATCAAACAGATGTAAATAACTTTATATATATATATATATATATATATATATATATATATATATATATATATATATATATATATATATATATATATATTCAATGTAATGGTTGTGTTTACTGTGATTACTATGATGCAATTGTTGTGATATTACATATGATGTCATCCACCCCCGAACATTTCCGCTGTTCCGGTTTGGGGGTGTGACAGTTAGCTTTTCTGCCTGCCCGATACTGGATGATATGATAGCCAGGGCACGAGAGCGATAGATTGACCTCGATCACATAGGGAAGAGGCAGGTGGAGTTCTGGATTGATTTGGTTATTGGTACGGCTCCGCTAGCCAAGGCACCATATCGATTAGCTCCACCAAAGATGCAGGAGTTGTCTACACAGCTGCGGGAGCTGTTAGACAAGGGATTCATCCGACCGAGTAGTTCGCCTTGGGGTACACCGATCATGTTTGTGAAGAAGATGGACGGGTCGCATCGGATGGGTATTGACTACCAGGAGTTGAATAAGCTAAAGGTGAAGAAACGTTATCCACTCACAAGGATTGATGATTTGTTTGACCAACTTTAGGGTGCCTCTTGGTTTTCCAAGATTGATCAACGTTCAGGTTATCATCAGATGAGGGTCAAAGAGATGATGTGTAGAAGATGGCCCTCCAGACTCACTATGGTCATTACGAGTTCGTGGTGATGCCCTTCGGGCTCACCAATGCTCCAACCGCGTTCATGGATGTCATAAACCACGTGTGTCGACCGATGCTGGATCGGTCCGTGATTGTATTCATTAATGACATCCTGGTCTATTCCAAGACCTAGGAACAGCATAAGGTGCACTTCCGAGAGGTGTCGGAGACCCTGAGGAGGGAGAGATTGTATGCGAAGTACTCCAAGTGTGGGTGCTGGTTGCGCGAGGTGCAATTTCTTGGGGCACCTTGTCAACCAGAATGGTATTATGGTCAATCTGGCCAAGGTTGATGCTTTGATGACGTGGGAAGTTCCGAGGTCTCCATCCGAGATTCAGAGTTTCCTTGGTTTAGCTGGATATATCAGAGATTTATTTAGAATTTCTCCCAGGTAGCGGTTCCTCTAGCCCGACTGAGGAAGAAGACATCCACTTTTCGTTGGGGGCCTGAGCAGCAGACAACATTTGAGACTCTATGACAGAGGTTATGCGAGCCATCGATTTTGACCCTGCCAGAGGGTGTTGAGGATTTTTTGGTCTATTGTGATGCGTCTATCACGGGGTTGGGCGTGGTTTTGATGCAGAGGCGTCGTGTTAATGCTTATGCGTCAAGGCAGTTGAAGCCTCATGAGGCGAACTATCCAACGCACGATTTGGAGCTGGGGTTGTGGTTTTCATCCTCAAGATTTTGCGATATTACCTTTATGGGGTTTGCTGTACTATTTACACCGATCACAAGAGCCTGAGGTACTTGATAGATTAGTCAAATGTGAACATGAGGTAACGTCGGTAGTTGGATATGGTGAAGGATTATGATTGCGAGATCCTTTACCACCCGGGGAAGGCCAATGTGGTGGCCGATGCTCTTAGTTGCAAGGTAGTCACGACTCCGATCAAGGATATCTGTCTGAGGATGACAGTGATTACTCCTCTTCTGGAGCAGATTCGGGAGGCTCAGATTGAGGGTATAAAGGAGGAGCACCATAACAGTGAGTGCAATGTGGGTCAGGTGGCTTCATTCGAATATGATAGACGGGGATTATTGAATCTCCATCGGAGAGTGTGGGTTCCTTACTGCGATGGTGTGTGGCAATTCTTATGGAGGAGGCACACAAGTCAAGATTCTCTATTCATCCCGGAGCAACGAAGATGTATAGGGATCTTCGTCCTGATTATTGATGGCCCTGCATGAAGCGAGATGTAGCTGGTACGTGGAGAGGTGCTTGACTTGCAGGAAAGTCAAGTCCGGGCACCAGCGACCTCACGGAAAGGTGCAGCCGTTGCAGATTCCTGTATGGAAATGGGAGGATATTACCATGGATTTCATCACAAAGTTGCCTCGGACTGCATGCGGGGTGGATTCGATTTAGGTCATCGTGGATCGGTTGACCAAGAGCGTGCATTTCATCGCGATTCAGGAGAGTATTTCTGCGGAGGTTGTAGCATGGCATGGGGGTGCCGGTTTCTGTGGTTTCTGACAGGGATGACCGGTTTACTTCCAAATTTTGGAAGAGATTTCACGACGAGTTGTGTACGCGTCTTCATTTTAGCACAACCTTTCACCCGAAGATGGACGGTCAGAGCGAGCGGACCATCCAGACATTGGAGGATATTCTGTGGGCGTGCGTTTTAGAATTTGGTGGTAGCTGGGATACGTATCTTCCGTTAGCAGAATTTTCATATAGCAATAGCTACCACACCAATATCGATCGACCTCCTTTTGAGATGCTCTATGGGAGGAAATCCAAGACCCCGATATGTTGGGGCGAGGTCAGTCATCGAGTTATGGGGAGTACCGAGGTGGGACTCAAGACGACTGAGCTGATTCAGCAGGTTCATTGTAGGCTTCAGACAGCTCAGAGTCGACATAAAAGCTATGCCGACAAGCGCCGGCAAGACTTGGAGTTTCATGTTGGGGATATGGTTCTCTTGAAGGTGTCACCTTGGAAAGATGTCATTCGATTCAGGAAGCGGAGCAAGCTGGTCCCCAGGTATATCGGTCCTTTCAGGGTCATAGCCCGGGTGGGCAGGGTGGCGTATCGACTGGACCTTCCGGGGGAGCTTAGTTAGATTCACAGTACTTTTCATGACTCGCAACTGCTGAAATGTTTGGCTGATGATTCCGCAGTGGTTCCATCGGAGGACATTCAAGTGGATGACCTCCTCAACTACATTGAGAGACCTGTAGCGATCGTTTATAGGAAGACGAAAACCTTGCGGAACAAGGTTGTCGATCTGGTTAAGGTGCAATGGCAGCACCGTAAGGGTTTTGAGTGTAACACTTTCATTTGGTAAGTTTCGCATTTAACCTCTTTTATCTACAAGGTTTTCAATTTGGTCCTTAAGCTAGTATGCGGGGCACACTAGGTGGTACGCTTAGCGTACTATCCTGATTCATGATCGAGGATTCAATCCACATACGCTGGGCGTACGTGGAGTACACACGACGTATATGAGAATTTATGAAACCCTAATTTTTAGGGTATTCACCCTATTTAAACCTTATGATAGCCTCATTTGGTCATGTTTAGCCAACCTCCACCCTCCTTTGTCCAAAAATCGAAACCCTAGTGTGTCTTTGTGAGTTTTGAGCCTTAAAGAGTGTTTGTTGGTGATTTGTGAAGGAGAAGAAGAAGAGGACCATTTAGAGAAGTGTCTTGAGCTTGAAGATCTAGGGTTATCTCATCATTTGCAATCTTTTTGAGGTAAAAATCTCACGTCTTGATGATCCATGATGCAAGAGCTAGTTATGTTGTAATTTTATGCCTTTTTAGTCCTTGGAGTGGTTGATGAGCTTCTTGACTCACTCCAAAAGTTATGGTGTTAGATCTAGGCTTCTTTTGTTCCCTTTATTCATAAAATGCAAGCTTTATGATGTCTCTTGGACCATGCATGTGTTAAGACCATGGTTAAGTCCTTTTTGAGCTCTTGAGTCTCATTAAGACAAGCATGTATGTAAACTTTCCAACTTTACGTGAAAAGTCGCCCTAAGGAATTATATCTGAGAGTTTGGCCAAAAGTCTCAATGGATTAAGTGCTTAATGAAGTGGGGTGGTCAACTAGGGAGTACGTTGCGTGTACTAGCCCCAAAGGGAGTACGCTAAGTGTACGATCTAAGTATGCCCTACGTACTCAGCAGGTGTGCTTCAGATTTTGGGCTTCTTGGTTTTGGTCCATATTTGGACATTAGGAGATTAGGGCCTTGTTGGGCCATCAGATTTCTATTTTGGGCTGATGTCATTATATTGGATTCTTTTGGTTGAAGGCCCACTAAGGGTTTTGGGCCCAATTTGGAAGATTAGCCATATTTGGGCCTTGCGTTTTTATTTTTGGAATTGGGCCTCTTGAGTAGTTGGTTTGGGCCTTGGTATTGGGCCAAGTTAGGTAAAGGGTAAAATGGTATTTTACTCTAGTTTAGACTCTTAGTATGAGTCTGGATCCAATTATTAATTGGATATTATTTTATGATGATAGCGTGGGGATTTTCGGACCACCAGCCAGAGATTTATTTGTGAGATTCACCAGATGAGATGAGTTTCCTCACTATGTATAGTTGGTCGAAGGCACCAATGCCAGCCCATGGTTTATTATGTTAGGATGCTAGTTGTTTGCGTGACTCTTGCATGTGTATGCATTGACATGTATACCGAGCGGGGCTCGATGACGAGCAAGGCCCGATGACCGTATTGTATGCTATTATCTTTATAATAATCGCATGTGTTAGTGTGATTATATGTTTATAGTTTTATCTGTGTAGTGGGTGGGGTCTGATGGCAAGCTGGGCCTGGTGATTGATAGATCTCTAAACCGAGCGGGGCTAAATGTCGGGTGGGGTCCGAGGCCGGGTGGGACTCAATGCCGGGAGGGGCCCGATGAAAGGCGGGGGCCCAATATATATTTATTATGTATGGTATGTGGTATTTTGGGGAACTCACTAAGCTTTGTGCTTACAGTTTTCAGTTTAAGTTTCAGGTACTTCTGGCTCGAAGGGAAGAGCTCGGGATGATTTCAAAGCACACACCACTTTATTCCGCATTTTGTGATTTACTTTGATATACTTTGGTCTATCTTGGTTGTATAAGAATGTTTTGGATTACCATTTATTAGATTAAAAATGGAATTTTTGGGTCTTATTTTTGGGACTTTAGAAGTTGGTATCAGAGCCTTAGTTTGAGGGATTTGGACATACTCTCGGGTGTGCTTGAACTCAAACTGAGGATTTAGTAAAATTTTTCAAAAAGGAAATGTTTTTAAAGAAAAGGGCTTTCTAATACAAGAAAGGGTGTGGTGCATGCAAACGACCGAGTTCAAGTAAGTTTTCCTAAAATACCCATACATGTTGTTTGATATGATTTGATTTGTGAATCTGTGAATCGCATGCTAGTTAGGGCTAAGGATCTGCTCAATATTTGCATGATAGAATGTTAGGAGAGGTGCCTTTTATACCTATTGTATGACCTTGTATACTTGCATGCTAGTATTGGTAGCGGAGAGTGGTGTGGTGGTTGCCCTAGGAGAACTTAGGAAGAGATGTAGTTATTGGAGCCTTATCTTGATGAGGGTTAATTGTATGGATAAGAGTGACTTGGCAGATTCAAGGCAATCCTTGAGGAAAGTACGGATGGATGTGGAAGTTAGTATGGGCCCATACTATTGGAAACAGAGGATCCGTACTCGAGTCAAGGAGAGCTGTGATGAAACCAGGAAGCTTGTAGAGTATGAAATCCCTCGATATATATATATATATATATATATATATATATATATATATATATATATATATATATATATATTGATGTGTATTCTGATGGTTTATATGGTCTATTTTCAGTATGGTGACTCTTCGAGGCAGGCCGGTTGGTAATTCTGGTGCTGGTTAGGGCTCGGGCTCAGGTTCAGGAGCCAAGCAGTTGGATGATCAGAAGAGGGAGTTCATTTCATCTGAGATTACGCGTTGCATTCTCTAGCAGACTCATGTGATATTCGGTACAATCAAGGAGGGTATTGTGGAACTGTTGGAGGAGCGTTTGTGCTCTTTCCGTTCTGAGATGGTGGCCTTGATAGGGGCGCGTTCATTGACCTTAAGGGAGTTTCGGGCATGTGGGGCTCCAGACTACTACAGGGAGAAGGACCTGATAGCGAGTAGGAAATGGTTAGCAGATGTTGCTAACGCATTTCGTACCAACAGTTGTCCCAATGGGGCAAAGGTCAGACTTGCCTCCTGTCTTCTGAAAGACAGAGTTTGGGACTGGTGGGAGGAGGTAGGGTATGCCTTGGAAGGAGAGGAGATTGAGTCCATGTCATGGGATGATTTTGTGACCAGGTTCAGAGTTGAGTTTGCACCAGTGATTAAGGTGTAGCAGTTGGCGTGAGCGTTTCAAGATCTCCGCCAGACTACTAAGACGGTGGCTGAGATCACCATGATGTTTCGTGAGAGGGTGCTTTTGGTTCCGCAATATGTGGTGGACGAGGAGATGAAGAAGGCGAGATATCACGAGATGTTGAGGAGCAATATTCAGTAGTTTGTGAGCCGATCCAGTTGCAAGACACTGGAGGATATGATAGTGAGAGCCAGAGAGAGAGAGAGAGAGAGAGAGAGAAAGATTGATATCGAGATGGAGAGAAAGAGGAATCCGGATCAGGCTCAGGTTTCAGGGGATCGGGAAAGTGGCGTAAGGTTTAGGATTCGAGATCGAGAGTCCAGCAGGGCCGGAGCCGCTGTGGGAATTGCGACAACATCCACGAGGGATCGTGCAGGGTGGGTGGTTCAGGCTGCTTCAAGTGCGGCCGGACGGGTCATTTTAGCAGGGATTGTACTGCTACCACCACCCCCCAGGATCTGATATGATTTTCTTTCATTGCAATCAGAGGGGCCACAAGAAGGCCCAATGTCCAAGTTTGGCTACAGCAGGGCAGGTGTCAGCACCCGCTCCTGCGACTCTTCGGATCACTGACGGCCGCCAGGGGAGGGCGGATGCACCTGTTGTGAAGAGTAGGGCTTTTCAGTTCACGGCCAAGGAGGCTCGCGTGACACTCGTTGTGGTGATGGGTATGTATCTTCTCCTTATCTCTTTATTTATATTGAATTGCTTGCTTATATTTATGTGTTTTATTTTAGGATCGTTCCTTGTGAACGGTATTTCTGCTTTGGTATTGTTTGATTCGAGGCTACCCGATCCTTTGTATCGCTTGAGCTTAGCATGAGGTTCGTTGGAGCTCCGGGGGAGCTGGATTGTCCTTTAGATGTCGAGATTATAGATGATCGATCTGTCCCGGTACCAAGGGTTCATCGAGGCCATAAAAGACCTATTTGTTAATGCTTATTTAAAAATCATAGTATCCTTTTTGAAGAATAATATTGCGGAATTTGTACCTAGAAAACATGATAATGATATTATCAAAGCATTTCCGAAGAAATGTATTTTATTTATATTAAAAACATTAGGATGTCATCGTCATTACAAAAACATAAGCATAACAAATTATTACAAGCCTTACAGTAATTAAACTAGTGGCCTAATACTCCTTGAATCTCTCAGCAGAATGTATCTTTCATATAGCCACCTGTGACACAAGAAACTGAGTGGGTTAGATTGGGTAACCTGATGAGTACATATGGATTTCAATCCCACAATGTGATAATAATGTATATCTTAAACCTGCAAAACCAACTATTATCATTAACACTAATATATCATATCTCTAAAACAATTTATCCCATCCCGTCGATTACCACTTATTGATCATATACAACGATCTTACAAGATCTAGCCTAAGGGATTAATATGAACAACGAACTGACGACGCTGCTTCAGAAATTCCCTAGCAGCAAATGAGGATCAATAAATACATCAAATGAAGGGAATAGAATAAGTTTCACCACGAACCTCCGTTCGTAAAAACAACAAGACGATTAAGTCAGGGGTGGTTATCTAGATAACTGTGCCTAGCAGTGGTCTGACACCGTGATGTATTTTACCCCCAGACTGACCCTATCCGACAATATAAAATCAGACATACCTAGTAGTGGTCTATTACTGACACACTCTATTAGGCAGACTATGAAGTTCCCTCAAATGCTTCGTGAAAGGAAACGCTGACACACAAAGCTCATCAAAAGAAAAGTATTGGGAAATACTAATAAAGTACTCCCGTATGCTCCCGTACTCCGACACACAATAGTGTCAAAAAAGACTTTGTACATGATAGTACTTCTGGCACATTATTGTGCCCTGGTATGAGTTGGACTCGTACCCCGGAACATAATAATACCCCGGCACAAGCAACACCTGATATACAAAGCTTTGAAAAAGACTTGGTACTTAGAAACTACTTTTGTACGTAGGACATACTCCACCAATCATCAGTCTCCTCGAATAGAGTTTCTACTATCTATTACGATCACACACGTACCCTTAATACGATGCTACCCAATATCCAAACTTAATTGAACCAAGCATCTCTTTTAAGTCTTATTTCATCAATAGGCAAGCCTACAATGCTTATAATCAACTTTCAATACCATCTCTGTTTCGACAACACTATCCTAATTTAGTGTAATATTTTATGCAGAGTACTAAGTAATAACATACATTTTATCTTCTCATTTATAATACTTCTATTATTATTATCATGTAAATACATCTTAACACATATAGAACCATGTCTGGTTCGCATAGCATATATCATCAAATATACATATAGCACATATTTCTAGATAATAAGCATATAACTCACATATAAAATTTCAACATATATTTAATACCTTTATTAATACTTGTATTAAAATCATGTTCATGAAAGGGACTATGCACTCACTTGTTAAAGTGACGACTCAAAATTCGGGCAGCGCTTCGCTTCTAACAATTGTCTTTTCCGTTGACGAAACCTAGTATTATTATCACTAAGTTTTAGTTTATTATTTATTGCGAATAATTATTAGTCTAGATTCATCATTAACTCAAAGTCTACTTTCATGATCTCTCAAGTAAGGAACAACCAGGTATGATCATATCGGAGGTAAGGTCGGTTTGGTATACAAAGTATACTGTTTGGAAATCCCACTTTAAACACCTCACTAAATCACAGTCTAGACATCATCCCCGTAAGTAGATCAATCAGTATAACGACTTTGAATCACTAATAAATCTTGTTTATAGGTTCATAATAACGATAATGAACTTAAACATAAGTTATACTTAAAGTATGGTAACCATAACTCAGTTACAAGGGGGTTTAGCGAGGAAATGGGCTCTGCACGAGCATAGCTTTTGATCTGAAAGCTCTTCTTCTCGGGCCTTCTGGAGCTCAGTGACTCGCTACTATATCCTAAGAAAGGCTAGAGAAAATCCTTGAGGCTTTGGGGGTGTTTGAGAGAGAAATGGGTGAAGAGGTGTGGAGAAATGAGGGAAAAACGCCACTTATTTATAGGCTGGAAATCTCACGAACGTGGGGCGTTCAAGAGCTGAACATGGGGCATTCAAGAGCTGAACGCGGGGCGTTCCCTGGCATGTGTCGCCATCTCGTTCCAATCCGTCGGGAAGAAGGTGCGGCCCAGATCACGCCATGTGTAACTCGCTGGTTACTCCAAAAACTAATTATCTTCTGAAATCTGTAACTTTCACATACGAGCTCCGTTTTTGACGTTATTTATATGTACACGTAGGTATCGACGTGATATACAACTTTCATTTAGACTCCGTTGGCTAATTTTGAGTTTATTTTTAAAGTTATATTTTAACAGGCTTAGACAGTTAAAGTTCGTTAAAAATTCATAACTTTGTCATCCGACGTCCGTTTTCGACTGTCTTTATATCGTTGAGCTCCTATTAACGAGATCTTAAATTTTTGTTTAAGTTGTGTCGGCTACAAATCGATCAATCTAAAATTCTATTTTCGGGTTGTATACTGCTATGCAAAATCTTAGAAAATTCATAACTTCCTCAAATGAAGTCAGATTTGGACGTTCTCTATGTGCACACTCTCGGTTTAATGTATACTACGACTTTTGTTTAGATTTCTAAGGCTAAAAAGTATTTCGTCAAAAATTAACTTTTTACGATATGCAGAGTCGTGCCGGTTTAATCGCAAAACTTCGACGGGTCATAACTTCTTCGTTATAGGCCTGGCTTTCAGAGTTCTTTGTATGAATGGAATCCTTGTGACATATAATATATCTTTTGTTAAGATTATTTACTCTAAATAATCTTCTATCAAAAAGTCATTTTTAACGTTTAGTGTCTCTAAATTGACTAGCTCGAATCTGCAGGCGTTACATCTTCAGATGTTCAGCGAGTAGTATCCGATTGATTTGGTTCCCATTCCTTTGAGTGGGAACAAGTTATTGTGGGTATGGATTGGCTGAGCCCCAATGGGGCGGTGATCGATTGTGAGCAGCAATTAGTTCGGATTCAAACCCCAACCGGGGGAGAGTTAGTGGTTCAGGGAGAAAGAGCTCAATGTGGGCCGATCTTATGTTCAACAGCGAGGGACAGGAATTATATTCAGCAGGGTTGTTCCAGATATGTTGCCTATGTTATGGATACCCGGGATAAGGGTGAGGCGACTGTGGATAATGTGCCGCTTGAGCGGGATTATCCGGATGTGTTTCCAGAGGATTTTCCTGGGGTGACTCTGGAGAGCCAGGTCGAGTTCAAGATTGATCTGGTTCTAGGTGCGGCTTCGATAGCCAAAGCGTCATATCGGTTGGCTACTCCCAAGATGCAGGAGTTGTCTACACAGCTACAGGAGCTGTTAGACAAGGGATTCATTTGACCGAGAAGTTCATGATGGGGAGCACCGATTTTATTTGTGAAGAAGAAGGATTGGTCTCATCGTATGTACATTGACTACCGGGAGCTGAATAAGGTAACAGTGAAGAACCGTTATCCACTCCCGAGGATTGATGATATGTTTGACCAGCTTTAGGGTGCATCTTGGTTTTCCAAGATTAATTTGCGTTCAGGTTATCATCAGATGAGGATGTACAGAAGACGACTTTCCGGACTCGTTATGGTCATTACGAGTTCGTGGAATGCCTTTTGGGCTCACCAATTCTCCAACCACATTCATGGATCTCATGAACCGCATATGCAGGCCGATGCTGGATCAGTCTGTGATTGTATTTATTAATGATATCCTGGTCTATTCCTAGACCCAGGATGAGGGAGGTGCTGGAGACTTTGAGGAGGGGGAGACTTTTTGCAAAGTTCTCCAAGTGGGAGTTCTAGTTGCATGAGTTGAAGTTTTTGGGGCACCTTGTCAACCAGAATGGTATTCTGGTCGATCCGGCCAAGGTCGAGGCCATAATGTGGTGGGAGGTTCTGAGGTCTCCATCTAAGATTCGGAGTTTTCTTGGTTTAGCATGTTACTATCGGAGATTCATCTACGATTTCTCCAAGATAGTTATTTCCTTGAATCGATTGACAAAGAAGACGGTTACATTTTGCTGGGGGCCTAAGCAGCAAACAAATTTTGAGACCCTAAGGTAGAGATTATGCGAGGCGCCGATTTTGACCCTGCCGGAGGGTGTTGAAGATTTTGTGGTTTATTGTGATGCGTCAATCACGGGTTTGGGGGCAATGTTGATGTAAAGGGGTCGCATGATCGCTTACGCTGCGAGGAAGCTGAAGCCTCATGAGGCGAACTATCCGACACATGATTTGGAACTGGCGGTTGTGGTTTTCGCCCTTAAGATTTGGTGACATTACCTCTATGGGGTCCGCTGTACTATTTACACGGATCACAAGAGCCTGAGGTATCTGATGGATCAGCCAAATCTGTATATGAGGCAGTGTCGGTGGTTGGATGTGGTGAAGGATGATGATTGTGAGATCCTTTGCAACCCAGGAAAGGCCAATGTGGTGGTTGATGCTCTCAGCCACAAGGCAGTCGCGATTCCGATCAGGAATATATGTTTGAGGATGACCGTGATTACTCTTCTATTGGAGAGGATTTAGGAGGCTCAGATAGAGGTTATTAAGGAAGAGCACCATAAGAGTGAGCATATTGTGGGTCAGGTGGCTTCCTTTGATTATGATAGTCGGGGTTGTTGACTCTTCATTATAGCGTATGGGTTCTCTATTGGGGCGATGTGTGTCAGGTTCTGATGGAGGAGGCATACAAGCCTAGGTTCTCCATTCATCCCGGGGCGACGAAGATGTATAGAGATCGTCGTCCTGATTATTGGTGGCCTTGCATGAAGTGGGATGTGGCTTGGTATGTGTAGAGTTGCTTGACTTGCAGGAAAGTCAAGGCCGAGCATCAGCGACCTCATGGCAAGATGCAGTCGTTGGAGATTCCTGTATGGAAATGAGAGGATATTACCATGGATTTCATCACAAAGTTGCCTCGGACTTCATGCGGAGTGGATTCGATTTAGTTCATCATGGATCGGTTGACCAAGAGCGTGCATTTCATCCCAATTCAGGAGAGTATTTCTGCGGATAAATTGGCTAAGTTATATATCAGGGAGGTTGTGGCACGACATGGGGGTGCCGGTTTCGGTTGTTTCAGACAGAGATGTTCAGTTTACTTCCAGGTTTTGGAAGAGGTTCCATGATGAGTTGGGTACTCGTCTCCATTTCAGCACAACATTCCATCCGTAGACCGATGGTCAGAGCGAGTGGACTACTAAGAGTTTATAGGATATGCTTCGGGCATGTGTTTTGGACTTCGATGGTAGTTGGGATACGTGTCTTCCGTTAGTGGAATTTTCGTATAACAACAAATATCTCGCCAACATCGATCGACCTCCTTTTGAGATGCTCTATGGTATGAAATGCAAGACCCCGATATGTTGGGGTGAGGTCGGTCAGCGGGTTATGGGGAGTACTAAGGTCGTACTCAATACCAATGCGTTGATACAGTAGGTTCGGAGTAGGCTCCAAATAGCTAAGAGTAGGCATAAGAGTTACGCTGACAGACGCCGATCAGATCTAGAGTTCCAGGTGGGGGATATGGTTCTCCTGAGGGTGTCACCTTGGAAAGGTGACATCCGATTCAGGAAGAGGGGAAAGCTGGGCCCCATGTACATGGGTCTTTTCAGGGTATTGGCCCGGGTGGACCGTGTTGCATATTGCTTGGATCTTCCAGATGATCTCAGTCAGATTCATAACACGTTCCATGTCTCTCAGTTGCGGAGGTGTTTAGTGGATGATTCCGCAGTGGTTCCATTGGAGGATATTCAGGTGGATGATCGTCTGAGTTATATTGAGAGACCTGTGTTGATTCTTGACCGGAAGACGAAAACCTTGAGGAACAAGGTTGTTGAGTTAGTGAAAGTCCAGTGGCAGCATCGCAAGGGTTCTGAATGGACGTAGGAGCTGGAAGATGAGATGAGGGAGCCCTATCCGGAGTTATTTGGAGCAGCGGACTTCGATGACGAAGTCTGATTCAAGTGGGTGCGAATTGTAACACTTGAAGTTGGTAAGTTTCGCATTTAACCTCTTTTATCTAAAAAGTTTACGATTCATTCCCTAAGCTAGTACGCGGGGCACACTAGGTGGTACGCTTAGCGTACTAGCCTGATTCATGATCGCGAATTCAATCAATCTACGTTGGGCGTACATGGAGTATGCATGGCATACGTGAGAATGCAGGAAACCCTTATTTTTTGGGTTTGCGCCCTATTTAAACCTTATGATAGCCTCACTTGGTCATGTTTAGCCAGCCCCCACCCTCCTTTGTCCAGAAATCGAAACCCTAGTGTGTGGTTGTAAGTTTTGAGCCTTAAAGAGTGTTTGTTGGTGATTTGTGAAGAAGAAGAAGAATAGGACCATTTGGAGAAGTGTCTTGAGCTTGAAGATCCGGGGTTAGCTCATCATTTGCAAGCTTTTTGAGGTAAAAAGCTCACATCTTGATGATCCATGATGCTAGATCTAGTAATGTTGTTATTTTATGCTTTTTGAGTCCTTGGAGTGGTTGATGAGCTTCTTGACACACTCCAGAAGTTATGGTGTTAGATCTAGGCTTCTTTTGGTCCCCTTATTCATAAAAATGCAAGCTTTATGATGTATCTTGGATCATGCATGTGTTAAGACCTTGGTTAAGTCCTTTTTGAGCTCTTGAGTCTCGTTAAGACATGCATGTATGTAAAGTTTCCAACTTTACGTGAAAAGTCACCCTAAGGAATTAGATCTGAGAGTTTGGCTTGAAGTCTTAATGGATTAAGTGCTTAATGAAGTGGGGTAGTCAACTAGGGAGTTCGTTGGGCGTACCAAGCTGGTACGCTACACGTACTAGCCCCATAGGGACTACGCCAAGGGTACGAGTTGAGTACGCCCTGCGTACTCAGCAGGTGTGCTTCAGATTTTGGGCTTCTCGATTTTGGGCCATATTTGGACATTAGGAGATTAGGGCCTTGTTGGGCTATCGGATTTCAACCAATCAATAAATCAACATGTATACTGGGCCATCGGCCTGACTGGACCGCCCTACTGGGCCTACAGTCTATCTGAATCTATCCCGAGCCTTTGGCATGACTGATCCGCCTCGTGGGCCTGCAGCCTCCCCGGACCGCTCATAGGGTATGTTGGCCTTCAGCACAAAGCAGGACTGCCTCAACCCAACCAACAAGTAAATAACCATGTTCGCATAACTATCACATACTGACATATACAAACATCAAACATATCTGTCACACTGATCATCAACCATAGAATCCTCTCGTAACTAGAGTACCGACCTAGCAGGTCACTAATATACCAATCGTTACGGATCATAAACGCATAACATACTGTCTACCCTGATTCCGATCTAGCAGATCAAATCCATATGTAGCATACCATAACAATAACAACTAAAGTGCCGGCCTTGGTGCCGTAGACCCTATCGATATAGTGAGGATAACTCACCTCGCAGATGTCGACTCGAAAGGTAAACTCCAACTCTCGGATCACTTGACACAGGCTCCACCACCTATAATCATAGTTCATTATACTCATCAGTCCTTAACCTTATAAGGTACTCCATAACCCACTAGTCAACCCCTGATCAAAGTCAAAGTCCTCAGTCAAGGTCAACAGTCCATATTAACCCCAACTCGTCGAGTACCCTCGGCTACTCGCCGAGTTCCTCGAAGCACATCCCATTCACCGAGTCATCGGGGTGACTCGTCGAGTTCCTTCGACTCTCGTTCAAACTTTTAAGGCCACCCGTCGAGTTCCCTCCTTGCAACTCGACGGATACACACGCATACATATCCTAGGGAAAACTCACCCGACTCGCCGAGTTGTTCTTCAACTCGTTGAGTCTTATGGTAATCTTCATCGGACTCGCCGAGTTGTTCATCCAACTCGTCGAGTCCACGGCCATCTTCTTGTGACTCGCCGAGTCAACCTTGTGACTCGTCGATTCCATTCAGTCCCTTTCCCATACAGACTTGTTTTGAGCCATGCAGCGGCTCCAAATCACAGATCCAGGCTTCTAGGTCATGCTTATCACGTAAAGTTGCAAACTTTACGTGCATGCATGGCTATAAAGGCTCTAAATGCCTATTTTAAGTTCTTAATGGAACTTTATGCTCAAAAGGTACCTCAATCATGACCAAGACTGTAACTTTATGCTTATAGAATCCAAGGAGGGTCCAGATCTGAAGTTACAATCTCAGATCTAGCCCATAGCTCATCTTTCCAACTTAATGCCTCACCAAAAACCCTAAAACTCAACCAATAGAAGAGATTCAGAAGAAAAAGGTGATTTGGTTACCTCCAGAAGATGATAACTGAGATAAGAGTTGATTCCCACACTCTACTTGCTCCAATCTCCTTCTCCTCTAAGCCTTCTCCCTCCAAAGATCCTCTCTTCAAGCTTCAAACACACAATGGGCACACACACACACACACACACGTATTAGGGTTTTAAGGGGCTCTCAAAGACTGTAAAGAGGCCAAAGGAGGCTGAGGTTCCTTTAAATAGGGGTGCAAACCCCGGGATTTAGGGTTTCTTCTGCCAGCTCCTACTCGCCGAGTCCCAATATGGACTCGTCGAGTAGGTCACTTAACACGCGATCCCACCCCGCTGCTACTCGACGAGTAGGTCAACCAACTCGTCGAGTAGAGCTTAACCAAAAAATCTTATTTAAACAATACCTGGAAAATCGGGGCGTTACAACTCTCCCCCACTTGAACTAGACTTCGTCCTTGAAGTCCGTTGGAATAAACAATGTCGGGTAATGCTCGCGCATCTCCGCCTCCGGCTCCCATGTCCATTCGGATCCCCTTCGATGTTCCCACTGTACCTTTACTAAAGGTATTTCCTTGTTCCGTAGAATTTTCTTCTTCCTTTCCAGAATAGCCACAGGCCTCTCCACATAGTTCTGGCGCTCATCGACCTGAATGTCATCCAACGATACCATTGCCTCCTGGTTCATAATGCATTTACGCAATTGCGAAACATGAAATGTGTTGTGGATCCGGCTAAGCTCCTCTGGAAGCTCTAGCCTATAAGCCACCCTGCCAACCCTGGCAACAACCCTAAGCGGCCCAATGTAACGGGGACCCAATTTTCCTCTCTTCCTGAAGCGGATCACTCCCTTCCAGGGTGAGACCTTCAGGAGAACCATGTCACCCACCTGAAATTCCAGCTCAGATCGGCGTCGGTCGACATAACTTTTCTGCCGACTCTGAGCGGTCTGCAGTCGCTGTCTAATCTGCTGTATCATCTCGGTAGTTTGCAGAACTACCTCTGTCCGACCCATCACCCTGTGCCCAACCTCGCCCCAATAGACTGGGGTCCTACACTTCCACCCATACAACAGCTTGAAAGGCGGGGCGCCAATACTGGAATGATAGCTGTTGTTGTAGGCAAACTCTACAAGCGGTAGGTGGGAATCCCAACTCCCACCGAAATCAATGGCGCACGCCCTCAACATATCCTCGAGGGTCTGGATGGTCCGCTCACTCTGCCCATCAGTCTGCGGATGGAACGCTGTACTAAAATGCAGTCTCGTACCCAGTTCCTTGTGGAACTTCTGCTAAAAACGGGAAGTAAATCGGACATCCCAATCGGAAACAATGGAAACTGGAACCCCATGGCGAGAGACAATCTCGCGAACGTACAAGTCGGCCAACTTCTCTGCCGACGAACTCTCCTGTATGGCTAGGAAATGGGCACTCTTGGTCAATCGATCCACGATGACCCATATAGCATCGAACCCCTTTGTCGTCTTTGGCAACTTCGTGATGAAATCCATCGCGATCCGTTCCCATTTCCACATGGGAATCTCCAGAGGCTGCAGCTTACCATGCGGCCTCTGGTGCTCGGCCTTGACCATCCTACAAACCAAGCGATATCTCGCTTCATGTCAGGCCACCAATAACTCTAGCTCAAATCACGATACATCTTGGTGGCTCCCGGGTGAATAGAAAAACGAGACTTGTGAGCCTCCTCCATCATTGTCTCCCGGACCCCTCTGGACATTAGAACCCAAACTCGACCGTGACGGGTCAACAATCCGCGGCTATCCTGAACAAACCGGGCGCTTTCGCCCTTAATCTTCTCCAACTTCCAGTTTTCCGGTCTCATACCCTCAATCTGAGCATCCCTGACCAAACCCACCAGCGGGGAATCCACCGCTATCCTCATACACCTGGCTGGGGTCGAGGACCCAGCTGACTTGCGGCTCAGAGCATCCGCAACCACGTTCGCTTTACCAGGATGGTAAAGGATCTCACAATCATAGTCCTTGACTACATCCAACCACCTGCGCTGCCTCATATTCAGGTTTGGTTGATCCATAATGTGTCTCAAACTCTTGTGATCTGTGTATATGGTACAACGGACCCCGTACAGATAGTGCCTCCAAATATTGAGAGCGAAGACCACCGCTCCCAACTCAAGATCATGCGTGGGGTATCTCGTCTCATGCGGCTTTAGCTGCCGCGATGCATAAGCTATCACTCGTCCCCTCTGCATGAGGACTGCCCCTAAGCCTGTGATGGACGCATCACAAAATACCATAAAATCATCCACTCCCTCGGGGAGTGTCAACACCGGCGCCTCGAATAAACACTGTCGGAGGGTCTCAAACGCCCTCTGCTGCTCCGGGCCCCACCGGAAATCCACCCCTTCCTCGTTAGACGAGTGAGGGGTACGGAAATCTTGGAGAAATCACGAATGAATCTCCGATAATACCCTGCTAAACCCAAGTAACTCCTGATGTCTGAGGGAGATCTCAGAGTCTCCCACTGCATAACCACCTCCACCTTGGCCGGATCGACCAAAATCCCCTCCTGGTTAACGAGATGTCCGAGGAACTGAACCTCTCGCAACCAAAACTCGCACTTCGAGAACTTGGCATACAGCCGTTCTCGTCGCAGTACCTCCAGCAGCTCCCTGAGGTGCTCCTTGTGCTGCTCTCGGGGCTTGGAATATACCAAAATATCATCTATGAACACAATGACTGAGCGATCGAGCATCGGTCTGCAGACTCGGTTCATCAGACCCATGAACACTGCTGGCGCGTTGGTGATCCCAAACGGCATCACCACGAACTCGTAATGACCATAACGAGTCCGAAACACGGTCTTCTCCATGTCTTCCTCCCTCACCCTGACCTGGTGGTATCCTGATCTCCAATTAATCTTGGAAAACCAAGATGCACCCTGCAGCTGATCGAAAAGATCGTCTATCCTTGGAAGCGGATAACGGTTCTTCACCGTTAACTTGTTCAGCTCCCTATAGTCAATGCACATCCTGTGCGAACCGTCCTTCTTCCTGACGAAAAGGATCGGTGCTCCCCAGGGTGAACTACTCGGACAAATAAACTGCTTACCCAGCAGCTCCTGCAACTGAGATGAAAACTCCTGCATCTCTGGCGGTGCCAGGCGGTACGGCGCCTTAGCGATAGGGGCCGCACCCGGCACTAGATCAATCCTAAACTCGACTTGCCTCTCCGGAGGCACTCCGGGCAACTCCTACGGAAACACGTCAGCAAACTCTCTAACTACTGGGACCTCCGAAACCGAGGGCTGATCCCTAACCCGCGTATCTACCACATACGCCAAATAACCGGCACACCCGTGCTGAATATACTGTCGAGCCCTTGCTGCCGAACAAAACCCTGATCCCAACCTGGTGCCCTCACCATATACTACCAGTTCTCCCCCACTTGGGGTTCGAACCACCACCCGCTGTCCCTCACAGTCGATCATGGCGCCGAAACGGCTAAGCCAATCCATCCCTACAATCACGCATACATCCCCCATGGGGATAGGAATCAAATCTATTGGGAAGGACACCCCGAAAATCTCCAATACGCATCCCCGGTAGACCGAAGAAGCAGAAACCCCGTGCTCGTTGGCGATCGAAACTCGCAACGGACACTCAAGATCATCCATCGGCACACTGAACCCTCCAGAGAAGGTCTGAGATACAAACGACCGACTCGCCCTCGAGTCAAATAATACCAAAGCAGGCAAAGAATTCACTAAAAACGTACCAGCAACCACATCCGGTGCTGCCTTGGCCTCCTCGGCCGTGAGCTGGAAGGCGCGACCCTGAGCCTTCAGAGGCTCCACCCTGACTGGCCTCCCATCTCCAATCCTCACAGTAGTTGGCGCGGGACCCTGTGCCGACTTGGCGGCTAGCTGCGGACAGTTGGTCGTCACATGACCAACCTGATGACAATGGTAACAAATCCTCATATCTGCTGGAGGGGCGGACTGACGGCAGTCCCTGGCATAGTGCCCCTCCTTGCTATATTTGTGGCACCCACCTCCTGCTCTACAAACTCCCGAATGAACCCTGCCACACTTTCCACAAGTGCGGCTCTGCTGACCCCCAGACCGTGCATCAGCGGTCTTAGACCGCTTAGGCGCCGGCTGAGACTGTGCCGGTGCCTGATGCTGCTCCTTCAGTTGCAGCTCTATCTCCAACTCACGCCGCCTCGCGGCTTCCTGTAGATCCAGGAGGGTCTCACAATGTTGTGTAGTCACAAACTGCCGTATATCCGTCTTGAGCATACTCAGATAACGAGTCAACTGAGACTGCTCTTATGCGAACTCCGGGCAAAACATAGCCCTCTCAGTGAACATCCGGGTAATCTCCATCACAGACTCCCCATCCTGCCTCAATGTCAAGAACTCCTGAGCAAGCCGCTCCCGTTCCACGCGCGGAACGTAGCGGGTGCGAAACATATCCCGGAACTGCTCCCAAGTAACAGCAGCCCGCTGATCATCAGAATATGAACTTGTCATCAATCTCCACCAGTCCTTTGCCCCGAGCCTAAGCAGGTTCAGAGCACACCTGACCTTCTGGTCAGCAGGACATGAGCACGTGAAGAAACGGCCCTCCACGTCAGACAACCACCGCATAGCTCTGATCGCATCCTGAGTACCATCAAATGTCGGGGGCTTCGTATTATCGAAGTCCCGGTACTGGAAAGCCCTGCCGGCTCCTCCTCCAACCCCTGCCGCAGTTACAGCCGAAGTGGCTGCAGCGGCTGTTGTCTCTGCCAGAGCTGCAGATCGCTCATCAAAGTACTCGACCATCACGGTCTTGATCGATCCAAACATCTCTGGTAGCTGTGCTCGGAAAGCCGCAGCGACCTCATCGTGCAGAATCTCTCGGATCCTGGCATCCAGCTCCTCAGTCCCCATCTGCACCACGGGCTCAGGTGCTACCGGTACCTCTGGCCCTCCGTCCTCCGATCCTGACCCTGATCCGGATCCTGATCCAGACCCAGCAGCAAAACGTCTCGTCACCACCATACTGAAAGGTACATTCAAGACATCAGATAGACAACATAATATCGGGAGACCAAAACCCACAAATCCTAGGGGTTGTGACTTCCTTGCTACGCGTATGGGTCCTGTGCTTCCAGTAGTACGGGCCCATACTACCTTCCACACCTACCCATATTTGTCCCAAGTATCACCACAACGCCCTAATACTATACTCAACATAATGTGCGCTCAACCCTCACTACTAGGGGACATCGCCTATCTCACAACTGATCCCACAGCTCTGCACAACTCACACCTCCATGGAACTTCCATCAGCCCCTGCAGCGCTAGTGTATGCTAGCCGCACATAACGCTGGACCCGATAGACTTTCGAATATCCAATCCTACCCTAAGGTCGAATCAGACATTCTCAGGCTATAAGATCTTGACTATACACAGCCGTGATGCATATACTAAACATGTACAGTTATGATGTCAATTCCATATACAAGAAACCCTAGGCTAATAGGTATCATATAATCAGGCAAATCTATCATGTGATTCCTGGAGATCCCTAGCCTAGCACTAGCATTCTGTTCTAACATATCAGAATATCAAATAACTGTATGGTATTTTGGGGTTTACTTACAGGCTCCGGCTGATCGTACCCTCTGCATCCTCCATCCTTTATTTTGAAAACCATTTTTAAAACTTTCCTTCCGAAAATCCCCTTGATTTGAGACTGGATTCACACGAGTGTTCCTCCAATTCACTCAAACCAAGGCTCTGATACCAAGTTGTAACATCCAAAAATTTTACGCCAAATTTAAACTTTTTCAACCATAAATGAAAGTCAAATAGTATTGTTTACAAAAATGTTTTGAAATCAATATCCATCAGAGTGTCCCATAAACAGATCATAACATAAGGATGAGGAGCGGTACGGTCACGCCTTCGCCTTGCAACGATCTCCTGATGTACCTTAAACAATAAACTGGAAACTATAAGCCCGAGGGCTTAGTGAGCTACCCCCAAAATACCAATACTACACTGACAATACCATGTCAGTAACAATCAGTCAACCAATCAATCAATCAACATGCATACTGGGCCATCGGCCTGACTGGACCGCCCTACTGGGCCTACAGTCTATCTGAATCTATCCCGAGCCTTCGGCATGACTGGTCCGCCTCGTGGGCCTGCAGCCTCCCCGGACCGCTCATAGGGTATGTTGGCCTTCAGCACAAAGCAGGACCGCCTCAACCCAACCAACAAGTAAATAACCATGTTCGCATAACTATCACATACTGACATATACAAACATCAAACATATCTGTCACACTGATCATCAACCATAGAATCCTCTCGTAACTAGAGTATCGACCTAGCAGGTCACTAACATACCAATCCTTATGGATCATAAACGCATAACATACTGTCTACCCTGATTCCGATCTAGCATATCAAATCCATATGTAGCATACCATAACAATAACAACTAAAGGGCCGGCCTTGATGCCGCAGACCCTATCGATATAGTGAGGATAACTCACCTGGCAGATGTCGACTCGAAAGGTAAACTCCAACTCTCGGATCACTTGACACAGGCTCCACCACCTATAATCATAGTTCATTATACTCATCAGTCCTTAACCTTATAAGGTACTCAATAACCCACTAGTCAACCCCTGATCAAAGTCAAAGTCCTCAGTCAAGGTCAACAGTCCATATTGACCCCAACTCGCCGAGTACCCTCGGCTACTCGCCGAGTTCCTCGAAGCACATCCCACTCACCGAGTCATCGGGGTGACTCGTCGAGTTCCTTCGACTCTCGTTCAAACTTTTAAGGCCACCCGTCGAGTTCCCTCCTTGCAACTCGACGGATACACACGCATACATATCCTAGGGAAAACTCATCCGACTCGCCGAGTTGTTCTTCAACTCGTTGAGACTTATGGTAATCTTCATCGGACTCGCCGAGTTGTTCATCCAACTCGTCGAGTGCACGACCATCTTCTTGTGACTCACCGAGTCAACCTTGCGACTCGCCGAGTCCATTCAGTCCCTTTCCCATACAGACTTGTTTTGAGCCATGCAGCGGCTCCAAATCACAGATCCAGGCTTCTAGGTCATGCTTATCACATAAAGTTGCAAACTTTACGTGCATGCATGGCTATAAAGGCTCTAAATGCCTATTTTAAGTTCTTAATGGAACTTTATGCTCAAAAGAGACCTCAATCATGACCAAGACTGTAACTTTATGCTTATAGAATCCAAGGAGGGTCCAGATCTGAAGTTACAATCTCAGATCTAGCCCATAGCTCATCTTTCCAACTTAACGCCTCACCAAAAACCCTAAAACTCAACCAATAGAAGAGATTCAGAAGAAAAAGGTGATTTGGTTACCTCCAGAAGATGATAACTGAGATAAGAGTTGATTCCCACACTCTACTTGCTCCAATCTCCTTCTCCTCTAAGCCTTCTCCCTCCAAAGATCCTCTCTTCAAGCTTCAAACACACAATGGGCACACACACACACACATGTATTAGGGTTTTAAGGGGCTCTCAAAGACTGTAAAGAGGCCAAAGGAGGCTGAGGTTCCTTTAAATAGGGGTGCAAACCCCGAGATTTAGGGTTTCTTCTGCCAGCTCCTACTCGCCGAGTCCCAATATGGACTCGTCGAGTAGGTCACTTAACACACGATCCCACCCCGCTGCTACTCGACGAGTAGGTCAACCAACTCGTCGAGTAGAGCTTAACCCAAAAATCTTATTTAAACAATACCTGAAAAATCGGGGCGTTACATGTATACCGAGTGGGGATCAATGTTGGGCGAGGCTCGATGACCGTATTGTATTCTATTATCTTTGTGATTACCGCATGTGTTAGTATGATTATATGTTTATATGTTTATATATGTATCGGGCGGGGTTCGATGTCAGGTGGGGCCTAGTGATTGATAGACCTGTAAACCGAGCGGGGCTCGATGTCGGATGGGTCCTAAGGCTGGGTGGGACTCGATGTTGGGTGGGGGCCCAATATGTGTTTATTATGTATGGTATCTGGTATTTTGGGGAACTCACTAAGTTTTTTGCTTATGGTTTCAGTTTATGTTTTAGGTACTTCTGGTTCGAATGGGAAGAGCCTAGGATGATTGCACACACCATTTTATTCTGCATTTTGTGATTTACTCAGATATTTTGTGATGTAGTGATATACTTTTGTCTATCTTGGTTGTATGACAACGTTTTGGATTACCATTTTATTAAATGAAAAATGGAATTTTTGGGTCTTATTTTTTGGACATTACACGGAGTGTATGTGGGAGCCGAAGGATGAGATGAGGGAGTATTACCCAAAGTTATTTGGAGCAAAGGACTTTGAGGACAAAGTCTGACTCAAGTGGGGGAGAATTGTAACATCCAAGTTTTGGTAATATCCCTTTAAGTCCCTAATATAAAAATCTATTTCATAATAGTCTCTTGGTTAGTACGCGGGGCGTACTCATTAAGTACGCTTAGCGTACTAGGCATAGTTTGGTCGCGGATCTTAGCCACGTACGCTAGTCATACGTGGTGTACGCATGACGTACTCATCTCTGAAGCAAACCCTAGTTTTTAGGGTTAGCACCCTATTTAAAGACCTTAAGTCCCCCAACTCCCTTGCCTTTTCAGCCTCCATTGCCCTTGAAGTGCAAATCTCGAACCCTAAGCCACCTTAGTGATGGGTTTTGAGCACTCTAACAACCTTAAGGTGCACATACAACCCTAAATGCTTTGGATCTATGTTTTCTCTAATTATACATGCAATTTGATTTTCCAAAGCATTATCCTAACTAGCATGCAAAACATGGGTACTTGTATAACAAAAAACTAGTTAGATGACATACCTTTTCTTGTAGCTTTTTTCCTTGGACCTTTAAGAGCCTAGCACCCCAAATGTGATGCCTCAAATGATTCACACACCACCACCAACAATGGAGGACTTGAGAGAGGGTTACTTGTGTTGGATTAGTATCTAAGGCTATAACTATATTTGGTAAGTACTTGACCCGGTTATGCATGGTCCTTTTGGGTTGCCTTCACCATAGCAACTTGACAGGATGATTTGTTAAGAGAGAAGAAATATTATTAATATATTATGAGAATAATATATTGAGGAAATAATAATATTATTTGATTAATATAAGTCATATATTAATTGAGAATTAATTTGGTGACTTAAAGAGGTTAATTGAATAAAGGGGCATAAACTGTCAAATGTGTGATAGTTGTATTTTGGGCTATGTATCCTTATGGATATTAGGGTGAACGAAATTTAGGGGCTTGGGAACCTTAATTTCGTCCAAGCCTTGTATCTAGAAGGATCTTGGATTGCTTAGGGCCTAAGTCATTCAATTAGGGTTAAAGGAGAAACCCTAATAGCTCATAGTATAAATAGGACCCTTGGGATGGAGAAATCGACACTCTTGCAAGCCAAGGAACCCTAGGGCCGATTTCTATCCCTCCTCCCTCTCTCTCAAGATCATCTTCTTGCTATTTGGTGTTTGTAAGCCATTAGAGGAGTGACAATTGTGACTCTAAGCTCCAAGAAGAAGAAGTATCAAGCAAGTAATTCAAGGTATTCTTTCAGATCTGATTTCATATGATTAGATTCAATATATTACATTAGATCTAGTATTGCAAGTCTTGGATTCAATGCATGTTCAATTAGAGAAACCTAGATCCAAGCAATTAGGGTTTGCATGTGCACATAGGAAAGTTCTTATGGCTCAAACCCATCAGTGGTATCAGAGCTTTGATTGATTTCTATTGAATTGATGCATTGGTTGATTGCTTGTTGCTTACAAAATTCGATTTTTGTGATTCTGACTGCTGTACTCGGCGAGTTCCACTGTGGACTCGGCGAGTAGCTCCAACTCGGCGAGTCCATAGGGGAACTCGGCGAGTTCAAGCGTCAGAGTGAGGTAGTTTCGGGATTTCTTGCTGTTTTTCTTGAGGATACTTGCCTTAACTGTTTTGGGTCATTAAAATCCGATTTGAATCATATATATGAGTATATTCTTGACCAAAATAAAAGATAATTGCCAATTAGTTGAATAATAATTTCCTTATATGATTTTGATTGATTATTTGAATTGAATTGGTAAATTGTCATGCAAGTAATGTTAAGTAAGATCAAATTGAGATAATCTAATTTGTTGATTTATATTATTTGCTATTTGATCCTTATGTTTTGAAAAGTTCAAAAACTTGTCCTCAAGTTTTGAAATTTATATTTTGTGATTAAAAGTTTAATTTGGATAATTTTAAATTTCAATCCCTAGAATTTTACAAGTTTAAAATTCAACCCTATACTATTATATTATTACAAGCTTAATATATATATATATATATATATATATATATATATATGTATAATTTAAAATGCTAGTCTTACCGTTAGTAGGCCTCATTCACGAAGCCAGTCTATAAGGTGGGTATAAGGTTGCTGCCTATAAAATGGCGCTTAATGGGTGTACATTCACACCCACCGCTTGCTTGACTGGTGGAGGGTCGTTAGCCGAACGGGTAGGATAGGGCAAACCTCCTCTCATTAATAAGTATAATGAATCTATATAAAGTAACTAAACATGTTTTATAAAATTCCCAATCTTAGTTACTTTAGGAAAAGTGAATTGATGCAATCCCATGAAATTACACTTTGTACCCTTGCTAAGACATTAATGGAGCGCGTGTGGTTAACCGGCACATTAATTGGGTTCTAAGCAAAGGTGGCAAAGGGTGACTCATTGTTTGTTATAGTTCAATGGAGCGTGTGTGGTTAACCAGCACATTGAATAGGTAACTGTAACAGTGGGGGCACCTTGTACATTTGCATGGTTATTCACACCCACTTTGTGATCCTCGGCATCACAGTCACAAACGAGAGGGGCATATCGAGATTTAAACATGTCATTGAAAGGTTCAATGAATCTCAATGAAATCTAGGAATTCTCAATACATTTAAAACTTAAAGCTTATGTTTTTCATGGTGAAGAATTAGTGAATCGTCATTCACTTACCTCCAAATTATTTGCATGTTGGATTACGGCATCCCTTTTCTAATGTGTAAATAATGTTGTTGGGTCCTAGCCCTAATTTTCTTTTTGGGTGTTAATTAGGGACTTAATCTAATCAAACTTTGTTCTTTCTATTTGTAGATGTCTAACGCAAACAACACAGCTGCTAGCTCATTTCCTCTAATGAGCCTTTGTCAAAAAGTGACATTCGATGGAACGAACTTTAGCGAATGGATAAGATACATTCGCACAATCGCGCGTTACGAGGACAAAGAGTATGTTCTCGATGAGAAGCTCGAAAAGATCAATCCAGAAACTCCTACTCCTGAAGAAATGGCTGTCTTTGAGAACCATGAGCGTGATGCAACGAAGGTCCATTGCATCATGATAGCCACAATGAACTCAGAATTCCAAAAGTCCTATGAGGACATGTATCCTTATGAAATGCATCTAGACTTGATGGAGAAGTATCACCAAAGCGCGAGGCAAGAGCGCTATGAAATCATAACGAATATGATTACTGCTAAAATGGGAAGTGGAGAGTCTCTTACTGTGCACTTGCAAAAGATGCAAAGGTATGTTGATCGTCTTCGCAAGTTGAATGTCAACTTTGGGGAAGATTTGGCTATCGACATTGTTCTTCACTCCTTGCCCTCATGCTACAACCAATTTAGGATGACCTACCACATGAACAAGGAAGAGGTCACCCTAAGCAAACTCCAAGGGCTCCTGAGGACTGCTGAGAGCAACCTCAAGGACAAGTCTGTTGCTCCAACTCCCAATCCACCCGTTGCTCCTGTTTTGACTATTGGACAGGGAAGGGGCAAGAAGAGGAAAGCTTTTTCAAAGAACCACCACAAAGGAAAGTCCCAAAATGGTTCCTCCTCTAGTGGGACCAAGGTTGATCCTGCTAAGCCCAACCCAAACCCAAAGGAGGCAGAGTGCCACCATTGCCACAAAATAGGGCATTGGAAGAGAAGCTGCCCGGAATATCTGCAAGCCATCAAGGATGGGAAGATCAAGCCATCTTTTGCAGGTATTTACACAATTAAATCTAATGATTCATCTCATGCTATTTCTTGGGTTCTTGATACAGGGTGTGGTTACCACATTTGTTCTGATTTGCAGGGACTAGGAAGAAATAGGGATGTGGAGCTTGGAAGAATAAATCTGATCATGGGAAACAGAAGAACGTCGCCTGTCACCAAGATTGGAGTGTATTCTTTAGAGCTTAGGAATGGTTTGAATTTAGAATTAAATAATTGTTGCTACTCGCCAGATATGGCAAGAAACATCATTTCTTTTCATGGTTTATTTAGACAAGGATTTAGATATTCGTTTAATAATGAGAATGGTTCGATTTATGCTTATCTAAATGGTGTTTTATATTTTGAAGCAATGCCTTGTAATGGAATTTATGAAACTGTTATGGTTGTAGATAACCTAGGAAATGATGTGTTGTGTATGGATTCTTCCAATGGTATGGATAAAGCATCCTTGTGGCATTGTCGTCTTGGACATGTCAACAAGAAGCGCATAGCCCAACTCCAAAAGGATGGAGTGTTGGAGTCGTTCGACCTTAGGGAAGATGACACGTGCGAATCTTGTTTACTTGGAAAGATGACCAAGTCACCCTTCACTGGCACTTGTGCGAGGGGTGAGGGTTTATTGGATCTCATACATACAGATGTATGTGGACCCTTTAGATCCACCACAAGGGATGCAAATCGCTTCTATGTGACTTTCACAGATGATTATAGCAGATATGGGTATATCTACTTAATCAAGCACAAGTCAGAAACCTTTGAAAAGTTCAAAGAGTTTAAACAAGAAGTGGAGAATCAATTGGGCAGGAAAATCAAGATGCTTCGATCTGATCGAGGTGGAGAGTACCTAAGTCTTGAATTCCACGACTACCTCAAGGAATGTGGAATAGTTTCACAATTGACGCCACCTAGGACACCACAATTGAATGGTGTAGCTGAGAGGCGTAATCGAACCTTGCTAGACATGGTTCGTTCCATGATGAGTCGTGCTTCACTACCTATCTCATTCTGGGGGTATGCCTTAGAGACTGCCGCCCATATCCTTAATTTAGTACCCACAAAGAAGGTTGCCAAAACACCTCACGAGATGTGGACAGGGAAAGCTCCCTCGTTGGCACATATCAAGGTTTGGGGCTGTGAAGTTTTCGTAAGACGAGAAACTCACGACAAGCTCGAACCTCGTAGTGAGCGATGTATATTTATCGGCTACCCACAGAAATCCTTTGGATATCTCTTCTATAGGCCGAGTGACAATGTTGTCTTCGTTGCGAGGAGAGGGGTTTTCCGAGAGCGAGAACTCATAAGCCGAGGAGACAGTGGGAGGCAAGTCGATCTTGAAGAGATTCAAGAATCTAGCGATGAAGGAACCTCTAACACTGGCACTCAACCCGAGGAGGAAACTCCGGTTGAACCAATTGACGAGTCCTTACCTCTTAGACGTTCCGAAAGAGTTAGAGTTCATCCCCAGTTTTATGGTTTTCATATTACTACTGAAGGGGACACGTATATTAGTGATGGTACACTAATAAATCTAGATGAACCTAATAGCTATAAGGAAGCCATGGCAGGCCCAGAGTCTGTAAAATGGAAAGAGGCGATGGACAGCGAGATTCAGTCCATGTATGACAACCAAGTTTGGAATTTGGTTGACAATGTACCAGGTCGTAAGACGGCCGGGTGCAAGTGGATCTTCAAGAAGAAGACCGACGTGGATAGGAACGTGCACACTTATAAGGCGCGATTGGTTGCGAAGGGTTTCACTCAGACTCCTGGAGTTGACTACGACGAAACCTTCTCACCAGTTGCGAAGATAAAGTCTATTAGGGTGATGCTAGCCATTGCTACATTTCATGACTATGAAATATGGCAAATGGATGTAAAAACCGCTTTCCTTAATGGGAAGTTGACTGAGGATGTTTACATGGCTCAGCCAGAGGGTTTTGTCGATCCAAAGCATCCCAATAGAGTATGTAAGCTTGAGAAGTCCATTTATGGGCTTAAGCAAGCGTCTCACAGATGGAATCTTTGCTTCGATGAGAAAGTCAAAGAGTTTGGATTAGTACGAAGTGAAGATGAATCATGTGTATATGTCAAGGCCAGTGGGAGTATAGTTAGCTTTCTCGTTTTTGTATGTCGATGAAATACTGCTCATAGGAAACAACGTCCCGACTCTGCAGGAGGTTAAGTCCTGGCTCGGGAAGTGTTTCGCTATGAAGGACCTTGGAGAGGCTTCCTATATTTTAGGAATAAGGATAGTGAGAGAACGAAGTAAGAGACTAATAGGACTTAGTCAGAATACTTACTTGGATAAGGTACTAAAACGTTTTAGTATGGAAAACTCGAAAAAGGGAGAACTACCGATACAGAGTAATGCCAAATTGAGTAAGACTCAAAGCCCGAGTACAGAAGCCGAGATAGCTGAGATGAGCCGAATACCCTATGCTTCCGCAGTTGGCTCAATCATGTACGCTATGACTTGTACTCGCCCTGATGTGGCCTTTGCTTTGAGCATGGTCAGTAGATATCAAGGGAACCCGGGCAGAGCTCATTGGATTGCGATCAAGAATATACTTAAGTACCTTCGGAGGACCAAGGAATGGTTTTTAGTCCTCGGAGGGAGTGATGACTTAAAGGTGCGAGGGTATAGTGATGCCAGTTTTCAGACCGACAGGGACAACTACCGTTCGCAGTCGGGCTGGGTCTTTACCCTCAATGGAGGAGCAGTGACTTGGAAAAGTTCCAAGCAAGAAACAGTAGCTGATTCAACGTGCGAATCAGAGTACATTGCAGGGAGCGAAGCGTCAAAGGAGGCTATGTGGTTGAAGAACTTCATTGGTGATCTTGGAGTTGTGCCTACCATAAAGGAGCCTATGGTAATCTTCTGTGATAATGAAGGAGCGGTTGCCTTGACCAAGGAACCGAGGGATCATGGTAGATCTCGACATATCGACAGAAAATATCATTTTATTAGACATCGAGTAGAAGAAGAACACCTCGTGGTAAAGAGGGTATCGTCAGAGGATAACCCAGCAGATCCGCTTACGAAGGGACTCAGCAGGGTTAAGCATTTGCAGCACGCTAGGAGCATTGGGCTGAAGGACGATATTAGTTTAGATTAGATAGTTTGGAAACGTGTAATAGATAAATGTAATTGACATTTGATGATTAAATAAAGGAGTATTATTTATAAGTAAAGCTACTGTCTTATGTTAATTGTTTAACTATTGTTTCATTTTGCATGTTTTGACTTCCTGAGTAATTAATTATTTGATAATAATCGAATTATTCGAATAGTCCACAGTCGTTCATATGTTGGAAGTAGATATGAATGAAGACTGTCATGAATTGGTGTGTAGATTGTCTAAAGTGTATTAGACATAGCAAAGGTTTGCTACAACGTTCATGAGTGCTTATGAACTTGATTTGAGCATTGGAATAAACCCGCACTTGTTGGAATCACTTCATGGAATTTATCACGAGTGATCACAAGATGGTAATATCATATAGTCTTAAAACCTAGATATATGGTTTATTGTTTGTTAATTGGTTATGCATTGATAATACGCAAACGCATCAGTAACTTGATGTTATAAAACGTATTGTTGTGTGTAAATTGATTAGTGGATAATAAATGCATATAAGTCGAAGTTTATCTGTTCCTTTTATCCTAAGAGGGTAAAAGCGATATCAGGGCCCCTCGATGATTTGATTTGACTTATGTGCCGGGCCCGGTCAGGACTGAATTGATGTGTTCAATTAAGTTCTATGTCAAATGAATCTGAGATCGAGAAACAAATTGCAGGACAATAAGTATGACCATGTTCCATGTAATTTTCCGCACGATATCTAGAACAGAGGATTATACGATCCCTTATCTAAAGGACAGGATACTGATAAGATCAGAGTTGACAGCGTCTTTGAGAGCTACGATTGCTAATCAGATTATATTTGCATATATAGTTACTAGACTTATCCAAGTGGGAGACTGTTGGATTAGTGTCTAAGGCTATAACTATATTTGGTAAGTACTTGACCCGGTTATGCATGGTCCTTTTGGGTTGCCTTCACCATAGCAACTTGACAGGATGATTTGTTAAGAGAGAAGAAATATTATTAATATATTATGAGAATAATATATTGAGGAAATAATAATATTATTTGATTAATATAAGTCATATATTAATTGAGAATTAATTTGGTGACTTAAAGAGGTTAATTGAATAAAGGGGCATAAACTGTCAAATGTGTGATAGTTGTATTTTGGGCTATGTATCCTTATGGATATTAGGGTGAACGAAATTTAGGGGCTTGGGAACCTTAATTTCGTCCAAGCCTTGTATCTAGAAGGATCTTGGATTGCTTAGGGCCTAAGTCATTCAATTAGGGTTAAAGGAGAAACCCTAATAGCTCATAGTATAAATAGGACCCTTGGGATGGAGAAATCGACACTCTTGCAAGCCAAGGAACCCTAGGGCCGATTTCTATCCCTCCTCCCTCTCTCTCAAGATCATCTTCTTGCTATTTGGTGTTTGTAAGCCATTAGAGGAGTGACAATTGTGACTCTAAGCTCCAAGAAGAAGAAGTATCAAGCAAGTAATTCAAGGTATTCTTTCAGATCTGATTTCATATGATTAGATTCAATATATTACATTAGATCTAGTATTGCAAGTCTTGGATTCAATGCATGTTCAATTAGAGAAACCTAGATCCAAGCAATTAGGGTTTGCATGTGCACATAGGAAAGTTCTTATGGCTCAAACCCATCAACTTGCACTCAAAATTCGGCTATGCTCTTCCAAAGATTACTAGTGGCCGATTTCATGTGCTAAGGGGCTTCTTATATAGTGTGGAAAAGATTATGGTTACATCCATACAAACCCTAATGTGCATGACCTTTCATCTTACTTAGGCTCCATGGGTTAAACCTCCATGTACTATCCATGGACTACCATGTTGGTTTAGCCCAACCTAAATAACCATAGGCCCACACTATAAGAATCATTGATTTACCAAATCAACCCCTTACATTTAATTAGTCTCTTTTGATCACTAAATTAATTCCAAATTAATTATTGATTAATACTAATTAAATAATATGATTTCATATTAATATATTAGAACTTATAATATATTAATAAATCATAAATAGCCTCTTCTCAAAAGTCCATCCTTACAAATTGTTCTGGTGAAATGCAACCCAAATGGACCATGCTACTCTCGGGTCAAGTATATATCAATTATAGTTATGGACTTAGACACCTTATCCAATAGTCTCTCACTTGGATAAGTCTAATAACTATAACTGTAAGTACAACCTAAAACACCGACTAGCAATCGGAGCTCTTAAAAGCCTTTGTCGAACTGTGACACGCCATTTTAGATAAGGGATCATATAATCCTCTGTTCTCAAGATATCAGTCGGACAAATACATGGAACATAGTCATTCTTATTGTCCAACATTTGTTTCTCGATTTCCAATTTGTTTGACATAGAACTTAATCGAACACATCAATTGAGTTCTGACCGGGCCCGACACATAAGTCAAAACAAAATCATCGAGGGGCCCAAGATATCGCTTTTAATCCCCCAAGGACTAAAAGGAACAAATAAACTTCGACAGTATATGCTTGTACCAATTACTTGTTAAATCATACACAATAGTGCGTTTTATGACATCAAGTTACTAATGCAGTTTCGCACTATCAATGTACAACAAACTCATAGTCAACAACTCATATATCTTGGTTTGAAGACTTATATAATGTTATCATCTCACGATCACTCGTGATAAATTCCATGAAGTGATTCAAGTGAACGTGAGTTTAATCCAATACTCAGACCTTATGAGTACTCATGAATGTTGTAGAAAACTTTTCTATGTCTAATATACTTCAGACAATCTACAAGCCAAATTCATGACAATCTTGCCTCAATACCTACTTCCAAAGTATGATCGACTTTGGACAGTTTGAATAATATAATTATTCTGGAAGTCAAAACATGCAAAGTGAAACAATAGTAAATGATTGACACAAGATAGTAACATTACTTATAAATAAAAAACACCTTTTATTTAATCATCAAATGTCAATTACATTTCAACTATTACAAGTTTCAAAACAACTATCTAATCATTAAAACTAATATCATCCTTCAGCCCGATGCGACTCGCATGTTGTAAGTGATTAACCCTACTCAGTCCCTTCGTGAGGGGATCTGTCGGGTTCTCCTCTGACGATACCCTCTTTGCTACGAGGAGTCCTTCTTCTATTCGATGTCTTATGAAGTGATATTTTCTGTCAATGTGTCTGGATCTGCCATGATCCCTTGGTTCCTTGGCTAAGGTAACCGCACTCTCGCCTCGCTTGTTATTTATTATATGTTGGGCTGGGCCCATTTAATATATGTTGGGCTAAGCCCATTTATTATATTTTGAGTTGGCCCCATTTATTATATGTTGGGTTCGGCCTATTTATTATATGTTGAGATGGGCCCATTTGCATGATTGGGCTGGGCCATTTGTATGTACGTTGGGTTGGGCCCATTTACATGTTGGGCTCGAACCATTTGTATCGTATGTGGTATTTTGGGGAACTCACTAAGCCTTGTGTTTACGGTTTATGGTTTAAGCATTTTCAGGTATCTCCAGTTCCAAAGGGAAGAGCACGTCCTGATCGCATAACATCCCCTTGATTTTATTCCGCATTGTTATTGGTTTCACTCTGATGTTGAAAATATTTATACTATGATTGGTTTGGAGCAATTGGTTATATCTTTTGGGTGTTTGAAAAAAAATTTACTACTATTTTTGTGACATTACACATTTTATGGTCACGGTTTCAGTTTTTCAGTAATGGCAAGAGTAAAGAGAATCATAATTATACGGACTAACACTCCTACAATTCAGATTCAAATGTTCAACGTCAATTGCAATCAAATAATTCAAACAATGAATGTGTGAAATTAAACAAATAATAAAAACAAGTATGTATAATATTTGGATTTGATTCATATAAAATGAAGGTTTATTTGATAGTTATTTAAAATTGATTGATAGCTTTTGTGCGGACAGCAAATTGGGTTAAATTTATTACTATTGTATTTAAGTTATTAACATCAATTTCTTTATATATATATATATATATATATATATATATATATATATATATATATATATATATATATATATATATATATATATATATATAGGGCTAGGTTATAATGTGGATGGTAAGTATTGTGTGGATGTAGGGATAAATGTGGACCAATAGTTTAAAATACACATTCTAATAGAATACATATTTTGATTGAATACAAATTCTGACAGAATACATATTCTGATTGAATGAACATTTTGAAGACTAACAAAATTTTGAACCATGACTTGAAAAATAACAACATTCTTAAAGAATAATCATCTATTATTAATATTATTGAAGAATCTAAGGTCCAAAAATAAACAAAAATAGTTTTTACTGTAACATTCTATAAAAATACAATGTCATTTTTTGAATTTTTGCCACGTTCTATAAGAATACAGCTTTATAGTAAGTCATTTTTGAAAAAATCTTCATTCTATAAGAATACAGTCATTCATGAAAGATTCTTCGTTCTCATTCTTCCTAGAAGGGAATTTATTTCCTTTGACTTTAGATCTTCAACTAACGAGTAAACAAAGACCTGTATTAAAAAAACAGAAATAAGCATGTGAATAAGATTATACAAATAACATGACTATTGTATAATGATGTGCTTAAAACCAAATATGTTCAAGCAAAAGGAATCAAGATATTTGAAAATTAAAGAGACAGAAAAAGACTAAATCACATACATTAAACTTAGGATTAAAAAAAATAGAGAAATGCTTGTAGAGTTTAAGTAGAGAATAAGGGATCAACCTTGTTTGTAGATATTTTGAATTGACTATCACTATTGAATTCTCATCTGTGAATACTAAATCAACCCTTCAGAACTTAGGACTAAAAAAAAGAAATAGACAAATGCTTGTATCAATTTTATATCCGACAGACTCATTCCAAATCGATTAGAGAATATCACTTACAAAAGTCGATTTCAAATAATAAACAGATTTCACAGATGAGAAGAAAAGCAATAAAATCGATTTCAAAAAATCAATTTTTGAGAAGAAAGAAATTGATCAGAGATGGAGAAAATCAATTTCTGAAAGTAAAGTCATGTTTTGAGAAGAAAGAAAATCGATATCATCGACAATGGGGGAGGAACTCACGATACTGATGGAGGCTGAAGCATTGTTGGAGACACACGTCGATTGAACGAGCCCTGGAGGATTGGTCCCCGATTCTGATTTCGATTTTGAAGTTCTTCCCTACGACGATCTTGTCATCTTCGAACGCATGTCAATTGAACGAGGTCTGGAGGGTTGGTTCCTGATTCTGATTTTCGATTTTGAATCTGTTCACTCTGACGATCTTGACATCTTCGATGGAAGCAGGAGGTGATTTTGTGGGTGTGGATGAAAGAGACGATAGGGTTTTAAATAAAGTAATTTCCCTAAATTAAAGGGTAGATGATTTAATTAATTATTTATTAAAATTAAAAAATACTTGACCCAAATTAATCTCTACATCCACACAATATTTGTTAATCCACATTTGAACATACCTCTCTCTCTCTCTCTCTCTCTATATATATATATATATATATATATATATATATATATATATATATATATATATATATATATATATATATATTGGGTGAGATTCAATAGAGAACCATAATTAACCAAGGAACCAATCTTTTTTTCAACTTTTAGAACTTATTTTTTATCAAAAAAAAAACTAAAAATACAGAAATTCATAATTTTTTATCCTTTTTCCCATGATATCAAATTCGATAATTTTTTTTTTTTTCGTCAAATTCACAATGTGAATCTTTGAAGATTCACAATGTGAATCTAAATTCACACGATGAATCCGAAAAATATATTAAACATTCACAATGTTAAGTTATGAGTTTAGATATTTTTAGTTTTTTTTTCGATAAAGAATAAGCTCTAGAACTTAAAAAAAAGATTTGGTTCTTTGTGGAGAACTAATAATTATGGTTCTTTATTGAACTTTTATATATATATATATATATATATATATATATATATATATATATATATATATATATATATATATATATATATATATTCTCAAACTAGAAATTCTCAACTATGTTGTTTTAAAAGTAAAAGAAAACAAAAAAGAACAACTTGTTTGTTAAAAGTGTGAAAATATCGTAACAAAGAATCAATTAAAACATAGGAAAATATATTCCGATATCATACAATTAAATTTTGATAAAAATGTTCAATTTAATGAGTAGAATGTTTAGAGTATATTAATTTACTAGTTGTTTATCTTATTTTAGAAAATTGTTTGCAGATTGTTTAATTTTATTACTAGTAAGTGAAAATTTAGATATGTTGCTCATGTATTATAAATTTGTGTTAATTATATTACAAATTTTATCAATTTCAAAACTACTTCTAATTTTATCTATATCACAGATGAGACTAGAACCATCAAGTTCAAAAAGAAAAATTGACACTTGTACTGTTATGCTAAACATGGTCGATCCTAAAGAATTAAATATATTCAAAGGCCTAGGACGAGCAAGAAAAAAAGGTCATAATCGTTATTATATTTTTTTATTTTTAAATAATATATATATATATATATATATATATATATATATATATATATATATATATATTAATTTCCTTAATGAACTTTCCTTTTAACCTCAAAATTACTAAAATAAAGCTTCATTAATTTTCTTTATTTATCTATCTAAAAAATTTGTTTAAATTTAAAGAAAAAAACACTTTAATATTTAAAATTCAATATTTTTCTCATAAATTCAAACTTCTCAAATGTTTAAAATTTTATATTTAGTTTTTTGTTTTAAATAAACTCATGTAATACATAGGTCTCATACCTAGTATTACAATATATCACGTTGATACCAACATGCCTATAATTTTAAAAATTCAAACAACAAACATCATATGGTCTTCTTTATGTTTTGGATTTTCATAATGGTTACCAATGATATCAATAATGGTTTCATAATTTTCTAAAAATCTATTTATGCAAGTGACAAGAAATTTTAATGTGTAAATCATCTTCCTTTTAATCTTGTTTTTGATACATATCAACCTACATGAAAAAAATTTCAACAAAGTACTTGGTATACGGATGAAGAGACGATACATTTCATAACAATATATTTTTACATTTTAATCGATTTTTATATTTTATTAAATAGAAGTATAATTAAAAAGTTGTATATATTTATTATCATATATTAAAAGACAAACAAATTGTAATGGTTGTTATGCAAAAAGAGTTTATAACTTAATCTTAAAATAAATAAGACTTAAAATTAAAAATTATTATGCATTGAAAAAAAAGTATCTATACTTTAACATATTAATAAAAATGTCACTTTTGATATTTTGTTTACAATTTAACCATCGAAACTTATTATTGTATGTGGTGCCCGATTTAACCAGAAAAATTTACATAAAAGTCTTTATATTTTGACTATATTGACACACAAAATCACTTTTCTTTTGCAATGGAACCAGTTATAATAACTGTTCCATTGCAAAAGAAAAGTGATTTTTTGTGTCAATATAGTCAAAATATAAAGACTTTTATGTAAATTTTCCTTTGATAAATTAATTAATATGAGTAATATTTCACAATAAGTTCATTTTTACACGGTTTCAATTTGATTTAGTACAAAATATTCGAAATGCCAGAACCAACCTTATACTTTTTTAATACAAAGGCATAACAATTGTTAATTTCCTAGAGAAAAATAAGAATTATTTTTGCAGAAATGGTTTGAACTTTGAACGTATAATATTGAAAATTACATTATTATAAAAAATGAAATTTAAAGCAACAACTTTATACATGTGGTATGCCGGTGTAGGCCCATACCCATACCCACAATCCAATCACCCGATGGTCGGTTTGTGAAATTCCTCAATTGGCCCTCCAATAATCAAAGATATATTTTTTTTTTTAATTTGATCGTTTATTTAAAATTTGAATTATTAATGATCGATAATATTGTATCGAAACTCCATCTTGGTTTATAAAATTTGATAATGCTTAAACTACTAAAAGAATTGAACTAAATATAGTTATATTATAAATGTTCATATTGTGTAACTATTTGAGGGTTGACACTAATAGGAGTATGCGATTGTATTGGATGCATCAGTTCGTATAAAGGTTAATATTTTGTATATGAAGGTTAACGTTTTGGTTTGGAAAATTAAGGTTAATGTTTTGGGTTGGACAATTAAGTTAAAAAAAAAATAGTCTAAGTCTAAGGTGTTGATACTTGATATGGATTTCTTTTTATGCCGTTTTTTGTGATGCGAATATAGAAAGAGTTGACCATACGTTTCACATATCCGTTTTGCTAGTGACATTTGGAAACAATTGGCAAGATGGTGATATATAAGGAATCACAATCTCATTAGGGCTGGAGGGAGTGGAGCATGACATGTCATGCTGCCACGTCATCTATAAACCCACAAACTCTTTGTTATGTCATTTTTGCCACATGCATGACATGTAATTTTTAGAGGGTGGTTCAAGATGACATATTTGTTTTTATTTTTATTTTTTTAATTTAAACTAAAAAACAAACACTTCAATAAAATAAAATAAAAAAGTTACAATAATCAAAAGAAATTCATAACACCACAATTGAGTTAAAATCACAAAGCTTCGAACATAAACTTAAATCCTACATAAAATCGTTTCCCGAGTATTGGCCGTCCAATTCATCTAGCCGTGGCATATTAAGATCAATATTATCGAGCGTCCAAAGATGATCGGTCAAATCGCGGCGCAGATCATGATGGATTTCCGAATTATGTACTACCGTGCGTTTATACATGTAATCATCGCCTCCAATTTCTAGTTGTGTCTCCGGAATGACTTCATGCTCGTCGTAATCACATATCGCGGTGCCTTCATCTTCTATTAGCATATTGTGTAATATGATACAAGTGTACATCATCGTAACCTTATCATTAAAAATTGATGGGTTTCTAATTATATGTCAACGCTTTTTCAGTGTTGCAAATGCTCGTCCAACATCTTTCCTCGTTTTTTCATTCGCCATATTGAATCTAATCCTTCTATTATCATCGGGACAGGACAAAGTTTTCACAAACACCAAACGCTTGGGATATATCCCATCGACAAGGTAGTAATTGAATCTATAATGTCTTCCTTATAAATCAAAAGAGGAATCTGGTGCGGTATCGTCATACAGTTTGTTCAATATTAGGGAATTATTGAAAATGTTAATGTCATTAAGAGACCCGGGACTACCAAAGAAAGCATGCCAAATCCAAAAATCATGTGATGCTACAACTTCAAGTATAATTGACGAATAACCATGATCACCGCGTGTATATTGTCCATGATATGCTTCTGGACAATTTTCCCTATTACAGTGCATGCAGTCCAAACTTCCTAACATCCCAAGGAAACCATGCATGTTTGCATGATGCTCATACAACTGTTTTATGTCATTGGTAGTAGGGTAACACAAATAACGTGGACCGTACAACCTCATAACCCAGTTCCAAAATTTGTGAAGACTTTCACATGCGGTGCGTGCGGACATCCTAAAACTCTTATCTAGTGCATCAAGTGAGGTACCATATGCTAACATACAAATTACAGCGGTGCATTTTTGTAAAGGATGAAATCCGAGCATACCTCGTGCATCTAAACGTTGTTGAAAAAATATACACGGTTCCGTCATGTCATGTACTATACACTGAAACAAATGTTTGTGCATTCGGAACCGACGTCGAAAAAAGTAACTTTGGAAGATGACATTCTCATCGAAATAATCACGCATCAAACGTCAGTGGGCCGCTTGATGATCTCTTTGTACACATCTTTTTCGTTTCCGTTACGCACGACTCGTTTCCTTCTCTAACTCTTGTTGTACCGACTTAGCAACGGTTATTGCGGTTTGAAGCAAAAAATCTAAATCAACGGAAGATGAAGAGGATGATGAAGACATTTTTTTTGAGAAATGAATGAAATGTTGTGGTGTAAAATATGATGAATTTGAGTGGTATTTATAGTGGAATAATCTTTTTTTTTTTAAAAAAAGTAGCCGTTAAAACTAGTTGTTGGAGGGTAAACCCTCTCTTCTTCCCTCGACACAAGAATGCCATTCACCCATGGCCATCTCGGCGTGCGACCATTAGGGGTCGGTGTATGCCACCCTTGTCGAGCCATTTCCGAGCATACATGTTTTCGACTCCTCTCAACCTAACTACTCGGAGTCTATGGATTGGGTGAATCAAAACAAGGCTACCATAGTGTAAAAGAAGTGTCTTTCGGCAATATTTTTGCACTGTTTTCGGCATTTTGAAAGTTTCGCAAAATCATTATTTTTGGAACGATCAAATAAAAAAAACCTTTATTTTTTATTTTATAGTGACTCGGTCATTTTTTTTACTATAAACTCCTTGTAGTTGCCCATTCACCTTGCACCTTGTTAGATTTTCTTTTGTAATATCCTTGGCATTTAAAAAAATCTATATCCTATATAACTTAAGAAAAATTTTGTTGAATTGTCGAAAGTTTGCATGTCAATGTCATGTGGCACTACTTGCGAAAACCAACTTATGGGAATAGGTCATTTTCCGACGTGCCAATCGATTGGAAGAGACTTTTTCGCTGGGATGCAATTACGGGCCTTATCGGTTCCGTTTGGGGTTGTTCATATGTCCTTCAATTTATTGTGCCTTGAAATTGTATTGTAACAAGTTAGTTTGTTCTTTTAAGAACCCAAAATCTAGAAAGATTTGACTTTTAGTCAAATATTGATCGAAAGGGAAAAATGGTTATTTTGAGGAATTTGATAGGTTTATGAGGTTGTGACTTCATGAAAATGGCCAAGATAAGGTTAAGTCACTAAGATGAGATTAGATGAGTAAGTTTAAGATAAGAAATGCATGAGAAGATGCATTTTGGCCAAAAGGGTAAAATGAGTATTTTTATGCTTTTTGGGCCAAGTTTGTGACTTAATAGATTAAAACTTGTATTAAGTCAGTGAGAAATGAATTAACAGATTTGTAGAGTATGTTCCCACATTTGCGTGGATATAAAGATCATAGAAAACAGGTTAGAAACGAAGAATTTATGCACTTTAGAAGTTGGCAGAGAAGTTGTCCCCAAAGCAACAATGCACTTTGTTGATCTTTAGTTACCACAGACGGTTCATAGCTCACCGATAACAAGGATTCAGACGAAGTTCTTCTTGTCTTAAGATAAATGCAATGTACTTTTCCCCTCGGCGTGGTATATGCGTGCCACGACACAGTGGCCAAAGTAGGATCACATGGGAGCTTGGCACCATGACTTGGTGAAATACTGACCATGGCTAAAGAGCCCACACCGTGGCATGGTGGGCGTATGGCCACGACGCAGTGTCGAGGATTAAATGCAGGTTTTAGACCTCTTAGTGCCTCATTTTGAACGAAAACACCCCAAATCAGGGGAGAGCTGCAAGGGGGTGATTTTGAGGTTAAGAAGGGGGTTAGACAAGCTAGACAAGGAGCACGGCAAAAATTAACATCCTGATACTCTTGAGGCCTTGAGCAAGAGGATGGACCAAGATGAATCAATTGAAGATTTGGAGCCAAGTGGTAGTTAGTCTTCACTAACTAATAAGGTGAGTTATAATTCTCACTCCCTCTCTTTAAATTATGTTATATATTTATTTATATACATGTATGTATGTTTGTATATTAGAGTCATGTATAAGCATGATATAGAGACAGAGAAGATAGGATTATATAGATTATAATCTTAAGTAAGAATATGTATTTGTGGTTATACATGTAAGAACATGTATCTGAGCACGTATGTATGACCAAAGTACGTAGAGATGTGTAAGAAAGAATAAAGGTATTATGAGTAATACCTAAAAGAGTAGATGAAAAATGAATGGTATTATATATAATATAATCCTATGTATGAGTAGATGATGAGAAGGGTAATCGTTAATACCCAAGATATAGTAGAAAGTGACAGAAGATGAATATGTAGTATAATCACAAGAGTATGTACGTATGTCATGACATTAATGATATTGTGTATAATACCTATATGTTCCTAAACATATTAAATATTAATTACTTAATGCGTTAAGTACTAGATGTTGTCATAGCCCCGAACCGGAGCGGCGGAAACGTCCAGGGGCGGGTGACGTCATTGTATTGTATCATAACAGTTGAATATAAATGAAACATAGCAACCCAAACAACATACATTACGAATTTAAACTTACATAGTTTACATACTGTGTTTGTTCAAAAGTTACACAACAATGACTGAAAAGTAAAATTTCATAATGCAGCAACTCATGTTCTCAAAAGATTTGGATATCTGATTACTAGTTCCCTGAGAATACAAGTGATTTTGAAAAACGTCAACAATAATGTTGGTGAGTTCATAAGCATTTTTGTATGAAAAAGGGTTTGTAGCTGCTTTGTTTAAAATAGTTTTGTATGCTTCCAGAAAATCCGATATTTTTTATAAATTAGGCTGTTATTCTTATATCCAAGACTAAAAATGTATGTATGACTTTTGTGTCTTTTCCTTGTAAAAATGATAGTGTATGTTTCCAGAAAATCCAATATTTTCTTATGTAAGAACTGTAGTCTTAAACCCTAAGACCAGAAATGTAAGAAATGTTCTACCGTAAGATAGTATTTAGTCTTATATATATTTTATAAAATCAATGAAGTGTAAGCTTCCTGTAAACAAAGATAGTATTGTGAATCCCTATGTGAGTTATTATAACCATGCTTAATATGACTGCTACGCATGTACGACGTTCTTCAGGCGTCGAAATCGGTAGATATTTGTCACCCTAGACTGGCCCGTCTAGATGTAGTGAACAACTTAGGTGTGGGGTTGTCAATCCCGTATAGATCTATACACAACTGTCTCGCTCTCCCTCCAGGAGACTCTGGTTATAATGCAAGACTTAAGGTGTATGCTAGGTAGGTACGGTGAAGGAAATATCTCACTAGAGCATTAACAGATTTACGTGAACTACGACTCCCCTTTTCTTGTATAATGAAATAATTACACTATTGAAAATTTATGACATGTGTTTTATGACACCCAAACTATACCATTTATAGTTTGCCTTGTATGCTTTTGTATATACTATTTATATAAATTTTATATAAATATCAAGTTGTAATCTTGTCTAGTGATAAAATATATGTTGTTAACATAATATTCTTGGGTTTCAACCCACCAAAACAGTGATGACTAAAAATATGACCACTTTTACTAGAAAAACTATTTTTTGCAAAATTTACCAAGATTTATAGTTTTGTCCTTCTCATATTTTACCAGTTAATATTTGTATCACAAAAATAGTTTATGTTTGTCAAATTTACCATCCCAACCTCATAGGTCACGATTTTTATAAAAAGAAACGGTGACTTCAACATTTTTATACAAATATTTATACAATTTTCAAGTAGTAAGAATGAGACATGCAAGTATCCAAAGGACAAACATATTTTGACTTATATATATATATATATATATATATATATATATATATATATATATATATATATATATATGTTTTTGTTATCTTTGTGTGCATCATCCCATAAACACGATTTTTGGTGTGATCAAAATGGGGTTTACCACATCTTATGCAAATATTACTTCACATTCAGATAATAAAGATGAATCTAGCAAATATTCATGAGATAAACATGTTTTGACTTGTATCCCCCCCCCCTAAAAGCATGAAAAACTCGAAAATGGGGGTATGAAGCTCACCTTGGGTTGTTTTGTGGATGTTTTGAAGGAAGGTGAAGGGGATTTCGAGCCTAAGATGGAGATGATGAACTTGAAGAGCTTCTTGAGGGTGTGAGTGTCCTAGGAAATCTATCACACGAAAAATGTGTGTGTAAACATGACGAATCATCGTAAAACTACATAGAAAACTAGAAGTTCATGAGGTACCTTACCTAAAACCCGAAAATCCAAGAATGGAGGAGTAACTCTTGGAGACTTAAGCTTTCTTTTTAGAGAGAAGTGGACAATTAAGGAAATTTGAAGCCTTCGGGGTGGGGGAAATGGCCTCTCGGCCAAGGTATATATGGGAAGGGAAAAGTTGGCTCATTGTTATTTGATGGTTATTTAGAGGTCATGTAGGGATGTTTGAAGTGTAAAGGCATGCAGGGTATAGAAATATGGAGGGTAAAGGGATGTAAAGCTATGAAGTGTCACATGTAAGGTAAAACTGTGGGTCTAGCACCCCAAACCAAAATCTCATGGATAAGGGATAAGTTTTTCGGTTTTTGGCTCTTCTTGGAGGGGTTTTCGGTTTTAAGGGTTACCCATTAAGGGTGATTTCGGTCATGGGGTTTCCATGGCCGAAAATCCTAATGCGTTACTCACCTTTTGTTCATGTTTATTATTTAATCTAACTTGGACCTCTAAGTGTTTATTATGTACTTGCATATATGTATATATATATATATATATATATATATATATATATATATATATATATATATATATATGTATATTCACATAACAATGTCATTTTTTCTTGATTTATAAGATCACTTGTAACAAAGTTTCATCATGAATTTATTTGTACAGGGATACCATTTAGACTATTCTTGACCCAAAATTTTCTAGTTGTGACATCATCCTCCCCGTTAAAGGGGATTTTGTCTCGACATCAGCTCTAGAGTAGTCACTCAAGAACTAGGGAAGAGATGTGGATACTTCTGCTTCATCTGGTCTTCGTGTTCCCAGGTGAACTCAGGTCCTTGTTTGGCACTCCATCGAACCTTCACAATGGGGATGCGACTCTATTTCGTTCGTTTCACCTCTCTGTCCATTATTTGAATGGGTTCCTCAACGAAATGGAGGTTTTCGTTTATTTCAATCTCGTCAAGTGGGAAAACGAGAGTTTCGTCAGATAGGTATTTCTTTAGATTGGACACATGAAAGACGGGGTGCATATTGTTAAGCTCAGGCGGTAGCTGGAGCTTATAAGCCACCAGACCAATCCTGGCAAGGATCTCGAACGATTCGATGTATCTTGGATTCAATTTTCCCCGCTTTCCAAAACATATGATCCCTTTTCAAGGAGATACTTTTAGCAGTACGCGATCACCGAATTGAAATTCCAAGGTCTTCCGTTGTTTATCCCCGTAGCTCTTTTGTCGGTCCCTGGACGCCTTTAGTCGTTCCCTAATTTGAACGATCTTCTTGGTTGTCTCTCTGATGATCTCGGGACCGGTGAGAGTGCTGTTGGGTACTTGCCCTTTTTCCAGTTGTGTGTTTCCCACCTCCGCCCAACACAGAGGTGATCTGCATTTACGTCAGTATAGGGCCTCAAATGCAGCGACCTTGATACTTGTGTGATAGCTATTGTTGTATGATAATTCAATCAGTGGAAAATGGGTATCCCACGCCTTGCCGAAGTCTATCACATAGGCTCTTAGCATATCTTTTAATGTCTGGATGGTCCTCTAACTTTGCCCGTCTATTTGAGGATGGTAAGTTGTACTCATATCGAGCTTGGTTCCCAAGGACTTTTGAAGTGACTGCCAAAACCGTGAGGTAAATCTACTATCTCTATCGGAGATAATAGATATTGGCATGCCGTGTAATCTCACGATTTCCTTTATGTAGGTCCTGGTCAGATTTTCCATCTTGTACGTCTCTTTTATTGGCAGGAAATGGGCAGATTTAGTTAACCTGTCGACAATTACCCAGATGGTGTCAAGACCATCTGCTGTCTTGGGCAACTTGGTTATGAAATCCATAGTTATTCGTTCCCACTTCCACTCGGGTATGTCTGGTTGTTGTAGTAGACCCGAGGGCTTCTAGTATTCTACTTTAACTTTGGCTCAAGTCAGACACTTGCCCACGTAAGTAGCGATTTCGGCTTTCATGTTCGGCCACCAATAATGTTTCTTGAGATCCAGGTACATCATGTCCGAACCTGGATGGACGAAGTACTTTGTCTTGTGGGATTCATTTATGACCACGTCTCTGTACCTACCGAACTTCGGTGTCCAGATCCGGTCCAGTAGTAGGCTCCATCATCTTTAACTGTAAGGTTCTTGTCCATCCCTCGCAAGGCTTCGTTTGTGATATTTTCCGGTTTCAAGGCTTCCAGTTGAACCTCTTTGATTTGCAACGACAAGTGGGAATGGATGGTCATTGTTAGTGTTCTTACTCGGCGTCCCAAGTATTCTTTCCGGCTCAAGGCATCGGCTACCACTTTGGCTTTGCCCGGATGGTATCAGATCTCACACTCGTAGTTGTTCAGTAGCTCTACCCATCGCCGTTGCCTCATGTTGACCTCTTTCTGGTTTAGAATGTGCTGGAGGCTTTTGTGATCTGTGAAGATAGTGCACTTTGTACCGTAGAGGTAGTGCCTCCAAATTTTTAGTGCAAACACGATCGCTCCCAGCTCAAGATCATGTATGGTGTAATTCACCTTGTGGCTCTTTAGTTGTGTTGACGCGTAGTCTATGACTTTTCCTCGTTGCATGAGTACACAGCCTAATCCTTGATTGGATGCGTCACAATAGACCACGAAGTCTTCTGTCCCTTCTGGGAAAGACAAGATCGGGGCGCTGCATAGAGCTTGTTTCAAGGTTTGGAAAGCAACCTCTTGTTTCTTCTCCCAGGTGATGGGTACACCCTTCTGAGTTAGAGCGGTGAGTCGCTTGGTGATCTTGGAGAAATTCTGTATGAACCTCCTGTAGTAACCAGCGAGGCCTAAGAATTGCCTGATATCCGTTGGGGTTCTTGGGGTCTTCCAGCCTTCGATTGCTTTGATTTTGGAAGGGTCCACATGTATCCCTTCTTCACTGACCACATGACTTAAGAATTCCACCATTCGTATCCAGAACTCGCATTTGGAGAATTTCGCATACAGTTTCTCCAACCTTAATGTTTCTAAAACTTGTCGAAGATGTTGACTGTGTTCTTCTTTACTTCGTGAATAGACTAGTATATCATCGATAAATACTATCACGAAGTTGTCAAGGTAGGGTCGGAAGACTCGGTTCATCAGGTCCATGAATGTCGCGGGCGCATTTGTTAGACCGAAGGGCATCACTACGAATTCATAATGACCGTAGCAAGTTCAGAAGGCGATCTTGGGGATATCTTCCTCTCAGACTCGTAGTTGGTGGTACCTGGATCTTAAATCTATCTTTGAAAAGTAGCTTTCCCCTTCCAACTGGTCGAATATGTTGTCGATCCGGGGAAGAGGGAATCGGTTTTTGACGGTGAGCTTGTTCAGTTCTCGGTAATCAATGCACATGCGAAACGACCCATCCTTCTTCTTTACAAACAAGACCGGAGCTCCCCAGGGTGAGAAGATTGGCCTTATAAATCCCTTGTCCAGTAATTCACTCATTTGACTGGAAAGTTCTTGCATCTCAGCAGAAGCTAATCAGTATGGCGACTTGGTGACTGGTGTGGCTCCGGGTATCAAGTCGATTCTAAATTCGACTTGTTGTTCGGGGGGCACTCCCGGGATGTCTTCGAGAAATACGTCGGGGAAGTTACATACCTCTGGGATGTCTTTAATGTTCTTCTCTCCTTTTTTTCGACCACGTGGGCTAAGAAGGCGTGGTTATTCTTGTGTAAACACTTCTGTGCCTTGATACATGAGATGAGGTGAAGGTCTCTACCGGGTTTGTCACCGTATATGACCATGGTTTCGTTGTTTGGAAGGTGAAGGCAAACGGCCTTCTCGTAGCACATAATGTCTGCACGGTGAGGACTTAGCCAGTCCATGCCGATGATCACATCAAAACTCCTTATGGTAACCGACATTAAGTCGATTTGGAATGAGTGGTTATTCAAAATTAGTGTGCACCCTATGAATACATCGTTTGTTGTTTCGGTTTTTCCGTTAGCCATTTCCACGGTAAATGTTTCGTTTAGTGTTTAAGGGTTTTGTTTGAGTAGATGTTTAAAATTATGACTCACAAAGCTTCTCTCCGCCCCACTATCAAATAGTACGCATGCATAAATGTTATTAAGGAGGAACGTACTAGTTACCACTGCATGATCCTTTATTGCCTCCTCATATCCTATTGCTAGGACCTTTCTTGTTCCCCAGCGTTCCTGTTGTTGGCCTTTGGACAATTCCTCATGTAGTGGCTTGTTTACCCACAACCATAACATGCTTGGCTCACCCCAACGTTAGTGGGTTGGGTGGCCTGTTGCGCATGAGCTCTACAATATCGGGCAGTGTGTCCTTTCCGGTTGCAGTTGGTGTTAGATAAGGTGTCTAAGTCCGTAACTATATTTGGTATGTACTTGATCCGACCCAGCATGGTCCATTTGGGTTGCACTTCACCGAAACAATTTGTATGGATAATCTTTTGAGAATAGTATATTTATGATTTATTAATATATTATAAGTTATAATATATTAATATGAAATCATATTATTTAATTAGTATTGATCAAAAATTAATTTGGAATTAATTTGGTGATCAAAAGAGACTAATTAAATATGGACTCTTATATATATATATATATATATATATATATATATATATATATATATATATATATATATATATATATATATATATATATATATATAGAGAGAGAGAGAATGTGAAAATGCTCATTTAGGATGGGCTAAGCTTGCATGGATAGTCCATGGATGTAACCCTAATCCACCATACTATATAAAGAGGTCTTTGCCACATGAAATCACACTAGTGTGTGTGAGAACAAAGGTGGGCCGCTTTCTACAAGTGCATACTCTTCTCTCAAGTTTTCCAAGTTGGTTTGGTGATTTGTGATTCCACTTGACGCATCCACATTATTGGTGCTAGGCTCTTGAAACTCCAAACAATCAACCACAAGAAAAAGGTATGTTATTCTACTTAGGGCTGACAAAATTCTACCATGAACAACCAACCAACATGTTACCAACCGAACCAAGAAAGTTGGTAGCAATATAGTTGGTAGCCAACATGTTTGGTTGGTAGTACCGTACCAATTAAGCAATATTGGTACGGTAATCATACAAAAGTTAGAATACCATGGTAATATCGTACCAACCAATTCATTTATTATTATTATTATTATTATTATTATTATTATTATTATTATTATTTTTATTATATATATATATATATATATATATATATATATATATATATATATATATATATATATATATATATAAACGAAATCGTATATTTCAATTGCTAATTGTGTTTAGTGTTTACATTTTTAAGAACATTATACAATTCATTTGGTCGCATTAGTCAATAGTTATTACCACGTTAAAGCACAAAATGAAAGCGTTGCTTCAATAAAATTCTTTTGTAAAATAAAAGAACTACGTAACTATTTTTTATATTAAACATCAAAATTACTCAACTTTTTTGCTTAATATTAAATCTTACAATAGAAAATGAAAAGAAGTTGGTATATACCATTACCAATTTGTACCAACCAAACTTGTTGGTAGCCAACTATATTGGTACGGTACCGGTAGCAATTTGTTGTTACCAATTATAGTTGGTACGGTACACGGTTTAGAGAAAAATGAATTGGTATCGTACCAATTCCACCCCTAATTATACTAAGGTTTTATATTACAAGTACCCCATAACATGCTAGTTAGGTTGAGAACCTTGGAAAATCAAATTTGCATGTATATTAGAGAAAACATAGATCCAAGGTTTCTAGGGTTGCATGTAAACTATAGGAGTGTTAGAATGCTCAAAAACCATCAATGGTATCAGAGTCTAGGCTTGGTTTCATTATACTTGATGCAAATTGCTGAAAAAAGTCGAAATTGTGCTCACTGTTCAGTGGACTCGTCGAGTCCATGGGGGGACTCGACGAGTCCAAGTGAAAACTCATCCTACTTGTCGAGTAGGTTCTTGCACTTGGCGAGTAGGAGGCCCTGTGTGCAGATTTTCGAGTTTTGTTGCTGGAATTGGACTAGAATCATTACCCTAAACTGTTTTGGACTTGTAAAATATATTTTTGATGTGGTAATGATTATGTTAATCCAATTTCAATGATATTTATCAAAGTTTCAAGTTTTATATATGTTTATATGATTCTTGAAATTGTTGATATGAATGTTCATGCTTATGAGTTTTAGTAGATCATAGGAATTATTTGCAAATTGTTTGTTAGTGTTATTCTTGTTCTAAATGCCAATTAATGGACTCCATAACTTGTCCTCAAGTTATGGAATTCCAAAATTCTCTCTTTAAAACCATTAAAACTCATAAGTTATAGAAATGAAAAGTCTTGAATAGTTTCAAAACTTGCCCTCAAGTTTTGGAATTTATAAAGTCTCACACACACTTTAATTCCAAACCCTAGAGTTTTAAAAGCTTAAAATTCAACCCTTATACTTTATAATAATATAAGTTAATAATATATATATATATATATATATATATATATATATATATATATATATATATATATATATATATATATAAAAGATCAAGTCAGTCTTACCGTTAGTAGGCCTCATTCACGAAGCCGGTCTATAAGGGGGGTATAAGGTTGTTGCCTATAAAATGGCAGCTTAATGGGTGTCCACTCTCACCCACTGCTTCCTTGACTGGTGGAGGGTCGTTAGCCGAATGAGTAGGACAAGGACTATAATTCTCATTAAAAGTAAAATGATAAATATAAAGTAACTAAACCTTTTATAAATTCCCAATCTTAGTTACTTTAGGAAAATGTGAATTTGGTGCTAACCCATGAAATTAAACTTTGTACCTTACCAAGTCGTTAGTGGAGCGTATGTGGTTAAACGACACACTAACATGGACTAGTAAGTGTGGCAAAGGGTAACTTAATGTTTATCATAGATCGGTGGAGCGCGTGTGGTTAACTGACACATCGATTAGGTGATAAAGTTAAGGGTAGCAAGTTAATTTGCATGGTTATTCACACCTTGTTTTGTGATCCTCAGCTTCCTAGTCACAAACTTGAAAGGCACAATCGAGATTTAAACATGCCATTGAAAAGTTTAATGAATCTCAAAAGAATCTAGGAATTTCAATTCATTAAAACTTAATAATTTATTTCGTTTTTCATGGTGGAAATTGGTGAATCGTCATTCACCTACCTTTAAATATTTTATAGCTTGGATTACGATATCCCTCTTCCAAGTTATAAAGTATTGTGTTGGGTCCTAGCCTTAATATTACATTTGGGTGTCTTATTAAGGATTCTTTATCTAATTAAAACTTTGTCTTTCTTCTTTTCAGATGTCTTCCAACAATGCTTCAGGCTCAAACCTTACTGGCTCCTTCTCTCTCATGAACCTTTGTGGGAGGGTCATTTTTGATGGAACTAATTTCTGTGACTGGATTAGGAACATCAGAATGGTCACACGCTATGAGGATAAGGAATATGTCCTTGAAAAGGAGCTTAAGGAACTTGATGAGTCGTCTGCTACTGCACATGAGGTTCCCGATTTTTAGGGCACATGAGAAAGATGCCACCAAGGTGGCTTGTATCATGCTTGCCACTATGGCACCTGAACTCCAAAAGTACTATGAGGACTTCTACCATTTTGAGATGCACCAAGATCTGATGGAAAGGTACCATCAGAGTACACGTCAAGAGAGGTATGAAATAATCGCCTCCATGATTACAACTAAGATGAAGGATGGAGATGATGGGTTTTATACAAACAATCCTATGTATGCATGCAACCCTAATTGGATCTATGTTTTCACTATTAGACATACAACTTTATGAACACAAAAGGAAACCTAGCATGGATCTACTATTTTTGAAATTGACATAGGAGAATAGAATAAATACCTTTTGTTGTTATATAGTAATAACAACTAATTCCTTAAGTTTCCTTAGCTCTTGAAAGCAAGTACCACAAGTGTAGTACCTCTAATGGCTCACAAACACACTTTGAGTGAGATGATGAATATGAGAGAGAGGATGAAGGGTACTAAGCTCCAAAATTCGGCTCTAGTAGGATTTTCCCAAGGGGTGGCCGAATTCTAGTGCCTTAGGGTGCTATTTATACTTGAGGCTAGCTAGGGTTTCAAGGAGGAAACCCTAATCCCTTAGCTTAGGGCCTAAGCAAGTCCATGGACTCCTTTCCTTAAGCCCTTGGACGAAAACTCCTAGATCCTTCTAGGATTTTCGTTCAAGCCTGAATAAAGGTGATCCAATAGCCCAAAATCTCAACTATCAAATAACTACAAAACAGCCCCTGTACTTTTAATTAATTCATTTAATCCCGAAATTAATTCCTAATTAATTTCTGATTAAATACTAATTAATAATATGATTCCAAATTAATATATTATTCATATAATATATTAACAAAGCATATTTATACCCTAATTTATTATTCTTAACAATAAACCAGCCTCTCTCCTCAACAGTCATCCTGTCTAGTCACCAGTGTGAAGGCAACCCAAAAGGACCATGCTCACAATCGGGTCAAGTACATACCAAAATAGTTATGGGATTAGACACTAATCCAACAGTCTCCCACTTGGACAAGTCTAATGACTATTCTACGTATGACTTCAGATCCTGATCAGCAATCGTAGCTTTCAAAAGCCGCTGTCAACTCTGATCTTATCAGATACGCGTCCTTTAGATAAGGGATCATATATTCCTCCATTCTAGATATCGTATAGACGTGAGACATGGATTGAAATCATTCTCTCAGTCTATGTCTTGTTTCCCGATTTTCGATTTACGACGACTGACTAATTGAACAAATCAAATTAGTCCTAGCCCGGCCGAGAATTTACATTTGTCATCACTAAATCATCAAGGGGCCCACAAATATCGCTTTTATCCCACATTGGGTAAAAGGAACAGATAAACTTCGACTCAATGCTCGCTTGTACTCACTCACCGAATCACACACAACAATACGTTTTATAACACCAAGTTACTGGTGCATTTACGTATTATCAATGTGTAACGGATTTGCAAGATACAACTCACACATCTCGGTTTCAAGAATATAAGATATTATCGTCTCACTAATCACTCGTGATAAAATCCATGAAGCAATCCAAGTGAGCGTGGGTTTAATCCAATGCTCAAGTCATATTCATAAGCACTCATGAACGTTGTAGCAAACCTTTGCTATGTCTAATACACTTTAGACAATCTACAAACCAATTCATGACAATCTTCTTTCATACCTACTTCCAAAGTATGAGCGACTGTGGAACGTTCGAATAATCTTATTATTCAGGAAGTCAAAACATGCAAATTGAAACACAAGAATAATATTAATACTATATAGCCTCAAACCTTTGAGTGTAAATAAAACACTTTTATTTAATCACCATGTTGATTACTCATTATTTGTTGTTTCGGGTAATCAACTTCTTACTTGAATTATGACAATAATTGTCCCATGCTCTTAGCATGCACACTATGTTTACCTATGGTCCTTTGTGAAATAGATCAATTGAAAAACATTTCCAATGATGCTCATTTCACAACTCCTAATCCTTATTTTTAGTGTAAGAATATCCAACTCTTAACACTACTAGAATATGTTAGATTCTAACATTTTATGTAACCATCCTTTCGTAATGCCACAACACAAAGTCACCAAGACTCGGCCAATGGAATTACAAAATGCTCTATTGGAGATTGTTACAAGACAATTCCATAGATGTGAAGTCTCGCATTCAAAGTACATTCCTTTGAACATCCTTCTTGCATAAAAGTTTCTACTCTAGACATAAATTCTTAACGTCCAACTCCCAATATGGAAACATTTCCATATTTTCCATATGACAACTCATTTTAAATAGAATCTTATCTATTCATAATAATGTCAATATGGTCCATCCATGACTATACTTCTAACTGTCCACAAGTGATCAATCCTTGGCGAACCTTAGATTGTCCTTGACAATTGTTTAAATATTTTAGTCAAATCCGGTTCTATTCCCTTTTTCCCTTTAAATGCCCTAGGCATTTGGAAAATTTTAGAATGATCAAATATTATAGCATATGCGATCGATCCTATACCCGAAGCATATGGAATACGAAGCATAATGTCTTACATGAAGACGTGATACTTTACCAGTCTTTTGCCATAATATTTCTACTTGTCATGTTCTCACAATTCGAACAATGAAAAAGGATGTCGTAATCATAACCGAGTGTGAGAACGCAACAATTATTTCCATATATAGAATTCTCTTACGTTGAATCCTTTCAACATAACATTAATATATCTTTTTGACTAAATTTTATCAAAATTTATCGATCTAAACCTATAGATTTGAAACGAAGTATAATATTCTCTCCCTTAATTATAGCAAAACAACTTTTCAACTTTTGCAACTTTTCAAATTGAAACTTTTGTTTTCTATAATTAATATTGCTAACTTGCAACACTTAAAATAATAATAATCATCCTCCCACTAACATGATGATTATCTCCTTGCCAACATAACACTTATGCTCCCACTAGCTCTGACATGTATTCAGAAATCAGCCGAACTTCTAGAAAGCGATGCTTATTGAATTTCTTAAGTTCATATTTGTCACACCCCGGAACCGAAGGCGGAAACGCTCCGGGGCGGAGGACGTCATGTGTAGTATCACAACAATCGTATCAAAGTAATCAATAGTAAACACAACCACTACATTGATTTAAGAATATTTACATCTGTTGGGAAACATAATTTGTACATATCGTTATGTTTAAAAGAAACAAAAGATAAAGACTGAACTTCAAGAAGCTCCATCTTCTCCAAAAGTGAGCGGAGGTACCTGTCTATCGATGTCCTGAGAATACAAGCGGTTTTGAAAACGGGTCAGCATAAAGCTGGTGAGTTCATATGTATGTTTTTGTATTGGAAACTAGTCACTGAATTTGTACAAATTATTTCTTTGTACTATAAGTAAATATCATTTTGTATCGAAAACATTTGTTATTGTCTTTAGAAATAGATATGCATGCTTTCCAAGAAAATCCCATATTTTCTAACATGTTTGTTGAATAAGAGTAAGTTTCTTTCGAAAACGCTGGTTGCCACCAGTGGATAAGTAGTTTTATTATTCAAATAAAACCAAGAATTTGATCGCTGGACTCCCCTCCAGTAAGTAGATAGATAGTTTTAATGATTAAATAAAACTATTGAAGAAGAAACCGCGTAAACAAAGATTAGTTTTACATATTGTGAGTCATATAACCATGCTAATTTGACCCGAGACCTTCTTGACGTTTCTTCAGACGTCGTACGATTACAAAATTTGTCACCCCGGGCGTGCCCGCCCCACTGTAGCTAACAGTGTAGGTGTGGGATTGTCAGTCCCGAATAGATCTATTCACAAATTTCACGCTCTCCCTCCAGGAGACTCTGGTTATACTTCCGGAAAGGATTTATTGGTACCCCAAAAGGCAAAAATGAAGATTAATCTCACAATCCTATATTAACTAGTTTACGAGTAATTCAGTTGCTCTCGAGTTTGAAATCATTGATAAACGATGTGGAGTATAATAATTATACAAAATAATTATCTAGTAAGATACTCTCGTAATTCGTATGGATAAACTAAATCGATCATAGTTTATATGTTTGACTTGCTTGGAGTTTGATTCTGAAAACTGATAATGAAATCTCCAAACTATACCTATTATAGTTTGATCGATAAGTTACGTTTATGAACATTTCGAAAAACTATGCAATTATGTTTAGAAAACGTCCCTTATGCTCCACATACTACAAAAGGGATAAAGTAACTAAAGGTTAAACGTAAAACCATCGTAATTGCATTAGTTTTTATGTTGTGAAAACCTTTATGTTTGGCTTGTATTCCCCCCCTGAAAACGTTATAAAACTTATAAAAGCATAGGGGTATGAACTCACCGTTTATCGTAGGATCCGAAAGCGCAATTGGTTACGAGTGTTGAGTGTCAACCGATGTTTCGTATGCAAGTGGATCCTATTAACATATAATAATGATTATACGTATTAGATTAAGGCATTTCATGATAAAACACGATGGGAAACCACCCTAGGGACTTGGAAATGCTTGGAACTAAGTGTCGGAGCCATAATTGATCGAATAAAGGAAGTGTGCGCCCATCAGTATTTGTGTGCGGCTAGGGTGTGCGGCCAAACTGTGTGTGCGATTGCACACAGGAGTGTGCAGCCGTACAGAGGGTGTGTGCGGCCGTACACAGGAGTGTGCGGCCGTACACTCCTCGTTTGTGTCCGAAATGTCGATTTTGAGGTGTTTTCGAGGTGTTCTTGTGCTAATACCAAGTCCTATTAGTAAATGAAGGCCAAAACTCTTCACTTTGGAGAGTTTAGTGTGTGTGCGGCCACCTTATGAAGGTGTGCGGCCGTACACCTTCAAAGGATGAAGAACACAAAGAACACTATGAGTTTTAGGCTTTGATTCAAGTGTCTTACCGATATAATGAGTTGATTAATGAGATAGTTCACGTTTTTGAGCCCTTTAGAGTGTTCTTGAATGAAGTTTTTAGAGAGAGAAAGTAGTGAGAGAAAGTAGAGTGCAGTCAAAGGAAAGGAATGAGTGAAGGGGTCCCCTTATATATATAAGGGTGTGTGTGCGGATGGAGAGTGGGTGTGAGGCCGCACACCCATGTGTGCGGTCGTACACACCTCTCATGAGGGTGTATGGCCCGATTTTTCTTTTAAACGACATGTTGACTCATTCCTAATCTCATTCCCAACTGTACTCAAGCTTGGAACACTTAAACTAATTTGTAAACGGCGTTAAAAGATGATAAAATTGAGTTTAATATTGCTATAAAGATCGATTGCACAGGATAAAAGTTTCGGGTTGTCACATCATCCCCCCCGTTAGAGGGAATTTCGTCCTGAAATTCGAATATAGAATACAATCATGGATTAGAAAAGAGATGCGGATACTTCTGTTTCATCTGATCTTCGCGCTCCCAAGTGTATTCAGGTCCCCGCTTGGCATTCCAGCGAACCTTTACTATCGGGATGCGACTTTGTTTCGTTCGTTTGATCTCTCCATCCATGATTTCGATTGGTTCTTCCACAAAGTTTAGATTCTCGTTGATTTCAATCTCATCGAGAGGAATAGTAAGAGTCTCGTCGGATAAGCACTTCTTAAGGTTTGAGACGTGGAAGACGGGATGAATGTTACTAAGCTCTTGAGGTAATCGGAGTTTGTAGGCTACGGGACCGATCCGAGCGAGGATCTCGAATGGTCCTACGTATCTTGGATTTAGCTTTCCACTCTTTCCAAAGCGTATCATGCCTTTCCAGGGCGAGACCTTTAACAGAACGCGGTCTCCAACCTGGAATTCCAAGGGTTTTCGTCGTATGTCGGCGTAGTTCTTTTGTCTATCTCGTGAGGCTTTCAATCGTTCTCGGATTCGGACAATCTATTCTGTGGTTTCGCGAATAATTTCGGGACCAGTGAGAGTGCTATCTGGGACTTGTCCTTTGGCTAACTGCATGTCGCCCACCTCAGCCCAGCACAGAGGGGATCTGCACTTGCGGCCATAGAGGGCTTCGAAAGGCGCAGCCTTGATGCTAGTATGGTAGCTGTTGTTGTAGGAGAACTCGACCAAGGGTAAATGGGTGTCCCACGACTTTCCGAAATCGATAACACACGCTCTCAACATGTCCTCTAGGGTCTGGATAGTTCTCTCACTCTGCCCGTCTGTTTGAGGATGATAAGCTGTACTCATGTCCAGCTTAGTTCCAAGAGCCTTCTGCAGGGACTGCCAGAATCTCGAAGTGAACCTGCTATCTCGATCGGAGATAATGGACACAGGTACACCGTGCAGTCGGACTATCCCTTGGATGTAGATTCGTGTCAGTCTCTCCATTTTGAAGGTTTCTTTGATTGGCAGGAAGTGAGCGGATTTAGTCAGACGGTCGACTATCACTCAGATGGCATCGTGCCCACTCGGAGATTTGGGTAATTTGGTGATGAAATCCATAGTAATCTTCTCCCACTTCCATTCGGGAATTTCCGGCTGTTGGAGCAGACCTGAGGGTTTCAGATATTCGATCTTCACTTTGGCGCAAGTCAGACACTTTCCCATGAATGTAGCGATCTCTGCTTTCATCTTTGGCCACCAATATAACTTCTTGAGATCGAGGTACATTTTGTCCGAACCTGGGTGAAGGGAGTATCTGGTCTTGTGAGCTTCGTTCATTACAACCTCTCTGTAACCACCGAACTTTGGGGTCCAGATTCGGTTCATGAAATAATAGACTCCGTCTCCCTTGATCTCTAGTTTCTTATCCATTCCTCTTAAGGTCTCATCCGTGACGTTCTCTGGTTTTAAGGCTTCCAGCTGAGCCTCATTGATTTGCACGGATAAATGGGAATGGATAGTCATAGTTAGTGCCTCCACTCTGCGACCTGAGTACTCTTTTCGGCTGAGGGCATCTGCCACCACATTGGCTTTGTCGGGATGGTAGCGGATTTCGCACTCGTAATCGCTGAGTAGCTCAACCCATCGCCGTTGTCTCATGTTCAGCTCCTTCTGATCGAAAATATGCTGCAAACTTTTATGGTCGGTGAAGATAGTGCACTTGGTTCCGTAGAGATAACGTCTCCATATCTTCAGTGCGAAGACCACTGCTCCCAACTCCAGGTCATGCGTTGTGTAGTTGACTTCGTGTGCTTTCAGCTATCTCGAGGCATAAGCGATAACTTTTCCCCGCTGCATGAGCACACAGCCCATGCCCTGATTAGATGCATCACAGTAAACAACGAAGTCCTCTGTCCCTTCGTGCAGAGACAAGATGGGTGCGCTGCATAGGGCCTGCTTTAATGTTTGGAACGCAGTGTCTTGCTTTTCACTCTAACAAAAGGGTACGCTTTTCTGAGTCAGAGTGGTTAAGGGTTTGGAAATTCTGGAGAAATTTTGGATAAATCTACGATAGTAACCAGCGAGACCCAAGAATTGACGGATTTCTGTGGGCGTCTTCGGTGCTGACCAGTTCTCTATCGCCTTGATTTTGGAGGGGGTCCACATGTATGCCTTCTTCGCTAACCACGTGACCTAGGAAGGTTACTTTACGAATCCAGAATTCGCACTTGGAGAATTTCGCGTAAAGTTCACCGTCCTTAATGTTTCCAGCACCGATCTCAAGTGCTGTTTGTGATCTTCCTCACTTCTGGAGTAGACAAGTATATCGTCGATGAACACGATGACGAACTTGTCCAGGAAAGGACGACACACCCGGTTCATCAGGTCCATGAACACAGTCGGTGCATTGGTTAGACCGAAGGGCATTACTACGAACTCGTAATGACCATATCGAGTCCGAAATGCTGTTTTAGGAACATCACCTTCATAGACTCGCAGCTGATGGTACCCTGATCTTAAATCTATTTTCGAGAAGTAGCAGGCTCCCTGAAGTTGATCGAAGAGATCATCGATTCGAGGAAGAGGGTAACGGTTTTTGACTGTGAGCTTGTTCAGCTCTCGATAGTCAATACACATTCGAAAGGATCCATCCTTCTTTTTCACGAATAAGATAGGGGCTCCCCAGGGTGAGGAACTCGGTCTGATGAATCCTTTGTTGAGCAGCTCATTAAGCTGGCTAGATAGCTCCTGCATTTCTGCGTGTGCTAGGCGATATGGAGATTTAGCTACGGGAGTAGCTCCGGGGACTAAGTCGATACGAAACTCGACTTGACATTCGGGAGGGATTCCCGGAAGCTCCTCGGGAAAGACGTCCGGAAAGTTGCAGATTTCGGGAATGCTCTCAAGGTCTTTAACTTCCTGTTTTTCGTTAATGACGTGGGCTAGAAATGCATAACACTCCTTTCGCATGAGTTTCTGGGCTTGGATGCATGAAATGATTCGGAGGTTTGAACTAAGTTTATCGCCGTAGATTATGAGAGCTTCACCAGAGGGAAGGTTGAGACGGATGGCTTTTTCGAAACAAAGGATATCAGCACGATTGGGGCTCAACCAATCCATGCCGATGATGACATCAAAGCTTTTTATGGAAACTGGCATAAGATCGATGAGAAACGAATGACCGTTCAGAGTAAGAGTACAACCGCGGATTATTTCATTAGCGCTCTCCTTCTCACCGTTAGCCATTTCGACGGTAAATGTTTCGGTTAAGGGTTGAGGGTTATGTTTTAGAAAATGCTTGAATGCATGACTAACAAAACTTCTTTCAGCACCAGAATCGAAAAGAATGCATGCATAAGAGTAATCGAGGAGGAACGTACCCGACACAACGGTAGGGTCAGCCATAGCCTCCTCTTGCCCCATGGATAGTGCTCTCCCGGTGTTGCCAGTTGTCGTTGCCTTGGGGCAGTTCCTCTTGAAATGCCCGACTTCCCCACAACCGTACCAGGCTTGACTAACACCTGCTCCAGATGCCTGATCGGTTGGTTGGACTGGGTTTCTACAGCCTTTAGCCAGGTGCCCCTTTTTACCACAGTTGTTGCAGACCAGCTCGCGACATGGACCAGGGATGCGGTGATGATAACTGCACTTATTGCACCAAGGGAGGGTACCGGTATATCTACTGGTAGGTGCTTGAGTTGCTGGAGCAACGACATGGGTAGTAGCAGCGTGAACTGCTACCGTATGTTGCTTCTTTGAGGGCTCCTGCGAAGACTGACCCTTCTTCTGTTTCCAGAATTTTCTCTTCTCACCACTCCCTTTAGCCGGTTCAGGAGTGGCTGTCACTTCATCGAGATCGACTCCATGATCGATCAGAGTTTGTGCCAGGCACTTGGCGCTGTCGAAGGTGTTTGGCCTAGCAGCCAGGACATTTCCTTTGGTCGGTTGAGTCAGCCCCCAAATGTATCTTTCAACCTTCTTGCTTTCCGGGGTGACCATTCCCAGACAGAGAAGTGCTAGGTCTTCGAACCTAGAAGTGTAAGCAGAAATGTCGGAACCCTTCATCTTTAGGTTCCAGAGTTCGTGCTCCAGTTTCTGCATTTCGCCCCGTGGGCAGTACTCAGCTAGTATGAGCTCCTTCAAGCTCCCCCAACCCATAACATTTGCTATTGGCAGGGTTAGGGACTTGACCCGACCATTCCACCAGGTCAATGCTTTGTTGGTGAAAGTGCAAGCGGCGAATTTCACCTTGTCGGCTTCAGAACAAGAGCAGATTTCGAAGATAGACTCGATCTTTTCAATCCATCGAGTCAGGGCAATAACACCTCCAGTGCCGTCGAGGTTTTGCGTTCATGAAATCTTTATAGGAGCACTCCTTCTGGTGTCCCTAACCACCTTCCTGATTCTGGGGATGAGTACCACTTCCTTGCCCACTAGATCCACCAGAATTAACTTGTGTCATCGCAACAGTCACAGCGGCAGTAACAGCTGCTTGGAACATAATGGGATCAAAATGAGGTGGCGGTGGTGGTGGTGGAGCATCGTCATTTCTTCTGATGGGTCTTCTTCGAGGAGGCATTTTGTTCTAAAATGAACAGGAAGATGAGGATGGTAAGTCCTCTGAATTGAATCAAGAGATATGAAGCTAATATATCTCACCATGATAGCTAGAGTGTTCTACTAAGCGATAAGTAAGGAAAGACTACCAAAGCAAATAAATTATCGCTAAAAGGAATGAGTAGCAACACTTGGAGGTGAATTTCTGCATTGAATTTGACTTTAGTAAAATACTCCTATAGTATTTTAAGTTTGATTGTTTCGTTCTTTCGATGACTTGCTGTATGGATATTTGGTAAGCTTTAGGTCTGTTGTAACACCACCATTACTCCCAAGCACATGTTGGTCATGTCTCAAATGAATATAGTTGATCAGGCTATATTGACCCTAGACATGATTACATAACTGCCCAGGTTTAACCGCAGTGTTCAACATCCAAATACTTTCGTTTTGTTATGTTCATGAGACTGTTTCTGGTGCGTAGGTATACTTATATACTTTTTGTGAAAATACTTGTATTTTGAAAAGTATACTTTTAGTTCAGAGAACTTTAGCCCCTTAGTGTTTATAGTTGTATACCATGTAAGGTTCGATATACTTAGTTCACTATAAACAATAGCTCTGATACCAATCTGTCACACCCCGGAACCGAAGGCGGAAACGCTCCGGGGCGGAGGACGTCATGTGTAGTATCACAACAATCGTATCATAGTAATCAATAGTAAACACAACCATTACATTGATTTAAGAATATTTACATCTGTTTGGAAACATAATTTGTACATATCATTATGTTTAAAAGAAACAAAAGATAAAGACTGAACTTCAAGAAGCTCCATCTTCTCCAAAAGTGAGCGGAGGTACCTGTCTATCGATGTCCTGAGAATACAAGCGGTTTTGAAAACGGGTCAGCATAAAGCTGGTGAGTTCATATGTATGTTTTTGTATTGGAAACTAGTCACTGAATTTGTACAAATTATTTCTTTGTACTATAAGTAAATATCATTTTGTATCGAAAACATTTGTTATTGGCTTTAGAAATAGATATGCATGCTTTCCAAGAAAATCCCATATTTTCTAACATGTTTGTTGAATAAGAGTAAGTTTCTTTCGAAAACGCTGGTTGCCACCAGTGGATAAGTAGTTTTATTATTCAAATAAAACCAAGAATTTGATCGCTGGACTCCCCTCCAGTAAGTAGATAGATAGTTTTAATGATTAAATAAAACTATTGAAGAAGAAACCGCGTAAACAAAGATTAGTTTTACATATTGTGAGTCGGATAACCATGCTAATTTGACCCGAGACCTTCTTGACGTTTCTTCAGACGTCGTACGATTACAAAATTTGTCACCCCGGGCATGCCCGCCCCACTGTAGCTAACAGTGCAGGTGTGGGATTGTCAGTCCCGAATAGATCTATTCACAAATTTCACGCTCTCCCTCCAGGAGACTCTGGTTATACTTCCGGAAAGGATTTATTGGTACCCCGAAAGGCAAAAACGAAGATTAATCTCACAATCCTATATTAACTAGTTTACGAGTAATTCAGTTGTTCTCGAGTTCGAAATCATTGATAAACGATGTGGAGTATAATAATTATACAAAATAATTATCTAGTAAGATACTCTCGTAATTCGTATGGATAAACTAAATCGATCATAGTTTATATGTTTGACTTGCTTGGAGTTTGATTCTGAAAACTGATAATGAAATCTCCAAACTATACCTATTATAGTTTGATCGATAAGTTACGTTTATGAACATTTCGGAAAACTATGCAATTATGTTCAGAAAACGTCCCTTATGCTCCACATACTACAAAAGGGATAAAGTAACTAAAGGTTAAACGTAAAACCATCGTAATTGCATTAGTTTTTATGTTGTGAAAACCTTTATGTTTGGCTTGTATTCCCCCCTGAAAACGTTATAAAACTTATAAAAGCGTAGGGGTATGAACTCACAGTTTATCGTAGGATACGAAAGCGCAATTGGTTACGAGTGTTGAGTGTCAACCGATGTTTCGTATGCAAGTGGATCCTATTAACATATAATAATGATTATACGTATTAGATTAAGGCATTTCATGATAAAACACGATGGGAAACCACCCTAGGGACTTGGAAATGCTTGGAACTAAGTGTCGGAGCCATAATTGATCGAATAAAGGAAGTGTGCGGCCATCCGTATTTGTGTGCGGCCAGGGTGTGCGGCCAAACTGTGTGTGCGGTTGCACACAGGAGTGTGCGGCCGTACAGAGGGTGTGTGCGGCCGTACACTCCTCGTTTGTGTCCGAAATGTCGATTTTGAGGTGTTTTCGAGGTGTTCTTGTGCTAATACCAAGTCCTATTAGTAAATGAATGCCAAAACTCTTCACTTTGGAGAGTTTAGTGTGTGTGCGGCCACCTTATGAAGGTGTGCGGCCGTACACCTTCAAAGGATGAAGAACACGAAGAACACTATGAGTTTTAGGCTTTGATTCAAGTGTCTTACCGATATAATGAGTTGATTGATGAGACAGTTCACGTTTTTGAGCCCTTTAGAGTGTTCTTGAATGAAGTTTTTAGAGAGAGAAAGTAGTGAGAGAAAGTAGAGTGCAGTCAAAGGAAAGAAATGAGTGAAGGGGTCCCCTTATATATATAAATATATATATATATATATATATATATATATATATATATATATATATATATATATATATATATATATATATAAGGGTGCGGCTGGAGAGTGGGTGTGCGGCCGCACACACGTACACACCTCTCATGAGGGTGTATGGCCCGATTTTTCTTCTAAACAACATGTTGACTCATTCCTAATCTCATTCCCAACTGTACTCAAGCTTGGAACACTTAAATTAATTCGTAAACGGCGTTAAAAGATGATAAAATTGAGTTTAATATTGCTATAAAGATCGATTTCATAGGATAAAAGTTTCGGGTTGTCACAATATTTCTAATACTAGATGCTTCGATAAGACTTTATCTAAGCTTCCCAAACTCATACACCTTTCCTTAGATAACTCATATGTGTGTTTAAACAATTCTAGAACTTATAACAATAAGTCTAAAATGTTTAAACTAATTGCCATATCTCACAATTCGAACTATGAAGAGGGATTCCGTAATCATAATCGAATTTAAGAATGCAATTTACATAATCGCTATCTCCTTAAAATCTCTCTTAGTGAAAGCGTTACCTCACAATCATTTTCATGAAGGAGAGAAACCTTATGACACTTAGATTTTATGGTGCATGTGTTCCTATCTATGCAAATTTGTCATAAGCATAATCGTAAGATAATATTTGTGACAAATTCAAACTCTTATGGACAGAACTTGTTCATTCTTAATTTCTTGCCATCAAGGGTCCCACCATTGCTTCCAAGTTATTTAGCAGCTCACCCCTATCTTTCAATGTACTTTCCATTGATCAAGGTGCCTTGCCCCTATGCAAACCATTGAGAACTCATAGAACTCAGATGCATAGTTGACCAAACTGGAATGACACAGAAACAAGAATATGTCAACACGACAGGTTACAAACCTCAAGTCGTGTGCTAGTGTTTATCAATAGGTTTACTTCTTGATTTGTTCTTGAAACTTTTCAAGATCATTAGACTCCCACTGACCTCTTGACATATTAGATTCTCTTATCAAGAAACATTTCTTAACAAAACAAATATCCAAGAGTTAGTGTGTGTTTATATCAAGACAAAACTATGCGCAATTTGGTACTAGCTGGTCTTTGTCTTATTCAAGACATCATAACTTACCAAAATGTGCAAGTGTAAGAACATTCCTACTTAAGATTATGTCACTCAAGTTACAATCTTGGAGTATGATTCTAAGACTTGATTTTGGAACGAAGTACGATACATCTTATTGACTTAACCATTTTGACAATTCTCGACTCCTTTTCTTAGCCATACTAGTGCACTAAGGTGTCCTTAGAGGATGAATTGTAATATTGTTCTTACGATTACCAAGACGATCACAAAACACGATACAAAAGTACTCTCCCTTCTTCTTAGATTAGAGAAACTTTTTATTTTTTCTGCCTTCATTGATTCTACTTATTCGTTCTGTCATTCATTGAAACTTTTCAATGATTCAGAATTACACTTAATCTTGTAAGCATAATCATATTTACTAGACTTATAGTAAATCATGACGAATAATCTTATTGTTATTTATGGTGGACTTGAACAGTGCACAACATTGTGAACTCGATCTCCTAGTCATTTACTTGACTCGCATACTTATGTGAACAAGGAATTAGTCTCAATTTTCCAAATACGAAGATTCTCATTCATCACACAATACCAGTTGCATGATTCCAAGTTTCTGTCCAATTGAAACTTGGGCGATGAGAATCTTTCCTCATTTGGTAAATTACCACAACTAAGAATCAAATCCATTCACAATATTGCTTACAATAGAAACACACAAACATCAATTTTCACAATTGCCATTGCAAGGAAATATAAATAAGACAAAATCAAAATTTATTTTATTGCGGAAAAAATATATCCTTACAATGCAAGTAAAAACTATGTTATTTCATATTCCTAAGCAATCTATCATAACTCTAAGGAGCAGCTCAAAATCCTGTCATCGAATCCATGCGATCATAATCCATTTCTTCGCAATCAGACTCAGCTCGCTCCTTCCTTTAAGCTTCCTTTCCTTTCTTCGATCCTTCAAAACATCAAAATGTAATCTTATCACATCATGTATTAAGAATCTCCCATCTCTTAACAGAGTTAGATAGTGGATATTGCCTAAAGCAGAGTCATACATCTTGACTCTCCCATCTCTTAGATCTCTTAGGTAGTGAGGGCAGCTTCGTAACCAATGCCCCTTTCTTTTGGCAGCAGAAACATATGGATTCTTATGGAATGGTACATGGACTATCTCAGACTCAACCTTTCTCTTGCGTAAAGAAAACTTTTCTGGACTTCCAATGTTGCCATTTCCCATAGAAGGATGAGACATTGATTTATCAGACAAATTTGCTCGACCAGTGCACCAAATCATTTCTGATTCAGCAGCAATAAGCAAATAAGTCAAATCAATAAGGGTCATGACGTGGTACATCATATAGTACTCTCTAACGAACTTACCATATGATTCGGGAAGTGATTGAAGAACCAAGTCAACAACCAACTTCCTTGAGACATCGACACCCAACATCCTTAACTTGTCCATGTGTGACTCCATCTTTAAGACGTGTGCACACACATACTTTCCATCTTTGTGTCTTTTTGCCAATAGGGCTTGAGTGACTTTGAACTTTTCAAATCTTTGAACATGTGGGTCAGGGAGAATTATAGGAGGAGGTGGAGGAAGTGAAGCATGATTTCGATTTTTACAATCCAATCGTGGAATATCATCTTCACGTGGAAAACTTTTTCCAACGGATTTAGGAAGACCATAGTTGTCAGACTTTGATATCTATGAAACAGGAGAAAATTCAAGTTTAGTTGATTGAGTCCTTAATAAAACACCCAAATGAGATATTAAGGCTAGGACCCAACACAATATCCTACAAATTGGAAGAGGGATGCCGTAATCCAACTTACAGAACATTTGAAGGTAGGTAAATGACGATTTACCAATTTCTACCATGAAAAACGAAAAGAAGGTTAAGTTTTAAATGTATTGAAACTCCTAGATCTTTTGAGATTCATTGAACTTTTCAATGACATGTTTAAATCTCGATATTCCCCTTGATTTGTGACTGGGATGTCGAGGATCACAAAACAGGGTGTGAATAACCTTGCAAATATACATGGTGCCCCCAATGTTACAGTCACCTATTCGATGTGTCGGTTAACCACACACGCTGCACCGAACTATGACAAACGTCGAGTCACCCTTTGCTACCTTTGCTTAGAACTCAATTAGTGTGACGGTTAACCACACACGCTCCACTAACGTCTTAGCAAGGGTACAAAGTGTAATTTCATGGAATTGCATCAATTCACTTTTGCCTAAAATAACTAAGATTGAGAATTTAATAAAAGCATTTAGTTACTATATTAATCATTATACTTTTAATGAGGAATTAGTTTCCATATCCTACCCGTTCGGCTAACGACTCTCCACCAATCAAGGAAGCGGTGAGTGAGAGTGGACACCCATTAAACGGCCATTTTATAGGCCATAACCTTATACCCCCCTTATAGATCGGCTTCGTGAATGAGACCTACTAACGGTAAGACTAGCTTAATCTTATACATATATATAATTATTAATCTTATAATATTATAATAGTATAAGGGTGTATTTTAAACATTTCAAAATACTAGGGTATTAATCATATTTAAAATTTTTTGAAAATTAAAACCTTTTAATTTTAAAATCTTAAATATTAAAACTTTGATTTAATAATCATCTCAATTAAACAATTAATTTAAATTATTAAATCTTGGAGGATAATCTATTAAATTAAACAATTAATTTTAACATAATTCCTTTATCCCCTAAAATTCAAAAATTTAGGATGGGATAATTCAAAATATCTTTAATTATCTATTTAAACAATTAAGGGATAATTACAAGATATGGCATTATCCAAATCCCTAAAATTTGGGAATCTTATCATGGGGACAAGGCAAATTTCGAAATTCTAGGGTTAGACAACCCTAATTTCGAAATCTTGGTGGCTAAGGAAAGGGTTTGGGAAACCCTAATACAATTCGAAAACTAGGGTTTTGTAACCCTAATTTCGAAAATCTAAGCCCTAGGGTTTATTAGCCATAAACCCTAATTTGTCAAATTCATATATTTGTATCAAATCTAATTGAAAACAAAAACCAAAGGCTCTGATACCACTGATGGGTTTTATACAAACAATCCTATGTGTGCATGCAACCCTAATTGGATCTATGTTTTCACTATTAGACATACAACTTTATGAACACGAAAGGAAACCTAGCATGCATCTACTATTTTCGAAATTGACATAGGAGAATAGAATACATACCTTTTGTTGTTATATAGTAATAACAACTAATTCCTTAAGTTTCCTTAGCTCTTGAAAGCAAGTACCACAAGTATAGTACCTCTAATGGCTCACAAACACACTTTGAGTGAGAGGATGAATATGAGAGAGAGGAGGAAGGGTACTAAGCTCCAAACTTCGGCTCTAGTAGGGTTTTCCCAAGGGGTGGCCGAATTCTAGTGCCTTAGGGTGCTATTTATACTTGAGGCTAGCTAGGGTTTCAAGGAGGAAACCCTAATCCCTTAGCTTAGGGCCTAAGCAAGTCCATGGACTCCTTTCCCTAAGCCCTTGGAATAAAAATCGTAGATCCTTCTAGGATTTTCGTTCAAGCCTTAATAAAGGTGATCCAATAGCCCAAAGTCTCAACTATCAAATAACTACAAAACAGCCCCTGTACTTTTAATTAATTCATTTAATCCCGAAATTAATTCCTAATTAATTTCTGATTAAATACTAATTAATAATATGATTCCAAATTAATATATTATTCATATAATATATTAACAAATCATATTTATACCCCAATTTATTATTCTTAACAATAAACCAGCCTCTCTCCTCAACAGTCATCCTGTCTAGTCACCAGTGTGAAGGCAACCCAAAAGGACCATGCTCACAATCGGGTCAAGTACATACCAAAATAGTTATGGGCTTAGACACTAATCCAACAGGAGAGTCCATCACGGGCCACCTACAGAAAATGCTAAGATTTGTGGACCGTCTGCTCAAACTGAATGTGAACTTTGATGAGGAGTTGGCCATTGACATCATACTGCACTCTTTACCTCCCTATTATGATCAGTTCCGCATGACCTATCATATGAATAAGGAGGAGGTCACCTTGAGCAAGCTTCAGGGACTTTTGAGGACTGCTGAAAGCAACCTCAAAGGGAAAAATGTTGTTTCTACTCCTACCACTGCCCTTGTTTGGCAATCGGTCATGGAAAAGGGAAAAAGAGGAAGACCGCCTCGAATGGTACCAAGGGAAAGTCTCTTGAAGGTTCCTCTTCAAGTGGAACCAAAGGTGGTTCTGCTACTCCCACTTCCAACCCAAAAGAAGCACAATGCTTCTATTTTCAGGAAAAGGGGCACTGGAAGTGAAGTTGACCCAAGTACTTGCAGGATATAAAGGATGGGAAGATCAAGCTATCATTTGCAGGTATTTACACTATATTGTCTAATAACTCACCACATACTAATTCTTGGGTCCTTGATACATGGTGTGGAATTCACAGTTGTTCTGATTTACAGGGACTAAGAAGAAGTGAGGAAGTGGAGCACGGGAAGATAAACTTAATCATGGGGACTAGGAAAGCATCACCTGTCACCAAGATTGGAGTTTACTCTTTTTTGCTAAGTAGTGGGTTAACATTAGATTTGAATAAATGCTGTTACTCATCTGAAATGGCGAGAAATATTATTTCTTTTCATGGCTTGTACAAACAAGGTTATAGTTTTTCATTTGATAATGAATGTGGTGCTATTAACGTTTTTTATAATGATGTGTTTTATTTTAAATCATTACCTTGCAATGATGTATATGAAGCTGTAAATGTTGTAGATAACTTAGGAAATAATGTGTTGCATATTGATTCTTCCACTAGTTTGGATAAGGCATCCTTGTGGCATTGTCGTCTTGGACATGTCAACAAGAAACGCATAGGCCAACTCCAGAAGTCTGGAGTTTTGGAATCATTTGACTTGAAGTCGGATGATAGTTGTGAGTCTTGTTTACTTGGAAAAATGACTAAGTCACCCTTCACTGGTACTTGTGCTAGGGGTTAAAGTTTGTTGGACCTCATACACACAGTTGTGTGTGGACCCTTCAGAACCGCCACAAGGGATGCTAACCGCTTCTATGGGACTTTTACTGATGATCACAGTAGATATGGTTATGTCTACTTAATCAAGCATAAGTCAGAAACCTTTGACAAGTTCAAAGAGTCTAAACAGGAATTGGAGAATCAGCTGGGCAGGAACATTAAGATGCTTCGATCCGATCGAGGAGGAGAGTATCTTAGTACAAAATTCCTTGACTATCTTAAGGAATGTGGAATCGTTTCACAATTGACACCTTCCAGGACACCACAGCTGAATGGTGTGGCTGAGAGGCGCAATCGAACCTTGTTAGACATGGTTCATTCCATGATGAGTCAAGCTTTGTTACCAATCTCATTCTGGGGGTATGCCTTGGAGACTGCCGCCCATATCCTTAATCTAGTCCCTACCAAGAAGGTTGCCAAAACACCTCACGAGATGTGGACTGGGAAAGTACCCACTTTAGACCACATCAAGATTTGGGGTTGCGAGGCTTTCGTGAGGCGCGAGACTCACGACAAGCTCGAACCTCTAAGTGAGCGATGTATTTTCATCGGCTACCCACATAAATCCTTTGGTTACCTCTTCTACAGACCCATTGATAATGTGGTCTTTGTGGCAAGGATAGAGGTCTTTCGCGAGAGAGAATTTTTAAGCCAAGGAAACAGTAGGATGCAAATTGACCTTGAAGAGCTTCAAGAGTCAAGTGGTGAAAGAACCTCAAACCCTAGCAATCAACCTGAGGAGGAAACTCCTGTTGAACCAACTGACGAGTCTGTGCCTCTGAGACGTTCCACTAGAGTTAGGAATGCACCTGAGCAATACTATGGTTTCCATATTACTACGGAAGGTGATACATTTATCAGTGATAGTACACTGGTAAATTTGGATGATCCTAACAGCTATAGGGAAGCCATGGCAAGCCGCGAGTCTTCTAAATGGAAAGAGGCTATGGACAGCGAGATTCAGTCCATGTATGACAATCAAGTTTGGAACTTGGTTGACAATGTACCGGGTCGTAAGACAATCAGGTGCAAATGGATCTTCAAGAAGAAGACCGACATGGATGGGAAGGTACACACTTATAAGGCGCGACTGGTCGCGAAGGGCTTCACTCAAACTCCGGGAGTTGACTATGATGAAACCTTCTCGCCAGTAGCGAAGATTAAGTCTATTAGAGTTATGCTAGCCATTGTTGCATTTCATGATTATGAAATATGGCAAATGGATGTCAAAACCGCTTTCCTTAATGGAAAGTTGGCTGAAGATGTTTACATGAGTCAGCCAGAGGGTTTTGTCAGTGAAAAGCATCCTGATAGAGTGTGTAAGCTTGGAAAAAATCCATTTATGGATTGAAACAAGCATCTCGCAGCTGGAATGTTTGTTTTGATGAGAAAGTCAAAGAGTTTGGTTTTTCGAGAAGCGAGGATGAGTCCTGTGTATATGTCAGAGCTAGTGGGAGCATAGTTAGCTTTTTAGTACTGTATGTGGATGACATACTACTCATAGGAAATGACATCCCAACCTTGCAGGAGGTTAAGTCTTGGCTTGGAAAGTGTTTCGCTATGAAGGACCTTGGAGAAGCTGCCTATATCCTAGGGATAAGGATATTGAGAGAGAGAGAGAGGAGTAAAAGACTAATTGGACTTAGTCAAAGCACTTACTTGGACAAGGTGTTGAAGAGGTTCAACATGCAGAATTCCAAGAAAGGTGACTTACCGATCCAGTACAATGCCAAACTGAGTAAGACTCAGAGTCCGAGTACAGAGGCTAAGATAGCTGAGATGAGTCGATTACCATATGCTTCCACTGTTGGCTCAATCATGTATGCTATCACTTGTAATCGCCCTGATGTGGCCTTTGCTTTGAGCATGGTCAGCAGATATCAGGGGATCCCTGGCAAAGCCCACTGGACTGCGGTAAAGAATATTCTCAATTACCTGCTAAGGACTAAGGACTGGGTCTTTAACTTTAGTGACGCCAGTTTCCGGACTGACAGGGATAATTTCCGCTCTCAGTCGGGGTGGGTCTTTACCCTAAATGGAGGAGCAATTACTTGGAAAAGCTCCAAGCAGGAGACAATAGCTGATTCGACATGTGAATCAGAGTACATAGCATCATGTGAAGCGGCGAAGGAGGCGATATGGATGAATAACTTCATTGGAGACCTTGGAGTTGTACCAGCTATAAAGGAGCCTATGGAGATTTTATGTGACAGCAATAGTGTGGTGGCCTTAGCCAAGGAACCAAGAGATCATGGCAGATCCAGACACATTGACATAAAATATCACTTCATAAGACACAAGATAGAAGAGGGACTCCTCGTGGAAAAGTGGGTATCGTCAGAAGATAACCCAACTGATCCCCTCACGAAGGGACTGACTAGGGTTAAGCATTTGCAGCATGCAACGAGCATCGGGCTGGAGGAAGATATTAGTTTTAATAATTAGATAGCTATTTCTGAAACCTGTAAAATGTAATTGACATTTGGTGATTAAATAAAAGTTGTTATTTGTTTATGAGTAAAGTGTTACTATCTTGTGTCAATCGTTTACTATTGTTTCAATTTTGCATGTTTTAAATTCCAGAATAATTACCTTACTCAAACTCACCACAGTCAATCATACTTTGGAAGTAGGTATGAATCAAGGCTGTCGTGAATTGGGCTTGTAGATGGCTAATGTGTTTAGACATAGCAAATGTTGCTGCAACATTCATGAGTGCTCATAAGTTCTGAGTATTGGATTAAACCCACACTCACTTGTATCAATTCATGGAATTTATCTCGAGTGATCGTGAGACGGTAATATCATATAAATCTTCAAACCTAGAGATATGAGTTGTTGACTGTGAGTTGGTTGTACATTGATTGTACAAAAACGCATCAGTAACTTGATGTTATAAAACATGCTCTTGTGTATGATTCAACAGGTAGTTAGTACAAGCATATGAGTCGAAGTTTATCTGTTCCTTTTAGTCCTTGGAGGATTAAAAGCGATATCATGGGCCCCTCGATGATTTTGTTTTGACCTATGTACCGGGCCCGTTCAGAACCTAATTGATGTATTCAATTTAGTTATATGTCAAACAAATCGGAAATCGGGAAACAAACTGCTAGACAATAAGTACGACATTGTTCCATGTATTTGTCCGGCTGATATCTAGAACAGAGGATTATGTGATCACTTATCTAAAATGGCACTTCATAATTCAACAGAGTTTTAAGAGCTACGATTGTTGGTCGGTTCCTGAAGTCATACTTGCAACTATAGTTATCAGACTTATCCAAGTGGGAGACTGTTGGATAAGGTGTCTAAGTCCGTAACTATATTTGGTATGTACTTGACCCGACCCGGCATGGTCCTTTTGGGTTGCACTTCACCGAAACAATTTGTATGGATAATCTTTTGAGAATAGTATATTTATGATTTATTAATATATTATAAGTTATAATATATTAATATGAAATCATATTATTTAATTAGTATTGATCAAGAATTAATTTGGTGATCAAAAGAGACTAATTAAATATGGACTCTTATATATATATATATATATATATATATATATATATATATATATATATATATATATATATATATATAGAATGGGCATATGTTCATTGAGGATGGGCTAAGCTTGCATGGATAGTCCATGGAGTTTTTAACCCATGGATCCTATGGAAATGAAAGGTCATGGGTATTAGGGTTTACATGGATGTAACCCTAATCCACCATACTATATGAAGAGGTCTTTGGAACATGAAATGACACTAGTGTGTGTGAGAACAAAGGTGGGCCGATTTCTACAAGTGCATACTCTTCTTTCAAGTTCTCCAAGTTGGTTTGGTGATTTGTGATTCCACGTGAGGCATCCACATTATTGGTGCTAGGCTCTTGAAACTCCAAGCAATCAACCACAAGAAAAAGGTATGTTATTCTACTAAGGTTTTGTATTACAAGTACCCCATAACATGCTAGTTAGGTTGAGAACCTTGGAAAATCAAATTTGCATGTATATTAGAGAAAACATAGATCCAAGGTTTCTAGGGTTGCATATACACTATAGGAGTGTTAGAATGCTCAAAACCCATTAGTTGGTACATTGCATCTCTCGGCAGGCTCCGTTGTGGTGAAAGTTACATTTATCACACTTCGGGAGAGTGCCCACATACGGATTTGCAGGTGTTGGTGCAACAAGGGTAGTAGCGGCGTGAACCGCCACAATCTGTTGTTTCTGTGCGGGTTCTTGGGTTGGTTTTCCCTTCTTTTTGCCTCCAAACTTCCTCTTGTTATCATTTCCTTTTTTCTGTTCGGTGACGGGAGTCATTATGCTCTTCTGTACCCCATGGTCAATGAGAATTTGAGCAAGGCGCTTGGCACTGTCGAAAGTTGTTGGGTTTGCAGCAATTACATTCCCTTGAATCTGGGGAGATAGCCCCCAAATGAAATGCTCTACTTTCTTACTCTCCGAAGTGATCATTCCGGGGCATAGGATTGCCAGGTCGCTGAATCTGGCGGTGTAGGCTTCGATGTCAGAGTCGTTCATTGTGAGGTCCCAAAGCTCCTGCTCTAGCTTCTGTACCTCGCCCCTTGAGCGGTACTCTTCGAGCATCATGATTTTGAGATCATCCCGACTCATTGAGTTCGCCACTGGGAGCGTTAGGGCTTTGATGTGTTCATTCCACCATGAAAGAGCCCTATCAGAAAGAGTACAGGTTGCGAATTTTACTTTGCTCTCCTCGGGGCAGGCGCATATTTCAAACATTGACTCCGTCTTTTCGAACCATCGTGTCAAAGCAATGACGCAACCGGTTCCGTTGAAGGGCTTGGGCTTGCAGTTTGCAAAGTCCTTATAAGTGCATTCCCTCGGGTGCCCTTGGTTTTCACTGTGATTGAAACTGTTTGTTCCATTTACACCTCCATTGCTGCTACTGCTGATTTGGGCTACCACAACAGCCACAACAGCGGTCACTGCAGCTTGGAACACTGTAGTATCCATTTGCGGTGGAGGTGGTGTCGTTGTACTATTCTTGCGCCTGTTGTATCTTCGGGGCGGCATTTTCTGCCACAAGTGGAATTGACGATAAGTCTTTAATATGAATTATGGCTAGGACATTATTGTAATAGAACCCCTTTGTTTCTAGTTGTTACGGTGATTAGTTTGCACTTATAATTGAAACTTTATTATACCAAATAATAATGAAGAGAGAAAACATAGCAGATAACAACATCCAACAAAATAAAAATACATTTTCATTTCATTAATGATAAGATACTAGTACATGTTTTTGAGAAAATTGACCTCTAAAAAGGTCTACAGTACATCGAAGATAAAAAAAAATTTGGCAGCATAACGACCCTCCGAATACTATAATCACTTAGACATAGGGTCGGTCCTACATACAGGAAATAGAAAATGGGTAGCACCAACACATACCCATAAACCTAGTCTACATCAAATTGTGAGTAGGATGAATCCTACTCATGACGGGTAGTCCTCTATGGTCCCTGGGATGAAGTAGAGGCACCCTGTAGCTCAGTCAATCGACGCTCGACTGCGACCAATCTCTCCTCGAGAGCTGCATGCCTCTCCTGATATTCCCTTACCTCCGCTCGGGCGGTGGTAAGGTCCTAAATGAGCCGATCCATGGGATAGTTGTGACATCCCCTAATTTCTCGGCCAGAAAATACCGATTTAATTTACGCTTTTTAAAATAAAATCAGAGAAATCTTTTTAAAAGATGTTGCGGAATTGGTCCCCAAAACAAAACATGATAAACGTTTATCAAAACTTTTCTTTAAGAAATGTATAGTTTCATTTCATATCAAAACCTCGGGATGTCATGTTCCGATACAGATCAAAAGCATAAACAAGACATTATAAGCCTTACAACAGTTATTTACAACTACTGGCCTATAATCAAAAAATCTATCATCGTCCTCCGACTATGCTCGGGGTCCACTACCTGTAACATAAAAGCTGAGTGGGTCAGCCTTGGGAGCCTGGTGAGCATATAGGGTTTTCAACCCACAATAATAATAAACTTATTAAGTTCACCAATCAACAATAACCCTGATTACCTATTCCCGTTGTCCTCACTTTACGTCCCTAAACACCTATCACAAGGGACCTAGCCTAAGGAATATCATCGGGATGGACACTACTGCTAAGGGGACTCCTCAGCCATACATGTCCTAAAGGCAACCATGAGGGGGATGGAGTATGCCAATGAACATTTAGTTCATCAACACCTACAAGTTGCGAACCTGCTAGTGTGCCACTGGACTGTCTAGAAAGGTCCGTGGTCGTCATCTATACTCCGCTAGACGACAACAACAACAACAACAACATCGAGGCCTCTCACCATTTTAACACACATAGACTATTTCGTCTACCCATGTTCTACCCAACATATTTGTAGATAAAATACATATACTGTTTAAAACTTGTATAAAACATCTGTTCACCAGTCACCTCAAATAAACACTTAATATAATTACACATAGCACATATTTTATAGAAAATACTTCATATCTAGGTGTAAGATGAAAGTAACTACACACTCACATGATTTGATGATAATCGGGCAGCAATTGGTTTCCTAAAACGTTCGTTTCTAATAAAACCGGGAGTTTTATTGAGAAACCGGGCTCTGCGAGGGTTGGGCTTCAAAACCGAAAAGATAAATTTTCCGGGTCTTCGGGCACTTCGGGACGTGTTTCGGGTGTTATAATTGATACCGGGGCTTTGGGGGATGTTAAAATGGTGAAAATATTGAAAAATGGGTGAAAAGGGGCAATTTCTTAAAAGTACCCGAGAAGGCTCGCAGCCTTCTATTTATAGGAGGAGGCTGCTGATCGGACGGTTGGAAAGAAGCCACGCGGCAGCAGATCCGAAGGGGGCAGCACATGGCTCGCACATGCGAGGGTCTCGCTGCTGATCGCTGATTGGACTGAGTTCTAGTCCGAGGTGGGGGGGGGGGTTCGTGGCTCCTGCGAAGCTCGGACAGCTGGTGCGACACGCGTCGGTGCGAGGTAAGGCGGCTTCGGATGCGAGGAGTCACCTGGCACGCGTCAGACTCTCGGCTGCACACGCGTCATTCCTCGGATGCTCCATGGCTTCGGATGACTCAGCAAATTTCGGACACGTGGCACGATTTGAGCGAGGGTGAGGTGGCCGAAGTCCACCTATGCGAAATTTCTCGGTTTTGACAATTTTTCTCGATTTTCGCGCCAAAACTTCTAAAATCCATAACTTTCGCATATGAGCTCCATTTTTGACGTTCTTTATATGCACGCGTAGGTGAATTTACGCTCTACAACTTTCGTTTAGACTTCGTCGGCTAGTTTTGACTTTAATTTTTATATTATTATTTTTAACAGACCGGAACAGGAAATCCGTTAAAAATTCATAACTTCTTCATCCGACGTCCGTTTTCGTCTGTCTTTTTACCGTTGTGCTACTATTGACGAGACCTTCGATTCTTGTTTAGGTCGTGTCGGCTAAAAATCGCTAGATCTAAAATTCGAGTTTTTAGCTGTCTACTACTAAGCTGAAACTTCGAAAAATCATAACTTCCTCATACGAAGTCAGATTTGGGCGTTCTTTTTATACATACTCTCGGTTTAACGAGCACTACGACTTTCGTTTAGATCACTAAGGCTAAAAAGTAGTTTATCAAAAACTCACTTTTTACGACATTCGGCACCGTGCCGATTTTGTCGTGAAACTTCGACAGGTCATAACTTTTTCGTTATAACTCGGATTTTGGTATTCTTTATATATCCGTAATCCTTGTCACGACCACTACAACTTTCTTAATAGATATCGGCTTTATCTAATATTTATTTTCGACGCTCATTTTTATTCTTAATTAATTAAATCCTAGTAATTAAGCATAAAACACATAGTATTCACATAATTCCTTTTCATTTCTTCAAAATGAGTTACAAAGGTTAACCTAGACTATCACATCAATATTAATGCCTAACCTAGAAACACGGGCATTACAATAGTAATCCCTCTCAAGGTCTCGAGTGCACGCGTCCATGACCTCTGCAGCGGCTCCCAACTTCAGTACGTTGTTCGACGTTGCTCTAGCCTGGTCACCAATGTCCGAGATCCATTGGATCACAACCGAGAGGGCTCTGTCAGTGGGTCCTCCATGGCTGAGGTTATAAAAATCTCTCTCCATACCAAAGGGTGGGCGCTGCCTCTGGTGTCAACTCCATCTCTCAAGGTCCTCCGCCCAGCGGGGCGTAGGCCCGTTGTAGCCTAAACGATGTGCATGGACGGTAGCTACGTAAGGAGGATTGATGACTTCGGACTCCACGTCCGACTCCTCCTCTTCCTCTTCCTCTTATTCTTCCTCTATTTCTTCTTCAAACTCTTACTCTGGCTCCTCCTCCAAGATCTCCTCTGGTCCTCCACAATCCACCCTCCATTCCCCTGGTTGGGGAAGTAGGGTTCTCCGTGGATATGGAAACCTGCCATCATGTCTGTACGAGAATATAAGTATGAGAAATATATGAAATGTTTATACTGTGCTAAAATACTCCTGTAGTATTTTAATTCTTTAGGTTTAGTCCTTAGAGCTTTTTGGTATAGGGTTGGTAAGTTTTAGATTCGTTGTCCACCACGACCACTCCTAAACACATGTTGGTCATATCTCAAATAAATATAGTTGATCAGGCTATATTTACCACATATATGATTACATAACTGTATAAGTTTAATCGTGATGTCCAACTCTTCTAAATAATTCTTATTATAACATTATTTTCTAATATGCATGTATGTATGTACACTTTTATAAAATACTTATATTTTTAAAGTATACTTAAATCAGAGTGTTTTAGTCCCACTGTATTTATAGTTGTATATCTTGTATGGTTAGATATACTAGTTCACTATAAACAATGCTCTGATACCAATCTGTCACCCCCGAACCGGAGCGGCAGAAACGTTCGGGGCCGGATGACGTCAGTGTATTGTATCATAACAGTTGAATATAAATGAAACATAGCAACCCAAACAACATACATTATGAATTTCAACTTACATATTTTACATACTGTGTTTGTTTAAAAGTTACACAACAATGACTGAAAAGTAAAATTCCATAATGCAGCAACTCCTGTTCTCAAAAGATTTGGATACCTGATTACTGGTTCCCTGAGAATACAAGTGATTTTGAAAAGCGTCAACAATAATGTTGATGAGTTCATAAGCATTTTTGTATGAAAAAGGGTTTGTAACTGCTTTGTTTAAAATATTTTTGTATGCTAGCAGAAAATTCGATATTTTCTATAAAATAGGCTGTTAGTCTTATATCCAAGACTAAAAATGTATGTATGACTTTTGTGTCTTTTCCTTGTAAAAATGATAGTGTATGTTTCCAGAAAATCCAATATTTTCTTATGTAAGAACTGTAGTCTTAAACCCTAAGACCAGAAATGTAAGAAATGTTGTACCGTAAGATAGTATGTAGTCTTATATATATTTTATACAACCAATGAAGTGTAAGCTACCCGTAAACCAAGATAGTATTGTTAATCCCTATGTGAGTTATTATAACCATGCATAAAATGACTGCTATGCCTATACGATGTTCTTTAGGCGTCAGAATCGGTAGATATTTGTCACCATAGACTAGCTCGTCTAGCTGTAGCGAACAACTTAGGTGTGAGGTTGTCAATCTCGTATTGATCTATACACAAATATCTCGCTTTCCTTCCAGGAAACTCTGGTTATAATGCAGGATTTAAGGTGTACGCTAGGTAGGTACGGTGAAGGAAATGTCTCACTAGAGCATTAATAGATTTACGTAAACTACGACACCCCTTTTCTTGTATAATGAAATAATTACACTATTGAAAATTTATGACATGTGTTTTATGACACCCAAACTATACCATTTATAGTTTGCGTTGTATGCTTTTGTATATACTATTTATATAAATTTTATATAAATATCAAGTTGTAATCTTGTCTAGTGGTAATATATTTGTTGTTAGCATAATATTCTTGGGTTTTAACCCACCAAAACAGTGATGACTAAAAATATGACCACTTTTACTTGAAAAGCTATTTTTAGCAAAATTTACCAAAATTTGTAGTTTTGTCCTTCTCATATTTTACCGGTTAATATTTGTATCACAAAAATATTTTATGTTTGTCAACTTTACCATCCCATCCTCATAGGTCAAGATTTTTATAAAAAGAAATGGTGACTTCAACATTTTTATACAAATATTTATACCATTTTCAAGTAGTAAGAATGAGACATGCCAGTATCCAAAGGACAAACATATTTTGACTTATATATATATATATATATATATATACACACGTGTGTGTGTGTATGTGTTTGCTATCTTTGTGTGTATCATCCCATAAATGGGGTTTACCACATCTCATGCAAATATTACTCCACATTCAAATAATAAAGATGAAACTAGCAAATATTCATGAGATAAACATGTTTTGACATGTATCCCCCCTTCCCCTTAAAAGCATGAAAAACTTGAAAATGGGGGTATGAAGCTCACCTTGTGTTGGTTTTGTGGATGTTTTGAAGGAATGTGTTGGGTCAAAAATATGGTTTATACTTTGCTTTTCTAAACAACTGTATTTTTATAAAGTGTAATGTATGTTTACGGTTGTGTTTACGGCCAGGTGGGTGTTTACGGCCGTAAACCCATTTACGGCCCATGTTCCCCAAGTATATATATATATATATATATATATATATATATATATATATATATATATATATATATATATATATATATATATATATATATATATATATATATATATATATATATATATGTGTGTGTGTGTGTGTTAGGGGTGAGGAGTGGTGAAGGGGCCAAGGAGCTTAAGTGTGTGTATTCTAAGGTGTTCTAGAGAGAGAAATGAGAGAAGGTGCAAGTGTGTGTGAACTATGTGTATGGAGCTTCATTCTACTCACTAAATACATCATAGATTCAACTTTTCTTCTTCTCCTTCTTCTTCTTTTTGATCTGGCATCATCCGTTTGATTGGGATTCCGCACCATCAAACGGATCTGATTGATACACAAGAAGATCAGGGACTTACAAGTGGTATCAAAGCTTGATCTTGGCAAAATAAGGGGGGTTTGTTCTTCGTGTTTTTCATAAAAACGAGTTTTTGATCGAGTTTTGGAGCAAAAATGGTGAAAAACGTCGTTTTTTTCGCGATCTGAAGCAGAGTTTACGGTCGCCGGAGTTTACGGCCGGAGTTTGCTGCCGGCGGTTTGCGGCTCGGACATTTGCGGCTCGGCGGTTTACGGCTCGGAACATGTGCGGCTCGGCTTGGACGGCTAGGGAATTCGGCTCAGCAGCTTCAAGCTCTTCCTGCAGCAGCGTCTTATTAAAAAAAAGGGAAACGCATTGGGGGTGCCGGGGATCGAACCCGGGTCTCCTCCCAACTTACCCAACGCTTCTTCTAACTCATCTAGGTTGCTAGATGGAATACTCCTTCCGAATTTAATTCATAAAGCGTCCCTGTCGATTCCAACTTTCACATTTTTAACACTTTTAACCCCAAAATCAATTTCCTTTTAATTTTAAATTTCATTTTCAACCCAAAAATTTTAGTTTTTAATTTTTTGACTTTTAATTTTGACTATTTACTTAAAATTTTGACTTTGACTTTCAAGTTTGACATTTGACTTTAAACTTTGACTTTCTCGTTTAACCTTTAAATTTTCAATTTTAGCTTTTCGGTTTGACTTTTCAGTTTGACTTTTTAAATTTAACTTTTGAGGTTGACTTTTGAGTTTTTAGTCAAAGGGCATATTTTTAAAACAATGAGTTCTTCAAACACGAAAGTCAATGAAATTTCTTGTTCTCAAACATGCATTGATAACGTTAAAAATCTTCTTGAGCATATAGAATTATTAAGTAAAGAGAACGAGGACTTGAAATATGAAGGGTATCAACTTAGGAAAGGACAGAAACCCCTGAAGGCTGAATTAGAAGCAAAAACCAAAGAGTTTAGAAAACTTCAGGAAGAGTATAGCAATAAGAGTGCGAGTTATAGATATGTGACTGAACAACTTCCTGAGGTAACTGCTGAGCTTGACACATTGAAAAACAAATTTCAAAATGCAGATTTTACTTTTAGAAAATTTGATGTGTCAAGTGAAGTAGTTGCATCCATGATAGAAACTAATTTGAAATTCAAAGAGAATCAGCAAAAGGGTTTAGGATATGACTGATGGGTTTTGAGCATTCTAACACTTCCTAAGTGTACATGCAACCCTAATAACCTTGGATCTATGTTTGTCTAATTATCATGCAAAGTTGAATTCCAAGGTTATATTCCTATCTAGCATACATGGGGAACAAACTTTAACTTGCATGAAAGATAGAATAACTTACCTTGTTGTTGCTTATGATCCTTGAAACCTTGTGAGCCTGGCACCCCAAGTGTGATGCCTCAAATGCTTCACACAACACCAAATGCTTTTGGAATGACTTTAGAGAGAATACACACTTCTAAAATCAGCCTAGCCCTCTTGTTTCTTATGTGTAGCCGATTTTGGTGGAGAATGAGTTTCTTATATAGTGTTGACACATCTAGGGTTACACCATGTAAACCCTAATGTGTCATGACTCTTCATTTTCATGACCCATGGGTTTGTAACTCCCATGAAGCATTCATGGAGCATCCTATGGGTGGAACCCAACTTGATAATCCATGGAGCCTCTTAGCCCACTATATAAGATATGGAAGATTTACATAATCTACCCATATATTTAATTAGTTATCTTTGATCACTTAATTAATTCTAAATTAATTCTTGATCAAACTAATTAAATAATATTATTAATATATTAGAACTTATAATATATTAATAAACCATAAGTGTTATTTCTCTCATTTTAGTTTATCCAATTGCATGGTGCCATGCAACCCAAATGGACCATGCCGGGCCGGGTCAAGTACATACCATAAATAGTTATGGACTTAGACACCTTATCCAACAGTCTCCCACTTGGATAAGTCTAATAACTATAACTGCAAGTATCACTTCAGGAACCGATCAGCAATCGTAGCTCTTTTCAAGGTTTCTCGGAACTGAGAAGATGATGATACGCCATTTAAGATAAGTGATCATATAATCCTCTGTTCTAGATATCAGCCGGACAAATACATGGAAAAATGTCTTACTTGTTGTCCAACAGTTTGTTTCCCGATTTCCGATTTGTTTGACAAAGAACTTAATTGAACACATCAACTTAGTTCTGACCGGGCCCGGTACATAGGTCAAAACAAAATCATCGAGGGGCCCAGATATCAGCTTCTAATCCAAGAAGGAACAGATAAACTTCGACTCATATGTTTGTTCTACCACTCATTGAATTATACACAAAAGCACGTTTTATAACATCGAGTTACCAATGCGTTAACGTACAATCAATGCATACCCAACTCATAAGTAACAAATCATATCTCTAGGTTTGAAGACTTATATGATATTACCGTTTCACGATCACTCGAGATAAATTTCATGAAGTGATTCCAGTGAGCGTGGGTTGAGTCCAATGCTCAGAACTTATGAGCACTCATGAGTGTTGTAGCCATGTCCAACAACTTAGACCTCTGCAACCAATCATGACAGTCTTGATTCATACCTACTTCCGACATATGACCGACTGTGGAGGTTTGAATAATATGATATACCAAACATAATTATTCTGGAAGTCAAAACATCCAAAAGAAATATAGTAAACGATCGACAAGAGATAGCAACACTTTACTCATAAATAAAACACCTTTTATTCATCATCTAATGTCAATTACACTTTACAAATTTCAAGGTTATCTAACTACTAAATCTAATATCATCCTTCAGCCCTATGCTCCGAGCATGCTGGAGATGCTTAACCCGAGTCAGTCCCTTCGTGAGGGGATCTGCTGGATTCTCATCCGATGATACCCTCTTTGCCACGAGGAGTCCTTCTTCTATTCGATGTCTGATGAAATGGTATTTTCTGTCGATGTGTCTGGATCTCCCGTGATCCCTTGGTTCCTTGGCTAAGGCAACTGCACTTTCACTATCACAAAAAAATTTCCATTGGCTCTTTAATAGCTGGTACAACTCCAAGGTCTCCAATGAAGTTCTTCAGCCATATCGCCTCCTTTGCTGCCTCGCTAGCTGCTATATACTCTGATTCGCAAGTTGAATAAGCCACTGTCTCTTGCTTGAAACTCTTCCAAGAAATTGCTCCTCCATTTAAGGTAAAGACCCAGCCTGACTGAGAGCGGAAATTATCCCTATCAGTCTGAAAGCTAGCATCACTATACCCTACAACTCTCAAGTCTTCACTCCCACCGAGGGTAAGGACCCAGTCCTTAGTCCACCGTAGGTACTTGAGGATATTCTTTACCGCAGTCCAGTGTGCCTTGCCAGGGTTCCCCTGATACCTGCTAACCATGCTCAAAGCAAAGGCTATATCAGGTCGAGTACATGTCATAGCATACATGATCGATCCTACAGCCGAAGCATAAGGTATTCGACTCATTTCTGCTATCTCAACCTCAGTACTAGGGCTTTGTGTCTTACTCAATCTGGCATTACTCTGGATGGGTAACTCTCCTTTCTTGGAGTCCTGCATGCCGAATCTCTTCAACACCTTATCCAAGTAAGTACTCTGACTAAGTTCAATTAGTCTTTTACTCCGGTCTCTCAAGATCCTTATCCCTAGAATATAGGCAGCTTCTCCTAGGTCCTTCATAGAGAAACACTTCCCAAGCCAGGACTTAACTTCCTGCAGAGTTGGGATGTCATTTCCTATGAGTAGTATGTCATCCACATACAATACCAAAAAGCTAACTATACTCCCACTAGCCTTGACACATACACAAGATTCATCTTCACTCCTAGAAAAGCCAAATTCCTTGACTTTCTCATCAAAGCAAAGATTCCATCTGCGAGCTGCTTGCTTTAACCCATAAATGGATTTCTCAAGCTTACACACTCTATTAGGGTACTCTGTGTTGACAAAACCCTCTGGCTGACTCATGTAAACATCCTCAGCCAACTTTCCATTAAGAAAAGCGGTTTTGACATCCATTTGCCATATTTCATAGTCATGAAATGCGGCTATGGCTAACAGAACCCTAATAGACTTAATCTTGGCCACTCGAGAAAAGGTCTCATCATAATCAACTCCTGGAGTTTGTGAGAAACCCTTTGCAACCAGTCGTGCCTTATAAGTGTGTACATTACCATCCATGTCGGTCTTCTTCTTGAAGATCCATTTGCACCCTACAGTCTTACGACCTGGTACATTCTCAACCAAGTTCCAAACTTGATTGTCATACATGGACTGTATCTCGCTGTCCATTGCCTCTTTCCACTTGGCTGACTCAGGGCCTGCCATGGCTTACGCGTAACTGTTAGGTTCATCCAGACCTATCAGTGTCTCATCACTGATAAGTGTATCACCTTCCGTAGTAATATGGAATCCATAGTAATGCTCAGGTGCATTCCTAACCCTTGTGGAACGCCTCAGAGGTACAGACTTGTCAATTGGCTCAACAGGAGTTTCCTCCTCAAGTTGAGTTCTAGGGTTTGAAGTTCCTTCACCACTTTACTCTTGAATTTCTTCAAGGTCAACTTGCCTCCCACTGTCTCCTTGGCTTATGAACTCTCTCTCTCGAAAGAAAGCCCTCCTAGCTACAAAGACCACATTCTCACTAGGTCTGTAGAAGAGGTAACCAAAGGATTTCTGTGGGTAGCCGATGAGAATACACCTCTCACTTCGAGGTTCGAGCTTATCATGAGTCTCGCGTCTCACGAAAGCCTCGCAACCCCAAATCTTAATGTGGTCTAGTTTGGGTACTTTACCAGTCCACATCTCATGAGGAGTTTTGGCAACTTTCTTTGTGGGAACTAGATTAAGGATATGGGCGACAGTCTCTAAGGCATACCCCCAAAATGAGATTGGTAGCGAAGCTCGACTCATCATGGAACGAACCATATCCAACAAGGTTCGATTACGCCTCTCAGCTACACCATTCAACTGCGGTGTCCTGGGAGGTGTCAATTGTGAGACAATCCCACATTCCCTAAGATAGTCGAGGAACTCTGAACTAAGATACTCACCACCTCGATCGGATCGAAGCATCTTAATGTTCCTGCCCAATTGATTCTCGACTTCCTGTTTAAACTCTTCAAACCTCTCAAAAGTCTCTGACTTATGCTTGATTAAGTAGACATATCCATATCTACTGTAATCATCAGTAAAAGTCAAATAATAACGATTAGCATCCCTTGTGGCATGTTTGAAGGGCCCACACACATCCGTGTGTATAAGATCCAACAAACCTTCACCCCTCTCACAAGAACATGTGAAGGGTGACTTTGTCATTTTTCCAAGTAAGCATGATTCGCAACTATCATCTGACTTTAGGTCAAATGACTCTAATACTCCATCCTTTTGGAGTTGGCCTATGCGTTTCTTGCTTATATGTCCAAGACGACAATGCCATAATGATGCTTTATCCAAGTTATTATCATTAACAAAATCAATACACAATACATTATTTCCTAAGTTATCAACCACAGATACAGTTTCATACACCCCATCACAAGGTAATGCTTTAAAATAAAGAACATTATTACAGAAAGCATTAATCGAACCAACTTCATTATCAAATGAAAAGGTGAAACCTTGTTTATACAATGCATGAAAGGAAATAATATTTCTTGCCATTCTGGCGAATAACAACATTTATTCAAATCTAAACTAAACCCACTACTTAGCGATAAAGTATAAACTCCAATCTTGGTGACAGGTAAAGCTTTCCTATTCCCCATGATTAAGTTTATTCTTCCATGCTCCACATTCTCACTTCTTCTTAGTCCCTGCAAATCAGAACAGATATGAATACCACAACCGGTATCAAGGACCCAAGAGTTAGAATGGGGTGAGTTATTAGATAAGATAGTGTAAATACCTGCATGGTTGGGTTTAACTTTCCCATCCTTCACATCTTGCTGGTACTTTGGGCAGTTCCGCTTCCAATGTGACTTTTCATGGCAATAGAAGCATTCGGCCTCTTTAGGGTCAGAAGAAGGAGTGACAAAACCTTTCTTGGTTCCACTTGAAGAAGAGCCATCAAGGGTCCTAGCCTTGGTACCCTTCGAAGAGCTCTTCCTCTTCTTCCCTCTACCTTTCCCGATTGCCAAAACCGGGGCGGAGTTTGGAGTAGGAGTGTTAACAACCGACTTATCCTTAAGACCTGTTTCTGCGGTCTTGAGGAGTCCCTGAAGTTTGCTGAGTGTGACCTCTTCCTTATTCATGTGATATGTCATGCGGAATTGATCATAGCACGATGGTAAGGAGTGCAAAATGATATCTATTGCAAGCTCCTCAGGGAAGTTCACATTAAGCTTCAGCAACCGATCCACATACCTTTGCATTTTCTGCATGTGGCTCGTGACGGATTCTCCGTCCTTCATCATGGTTGTTATGATAGAGCATATGATTTCATACCTCTCTTGTCGTGCACTTTGATGGTATCTTTCCATCAGATCTTGGTGCATTTCAAAAAGGTAGAAGTCCTCATAGGACTTTTGGAGTTCCGCTGTCATGGTGGCCAACATGATGCATGCCACTTTTGTAGCATCCCTTTCATGTGCCCGGAAGTCAGCGATCTCCTGGGGAGTTGCAGTGGTCTCATCAATCTCCTTAAGCTCCTTGTCAAGGACATATTCTTTGTCCTCGTAGCGGGTAATCATCCTGATGTTTCTGATCCATTCATTGAAGTTGGATCCATCAAAAGTGACTTTCCCACACAAGTTCATAAGGGTAAAGGAGCCATTAGGATTAGAGCCAGAAGCAGCATTGTTTGAAGACATCTAAAAGAAGAGAACAAGATTAGTTTAGATATTAAGAGAGTCCTTAATAAAACACCCAAATGTAATATTAAGGCTAGGATCCAATCACAATATATTATAACTTAGAAGAGGTATGCCGTAATCCAAGCTATAACATATTTGAAAGGTAGGTGAATGACGATTCACCAATTTCCACCATGAAAAACGAAATATAAATATTAGGTTTTTAATTGGTTCTTAGAAATTCCTAGATTCTTTTGAGATTCAATGAACTTTTCAAAGGCATGTTTCAATCTCGAGTGTGCCCTCCAAGTTTTGTGACTGGGATACCGAGGATCACAAAACGAGGTGTGAAGTAACCATGCAAATCACTTGGTACCCTCAAGGTTTATCACTCAATCGATGTGCCGGTAAACCACACACGCTCCACCGATGTTATGGTAAACCTTAAGTCACCCTTTACCTACCTTGTTAAGTCCAAGTTAGTGTGCCCGTTAACCACACACGCTCCACCAACGACTTAAACAAAGTGTAAAGTGTAATTTCATGGATTAGCACCTTATTCACATTTTCCTAAAGTAACTAAGATTGGGAATTTAATAAAAGCATTTAGTTACTTTATAATATTCATCATACTTTTAATGAGAATTTATAAGTCCTTGTCTTACCCGTTCGGCTAACGACCCTCCACCGATCAAGTAAGCGGTGGGTGAGAGTGGACACCCATTAAGTTGCCATTTTATAGGCAACAACCTTATACCCCCCTTATAGACCGGCTTCGTGAATGAGGCGTACTAGCGGTAAGACGACTTGACGTTATACATATATATATATTAGTAACTTATAATATTATAAAGTATAAGGGTTGAATTTTAACTTTTAAAATTCTAAGGGTTGGAACTAAAGTTTTAATCAAGACTTTACATGTTCCAAAACTTGAGGGAAAGTTTTGTAAACTTCCAAAACTTTTCATTTCTTATAACTGATGAATTAATTGAGTAATAAAAATGAAGACTCTTCATTTTTATAACTCTTGTGTTCTTTTAATGGCTTTAATAAAAGTGAGACTTTTGGTTTTCCATAACTTGAGGACAAGTTATGGACTCCATTAAAACACATTATGATCATGAATTAAACTACCATGAAGGTTACAAACAATTCCTATGATCATCTAATCTTCATAAGTTCAAGAACATGAATATGAACACTTTCAAGAATCAAAAATTACACTTAAAAAAAACTTGTAATTTTAATAATTGTCATTGTAAATGGATTAGCATAAACATTACACCATCTAAAACAAGCTTTAAAACATCAAAACAGTTTAGGGTAATGTTTCTAGTCCATTTCCAGCAACAAATGTGCAAACTTTCATACGAGCAGAAAACAGAAAAACGATTTTTTTTCAAGCTGTTTGCACAAAAAAAAAACAACAACAAACGAACCATGCTCTGATACCACTGATGGGTTTTGAGCATTCTAACACTTCCTAAGTGTACATGCAACCCTAATAACCTTGGATCTATGTTTGTCTAATTATCATGCAAAGTTGAATTCCAAGGTTATATTCCTATCTAGCATACATGGGGAACAAACTTTAACTTGCATGAAAGATAGAATAACTTACCTTGTTGTTGCTTATGATCCTTGAAACCTTGTGAGCCTAGCACCCCAAGTGTGATGCCTCAAATGCTTCACACAACACTAAATGCTTTTGGAATGACTTTAGAGAGAATACACACTTCTAAAATCGGCCTAGCCCTCTTGTTTCTTATGTGTAGCCGATTTTGGTGGAGAATGGGTTTCTTATATAGTGTTGACACATCTAGGGTTACACCATGTAAACCCTAATGTGTCATGACTCTTCATTTCCATGACCCATGGGTTTGTAACTCCCATGGAGCATCCATGGAGCATCCTATGGGTGGAACCCAACTTGATAATCCATGGAGCCTCTTAGCCCACTATATAAGATATGGAAGAGTTACATAATCTACCCATATATTTAATTAGTTATCTTTTGATCACTTAATTAATTCTAAATTAATTCTTGATCAAACTAATTAAATAATATTATTAATATATTAGAACTTATAATATATTAATAAACCATAAGTGTTATTTCTCTCATTTTAGTTTATCCAATTGCATGGTGCCATGCAACCCAAATGGACCATGCCGGGTCGGGTCAAGTACATACCAGAAATAGTTATGGACTTAGACACCTTATCCAACAATGACAAAGTTCCTCCTCCTTATAATCATAATTATTAGTTTAAGCCATTGACTAAAGAAGAGATTGACAGAGAACCATTTCTTAAATATGGATTTGTGTCAGGAGGTAGTATTAATGCTGAAAATATTAATGTTTCTACTTCCCATGCAGATCAATCTTTAAGTGAATCAAAGCAAGCAGTTGAAGATAGTGTGTCTGATAATGAAATTGTATCAAAGTCTGATGAATTAAATTTTTTCGATATATTTGATGATATATTTGATAATTCTGATGTGGTTGTGCCAGAAAGTGTTGAGCTGAATGATTCTAATGCTTCTAATTATTGTGCAGGTAAAGTAACGGAAGATGAGAACAAAGAGAAAACTGTTGAACAAACAAATGTCTCCTTGAACTCTGAATCTGTTGCTTCTAACTCAGCTACTTCTGACAAACCTGTTGTTGAGAAATACAGGCCACCAATTCCAGTGAAATAGAGTGCCCGTTGCAAGTGTGCTTATGGGAACAATAAAAAACGAGGCAAGGACACGCCACCAGGGGCAGGAAGAAACAACTTCCCTGTGAAGAAAAAGACTTGCTTTCACTGTGGAACACCTGGACACATTGTCAGAAATTGTCCAAATCGCGCATACGTTCCCTACTACGCACAAGGCTGGCAGAACGCGCCAAGAGGGAGATCTTTCAAAAGAAACCCTTTGAGGCCACGTTCAGACAATGGTGACTGGAACGCGCAGAAGGCCAAGAATCAAAATCTCAAAGTCAAGAAGGGTATGCCGGCCAAGAAGCCAAATTCAAGAGATGCTCCAATGAAGCCAAGACCGGTTAGGTCAAAGCCATCTAGGCAGCCGATTTCAAGTTCAAAAGCAAGCAATAAGGCACCTATCGGATCGAAAAAGAAATAGGTTAAACCCAACTACAAATGGGTACCGAAGGTTCACTCTCCCAAATCTTCTAATGATTCTAATATTTCTACATCTTCTATTTGCGATAAGCAGGATATGTCTTGGGAGAGAGTATCGTGCGTTAATGATAAAGGTCAACCCAGTTTCAAAATGGTCTGGGTTCCAAAGACCAACTGATCCCGCTCTGTGTCGGAGCAGCTATGGAGGCATATCATCAGACTTCGTTTTGTTGATAGTGGCTGCTCCTGGCACATGATAGGGGACATCTCTCAACTGTGCAACACTCAGAACTTTAAGTGAGAGTATGTGTCCTTTGCGGGAAAGGAAAGAAAGGAAGAAAGGAATGGATCACTCATGGGGTTTGTGCTTAACGATGTGAAGAATTTTCAGATCTGTTCTGAGATTATACGTGCTGTTCTCAGACCTTCTGAATGCAAATTCAATCGGTGACTTACGGTTTGATTATTCTTCTCTATACTTCTGAATTTATCTTAAACTGATTCATTCTGAAGACAATCTTTTATTTTCTTATAATCTTTCGTTAGTAGGTATTGTTTGGGAAGTGATATGAAGTATAGTGCTAAAGGGCAATTTATGATGCATGTAATGCACTTCAGCCGAATTGTCTAGACTCTGTATTCAATGTCCTGGTAGGCACAAAGGATTCAAAAGTAATAGACATTGATTGACCATGAAAGGACTAGAAAATACAGACTTAGATAGTTTCATTTGGACTGACCATACGACGCTCGGGTAGATTGAGCAGTGAGATAAACACGGGAACCCACGAGATAAACTAAATTAATATGCATCTAGAACTGTGGCTTAACTCTTCCTTGATGTAAGAACTTATGTCCTTAATTATGGTTCTGATAGGGCGACTGGGGGGTTCTGATAAAGTAGGTCTGTAGGAAATTATTTTCTTGCTTTATGTCTGTCGGTCATATGTTGCTTCCTTTGCGTGATTGGAAGAGATTCGACCTGGAATGCAACATATGCAACTCTATTTCTACGCGCCTCCTTATCTATGAAATTCTTTCTATCTGTTAGTCATATGTTGTCCTCTCTGCGTGATCGGAAGATCCGACCTGGGACACAGCATATGCACTCTACTATCTCTCTAAACCCCTATCTATGTTAGTCATATGTTGTTCCCTCTGTGTGATTGGAAGACATCCGACCTGGGATACAACATATGCACTTAAATATCTGACTTCTTTCTTAATGATTGAATACTCACCTAAAGTAAGGAGTTCTTTGGAAGTTCTTGATTACCGGGGTATATCGGGAAGTGGTAAACATGTTCTAGTATATCTAAAACTGAACCATTTAATAGGTTGTCTGTAGATCTTGTTGCTTAATTTAAGTGGACAACAATATCCTTAGTCGTCATCAGCTAAATGTCCATTTAGGAATATATATCACAATGACTTGTCACCTATAATCTGTCCAAATTGTCAACATCCTTTGTGTTTAAGTGGACCACAATACCGGTGATTGACCAGATCTAGACATGCAGGCGTGTACTGATAAACGATATTGGATTGCTTGACAACTTTGATCCCAAATATTTTTGTTTTTGTTAAATTTGTTCATAGTTTTCCTCTATGCACAAATTTAGGGGGAGAATTAAAAAAATTCAAAAATCAAACAAAAATCAGAAAATTCAAGAATAAACAAAAATCAGAAAATTAAAATCCAAAAAATAGTGTTATTTCTGTTTTTATTTTTCTGTTAAAAAAAAATCCAAAAATATTTTTATTTCTGTTTTATTTCTTGTTTAGAAAAATCAAAAATCCAAAAATATTTTCTTTTAGTTTTGTTTTGTCTTGAAAAGTGAATTCAGTTGTAGATGAGACTCATGGAGACTGAATCGAAAATTTCCAAGCCAATACTTCATCCGTGAGTGTCGAAGAATTTTCATTCAAAGGAGCAAGAAATGAAGATTATTCTTTCAACATTCAATCCTTCAACCCTAGATGCAAGGTCAAGCTGTAATTGAAGATTATGTGACAGATTGCATTGAAGCCTCCTCAATCAATTTGCTGCTATCTTGTACCTGCTGAAGTGATCCAGAAGATTAGTTCTCTCTGATAGTCTCTCTGAAGATTCTCAAGCTGAAAGCGCTATCTTTCAAGAATCGTTTCAAGAAGCCTCCTCACCCGACGAGCGTTCAACGTCAAATTTTGAAGAAAAGCCCAACTGCTTAAGATGAAGTCATTCACTGAAGATTCATAAAGTTCATCTTGAAGTTGTGAAGAATTTGAAGATTAATGCTGAAGCCAAGTTCCCAATGAATATTAACAAGAAAAGCCAGCTACCTTTTTAAGGGGAGTTTGTTGGGTCAGTTAGAAAAGAAAGCTATAAACCAAGGGGGAGTTTGTTGGGTCAGTTAGTAAAGAAAGCAATAAATCAAAGGGGAGATTGTTGGGTCAAAAATATGGTTTATACTTTGCTTTTCTAAACAACTGTATTTTTCTAAAGTGTAATGTATGTTTACGGTTGTGTTTACCGCCAGGTGGGTGTTTACGGCCGTAAACCCATTTATGGCCCATGTTCCCCAAGTGCATATATATATATATATATATATATATATATATATATATATATATATATATATATATATATATATATATATATATATATATATATATATATATATATATATATATATAGGTGTTAGGGATGAGGAGTGGTGAAGGGGCCAAGGAGCTTAAGTGTGTATTCTAAGGTGTTCTAGAGAGAGAAATGAGAGAAGGTGCAAGTTTGTGTGAACTATGTGTATGGAGATTCATTCTACTCATTGAATACATCATAGATTCAACTTTTCTTTTTCTTCTTCTTCTTCTTCTTCTTCTTCTTCTTCTTCTTCTTCTTCTTTTTGATCTGGCATCATCCATTTGATTGGGATTCCGCACCATCAAACGAATCTGATTGATACACAAGAAGATTGGGGACTTACAAAATGTGAAGGAGATTTCGAGCCTAAAATGGATATGATGAACTTGAAGAGCTTCTTGAGGGTGTTACTGTCCTAGGAAATCTATCACACGAAAAACGTGTGTGTAAAGATGATGAATCATCATAAAACTACATAGAAAACTAGAAGTTCATGAGGTACCTTACCTAAAACCCGAAAATCCAAGAATAGAGGAGTAACTCTTGGAGACTTAAGCTTTCCTTTGAGAGAGAAGTGGAGAATGAAGGAAATTTGAAGCCTTTGGGGTGGGGGAAATGGCCTCTCGGCCAAGGTATATATGGGAAGGGAAAAGTTTGCTCATTGTTATTTGATGGTTATCTAGAGGTCATGTATGGATGTTTGAAGTGTAAAGGCATGCATGGTATAGAAATATGGAGGGTAAAGGGATGTAAAGCTATGAGGTGTCACATGTAAGGTAAAACTTTGGGTCTAGCACCCAAAACCGAAATCTCATGGATAAGGGATAAGGTTTTCGGTTTTTGGCTCTTCTTGGAGGGGTTTTCGGTTTTAAGGGTTACCCATTAAGGGTAATTTAGGTCATGGGGTTTCCATGGCCGAAAATCCTAATGCATTACTCACTTTTTGTTCATGTTTATTATTTAATCTAACTTGGACCTCTAACGGTTTATTATGTACTTGCATATATATATATATATATATATATATATATATATATATATATATATATATATATATATATATATATATATATATATATATATATATATATTCACATAACAATGTCATTTTTTTTATTTATAAGATCACTTGTATCAAAGTTTCATCATGAATTTATTTATACACAGATACCATTTAGACTATTCTTGACCCAAAATTTTCTAGTTATGACAGATGTGTATTAGAAGATATCTTGATGAAGTAAAGAGATAGAACGTCCATGGGACAAGTATTATGTGATGAGCCACATAATAGTGATAGATATGTTTAGAAGAATGATTCCTTCGGGAATTAGATAGAGGTTCCTTCATGAACAAAGAGTATGATTTCTTCGAGACTATTCCTTTATAAACAAGATTATGTCCATGCAGGGAAAAGAGATGATGATCCATTTGGGGACGTGGATAGATGATTCATGCGGGCATAAAGATTGAGTATGGTTAAAGAAGATAGAGAAAAGTTTCCATGAGTGAAACAAGGCAAAAAGGTTCTTTTAAGAACTTAGATGTAATCGACGAGGGATTAGGAGTAAGGAATCTGTGAGGGATTAAAGAGAAGAAGAAAGATTAAGGATCCACGAGGGATCATAAGAGAGAGGATTAAGACCAGATGAGTATACCCGGGAGTGTAGTGGGATGTTGTTTCCCTTAGAAGGTAGATCAGATCATATTATGAGATGTGATCATTGGTTCTAGATAAGAATAGAATGTTGAGGCATTAGAGTGAAGAATAGATGAAGAGTATGTAGAGTATGATGCAACCATGCTAAGAGTTGGAGATATGAGAAGAAGAGAGTAAAAGATAGAGAAGAGCATGCCCAAAGTATAAAGTAGAGATAGACTATAGAAGATATATAGTAGAAAAGAGATAAAGGCATAGACATAGATAGAGTATGTGTAGAGCATGAGAAGATCCTGAGAAGAGGCTAAGAAAGAGTATGAGATGAAAGAGAAGAGTATGAGAAAAAGAGCAGATAACAGAGAAAGAGATAGATGAGATGAGAAGGAAAAGAAAGTAAAGATTCGAGAAGAGTAGTAGTGATATATGAAAGAAGAAAGAATAATAGTGTATGTTATTAGAGAAAGAGATTAGATTGAAAAGTAAGATAAGGAGGAGAGAAGAAAGAAAGATTAGATGAAACATGAAAACAAACAAGAATATAACTCACCATACGTATGGTATGATGTACTAGATGTTTCATGTTTTGTATAATCGGGTTGCAGCCATGGTACGTGAGAAGATGGGAGCACAAAGACCTAGACTAGGTTGCTATTTAATAGACCTTTCCTTGTTGTCGTATTTATGTAATAGATTTTATTGTAAACCTATGATTTAACCTGGGATGTAAAATGTTTTAATTTTTTTGAGTGAATATATTTCCGCAAATTTTTAGAAATAACTCTGATAAAGCCCGTAGATATTTGTATAGAAAAATATGGGTGATTACAGTTTAGTTGCTCAAGAGCTGATACTGATACTGATGTTTTTCGTCTGTATAAAACGACGCATGGGGTGTGTCAATTGTAGATATGATTATTTTGTTAGATATGGTTCTTGAACTGTTGTAGTGTTTGAGATGGGTTAACAATATCAACTGATTAGTGAGTTGAATAGATATCGATTGTTTGAAGTTCAAGGGACATGTTATTCATTTATGGAAGCAACATGTTTGATTGTTTTCAAGAAAGATTGTAATTTGAGCAACAAAGGTCTTGTTCTCATAAGTATATGAAAGTACTATCCAAAAGATACATAAGGATTTATAACAATACATTTATATTCTATTTTGTAACGACCGTAAAATTTAGAATATTATGTTGTATGTGAATAGTTTGACTAAAAAGGGTAATTTGGTCATTTTTGAGAAAATCACAAGATAATAAAATTTTAATCTTGTGAAATTGTAAAAATGTGTTTGATCACATTGTAGGATGATTTATAATGTTGGTTAAGTGATTAAAATCACTTTAGTGTGTATTTGAGAAAAAAAGGCAAAATAGGAAAAGTTAGTAATTTTTAGACTTTTTGCATGTCTTAATGGATTAAGTTCTGCATGGCTAAGTAACTAGATGGAATTATGGCTTTGGTTAATACCTTTGCGTGCATATAAATATCACTGAAAACGGGTTTAAAACGAAGATGTTATGAGTGTTTGAAATTGGAATAAGAATTGACAAAAGCTGGAATGGAATCTAGGAAATCTAGGAATTATGCCACCGTCGCGCGGTGGGAGGGTTACCGCAGAGCGGTTGGAATATGACACTAACTTATCACATCATGGTCATAAATTACCATAATGCGGGTACATAGATTTCTAGAACAAATGTTTAATCTGTTAACCCCTCTTTCATGAACCAAAAACACTCTTGATCGTTCCAGAGCTATGATAAAGCGATTTTGAAGGAAAAAATGTGTCTTGATGCTATTGGAATATATAATAGCAAGGAATAACCTCTAATATCATCGAAAGGATTTAGAAAGGGAGATTGATCAAGTGCTTCAATTGGAGATTTGGAGCCGATGATAGTTAGTTTTCACTAACTAACAATGTGAGTTATAACTTTCAATAGAGTATATTATATAAGATTTAATATTATGAATGGGTATGGATGCATGGTTATATGTTAGTGGTATTATGTTAAATACCTACAAGTTATTAGATAAAGGCTTAGTTTAAGTACTTAATGAATTGAGTACTTGATTAATAGTAGGAGATTTCTTAATGAAATGATATGATAGAATGTTTATGTGCCAATTAGTATAGAAGACTATGAGAATATAGAAAGGTAATTCATTCGAGAATACAGAAAGGTAATTCCTTTGGGAATATAGAAACATGATTACTTTCAGAATATAGGGATGTAATTCCTTCGAGAAAGAGAATATGTGTATATAGAGAAGACTGGTAACGGTTTCCATGAATGGAACAAGGTAATCGGTTTTTTCTAAAGAACCTTCATAAGAGATCTCGTGAGTTATATGTAGGTGTTACTATGATTAATACGTTTGTGATAAAGAAAGAATACATGGTTGGATACTTAATGAATTAAGTACTTGATTGAGAGCAAGTTATGCTTAACGAGATGTTTATGTGTTAAGCGTGCTACTCAATGTGAGGATGAGAAAGAAATGTTATGAAATTCTAACATATGAAAATGTAAGGCATTAAGTAAAGGAGTAGAGAGTGAAAATAAAAGCTAGCCAGTCTTAGGGGTCATTGTAATCCAAGAGGGATTATATCTAGTAGATCCGTACAATGGCGGAGGGAGTATCGGGGCTGCCGTATACTTTGCCTCCCCCAACAATTTTAATTTTTAAATATTTAATCATTCATTCCTTCTATTATATTAGCCCACTTAAATAATTCCTAAACCCATAAAAACTACTATCCCATTTAATTCCAAATGTCCAGTAAATAGTTAAACCAAATGCTCTTTTTTAATTAAAGCCAACTCATTTTAAGTAAACGATAAATTGTGGGCGACAAAAAAAACATAGATGATATTTTCAAATGAGAATAAAGCGTATCTATATACTAACTATGTGTTTTTGTATAAGGAAGTGCTTATGGTCTTGAAAATTGATTTTTGCAAATAATGACATAACTTTTATTTAAACGATTTTGTTTTGTCAATTTCTCTGTCAAATTTATAGATCCTATTATGTTATTTGTATATAAATATATTATAATATTTTATTAAAGCCCCCTCTATTATAAAATTCTGGCTCTGCCCCTGGATCCGTAAGGGATCATTATAATCCGTGAGGGATTATACATAGTAGATCTGTAAGGGACCATTATAATCCACGATGGATTATACGTATTGGATCCATAAGGGATCATTGTAATGCATAAGGGATTATACTTAGTAGATCCATAAGGGACATTGTAACACGCAGAGGATTATACATAGTTGATCCGTAAGGAATCATTGTAACCCACGATGTATTATACATAGTGGATCCATAAAGGATCATTGTAATCCGCGAGTGATTATATGTATTGGATCCGTAAGGGATCATTGAAATTGTGAGGGACTCATGAAAATTAATGTTGCCCAATGATATACGAGGGATCAAAGTGAGGGGCCTGATTCTGGATGATTGTACACTAGTAAGGTCATAGCTATGTTGTCACACTATATGATAAATGTAGTTATTTTATGTGATTAGACTGTTTGGGTCTTAACGAGAAAATAAAATGGTAGTGTATGTGTAGAGAAGAATAGAATGGTGTATAATTAACCAAACTTGTTATCTGATGTATGTAATTTGTCATGTGTTCATGTAATAGCTGTAGGACGAGAGGAGATAGTAGCACCAAGGTCATTGACTAGATGTAGATTGTATTCAGTATATTCTTGTTGCTTTAAATTATGGTTATGATATGTTGTAAACCCAAATGTTTTCCAAGATGTAAAAATATTTTTGAAACTACGGTTTTCGCATGTTTATAGTAAAACTCTAATGAATCCCCAAAATATTTTATTGTGAAAAGTCAGGTTGTTGCATAGTTTGTCTCGAGATTCATGATGAACATAAGCCTCACAAACTTAGACTTTTAAAAATGCAAGTGATGGAAAATTTCCACTACATATATCAAAGGATTTTTCATAAACCTTCTTTGTTGGTACACTATTTAGGACTTTTATTAGGTTCCAATAAATAGCTAGCCCTAAAAGTCGATTGGAAGTTGGTGTGACTCATCATGGACTGAACCATGTCAAGTAATGTTCAATTTATTCTCTCACCTACATCGGTGAGTTTTGATGTCCTATGTGTAGTTAATTGTGAGATAATTATATAATTTCTCAGATGATCACTAAATTGTTGACTAAGATACACACCACCCTTTTTGGGTATGAGAATCTTAATCTTTTTACATAGTTGGTTCTCTACTTTATTTTGCAATCTCCTTGTCACCTCAAAGGTTTCAAACCTATGCCTAATCAGATAAACATATCCATACCAACTAAAATCGTTAGTGATGGTAACAAAGTATCTTGGACCATGTCTCATGATCGATCTGAACTATAACGCCCAATTTTTTTCTTACTAGGTATAATCCAAAATTTCTTCATATACATACTTATAAAAGATTTTGTTGTACACTGGATTACAATGAGTTATCATCAGGAATCATATTTGCATTAAATTACATGATCCGAGCCGAACACTACAACAACTTAACCTACAACACAACAAAAACAGACAATCGTAAGCCATAAGGCTTAGTAAATAACAATACAATAACATATTAGAAATTTCATAAAATGCTTATAATAATATATCATCAACTACATACTCCAATTATGTAATACTATTTAAATTAGTATAACAAACTATCATCTAAAGACACCATATGGAGCTTTTAAGAACATTTAACACCAATGGTTATTACCTTATCACACCAATAAGGCTAGATAATTCACCAAAAATATTATTCACTACTTTGGACATACTTCGTCCAAAGTAAATACATCATCACATTCTCCATCTAATATGTATCAACTATCACCTAATATATATATATATATATATATATATATATATATATATATATATATATATTACCACAACACCATAATATTTACCTTAATAATATTCACCATCATAATATACATTTTATTAATAACACAATATAATCCACATATTGTGCAACAACACACATAAAAACATAAGATCTTACAATAGAGTTACTCACATGGTTAGTTAGTAAGAATAACTCCTATTGCAGTCTCTGGCTTCCGCTGCCTCTCAGCTTTCCACTTTTCCAACACCTAATTAACAAAAAAAACAAGTTCCTCAAAACCCGTCATAATCTACTGGGAGCTAAACTCTATGACCATTTGTCGCCAAACTAATCAAACTACACAATGCATCTACTAAATAACTTAACCTCGTAAGCTATTAGCTAAATATCACATTTCTAACAATTACAAAAGTTAGGGTTTATAACCCACAACAACCAATCCATGGAATCCACCTATTAGATTTGCTACAGAGTTCATACAACACCATATTATGAGTTATAGAAACTAACTCAGGTTCCAACAACCCTTCATAATTGTGCTACAAAATACAATAACATAATAACAGAACAAGATGATAATTTAGCCCGATCGACAACTCATATCCCTACATCCTAGCACCGATCCTTCTATCAAATCCTAAGAACTAATCTCTCTATCTCTGTTCTGATTTCATTTTTCCAAAACTCCTCCAATGAAAAACAAGACTTCATTTATTTACACTACAAATTTGAAGAGGCACGCCACATCCACATAACCGTCTAGAGTTGTCATGTGTCGTCTTCTGCCGCTATGTGTCTCAACCACTCGCCACGTGTCTCAATCTCTCAACATTTGTCCAACGCCTAGATACCTCAACGTGATACGATACCTAACTTACGCATTGCAACCTAATTATTGACTTCAGGTGACCATTTCTTTGATCTTGAATCATCATTCACCCGACGCGCCGCGTCAATACAAGGGCACATCATGTTTTTCTAGAAATAACATTCTACTTATAAGTTCTTCATATTCTCCTTCTACATCATAACTAAAAATCAATACACCTTCTGTACACACTTTTAAGCAACTTCATGCTTTATTTTATCCTACTTGTCTTATAAACGAGCCGCACCCCTCAAAATAATACATGTTATGGAAAACGGGTATTACATGAACGATCCACATGCATCAATGTATATGTACTATTCCAATCCTTTACCATACTGATAGTTTTGACCGTCGATATACCAATTTAAAACCATCGCCAAAATATCACACAAGGTAAACCACCGTCGGTGCCACTATCATCCACTATCAGACCTCCTTCCTTTCGCCCGAGTTCTTTCACCATAAGACTTATGAACCACAACCAAGTTTCTCTATAATTCATACTTAAGCCATCATTTAGAAAAAAATTGATTTTTGTAACCATTTTCATATTCTCGACTTCACAACTCCAAATCCACTCCAGATTCAAGAACTTGTGTATATTTGTTCCTCATTTCTTTTTAAAACTTATGGTTGCCCATGTTTGATAAGATTTTGTATAGATTGGATTAGGCTTTCCCTATTTAATTGTCGCCCTCGGGAACTAAACGCTAAGCCATATCTAGGTCTTCAAGAGTCGAGGTCTCTAGTTGTAGCCAACGTACTCGAAATGAACCTACCGTGAAATTCATGGATAAAGGAACCAGGAGAAATTATGTCTATTTCTCATCCCTCGATAAAGGTTAAGTCAACCAAATTATGCACCTGGATTTATTTATCACACTTGGTGTTTTCGACAGGGTAGCGGCACGTTTTCCACAATATTGGTTGGGAGAAATGCATAACCAATTGTGTGTATAGTTTTGTAACCCCCACCCATGAATTTCTTGCATCTTTACGACTTAATAATGAAGCAATAGTTTCATCTTCCAATTACTCAATGTGCAATTCTCCATTTATTATAGAGATGTAAATGCCCACATGTGTACGCCGCATGACTACGTCTTCTTTTCCTTCAAAGATTTCCATTGCAAAAAATTAACCTTTTGTGGTTTTTACACCACAAGAAGGATCAATTAACCTAAAACAATTAAATTAACAACTGAAATAAGCCGTTCATCGGAAACGACGCCAAAATCTTGATGTGCAATTTATATACTACCAGTTTTAAATTTATAAACGTTACCTACTTAACTAACTAATTCCACTTAGGCAGTGTACCTAGTAAATTTATAGGATAGTTTAGGTAAGTCGGGTGTCAAAATCAGGGAACAATATTTAGCTAGTAAAATAACTACTAAAAAATTAAGCTAAAAACAATAACTAAAGTTGGGGGTTTTATCTGATTTTGCAAGTTCAGATTAACTTAACTACTTAATTAACTAAAAACTAAGTAAACACTTAACAAAGACGACTGTAATCAAGATATTGAAGACAATTTCGTTTAGCTTTGAATCCCCTTTTTTCCTATGGTTAGTTTCAAAACATGGATTTATTCAGTTGGTTACCAATATAAATATTATTAAGAATCTTGATTCGATCTCCTAATGTTTTCACCAATCCATGAACTACTATGCAATGATCATACACAAGTTAACACAAAATCGATTATTTAAGATTATTGGGCTATGTAAGATATCTCTAAGATTAATTATCTATAATTAAGACAAATAACCAAACACAATTATGATCAAATTATGTTCTCTAACACAATTAAAGTTGTTACCTTTATTACCTAATCTAAGATTTGGACAATCCTAGTTCTAGCAATTTAATGATCATAAATAACTAGGTAGACAAGTTCATGCAATTAAGTGATCATTCAACTACACTTAAGTTGAATCTAAGCAACAAAGATTAAAACTTTTAACATGCTAGGTATTTATAATCAAACAACACACTAAACCAACTTTATAAAATCCATGAGGAAAGAAACTAACACATAGTATAAGGGTTCATCTGCACTAAATGAAAGGCTAATGATTTAACTCCTCATTGCAGAAAATAAACACATAAAAACATAAGAATTTAAACTAGACATGATAAATCTAATGCAAACCGAATGTATCATGTGAATTCTTAAAATAATTGTAACGCCTGGTTTCTGGTATGTATTTAAAATTATAATTTATTCACTTTCATTGAGGAAATCGACGAGTTGGGAGCCCCAGACTCGTCGAGTAGGAATAATTTGGGACGCATGTTAAGGAACCTACTTGATGAGTAGGCTGGCAGAAATGAAACCCTAATTTTCAGGGTTTTGCATCCTATTTAAAGGCCTTAATGTCTCATTGTGGTCTCCCTCATCATCCCCTCAGTCCATAAAAAAACCCTAATCGTGCCTCTTTCTCCATTTTGAGTGTGTGAGAGTCTAAAGAGTGTTCTTTGGTGCTTTTCTTGAAGGAGTGTAAAGTTGGTGGTGCAAAGTTGAAGGGAGAAGCTCTAGATCCGGGATTTTTAGTGTGGTTACAACCATTTGGAGGTATAAAGTCGACACCTTGACTGTTTATTTGCTAGATCTCTTCTTTGAAAAGTTTATGGCCTTTAGTAGCTTGTTCTGGTCTCATTTATGGATATGAGCATGTTATGAAGTTATGACTTCAGATCTAGACATTTCGTGGCCTATTGAGACTTAAAGTTGTCGGCTTTATCAAGTCTTGGTCCTCCTCCATGCCCTAGGTCCCTTATAAAGCTTTGTTTTAGTGTTTTAGGCTCTTAATACCATGCATGGATGTAAAGTTAGCAACTTTACGTGGTATCTCAGCCCAAGGGGACCAGATCTATGGTTTGGAGGCATTAGACTCGCTTGGAACTAACTGAATGAGTTAAGACTACTGAAACTCGACGACTCGGTTACCCAACTCGGTGAGTTGGATCGTGGTCCCCCGACCTTTTTGATTATTGAGCAAACCCGACGAGTTCATGAGATGACTCAGCGAGTTGGCTAGGGTTTTCTCGGTTTTCTGAAGACAGAAGGAACTCGACGAGTCCACTAGGGAACTCGACGAGTTGTACTGAAAAGTCCCAATTCTACCGAGAAGGAGGAACTCGGCGAGTTGGAGGAAAACTCGACAAGTTGGATCGAGATTTCAAGATTCTGTGATTTATGGGAACTCGGCGAGTTGAGGAGTAAACTCGACGAGTTGAGTCAACTCGGAGCGTAGACATTGACTTTGACTTTGACTTGGACCAAGTTGAGCCTTAAGGGGGTTATGAGTGTGAAAGAGTAATTAAGGAAATCTTTTATGTATAGGAGCTTGAGTTAGGTTGATTTTCGGAGTCGAGGATGTTTAGCTACTTTCCAGCATTTGAGGTGAGTTACATTCCTGTAGAAGTGGGTCAAAGGCACCAATGTCGACCCACTAGTAGATGATTATAGTAGAGATGATTGCCTTTGTGATAATTGTTTGGTATGTCACTATATGTTATGCCTTATATGCTAGTATGCTATGATGTTATGTGATAGTGGTAGGAGGGGTGAAATAGTCCATGTAACCGGTCGAAAGGGTCGAAGGAGTAGGCCAACACCCAGATATGCTAGGCAGTATATGATTAATGTCTAAGTACTAGGAAGTTATATGGTAGTGGTAGGTGTGAAATAGTCCCCGTAACCGGTTGAACGAGCCGAAGGGGTAGGCCATCACCCAGGTATGCTAGGCAGTTACCAGTTGAAAGAGACCGAAAGGGTAGGCCAACACCCTGATATGCTAGGCGGTTACCAGTTGAAAAAGACCGAAGGGGTAGGCCAGCACCCGTATATGCTAGGCAGTATGTATATTTTATGGTAGGTGGTATGACGGGGGAACTCACTAAGCTTCATGGTTACAGTTTTCAGTTTTGGCTTTAGGTACTTCTTCTACGAAAGGAAAGGAGCCGGCATGATCACAGCGCATCACACTATGTTTTCCGCACACGAGATCTTTGGGAGTGATATTCTGATGATGTTTTATTATGACATGTTTTGGATTATTGACACTTTGGTTTTGATATGTGATGACACGATGGATGTTTTTATACTAATGGTCTTATAATTACTTAATTAAAAATGAAATTTTTGGTCTTAAATTTTTGGATGTTACAATAATCTTCAAAACTCTTAATCTCCAATATTCTTCTCCTTCCAAGGGTTGTTTTTTTGCAGCTTTCTGTCCCAAAAGTCGACTTAAAACCTCATAATATCTCTCTAATCCATCCTCAAGTCGATATAAGAATCAATATTTATAGTTTACATAAAATGCTCCTCACGTCGTGACCAATAGGGTGCTACGACGAAAGTTCAATACATATCCGTATTCGAAAAGGAAACTTACATCTCCACGCAGAATCTTGTGGGACACCTCTCACGACGTGAATAGATATAGCTCACATCGTGAGCTTCTTTATCACATATATAATCGAGATCTTTCTTGATGCCACGCTGTGATATTCGTAAGGCCACGTCGTGGGACTTGATTTTGAATGATCTTCTCTTCTTTTAATCTCCAAGTTCAACTCCAGTCCTCCAAGTATCCAGTTTTTGTCGCTTTCAGTCCTTTTTCTTCAAGAGTGTCTTTTTTGGCTGCAAAATACAATTTAACATAATAAGTACCAAATATCTTTGCATTTAACCAAAATATAGCTTAAAATGTATTAAAATAATGTCTAAATATATGTATAAATATGACAATATCAAAATACCCCACACTTGTCTTTTGCTTGCCCTCAAGCAAAACTTTATTTTTAATACATCACATAAAACCTTGCCCACCAATATCACACAAGACAATCAAAACTGAACCCACTAATTACGTCTTACCTCAATGCATGTATTTGTGTCTAAATCCTAATTTCCTCCCAAGCCCTAAATACTCACGGTCCTCATAAACTCTTCCACTTATTTTAAACGACATTCATTTTATGCATCCCTCCGAATCCACCCCGGAAAACTTTCTTAACGTCAAGGTATTTTTGTTTAAGCTCCCAAGCATACATATGAAAAAATTACTTAGAAATAAAAATTACAATCACCAAGTTTGCCTTATTTCTTCATCCCGAGTCTTCAATAATGTAAACTTTTGAAATTTTCTTCATAATATATCTTTATCTTCATAACTTTGTAAACTCTTATTCTCTCAAACTTTTGGAACTTTTTTTCTTTTTCTTTTTCTTTTTCTTTTTTCATACTCACTTTTTAAACTTAAAAACTAAAAATTCTAAAAATAAAAAACATATGCTTAAGCAAGTGAAACTAACTTCAACCCTTATTGGTTAAAGGTATTAGTTAAAAGTGCAATGACTACATAAGCTCTCCTGGATATATTTCTGGTACTCAATGCTAAACATATTAAGTCCCTCAAATTACACAAGGTTGCATTTTTGTCTCACGATTTCACTAAGACCGGGAAGCCACAAATACACTATAACATATTCTCTTAACTAAATCTTAGGGTTCACATCGAATCATCACACCACTAGCAAATTAACCCAAATACAATAATTTTAAAATTTTAAAAATGACTAAATTTATTAGACTATTTTTTGCAAGCCTATTAATTTTTTAATTTCTAGCATTTTTCTAATTAGTTTTATGCTTGATTGTCATTTTTCGACCTCCAACCTCACACTTATTTCATACAATGCCCTCATTGTATGCTTAAAACAATGAATGCAATATAAAGCACTTAAAGGGAGGAAAAGGAATAGACTCTCCTGGGGTGGTACTGGAGAGATCGAATCTGATTGTTGATGGGAAAGCTCGAAATATTTTGAATATTTTGCTCGAACTGGACTTCTAGTGCTATCCGTGAATGTGTCGGATAAAATATGAACCAAAGACTTGCACCTTCGAAAAGTGTGGTGCAAGAAACCTCAAAATAATACTTTGCGCTTCAGTCATGACATGGGAAAGCATACGCCACGTCACAAAATTGAATGAAATGGAGGAAAATCGCATCTTATAGCCTCACAACGTGACAATAGAGAAGTTGTAACGTCCCAAATATTACTAAGCAAACATTTCATTTTAATAGCCAATAGAAACATCATTTAGTCATTTCAAACCCCATCAAAACGTGATAATGTATAAAATAGTTATCATAGTACAAATCATGTCATAAAATGCAGAATGCCAGTGGATGTAGTGCGATCATGTCGGGCCCTTCCCTTTCGAACTGGAAGTACCTGAAACCATGAACATAAAACTGTAATCACAAAGCTTAGTGAGTTTCCCCAAAATACCCCATACCATACATACATAACAGTCAAAACATAATTGGGTCTATTTTACCCTTTTCGGTCTCTTTCAACCAGTATTGGGTCTATTTCACCTCCTTTGGTCTCTTTCAACCGGTACCGAGTCTATTTCACCCCCTACAACTAAGCATACACTCATATCAACAAGAGTCACAAAGACAACAAGCACATACAAGCATAACAATAGGTGTCACAAAGACAACTATCATTCTACAAACATAATCCAGTGGGCCGACATTGGTGCCTTCGACCCAAGAGTACAATGAAGGAACTCACCTGAACTATTTAACAAAAGCCAGTAGCTACCTGAGCAAAAAAACATCCAATCCAAGTTTCCTAGTGCCAAACCGAAACAAATCTTTAGCCAAATGCTCAATTCTACTCAAGTTTGACCAAAAGTTAAACTGGTCAAAAAAGTCAATGGTAAAGGTCAAAGTCAAAATTGTCAATCAGCAGCCCTCCACGTCATGGCCTTCCTTGGCCACGTTGTCGACACAAAATGCCAAAACAGTTGCTAATCCCCAGTCACCACGTCGTGGCAGCCTAAGGCCACACCGTGGGGACTGGTATGAATAGATCAAACCATCTTAATCTATTTTCTTCTATTTTCAAGAGCTCCAAAGCTCAGATCTGATCCGTTCTAATGTCTTAATGGATAAAGTTTCCAACTTTATCCATTAGGAAGGTCCAAACCACTATCTAGATTTTAAGTCACAAAGGTTCCCAAAAGTGCATCTTTCTAAACTTAATCCAAAAAGTCCAAGTCTTCAACCTTCAGATCTGAATCAACATGATGTTTAGATGGATCAAGTTTCCAACTTTATCCATAATAATGTCTCAAGATTTCAAGATATAAACTTTAGTACACTAAAGTGGACTAAATGACCAAAATAACTTGCATGGCTGAAAGGGAAGGAAAAAGATCAAAACTTTCCTAGTCCATGAGGTCCAATAAAACATTCTAAACTGATCAAATTGTGTTAGAGTCCAGATCTAAAACATACAAAGTTCTTGGGACCTTGGGGAGTAATAAATTTGCAAACTTTATTCCCAACTCTCACTCAAAACTCATCAAAAATGGGCCAAAACACCAAATACACTTAGATCCAAAGATGAAATGCAATAAAGCTTGGAACTTTATAACTTACAAGGGTCTAGATGGGAGGTGAAAGTTGAGATCTTCAATTTCCAAACTTCAAGGATCAATATTGCATGAAAACATTGCTGCAAAACCACCAAAAACTCTAAAAATGGATGAGAGAGGAGAAGGAAGGCTCAAATTTTAAAAATAGAGGCTAGGGTTTCTCCTAAGAGGTTCTAGATATAATGAGGCTAAGAAAATACCCTAAAACATGAATCCTTACCTTTCAATACCTTGAAAACCCTAAAATTTTCTTGGGCTTTGGGTTGCACAGTTCTCATGTCGTGAGAATATATTCTTACCTCGTGAGGACTCTCACCTCGTGAGAATTACTTCTCACCTCATGAGAACGTGTTTTCACCAAATTTCACTCCAACTTCAAACATAACTTCTTCGTTTCAACTCCGTTTTTGTCTTTCTTTATATGCACGGAAAGGTATTGACGTGCCCCACAACCATATCTAATTACTTTTGACTTAAGACACATCGATCTATGTAACGCCCCTGTTTCTGGGCTAAGCATTGATGATTATGTAATAGTCTAGGTCAACCATTGTAACTCATTGCAAAGTAATGAAGATGAATTATTTGAGTATTATGTTAATTTATGTGCTTTATACTTAATTATGATGATATAATAAATTAAGAATGAAAATAAAAGTCAAAAATAAAATGTTAGATAAGCCCGATATCGATGAAGAAAGTTGTAGTGGTCGTGACAAGGATTCTGGAGATATAAAGAACGCCGAAATCCGAGTTATAACGAAGAAGTTATGGTCTGTCGAATTTTCGCGACAGAACCGGCACGACACTGCGTGACGTAAATAGTGAATTTACTATATATGACTTTCTAGCCTTAGTGATCTAAACGAAAATCGTAGTGTTCGTTAAATCGAGAGCGTGCATAAAAAGAACGCCCAAATATGACTTCGTATGAGGAAGTTATGATTTTTTCAAGTTTCAGATTAACCGTACACAGCTCGGAGTTCGAATAGTAGATCGAACGGTTTTCGACCGACACAACCTAAATGAGAATCGAAGGTATCGTTAATATTAGCTCAACGATAAAAAGATAGAAGAGGACGGACATCGGATGAAGAAGTTATGAATTTTTAACGGACTTTATTGTCCCGGCCTGTTAAAAATATAATTTTAAAAATAGAGTCAAAATTAGCCGACAGAGTCTAAATGGAAGTTGTAGAGTAATATCCCACCTACGCGTGAATATAAAGAACGTCAAAAACGGAGCTCGTATGCGAATGTTGTGAATTTTAGAAGTCGAGACGAGAAATTGCGAGCTCATGCGAGGGGTATGCCCAACGTACTTTCGGACGCCATGCGTATCGAAGTACGCCCCGCATACGAGGATGAGTACGCTGCGCGGTTTGAATTTTCCTGCGGCTCCGAGACATCCACGATGCTCCACCGAAGATCCGACGCGTGCCCCTTTATGCCCCGCGTAGGTCCGAGGTACGCCCAGCGTACCGAGGCCTCGCAAGGTTATAAAAGGGCTGCGAAGGCAGCTCATTTTTCACACCTTTTTCAACTTTCTTTCTCACTCTACTCTCTCTCTCTAGCCACCCTAATCCACCCCTAAGCCTAGGAAACCTCCCTAGCATTAGAAGAAAGTCACGACATGATTTAGGTGGTCGTTGATCGGTTCACTAAGAGTGCACACTTCATAGCAGCGAATGAAAGATGGTCTATGGATAATCTTGTAAATGCTTATGTGAAGGAGGTAGTAAGACTTCACGGTGTTCCTTTAACGATTGTATCAGATCGTGATAGCCATTTCACATCAAGGTTTTGGAGGAGTCTACAAGAGGAATTGGGTACGAAGTTGTGTTTAAGTACAGCTTACGATCCGCAGACCGATGGTCAGAGCGAAAGAACGATTCAAACACTTTAAGATATGTTGAGATCGTGTACCCTGGAGTTCCAAGGTAACTGGGATGAACATTTGCCTCTGGTAGAATTTTCCTACAACAATAATTACCATTCAAGCATCAAGATGGCACCTTATCAAGGTTTGTATGGACAAAAGTGTCGTACGCCGTCTTGTTGGCTTGAAGCTGGAGAAAAGCAGTTTATGGGCCCCGAGATAGTCCATCAGACTGCTGAAAAGCTGAAAGTAATTAGGGAAAGGATGTTAGCAGCTCAGGATCGTCAAAAGAGCTATGCTGACAAGAAGAGACGACCGGTGACATTCGAAGTTGGAGATTCGGTTTTGCTTAAAGTCTCACCGTGGAAGGGACTTATAAGATTTGGGAAAAGAGGAAAGTTGAGTCCAATGTTCATTGGACCGTTCAAAGTTCTTCATAGGATTGGGAACCAAGCTCACAAGCTAGAACAACCAGAAGAACTAGAGGGTATTCATAACACATTCCATGTGTGTTATTTGAGGAAGTTCACGGGAGAAGTTCCCGACATAATTCAAATTTTTGAGTTAAGAATGGATGAAAACAATAGGCTAATTGAAGAACCGGAGGTGATTGTTGACTGTAAGACTAAGAAGTTGTGACGCAAGATGGTCGACTTAGTGCTTGTGCGATGGAAACATTCGAATGGGCCAAATCTCACCTGGGAAACGGAGAGTGACATGATGAGTCGCTATCCGCATTTGTTTGCTGATGCATGATTCCGAAAAGAAATCATCCTAAGAGAGAGAGAATTGTAACGTCCATGTTTCTGGGCTAAGCATTGATGATGATGTAATAGTCTAGGTCAACCATTGTAACTCGTTTTAAAGTAATGAAGATGAATTATTTGAGTATTATGTTAATTTATGTGCTTGATACTTAATTATGATGATATAATAAATTAAGAATGAAAATAAGCGTCAAAAACAAAATGTTAGATAAGCCTGATATCGATGAAGAAGTTGTAATGGTCGTGACAAAGATTCCGGATATATAAAGAACGTCGAAATCTGAGTTATAACGAAGAAGTTATGGCCTGTCGAACTTTCGCGACAGAACCGGCACGACACTGCGTGACGTAAATAGTGAATTTACGATAGATGACTTTTTAGCCTTAGTGATCTAACCGAAAGTCGTAGTGTTCGTTAAACCAAGAGCGTGCATAAAAAGAACGCCCAAATCTGACTTCGTATGATGAAGTTATGATTTTTCCAAGTTTCAGATTAACCGTACACAGCCCGGAGTTCGAATAGTAGATCGAACGGTTTTCGACCGACACAATCTAAACAAGAATCGAAGGTATCGTTAATAGTAGCTCAACGATAAAAATATAGACGAAGACGGACGTCGGATGAAGAAGTTATGAGTTTTTAACGGACTTTATTGTCCCGGCCTGTTAAAAATATAACTTTAAAAATAGACTCAAAATTAGCCGACGGAGTCTAAATGGAAGTTATAGAGTACGGTCCCACCTACGCGTGGATATAAAGAACGACAAAAAAAGAGCTCGTATGCGAAATTTATGAATTTTAGAAGTCGAGAAGAGAAATTGCGAGCTGATGCGAGGGGTACGCCCAGCGTACCTGCGGACGCCCTGCGTACCGAAGTACGCCCCGCATACAAGGATGAGTACGTTGCGCGGTTTGACTTTTCCTGCTGCTCCGAGACGTCCATGATGCTCCACCGAAGATCCGACGCGTGCCCCTTTACGCCCCGCGTAGGTCCGAGGTACGCCCAGCGTACCGAGGCCTCGCATGGTTATAAAAGGGCTGCGAAGGCAGCTCATTTTTCACACCTTTTTCAACTTTCTTTCTGTGACACCAGTCAAATTTAGGTCAAAAATAAATTGATCAATAATCGTGATTGGGATGAACCAAGTGGTAGAGATTGTAACAAGGTTTCCAAAAATATAAAGAACACTGAAATCCGAGTTATAACGAAGAAGTAATGACCAATCGAAGATCCGCGACAAAACCGGCAAAACACTATTCAGTGTAAAAAGTGAATTTTTGATAAAAGTCTTTTTAGCCTTAACAATCTAAATGAAAATTGTAGAATATGTTAAACCGAGAACTTTCATAAAAAGAACGTAAAAATCTGACTTCGTATGAGGAAGTTATGATTTTTCTAAGTTTCGGTTTAGTAGTAGACAGCTAAAAATTCGAAATTTAAATCGATCGATATTTAGCCGACACAACTTAAACGAGAATCGAAGGTCTCGTCAAAAGTAGTACAACGGTAAAAAGACAGACGAAAACGGACGTCGGATAAAGAAGATATGATTTTTAACGGATTTCCTGTCCCAGTCTGTTAAAAATAATATTAAAAATAATAATATTAAAAATAAATTCAAAATTAGCCGACGGAGTCTAAATGAAAGTCATAGAGTATAATTTTACCTACGCGTGCAAATAAAGAACGTCGAAAACGGAGCTCGTATGCGAAAGTTATGAATTTCGCAAGTTTCGGGCACAAAAATCGAAAAATCTTGAAAACTGGGAAATTTCGCATGCCTCGCATTGTGGAAGCTTCCGAACCTCGGCCTCGTGGCCTTCGCAGCTGATGACGCGTGGCTGCTGACTCCTTCCTCGCCTTCGCCACTTGTCCGACGACGCATTCCCTCGGCCGAAGCCTCGCACCCCTATATAAAGGGTGCGAGACTTCTCGGATTTGAGAGGTTTTTCACCCCAAATTTCACCATTTTTCACCTTTTCACCCCCTAAACTTTCTTACGACCCCCCAAGGCCCCGGTATCGTATCTAAAACCCGAAGCAAGCCCCGAAGCCCCGGAATTCCCGAGAAGATAACCTCTTTCCAGTCGAAGTGCTGCCCGCATAAAGCCCGGTTTTTACTCAAAAACTCGCGGTTTCTTCGAGAAAAATCATCTATAGAAACGAAACGCTGCCCAAATCACCACTTATCAAGTGAGTTCATACCCCTATAATCTACCTTTTTAATGGTTTTTAAATGCTTTTTAGGGGGGGGGGGGGAATACAAGTTAAACATAATTATTTATAATTTTATGTGATAATAACCACACAAAGGATTTCCTTATGCTTTTAAGGATTACCAAATACGCCCAAAATGACTTAAAGTCATGTTAAATCTTTAAAGTCATAAAAACCTTTTAATACGGTTAAATTCTTTGAAAAAGGTTTTATAAACTATTTCAAATTATAATTGCCAAAATCATGTTTATATATGTATAAATATATAAATAAGACTTGAAGGGCTTAGGACTAATGAATTATCTTATTTCCTTTTCCTTGTTTAGATGTGGAATTAAGGTGGTGTTAGTTGTCCGAAGGTCGTTTCCTTCTTAATTATATATATATTATACATAAATGAATATAAAAGGTTACTTCATTCGGTATCATTACCTTTGTATCATGTTGAGCAAAGGCGTTCATCCATGAGAAATCATGCTAATCAGATAGAACATATAAATTATAATAGGTATAATTTATGATTCAAAACTAAATACACAAGTATGATTCACGATTGTATACTTTCCAAGGAAATTACCAACAATTCATTTATCTATACCAAGATATGTTTAATAATTTTAGTATATGGATAATATATTAACGAAGTAATAATACATCATACCGTGTTTGCATTAACAAAGGTACAATACACTGTACCAGGGTTAGCAATCACGGGGTAATAATACATCATATCGGGTTTGCATTAACAAGGGTACAATACAAAGTACCAGGGTTAGCAATCACGGGGTAATAATACATCATACCGGGTTTGCATTAACAAAGGTACAATACAAAGTACCAGGGTTAGCAATCACGGGGTAATAATACATCATACCGGGTTTGCATTAACAAGGGTACAATACAACGTACCAGGGTTAGCAATCACGGGGTAATAATACATCGTAATCTCGTTGAAACAATAAATTTGTGAGACTCTTCATGGTGTACTTATCTAAGTACAACCTTAAGTCCTGACTTATTAACCAGAATCTCTTGTAGGGAGAGCGTGAATTTGTGTATAGATCTATATGGGACTGACAATCCCGCACCTTCACTGTTCGCTACAGTTTGGCCGGCAGGCCTAGGGTGTCAAATATCATAACGTTTCCGACGCCTGAAGAACGTCGCATCAGGCACATCAGTCATATTATTATGGTTAATAGAACTCACATGGATAAAACAACGAGTAAAATTACTTAGTAATATACTTCTCTTAAAACAGTAAGAAAATATAATTACATCCTGACCAAATATACCTTCTGTTAGTTTTTACTTACAGTAAAAACTACGTATCATGAAATCAAGTATGGCAAATATACTTGTACTTCCGGTTTTCGAACATTTAAAACCACAAAGCAGTATTATGGATAATATAATATTTTCCAGAATTAATACCAATGTTTTACTGTAGAACAGATAAAACTAAGAATACTTTTACAAATGAAACGGTTTATGGGATTAAACTATTTTTTCCAATGGAACGGTTATATAGGGATTTAAAACAACTATTCAGAAACGGTTTTATAGGGATTTAAAAATACTTATCAGATGGAACTTAGTCATTCATTCTCTTTAAACTAGTATAACATCAAGGACCTTTAGTGGTTAATTCTATAATTCCTTAGTTTTTACATCAGAGTTATACATAAGTAATATCCGATTGACAGTGAAATGTGTGACTTCCGCCTTACTTCCTGTTCCTTGTTTGGTTGTGGGCTTAGGGCAGATACACCCATTTAACTGTCCATTCGATATTAGGTTATATATAATTAGTATGAACTAAGTAATTGCAGAGGGAACTATTGAGGTTATCAGTTTATCACCTCAGGAAATATAGGATTTTCTGGAGGAACCAACGAACTTTTCCAAGAACCTAGAGTATACTTTATAGAACTAAAATGCTTATGAATTCACCAGCTTAAATGCTGATCTACTCTTTCAAAATAACTTGTATTCTCAGGAATCCAGTAGACAGGTACACTCCCGAAGCTTTTGAGAAGACTACCTAGTACCGTACCACGACTCATGTCTTCTACTGTACCTACTTTGGTGTTTGAATATGTAATGTTTAAACACTTATGTAAAACTCATACTTATTAATGCAATGGTTGTTTGTACTTTGATTACTATATTGCATGTGTTGTGATACTTACATGAAGTCCTCCGCCCCCGAACGTTTCCGCCGTTCTGGTTTGGGGGTGTGACAGATTGGTATCAGAGCAGTGTTTATAGTGAACTCAGTATATCAGTCATAAAAGTTATACAACTATAAACCCATTGGGATAAAAACACTCTGACCAAGAGTTATACTTTAAAAATATAACAATATTTTATAAAAGTATAAGTACATGAAGAATATATATACTAGAATGAGTATCACAAGAGGAACAAAACAAAAGTATTTGGATGTTGGACATTACAGTTAAACCTAGACAGTGACGTAATCATATCTGGGATCAATATAGCCTGATCAACTATATTCATTTGAGATCTGACCAACATGTGTTTGGGAGTGATTGTAGTGTTGCAACAAGTCTAAGACTTACCTAGGTACCAGAAGAATTCTAGAACCAAACATAAAGATTAAAATACTATGGGAGTATTTTAGGATGCCATAACAAGAAAACTGAAAACTTATCAAGTTCTTATATCTAGAAATCCAAGGATCAAACTTATAACTAAAATACCATGGAAGTATTCTAGATACCATAAATAACTTTGGGGAAATGTTAAAAAGATCTTTTCTGGTAAGTCTATAATTACTAAGTGGATATGGTAACGTTATATATAGTTGAGATTTTATAGACTTAGAATATGTGATTTTCACTCTACTTCCTTTTCCTTGTTTGGATGTGGTTTTAGAGTAGGATTACTTATTCGAAGGTCTATTTGATCTGGATTATATATAATCGGTACACACCATATGATTATAGAAGGACCCAAAAGGATCACCTTCGTAAAAATTTAAATTTTCTCATAGATTCTTTAGACATTTCCATTCTCGTATAAACCCCTTAGATAAATGTAGTCACTCCAGCAACCAATAGAAGAGTCAAGGAGGATCCAATAGAATTTCATTAGGAGAATTCCGAGAAAGAAACAGATGAGAAGTAAATAAACTATAGAAATCATTTAGTGCCCTTACCCTATTAAGGACACCAATGAGAGATTCGCATGAACTTCCGAGATTCAAAATCTTCATTACGAAATAATGGGGATCAGTGTCAGTATCGGAAGTAAGATAGCTCGGGAATTCAATATACCTATGGAGGAGAAGGACACCCTATAGATACCAGGAGAGAACAAATCATTACCACCCAGAATAGAACAGAGAACAAAGGAAAACCACGTGTGATTCATGTGAAGTGTTTGAGCGCCTTTACATTTAAGTAATAACTAATAAATGATACAACCTAGTGAGTTATTAATTATACCACTCACGTTAGGTTTTGCGCTTATCTTCTTTCCATGTCACGGCTAATAACAATAAATCGGATCACGAAATCTCAATTGATAGTGATCACTTCTTAAATTCAGAAGTCTATTTTATGTAGACACTGTTATGAATTGTTTACAAACCTTTTCGAATGTTGGAAAACGATATCCACCAATCGAAGGTAACTTAGTTCGGATGATACTCGGTTCATAACCATTCTAGAAACTTATTTCTGTTCCTTACCAGGACTGCATCATAGGGATGCAGGTCGAATCATTGAGAACAATATAACAAAACGAAAGATTTATATGTAGATATAAATTATTAGAATACATCTAGAGCCAACGATAGTCACTCACGAACTCATTTTCTTATCATGTAACAGAATCATGCCTCCAAAGAAACGTAACCAACCCACCAGCAGAACACCAATCCTTCAAACAGATGCAGCTACGTTTCAAGCTGCAGTCACAGCAGCTGTAGCAGCTGTGATGGCACATCTTAATACTAACAACGCAAATGTTAGTGGTAATGCTATCGGCAATCCCGATCATGGTGATGACCAAGTACAACAACGAGTACCTATCTGTAAGGACACTTCGAACCTTAAGCCTAATATCCTGAAACGAAAGTTTGATAACAAGAAAAGGAGTTGTTCAACTCAAGAACCTAACAGAGGGAAACGAACTGGGGAAGTCCGTACCCCCATCAACCCTGTTATTCCAGCACCAACCCCGCTATACTTAGGAAACCTCCCACATTGCAGCAAGTGCAACTACCACCATCATGGAGGTTGTCGAGTGCTGCATTGCAATAGATGCAACATAAAGGGGCATACCGCCCGCATCTATAGAACTCCGGTTGAGTTCATCACTTCAACTACCAATATTGGAACCATTCCAATATGTCACCTTTGTGGTGAAATAGGACATTACAAAAGGGACTGTCCAACAGAGAAGAACGATGGGGGAGTAGGAGGGGTTTGACCCCAATGCATGGGAAGGCATCAAAGAACCCTGCTATATTTTGGTAATTATCTATAATTTTGATTACTCTCCCGTTCAAATTAAATCACAGCATTCATATAAAATTTGAAACCCTAACAGGTAAGCTATGATGACTTAGTGTATACATAAGGGTCATTTATAATTAAGATTTGTAGACTTAGAGTGAGTAATCCCGCCTCAATTCCTGTTCCTTGTTTGGTTGTGGATTTAAGGCAGGGTTGCTCAGTCAAAGGTCTTACCAATCTTAATTATACATGACTTGTATACACCAAGCGATTATAGAGAGACCTAGTAAGGATCGTTTCATGAAAGTTCATAATTTCAAATTATCAGAACCCTCGTATTGGTAGTACCCGCCAATTTCGAATCAAAAAGGGGTTCGTAGCGATAATAACAAAATAAAACCAGGAGCGCTGAAAACTTATGTACCTAGGATAGTTCATCATCCTAGTAATCATTTCTCCCAGAACAACTTAATATTTGTTTCGTCAAGAAAATTCCGACATCCTCATTCGACATGGTTTGGCTTGGTCCTTACCATGTGAAAATTCTTATGCCGTGTAAGAGAACTTTTTCCTTAATCAGCAGTAAGATGAAATTCTTCCAATACATAACGCAAACCCTTAGGTTTTCTTTCATTTCAAAATTTCAGAAGTACCCATGCAAAGGGTACCACGCCCTTCTAGCCTACTCAGTAGACAAGAAACTTGAAACGAAAAGCACCGAAGTAGTCTTAGAATTCAATAACCACCGAAGTACCCCAGTAGATCTCATAGGAAAATCATTGTAACGCAGAATAGAGACTAAGAACTCATTAGGTTAATCAATCGCTGCTAAGTGTATACGCGAGAGTGGTATATAATTTAGACTTAAAAAGATTTAGGATGTGTAATTCCGCCCTATCTCCTGTTCCTTGTTTGGTTGTGGACCTGGGGCAGAGTCACCCATCCGAACGTTTTGTGAAATCTAAATTATATACGACTTGTATACACAAGGTAATTGTGGATGAGCCAAGTATGAGTCTTATCATGAACTTCGGAGCAAAAGCCTTCATCATATATTCTACCAGGAGGAATTCAACGTGAGACCACGACAGTGGGTCGAGCTACTAAGTGACTACGAATTCGAAATTCATTATCATCCCGACAAAGCCAAGATAGTAGCTGACTCCCTAAGTCGGAAAGAGTACTCAGGTCATAGAGCCAATCATTGACTATGATAATCCATTCAAATCTGTCCACACAAAGTAAGGAGGTTCAACAGGAAGCCTTGAAACCTGAAAATGTGGCAGGTGAAACCTTGGGAAGAATGGATAAGAACTTGGACAAATAAGTCAAAAACTGTATGCTTCATGTCATTAAAAGAAGCACGGAAGATAAAGAAACTAACTATTAAGTGTGTCCGAGAGGTTAGCTAGACTGCACGGTGTTCCAATATATGTTATCTCCGTTGAGATAATAGAATAATCTCCCAGCTCAGGCAGTCATTTCAAAAATCTCTGGGAACTAGAGTAGTCTTGAGCATATGTGATCGACTATGGTAAAGTATGGGATACCCATTTACCAATTAGTTGAGTCCTTTATCATGCTAGCATTTAAGTTGCTCCATTCCAAACCTTCTGTGGTCGTATGTGCAGATTCTATCTACACTGGACTAAAATAGGTGACACGCAACTAGCTAGAGGTCCAATTTCTAGACAGCACCATCGCTGGACTAGAATTATTCCAAGAAACTACCAAAAAGAGAATATGAATCAGGAAGCGACATAAAGCTTCCAGAGTTAATCAGAGAAGCTACGACTTCGATAAAAGAAAACCCTTGGACTTCCAGGATTGATGACCTTGTCATATGAGATTATCACCCTGGAAGGGCAAGATACGCTTGAGAAAGCATGGAATACTAAATTCAAGGTACATAGGACCATTCGATATTCTTACCAGAATCGGTCTTGTAGCTTATAAACTTAAACTACCACAAAAACTTAATAACATTCATCCCACCTTTCACATATCTAATCTAAAGAGGTGTCTGTCCGATGAAACACTTGTTATTTCACTCAATGAAATCAAGTTAAATAAAAGTCTACACTGTGTAAAAGAACCAATGGAAACCATGGATAGGGAAATCAAAAGAACCAAGCAAAGTCTTATCCCGTTAGTGAAGGTTCGCTGGATTGCAAACCGGGGACCTGAATTCACTTGGGAAAGGGAAGATAGATAAAACCAAAATATCCACATCTTTCCCCTAGTCCATGAGTATCACTTTTAGACTTAATTTCGGGACGAAATTCCCTCTAACGGGAGGATAATGTGACACTAGTCAAATTTAGGTCAAAAATAAATTGATCAATAGTTGTGATTGGGATGAACCAAGTGGTAGAGATTGTAACAAGGTTTCCAAAAATATAAAGAACACTGAAATCCGAGTTATAACGAAGAAGTTATGACCAATCGAAGATCCGCGACAAAACCGGCAAAACATTGTTCAGTGTAAAAAGTGAATTTTCGATAAAAAGGCTTTTTAGCCTTAACAATCTAAATGAAAGTTGTATAATATGTTAAACCGAGAACTTTCATAAAAAGAACGTAAAAATCTGACTTCGTATGAGGAAGTTATGATTTTTCTAAGTTTCGGTTTAACAGTAGACAGCTAAAAATTCGAAATATAAATCGATCGATATTTAGCCGACACAACTTAAACAAGAATCGAAGGTCACGTCAAAAGTAGTACAACGGTAAAAAGACAGACGAGAACGGAGGTCGGATAAAGAAAGATATGATTTTTAACAGATTTCCTGTCCCGTTCTGTTAAAAATAATATTAAAAACAAAGTCAAAATTAGCCAACAAAGTCTAAACGAAATTCGTAGAGTATAATTTGACCTACGCGTGCATGTAAAGAATGTCGAAAACGGAGCTCGTATGCGAAAGTTATGAATTTCGCAAGTTTCGAGCACAAAAATCAAAAAATCTTGAAAACCGGGAAATTTCGCATGGCTTGCATCCGGACACGTACTCGTTGCTGATTGGACTGAAGTTACTCATGGCGTCTCCTGATTGGACCGAAGTTCGGTCCAGTAGCCATCCGACGCGCGTCTCGCACCGTGGAAGCTTCCGAACCTCGGCCTCGTGGCCTTCGCAGCTGATGACGCGTGGCTGTTGACTCCTTCCTCGCCTTCGCCACCTGTCCGATGACGCATTCCCTCGGCCGAACCCTCGCATCCCTATATAAAGGGTGCGAGACTTCTCGGATTTGAGAGGTTTTTCACCCCAAATTTCACCATTTTTCACCTTTTCACCCCCTAAACTTTCTTACGACCCCCCAAGGCCCCGGTATCGTATCTAAAACCCGAAGCAAGCCCCGAAGCCCCGGAATTCTCGAGAAGATAACCTCTTTCCAGTCGAAGTGCTGCCCGCATAAAGCCTGGTTTTTACTCAAAAACTCGCGGTTTCTTCGAGAAAGATCATCTATAGAAACGAAACGCTGCCCAAATCACCACTTATCAAGTGAGTTCATACCCCTATAATCTACCTTTTTAATGGTTTTTAAATGCTTTTTAGGGGGGGGGGGATACAACTTGAACACAATATAAATTGTGTTAATAATTGTATGTGATAATAATCACACAAAGGATTTCCTTATGCTTTTAAGGATTACCAAATACGCCCAAAATGACTTAAAGTCATTTTAAATCTTTAAAGTCATGAAAACCTTTTAATACGGTGAAATTCTTTGAAAAAGGTTTTATAAACTATTTCAAATTATAATTGCCAAAATCATGTTTATATATGTATAAATATATAAATAAGACTTGAAGGGCTTAGAACTAATGAATTATCTTATTTCTTTTTCCTTGTTTGGATGTGGAATTAAGGTGGTGTTATTTGTCCGAACGTCGTTTCCTTCTTAATTATATATATATATATATATATATATATATATATATATATATATATATATATATATATATATATATATTATACATATATGAATATAAAATGTTACTTCATTCGGTATCATTACCTTTGTATCATGCTGAGCAAAGGCGTTCATCCATGAGAAATCAAGCTAATCAGATAGAACATATAAATTATAATAGGTATAATTTATGATTCAAAACTAAATACACAAGTATGATTCACGATTGTATACTTTCCAAGGAAATTACCAACAATTCATTTATCTATACCAGGATATGTATAATACTTTTAGTATATGTATAATATATTAAAGAAGTAATAATACATCATACCGTGTTTGTATTAACAAAGGTACAATACATTGTACCAGGGTTAGCAATCACGGGGTAATAATACATCATACCGTGTTTGCATTAACAAAGGTACAATACATTGTACCAGGGTTAGCAATCACGGGATAAAATACATCATACCGGGTTTGCATTAACAAGGGTACAATACAAAGTACCAGGGTTAGCAATCACGGGGTAATAATACATCATACTGGGTTTGCATTAACAAAGGTACAATACAAAGTACAAGGGTTAGCAATCACGGGGTAATAATACATCATATCGGGTTTGCATTAACAAGGGTACAATACAACGTACCAGGGTTAGCAATCACGGGGTAATAATACATCGTAATCTCGTTGAAACAATAAATTTGTGAGACTCTTCATGGTGTACTTATCTAAGTACGACCTTAAGTCCTGACTTATTAACCAGAATCTCTTGTAGGGAGAGCGTGAATTTGTGTATAGATCTATATGGGACTGACAATCCCGCACCTTCACTGTTCGCTACAGTTTGGCCGGTAGGCCTAGGGTGTCAAATATCATAACGTTTTCGACGCCTGAAGAACGTCGCATCAGGCACATCAGTCATATTAGTATGGTTAATAGAACTTACATGGATAAAACAACGTGTAAAATTACTTAGTAATACACTTCTCTTAAAACAGTAAGAAAAGATAATTACATCCTGACCAAATATACCTTCTGTTAGTTTTTACTTACAGTAAAAACTACGTATCATGAAATCAAGTATGGCAAATATACTTGTACTTCCAGTTTTGGAACATTTAAAACCACAAAGCAGTATTATGGATAATATAATATTTTACAGAATTAATACCATTGTTTTACTGTAGAACAGATATAACTAAGAATACTTTTACAAATGAAACGGTTTATGGGATTAAACTACTTTTACAAATGGATCGGTTTTATGGGGATTTAAAACTACTATTCAGAAACGGTTTTATGGGGATTTAAAACTACTTATCATATGGAACTTAGTCATTCATTCTCTTTAAACTAGTATAACATAAAGGACCTTTAGTGGTTAATTCTATAATTCCTTAGTTTTTACATCAGAGTTATACATAAGTAATATCCGATTGACAGTGAAATGTGTGACTTCCGCCTTACTTCCTGTTCCTTGTTTGGTTGTGGGCTTAGGGCAGATACACCTATTTAACTGTCCATTCGATATTAGGTTATATATAATTAGTATAAACTAAGTAATTGCAGAGGGAACTATTGAGGTTATCAGTTTATCACCTCAGGAAATATAGGATTTTTTGGAGGAACCAACGAACTTTTCCAAGAACCTAGAGTATACTTTATAGAACTAAAATGCTTATGAACTCACTAGCTTAAATGCTGATCTACTCTTTCAAAATAACTTGTATTCTCAGGAATCCAATAGACAGGTACACTCCCGAAGCTTTTGAGAAGACTACCTAGTACAGTACTGCGACTCATGTCTTCTACTGTACCTACTTTGGTGTTTGAATATGTAATGTTTAAACACTTATGTAAAACTTATACTTATTAATGCAATGGTTGTTTGTACTTTGATTACAATATTGCATGTGTTGTGATACTTACCTGAAGTCCTCCGCCCCCGAACGTTTCCGCCGTTCTGGTTTGGAGGTGTGACACTTTCTCACTCTACTCTCTCTCTAGCCACCCCAATCCACCCCGAAGCCTAGGAAACCTCCCTAGCATTAGAAGAAAGCCCCGGAGTGCCCGAAGGCTCCGAGAATAAGAGTATTTTGGTTTGAAACTTTGCCCGCACAGAGCCTGGTTTTCAAGCAAACCTCCCGGTTTCGTCAAAGGAGATTATTTTAAGAAGTGAAGCGCTGTCCGAATCACCACCTTATCAGGTGAGTGTATAGTCACTTTCATCTTACACATAGATATTATGTATTTTATATAAGTTACGTGCTATGTGTATATATATTATCTGTTCACTTGAGATCCATGCTAGATGAAAGATATGAACCTCTTTCTTTTCAAATCTGAACTTTTTCCTTCAAAACTTTACTTTTCTTTCAGATCTAAAATTTTTCTTCCAGATCTGAACTTTTTCCTTCAGATCTAGACTTTCTCACTTCAGATCTAAACCTTTCAGATCTAACCCTTATATATGAATAATTTATACTTGAGATCTATGATGCATGAAAGATTTAAACTTCGTTTTCATATCTGAACTGTATATGTATTTTATACCTACAAATATGTTGGGTAAAACATGGGTAAATGAAATGGTTGATGTGCGGTAAAATGATGAGAGGCCTTGATGTTTACGATGATATAGTCATCTAGCAGAGTATAGATGACGACCACAGACTATTCTGGGCAATCCAGTGGAACGCTAGCAGGCTCGCAACCTGTAGGTGTTTTTGAACTATGTGTTCACCAGATGTACTCCATCCCCCCATGGTTGCCTGATTTGACATGTATTGTTGAGGAATCCCCTAAGCCGTGTTGTCACCCCGAAGAAAAATCCTTAGGCTAGGTCCCTTAGAATAGATGCTTTAGGGACGTAAAGTGAGGATAACGGGAACGGGTAATCGGGTTAATGATTTCATGTAATGAACTTATTATTGTGGGTTGAAAACCCTATATTCTCACCAGGCTCGCTAACCAGACCCACTCAGTTTCTTGTATTATAGGTAGTGGCAAAAGCATAGTTGGATGATCTGACGAGAGATTATGGATTTATAGGCCAGTATAAAATAAATACAATGTTGTAAGGCCTATATTGTTTTGAGGCCAATTTTGTTTTGTGGCCTATGATGTTTTGTTTATGATTTTGATCTGTATTGACGATGACATCCTGAGTTTTGTAATGTAATGAAAATACATTTCTTTAAGAAATGCTTTGATAAATTTTTATCATATTTTGTTTTGGGAACAAATTCCGCAACACTTTTCTTTGAAAGATTACTCTCATCTTATTATAAAAGCATAAACGAAATCGGTATTTTCTGGCCGTAAAAATGGGGATGTAACAGTTGGTATCAGAGCATTAGTTTAAGCGAGCTAGGAATTTGTAGGATTTCTAGACTTAAACTTAAAATGTTGAGCGATGATCGTGAGATGAGTGTCTTCCATATTTTAGACACGAGCACTAGTCTATTTTAGGAAAGATGCCTAAAATGCTTTTATGTGCTAAATATTTTATGTTTGCTTTGTATGCTATTATTTGTTCGGATCTATGGTCTGTTGCCTACCGGATCTGGAAACCTTATGTGTTCAGGATTCTAAGCGTTTGATTACGATATTAGAACTAGCATGTAATGTTTCAGAGTGATAAGGAGAATTTAAACATCTGCCGTGAATAAATATCTAAATTCACCTAATTTGGTGTATAGATCGAAACGGCAAGAACCCAAAGTGGGGCTGGAAATGAAAATGGAAACAGGAATCAGCGACCTCAACCCCAAGTGATTGAGCATGTGCTGATAGTCGAAGTTGCACCTGAGCCAGTCACAATGGCTGGATTTCAATCCATGATACGGGATATGATGGTCGAACAGAGGGAAGAAATGAGACAACTATTGCTGAATAACAGGGATGAACCTTCAATGCCTGTTGAACAACCAGAACTGAATGACGGAGAGTCTGAAGAAGGGAATAATAGCCGCACTGTCAGTCAGGTGGAACCCCAGTGATCAGGAGGAACAACCATGATGAAGGAGTCGAGAGGAACGAATGCTAGTATAAGGACATCACAACATGCAAGCCATCAACTTCCACGGGGAAGGAGGATCCAATTGGAGTCATGGACTGGATATTGGAGATGGAATTGACCTTCATAACATGTGGTTGCAAAGGCAAGCTACAGACCACATTTGCAGTGCGTCAGTTCAGAGGTGGCGTTGGTCGCTGGTGGAACACCCTGGGGAAGACCCTAAGCCCCAATGAGCCCCTACAACTGACTTGGGCAGAGTTTTTGGTACATTTTAAGCGCAAATATTGCTCAGCCCAAAATCTGCTTGAGCTAGAGAACCAATTCCTGACATTGAATAAGGGTAGCATGTCCATTGATGAATACACCAATGCCTTCACTGACAAAATGGAGTTTGCTTTGCGCATCGTTCCAGATGAGCTGAAAAACGTTGATAAGTATGCAAAAGGACTTCCATGGGAGTATATTGTGCCAGTCCGCTAGGCACATACTCTAGAGCCAGTTATCTGGGTTGCCAAGTTTGTTGAGGAGATGATCAAGGGAAGAGCCACCAGCAAGGTTGAGGTTGGTGAAAAGAGGAAGTTTGATGGGTCGTCAAAATCTAACAAGAACAACAAGTCTGGTTCAAAGAAATCTGGAGGAGGAGGAAACGAAGCAAAGTGGTGCGAGAAGTGTAAAAAGAAACACTCAGGGAAATGTAGTGAAGAGGTGACTTGCTACAAATGTGGAAGGACAGGGCATTACGCCAACGAGTGCACATCCAACAGGAGGGTGTGCTATGGATGCAATGAAGAAGGGCACATTGCTAAGGATTGCCCGAAGAAGAAGGAGGCAGCAAGGCCCAATATCCCACCGAAGCCAAAAGCTAGAGCTTTCCAGATTACACTCGAAGCCGCGAAGGATGCAGCGGACGTCGCTTCAGGTACCTTTCTTGTAAATGGATTGCTTGCCAATATATTGTTTGATTCTGGAGAAAATTACTCCTTTATATCACATAAATTTGGTGGAAGACTTGCATTGCCTATAGAAAAACTTGATAATGCTCTAGTTGTAGAAGTTGCCAGTGGCAAATTCATACCTGTTAGCGATTGCGTTAGGAATATCGTCATCGACTTGAACGAAAACGAATTCCACAAGGAGCTGTTACCTATTGAGCTGAATGGTTTCAACATCGTACTGGGAATGGATTGGCTTGGCGCCAATGATGCATAGATATTGTGCAAGAAGAAGATAGTAAGGGTAAACCCGCTGGAAATGAGTCATTTATGGTGTATGGGGACAAAGCTAGAGTGAATTCTGGGATCATTTCCCTAATGCAAGCCAAAAAAATGTTTGTCCAAAGGATGCACATCATACTTGGCCTTTGTGATTGATGCTAAGAATGAGAAAAAGGAAATGAAAAATATACCAGTGGTGTGTGATTATCCGGAAGTCTTTCCCAAAGATCTTCCTGGATTACCCCCTGATAGACAAGTAGAGTTTTGAATAGACTTGTTACCATGAACAGCACCAATAGCAAAAGCAACATACCGATTAGCATCGATGGAGATGAAGGAGCTTATGACGCAACTTCAGGAGTTGTTGGACAACGGTTTCATTAGACCAAGTTCATTACCTTGGGGAGCTCTGATGTTATTCGTGAAGAAGAAAGATGGAAGCATGAGGATGTGCATAGATTACAGAGAGCTGAACAAGGCAATGGTGAAGAAAAAGTACCCATTGCCAAGGATTGATGACCTTTTCGATGAGCTGCAAGGTTCGAGCTATTTCTCCAAGATCGATCTTAGGTCAGGATATCATCAGTTGAAGGTGAGAGAGCAGGATATTGAGAAAACCGCATTTAGAACGAGGTACGGACACTATGAGTTCTTGGTTATGTCGTTTGGACTAACCAATGCTCCAGCAGCATTCATAGATTTGATGAACAAGGTTTGTAAGCCGTTCCTCCATAAATCTGTGATAGTGTTCATAGATGACATTTTGGTTTACTCAAAGATCCAGCAGGAGCATGACAAGCACCTGTGAGAAGTGTTAGAAGTTCTGAAGAAGGAGAAGCTATACGTAAAGTTCTCCAAATGTGATTTTTTGATTTGAGAAGTCCAATTCTTGGGTCATGTGGTTAACCAAGAAGGAATCATGGTTGACCCAACAAAGATTGAAGCTGTAATGAAGTGGGAACGACCAAAGAGTCCTACGGAGATCCGAAGCTTTCTGGGATTAGCCGGATATTACCGAAGGTTTATCGAAGGCTTTTCTTCGATAGCTGCTCCATTGACAGATTTGACCCATAAATGAGCTACTTATACTTGGAGTGAGAAGCACGAGGAAGCATTCGAGAAGTTAAAGAAAAAGTTGTGTGAAGCACCGATTCTTTCTCTGCCCAAGGGAGTTGAAGGCTTCGCAGTTTATAGCGATGCATCTGGAATTGGGTTAGGTTGTGTTCTAACCCAAAAGGATAAGGTGATAGCATATGCATCGAGACAATTGAAAGAACACGAAAAGAACTACCCCACTCATGATTTGGAGTTGGCAGTGGTAGTATTTGAACTAAAGATATGGAGGCATTATCTTTACGACACGAAGTGCAAACTTTTCATTGATCATAAAAGTCTTCAGTACCTCTTCAATCAGAAGGAATTGAATATGAGACAACGACGCTGGCTAGAGTTGCTTAAGGATTACGACTGCGAGATACTTTACCACCCTGGTAAAGCAAATGTTGTGGTTGATGCTCTAAGTCGGAAAGTGAGCCTTGAAAAGAAAAGGCCAAGAGAATTAAGAATTGAAGTTGTCTCAACGATTGTGGAAAGCCTCAAGAAAGCTCAGGAAGAAGCTTTAGAGAAAAATGACCGAAAGGAAGAACGCTTGGGCAAAACGTTAGCGTTTGGTACGAATAATCAAGGGTTGAAGGTATTCCAAGATAGGATTTGGGTACCTAAGACGGGAGGAATAAGAGATCTTCTGATGGAAGAAGCTCACAAGACCATGTACTCGATTCATCCCGGCAGCACAAAAATGTATAGGGATATGAAACCCTACTATTGGTGGTCGACTATGAATCTCGATATTGCGAAGTATGTGGCCGAGTGTGTGACATGTGCGAGAGTTAAGGCACAACATCAGATACCATATGGGAGTTTAGAACCTTTACATGTACCCATGGGTAAATGGGAAGAGATTACCACATATTTTGTCACTAAACTGTCCAGAACAAAGGACGGTCATGACATGATTTCGGTGGTCATTGATCGGTTCACTAAGAGTGCACACTTCATAGCAGGCAATGAAAGATGGTCTATGGATAATCTCGCAAATGCTTATGTGAAGGAGGTAGTAAGACTTCACGGTGTTCCTTTAACGATTGTATCAGATTATGATAACCGTTTCACATTAAGGGTTTGGAGGAGTCTACAAGAGGAATTGGGTACGAAGTTGTGTTTAAGTACAGCTTACCATCCGCAGACTGATGGTCAGAGCGAAAGAATGATTCAAACACTTTAAGATATGCTGAGAGCGTGTACCTTGGAGTTCCAAGGTAACTGGGATGAACATTTGCCTCTGGTAGAATTTTCCTACAACAATAATTACCATTCAAGCATCAAGATGGCACCTTATCAAGCTTTGTATGGACAAAAGTGTCGTACGCCGTCTTGTTGGCTTGAAGCTGGAGAAAAGCAATTTATGGGCCCCGAGAAAGTCCATCAGACTGCTGAAAAGCTGAAAGTAATTAGGGAAAGGATGTTAACAGCTCAGGATCGTCAAAAGAGATATGATGACAAGAAGAGACGACCGGTGACATTCGAAGTTGGAGATTCGGTTTTGCTTAAAGTCTCATCGTGGAAGGGACTTATAAGATTTGGGAAAAGAGGAAAGTTGAATCCAATGTTCATTGGACCATTCAAAGTTCTTCATAGGATTGGGAACCAAGCTCACAAGCTAGAACTACCAGAAGAACTAGAGGGTATTCATAACACATTCCATGTGTGTTATTTGAGGAAGTTCACGGGAGAAGTTCCCGACATAATTCAAAATTTTGACTTAATAATGGATGAAAACAATAGGCTAATTGAAGAACCGGAGGTGATTGTTGACTGTAAGACTAAGAAGTTGTGATGCAAGATGGTCGACTTAGTGCTTGTGCGATGGAAATATTCGAATGGGCCAAATCTCACCTGGGAAACGGAGAGTGACATGATGAGTCGCTATCCGCATTTGTTTGTTGATGCATGATTTCGAGAAGAAATCATCCTAAGAGAGAGAGAATTGTAACGTCCGTGTTTCTGGGCTAAGCATTGATGATGATGTAATAGTTTAGGTCAACCATTGTAACTCGTTTTAAAGTAATGAAGATGAATTATTTGAGTATTATGTGAATTTATGTGCTTGATACTTAATTATGATGATATAAGAAATTAAGAATGAAAATAAGCGTCAAAAACAAAATGTTAGATAAGCCTGATATCGATGAAGAAAGTTGTAATGGTCGTGACAAAGATTCCGGAGATATAAAGAACGTCGAAATCTGAGTTATAACGAAGAAGTTATGGCATGTCGAACTTTCGCGACTGAACCGGCACGACACTGCGTGACGTAAATAGTGAATTTACGATAGATGACTTTTTAGCCTTAGTGATCTAACCGAAAGTCGTAGTGTTCGTTAAACCAAGAGCGTGCATAAAAAGAACGCCTAAATCTGACTTCGTATGAGGAAGTTATGATTTTTCCAAGTTTCGGATTAACCGTACACAGCCCGGAGTTCGAATAGTAGATCGAACGGTTTTCGTTAATAGTAGCTCAACGATAAAAATACAGACGAAGACGAACGTCGGATGAAGAAGTTATGAGTTTTTAACGGACTTTATTGTCCCGGCCTGTTAAAAATATAACTTTAAAAATAGACTCAAAATTAGCCGACGGAGTCTAAATGGAAGTTATAGAGTACGGTCCCACCTACGCGTGGATATAAAGAACGTCAAAAAAAGAGCTCGTATGCGAAATTTATGAATTTTAGAAGTTGAGACGAGAAATTGCGAGCTGATGCGAGGGGTACGCCCAGCGTACCTTCGGACACCCTGTGTACCGAAGTACGCCCCGCATACGAGGATGAGTACGCTGCGCGGTTTGACTTTTCCAGCTGCTCCGAGACGTCCACGATGCTCCACCGAAGATCCGACGCGTGCCCCCTTACGCCCCGCGTAGGTCCGAGGTACGCCCAGCGTACCGATGCCTCGCATGGTTATAAAAGGGCTGCGAAGGCAGCTCATTTTTCACACCTTTTTCAACTTTCTTTCTCACTCTACTCTCTCTCTAGCCCCCCCCCCCCAATCCACCCCGAAGCCTAGGAAACCTCCCTAACGTTAGAAGAAAGCCCCGGAGTGCCCGAAGGCTCCGAGAAAAAAAGTATTTTGGTTTGAAACTCTGCCCGCACAGAGCCCGGTTTTCAAGCAAACCTCCCGGTTTCGTCAAAGGAGATTATTTTATGAAGCGAAGCGCTGTCCGAATCACCACCTTATCAGGTGAGTGTATAGTCACTTTCATCTTACACATAGATATGAAGTATTTTATATAAATTACATGTTATGTGTATATATATTATCTGTTTACTTGAGATCCATGCTAGACGAAAGATCCGAACCTCTTTCTTTTCAGATCTAAACTTTTTCCTTCAGATCTAGACTTTTCTTTCAGATCTAAACTTTTTCTTCCAGATCTGAACTTTTTCCTTCAGATCTAGACTTTCTCACTTCAGATCTAAACCTTTCAGATCTAACCCTTATATATGAATAATTTATACTTGAGATCTATGATGTATGAAAGATTTAAACTTCGTTTTCATATCTGAACTGTATATGTATTTTATACCTACAGATATGTTGGGTAAAACATGGGAAGATGACATAGTTGATGTGTGGTAAAATGATGAGAGGCCTTGATGTTTACGATGATCTACTCATCTAGCGGAGTATAGATTACGACCACAGACTATTCTAGACAGTCCAGTGGAGCGCTAGCAGGCTCGCAACTTGTAGGTGTTTTTGAACTAAGTGTTCACTGGATGTACTCCATCCCCCCATGGTTGCCTTATTTGACATGTATTATGAGGAATCCCCTAAGCAGTGTTGTCACCCCGAAGAAAAATCGTTAAGCTAGGTCCCTTAGAATAGATGCTTTAGGGACGTAATGTGAGGATAACGGAAACGGGTAATCGGGTTAATGATTTGATGAAAATAAATAATGAACTTATTATTGTGGGTTGAAAACCCTATATGCTCACAAGGCTCCCCAGCCTGACCCACTCAGTTTCTTGTATTACAGGTAGTGGCAAAATCATAGTTGGATGATCTGACGAGAGATTATGGATTTATAGGCCAATATAAAACAAATAGAATGTTGTAAGGCCTATGTTGTTTTGAGGCCAATTTTGTTTTGTGGCCTATGATGTTTTGTTTATGCTTTTGATCTGTATTGAAGATGACATCCCGAGTTTTGTAATGTAATGAAAATACATTTCTTTAAGAAATGCTTTGATAAATTTTTATCATATTTTGTTTTGGGAACAAATTCCGCAACACGTTTCTTTGAAAGATTACTCTGACTTTATGATAAAAGCATAAATGAAATCCGTCTTTTCTGGCCGTAAAAATGGGTTGTCACAATCTAAAATCCTTAATTCATAAAAGAAGTCTGAAATATCACTTTTCCCATTTTACCCTTTGAGTCCAAGACACAAACCAAGGCTTTAATCGCTTATCCAACATTTTCATCATCCAATAAGGTCTAAACCCCATTCCCTTGAAGCCCAAGGACTTTACTTGATCCATTTGTTGTCCATAATCCTGAAATAAGAAACTTCTCAAAACATGATGTTACAACTCTCCCCTACTTAAACTAGCTTTCATCCTCGAAATCTATCTTTGTTAGGATATCTAAAGACAACGTCAACACAATCCATAAGCTTCCTCTAAACCACTTCGAAATCAATGCATCTTGTAAAGAAAACTCGAGAGACCACTCGGAAACGCATAGCTGCCAACAAACAACCCAAAAATTTGAAAATACTCAACCACAACAACTATCTTTCTCTCCCAAACTGAAGATCCAACTTCTAGTGAGAACCACTCAAACTAGAACCTCTCAAAACCACAACCGCAAACCAATTCCATCAATATACTTCCCGGAAATGGGAACCCGTCATTCTAAACTTAAAATACCATACTCTACGTCTGATGATCATCCATTTGTTGTACCTACCCATAGTTCCCTGACTAGGAATACCACAAAATCATGTAGAAAGAAATACCCAAAACATGCCGATCGTAAATTTCAACCAATCCAAAACCAAAAATTATGCCCAAAAACCTTACATATATACTTGACTTCCTGACAAGTCATATCCCACCCACTGCTACCATGAGTGTAATGATGGTCAATCCAAGAATCCCGCGTTTCATCCAAGTCCCTCATTAGCTCAGGTTTACATCCACCTGAAAAATCACTCGGGATAATTATAAGAAACTTCATGACTCGAGATTTTAGAACCAATATTCAACATCAGTAACCAAACTCCTAATGAATAGCCCGAAAGAAAATGGATTTCATAATGCAAACATTCAACAAGAGACTTCTGATGCACAATTAAAACTCCACACAACCTTTTATTGTCCACACGATCGAAACCAGCTGGTCACTAAGTCTCCCGACTCCCAACAACGCACTAACACCCAAACATGCCAACAAGACTAACAATATGAGACCTAAGAGTCTCAATCAAATGACTACCGGGTTCTACCTATATGAATCATACAGCCACTAGTCTATGTTATATCATGACACCCTCTAACCACTAGAACAATAAGCCCATGGTACTATACGGATCTTGCCGCTATCCATCACTGTCATGAGGACTTATGACCAGCACCACTGGGGCCTAAAGATACTTAACCACCAATTCACTGGCTTGCAGGAACCCAATCAACATCCGCCGCAAAGCTAACCGCACAAAACACCAGCCATACCTTTTTATCACACACATTTCCTTTCACAGTACATGCTGTTACCAATGCAAAATCAGATGGACATATGGTCGCACACAACCAGAGAATGATATTGGCGGTTGTACTCTCGTTCCGATTCAAAAGTTATACACCAAATAAGAACCATGCCAATAATCTGAATCAAGTGCTCTCATGCCATCACTCTCAGTCCACATACACTACCTTATGACCATAATCATGGCACTACCACAATGTACACCCCCAAGGGGAGACACATAACTGCCCAACCTAGACTATAGATAACAACCTATACAACGAACTGACAAATCCCTCAATAACCGATACTCAACCTGAGCGTCCCAAACGCGTCTTGATCTATTCATCGGCATAAAAAAAGGAACCACTAGCTACAACAAGCTCCCTGACCAACAACATCCTACCGCAAAGACAACTCATGCATTCCTGAGCACATACATCTGATGGAAACTTGCTTTGCATCCCCGACTTGACCAAATCCTGAGCCAAAGTCTCGCATACCCAAACCGTAGATCCCTATGACCCATCCTTCTGAAACCATGTACTCTAACCGATCGATGATTCTCCAAGCAAAATACCTAGTTCTCTCCTACTTAGGGTTCAAACTACCACCAACTGACGTTGCAACAAACCAATACTCAAACCGACTCAACCAGATACATACCATCCCCGACTCTCGGAATATATAACACAACACAAGATGATCTTCCAAATGAAGACCAAACAAACTCAAAGATATTTCGAATCTTAGATGGAGACCTCGGAAACCTCCCAATCATAACTGCCTCTAATATCAAGAATCCCTTCCAGATGCACAAGCAACAATTATGACAGGCTATTCATAGCTCTGATTCTTTATCTAGAAAACCACACACCTTTCCTATAAATCCCCAACAAACAATTCATCGTGAGAATTACTCATAAATATAAGAAGCATCATACTCTTAGTCAGGATACATCAGAGACAACAAAAGTTATCATTCCTAATTCACCTCCTTGATCACCTGAAACAATCAACTAGCACCTGAACTAACTAAATTCAAAGAACGTTGACCCTTGTTCTCATCTAAAGGCAACCATACCACAAAAATCCTCTTATACATTCCCACACTGCCATACTTGCCGCCAAAAACCGCAACTATCTAGCCCCATGCTGGGTCTACATCCCAACTCTGAAAATCCCATGTCCACTCTCTCTCCTTCCTCCGAACACGAAAAGATGGAAGGATATAATCCCCATCATGGATAGTGACATCTCAATCCATCTGCCAATCATTCATTCTCTGGCTGCAATACTCAAGTTGATCATCATAATCGCTTCCTTCTTAAGTCTTGCGACTCAACTAGCACTACCCCATCTAAGGCGCTCGAGACAATAAAATCAACTAAATCATATAGGTCTATATTATTCTAAACAAAACTAACATGGCCACTAAGGCCCAAGAAATCACCATGCCCTTACTTATCCTGAAAAACCATAATCTATAAACCGAATAAGACGGAAACCCATTGAAATGAATCATGGTGCCAAACCATACAATCTACCCTCAATCAACTCCTTAGAATCCCTAAAAGTTTTCCTCGATTTGACTACGGATCCTATGTTTTCGGTAGTACGGGCCAAATACTACTTTCCACACCAATCGGTACATTCCTCAAGAATCGTTCCGGATCCTCTAAGTAACTACTCATGTCCATTACCGTCCGATCCAAGCATATATACTCGATCTCAAACAAATATACACCGATAAACATCACACCAATTCCTCTAAGGCACTTCCTAGATTCTCCTAGGATTCTCTCCTCACCGTGCCATCAGCTGCTGAAGAATCCCTACTAATATCAGCTAACTACTTCATGAATACAATTACATGCAACAAAGATTAAATAATCTTTCGAATAGAAGACCCAAACCTACAACGATTAGACTCAAACGAGAGATGTGATATAGGGCGAAATCAATCATTCTAGAATTATTTAACCTTTGCGGCATGTAACTTAACGTATTCATTTAATAGTTAGCCGAAATCAATATGGGTCACACAAAGCACAAAGAAAGCAACATTCGAGCAGTAACATTCTATAGGCCACAAAATATAAAAAGGCATCCTTACTAACTTTCTTCTATGACGCTAGGAACTTCTACTAATATTGCCAATCTTTCTAGATTCTCCTTCTAGAATCTCTCTTTCAAAAATACTCACACAAGCACATTATAACATTCTTCCTAGGCTTTCCTAGGGTTCCCTTCACAACATTCTCTCCCATCAGCTGCAGAAGAGACTCCCTCTAATACCTTCTAACTACCTCATGAACACAATTACATGTGATAGGTAATAGACAATTCTTCGACTGCAAGGTCTCACACTACAATAGTTGGACTCAAACAAGAGTTGTACAATAGATTTAAACCTAACCTTCTAAAATTATCTAATCCTCACAACATGTAACCTAACGTCTTCACTTAATAGTTAGCCAACAATATTGGAGGTCCTGAAAAGCACAAAACAAGCAACATTCGAGCATCGAGTAATCTAAACCAGTGCCTCACTTAATCATGTCATTCTATAAAATAATCTGAAATCCATAATAGCATGCAGTTCCAAAAGCTCAATCAATAGGAATATAAAGGTATCTCTCCAAGCATTCTATTATACAAATCCTGACCAAATTCTTAGCCCTAATCTAACATGCAATTCTCACATACTTATACCAAAACAATAAGCATATCACATGTATGGGTATTCTAGGAAAACTTACTTAAGCTTGGCTAATTGCACACATCGTACCCCTTTTCTTAGAAAATCATTTTCTTTTAAAAGATTTTAGAAATCCTCGGTATGACTTCAGACACACCCGAGAGTGTGCCCGAATCCCTCAAACCAAGGCTCTGATACCAACTTGTAACGTCTCAAAAATTACTAAGTAAAAATTTCATTCAAAAAGCAAATAAAAACATTATTCAGTCAGTTGAAAACCCATCAAAATGTGATAATGTATAAAATGGTTATCAAAGTACAAATCATGTCATAAAATGCAGAATGTTGGTGGATACGGTGCGAGCATGTCGGACCCTTCCCTTTCGAACTAGAATTACCTAAAACCATAAACATAAAACTGTAAGCACAAAGTTTAGTGGGTTTCCCCAAAATACCCCATTCCATACATACATAATAGGCCGAACATAACTAGGTCTATTTCACCCCCTTCGGTCTCTTTCAACCGGTACTGGTTCTATTTCACCCCCTTCGGTCTCTTTTAACCGGTAACTGGTCTATTTCAACCTCTTCGGTCTCTTTCAACCGGTATTGCATCTATTTCACCCCCTTTGGTCTCTTTCAAACGATATTGGGTCTACTTCACCCCTACAACTAAGCACACAATCATATCAACAAGAGTCACAAAGACAACAAGCACATACATGCATAAAAATAGGTGTCACAAAGACAACTATCATCCTACAAACATAACCCAGTGGGTCGACATTGGTGCCTTCGACCCACGAGTATAGTGAAGGAACTAACCGAAACTATTCAACAAAAGCCCAATAGCTACCTTAGCAACAAAAGATCCAACCCAAGCTTCCTAACACCAAACCGAAACAAATCCTTAGCCAAATGCTCAATTCTACTCAAGTTTGACCAATAGTCAAACTGGTTAAAACGTCAACAGTCAACAGTCAAACTCAAAATTGCCAATCAGCAACCCTCCATATCGTAGCCTTCCTTGGCCACGTCGTCGGCACAAAATGCCAAAACAGTCGCAAATCCCCTAGTCGCCACATCGTGGCAGCATAATGTCACACCCCGGCCGTCGGCGGAAACACCGGGCGGTGTAATGTCATTTCTCGTATCATAGTTATCAACTTCCTGAAAACACATGCAATTTAAAATACGTCAACATAAAGTTGGTGAGTCCACAGGTTTTGACTCCATATAAAAATAATACATTTTCCAAGTTCAAAAGTATAGTTTTGAAAGTATCATTTTCACTCTCCAACGTTTAATATATATATCCTAGGTATAAAATTTTACTTACCAAATAAGTAGTTTACCTATAAGTCTCATATACTATGAATATAAGTGTTTGTAATTCCATACAAACGAAAGTTGATACGTATAAATCTTATTTCAATTCTATACGAGTATGTGTGTTAGGTATAATTATCTACTTAATATACAAGTAGTACCTAGGGTATAAGTAGGGGGAAACTTATACTGAACATTAATACTTGTATAACGACAAAGTATAATGCTTCTAACAATTTGCTACCATGAGTCTATAACCGTTGCTTGACAATAAAACCTCGGACAAAACACACTCATGATTTACCATGAGAAACAATACAGTCACGATTTACCATGAGAAACAATACACTCATGATTTACCATGAGAAACAACACCGCGGCTTCATCGACGCCGGAATAACAAGTAAAAGGAACGGATCGTCACTCGCTTGTCTTGGGTTGTAATTAACAACCACGAGTGGGGTCGTCAACCTGTATCTTATTCATACATAACTTCCTTGCTCACACGGGATTAACGGTTACAGGTCAGAGGACTTCCACTAAGATCCCCAATCTTAGTTGATGAATGAGGTAGCTCATGTAGACTTTGACGACTTCCTATAGCCCTAACAACAAAAGCATTTTCATGTCTAAAACCCTAAGTTACTAGACTATGCTTTTAAACATTACTCCTAACTTCATAACATTTAGGTAGTATAACAGCTATAACTTGAAGTAAAACCAGGTTTTATCTTGACATAAAACCAATAATAACAACATATAACGTTCCTAGTTTTATCTTGACATAAAACTATCAATAACAATATATATAACATACTAAGTTTTATCTTGACATAAAACTAATAATAACAACATATAACATACCAAGTTTTATCTTGACATAAAACCAATAATAACATCATACTTTATAACTTAACATATAGAACTTCTGAATATATCTTCGGAATTATATCGCACACAACATATATATAGAATCCTAAGTATAACTCAAGATCTACATTATTATACTACTATAACAATAACACGCTAACAACTTTACGATAGTTGTATACTTTCAGATACGAAATAACTATATCCCGGTTATTATAACTATCTACGTTGATACTAATATAATATCATATAGACATAATAATAACGTATATATAATATTTAGCATGTGTTTTCCCCCGAAATATTAGAAAGTGGGGCCGTGAAACTCACCTTAATATCGTGCTTCGATAGAATCTAACTGAAAACAGTCAGCAGTTCGCGATCACCGGGCTCGGGAAGCGAAACGGCTTCAGCAAACGAGAGAGAAGGAAGGAGATCAGGTGTACTAAGCCTTGGGGTCGAAATTTATATTTATAGGCTGATTTTTGGCCCTCACGACGTGAGAAATGATAGGTTCACGTCATGAATTATGGATAGAGTCATCCCATAGTCTTCCCAGGTGTTTTCTAGCCTCGATTCGTGTCCTGCAGCGTCCTCACGTCGTGAGAAAACCTTGTTCACGTCGTGAGCTTTTGGGTTATCATTCCGTAGACTTCTAGATTCAAAATGTGGCTGTTTGACTCCTCACGTCGTGAGTTCAGTCAAATTAGGGTTTTCTGACAGCGACATCTTCGGAAGGCCATAAATTTTGCATACGAACTCCGTTTTTGACGTTCTTTATATCCACGCGTAGGTATTTACGAGCACTATAACTCTATTTTAGACTCCAATAGCTAATTATAAGTCTATTTTAAATTCCTCTTATTATAGAGATTTATAGTGTTCGGTTTATCATAACTTCTTCACGCGAAATCAGATTTAGACGTTCTCTACATTTTTGGAATCGTATGGAAGTATACTTTGATTTACACTATAAATTATGTATGAAAGTTCATATTTATATTAGAATTATCATGAAATACATAGTAAGTTTACTACATTACTATTTTAACAAAATCACATTACATGATTGGTATAATCACATGTGATTGTTATTGACCTAATTTTGACGGGTTTTACACATAAGGCCACACCGTGGGGACTAGTCTGAATAGCTCAAACGAACTTAATCTATTTTGTTATGATTTCAAGAGCTCCAAAGCTCAGATCTGATCTGTTCCAGTGTCTTAATGGAATTCTCACATACTTATACCAAAACAATAAGCATATCACATGTATGGGTATTCTGGGAAAACTTACTTAAGCTTGGCTACTTGCACACATCGTACCCCTTTTCTTAGAAAATCATTTTCTTTTAAAAGATTTTAGAAATCCTCGGTATGACTTCAGACACACCCAAGAGTGTGCCCGAATCCCTCAAACCAAGGCTCTGATACCAACTTGTAATGTCTCAAAAATTACTAAGTAAAAATTTCATTCAAAAAGCTAATAAAAACATCATTTAGTCAGTTGAAAACCCATCAAAATGTGATAATGTATAAAATAGTTATCAAAGTACAAATCATGTCATAAAATGCAGAATATTGGTGGATGCGGTGCGAACATGTCGGACCCTTCCCTTTCGAACTGGAATTACCTAAAACCATAAACATAAAACTGTAAGCACAAAGTTTAGTGGGTTTCTGTTGGGTTATGAGCATTCTAACACTCCTAAGTGTACATGCAACCCTAAATACCTTGGATCTATGTTTTCTCTATTATACATACAATTATGAACATCCAAGGTATTATCCTAATCTAGCATACAAAATAATAAATATAACAAGATAGAATACATACCTCTTTGATGTAGAATGTCTTCATGAAGCTTGAGTGCCTAGTGCCCCAAGTGTGACACCTCAAATGGTTCACACAACACCAAATACACTTGGAATAACTTGAGAGAAACTTGAACACTCCTTGAAATCGTCTAGCCCTCACACTCACACATTAGTGCACGATTTCTTGAGCCATGGGATTCTTTTATATGGTGGCTATTAGGGTTACACCATGTAACTCATAACTTTACCCATTCCTTATGCTCCATGGATTTTAACCTCCATGGAGTATCCATGGGTCACCCCATGGACTTAGTCCAACATAAGAAATCTTGGATCACAAGCCCACATATATAAGAATGAATGATTTACACAATCAACCCATATATTTAATTAGTCTCCTTTTGATCACTTAATTAATTCCAAATTAATTCTTGATCAATACTAATTAAATAACCTTATTAATATATTAGAACTTATAATATATTAACCAACCTTAAGTGTTATTTCTCTCATTATAGTCTATCCAAATGCATGATGCCATGCAACCCAAATGGACCATGCCGGGTCGGGTCAAGTCTTACCAATTATAGTTATAGACTTAGACATTAATCCAACAGTCTCCCACTTGGATAAGTCTAAAACTATTATTGCGTATGACTTCAGGAACCGATCAGCAATCGTAGCTCTCAAAAGCTTCTGTCGAACTCTGACCTTGTCGATGAACTCTCACCTTTGTCAATGACTTGTCCATTAGATAAGGGATCATATATTCCTCCATTCTAGATATCATATGGACTGAGACATGGATTATCAATCATTCTCTCTGTCCATTTGTTGTTTCCCGATTTCCGATTCATGATGACTGACTGATTGAACAAATCAAATCAGTCCTGGCTTGGCCAAGCACTCACATGTATCATCTTTAAATCATCGAGGGGCCCACATATATCGCTTTTATCCCGAAGGTAAAAGGAATGGATAAACTTCGACTCATATGGCTTGTTCTACTACTTGTTGAATCATACACAAAGGCACGTTTTATAACATCGAGTTACCGAATGCGTTTTCGTGCAATCAATATACAACCAACTCATAGTAACAACTCATATCTCTAGGTTTGAAGAATATAAGATATTATCGTCTCATGATCACTCGTGATAAAATCCATGAAGTGATTCAAATGAGCGCGGGTTGAATCCAATACTCAGAACTTATGAGAACTCATGAGTGTTGTAGCACCACTTTGTCCACCAACTTGGACCTCTACAAACCAACCCATGACAGTCTTGATTCATATCTACTTCCAACATATGACCGACTGTGGATGGTTTGAATAACTTAATCATTCAGGAAGAGCGACTTAGTTATTATGGAAGTCAAAACATGCAAAGTGAAACACAAGAATAAATGAATCAAATATGGTATCAAACCCTATGAATATAAATGAACACTTTTATTTATCACCATACTGATTACTCATTATTCATTGTTTCGGTTTTATCAACTTTATACTTGAATTTAAAACAATAGTTGTCCCATGCTCCAAGCATGTACACTATGTTTTCTAAACACTAGTCATGCCATACACCAAGTATGCATACTATGTTTGTCTATGATCTTTACTTTGTAAAATAGATCAATTGAACATCACTCCAATGATCCTCTTTTCACAGTCCCAAATCCTTACTGCAAATGCAAGAATTCCAAATTCATGTCATTTACTGAAATCTGTTAGATTCTAAACTTATATGCATTGATCCTCTTAATGATTATGCACAAAGTCAGAAAGACTTGACAACAATCATTACAGAGCATTCCAAAGGAGATCAGCTCCTTGGAAACATCCTTCTTTCATTAAGTTTCCTAATCTTACACAGATTGAATAATTTCTAACTTTGAAACATTTCCATATTCTATTTTGACTATCACTTCTAAACAAGAGTTGCCTCCTTACAGATTATGTCAATATGGTCCTTCCAGAATTAACATTATACTTCCAACTGTCCTTGAGCAACCAATCTTTGGTAAACCTTAGATTGTCCTCGACAATTGCTTAATCATTTTAGTCATATCCAATTCTAGACCTTTTCCCTTCATAATGCCCCAGGCATTTAGAAAGGATGAATATAGCACATGTAATCGATCCTATATCCGAAGCATATGGGACACGATTCATGATGTCTCACATAAAGACTAAACCAGTCTTTTGCTATAATATTTCCATTTCAATTTGCCAAGTTCTCAAAATTCAGATTATGAAAAGGGATGCCGTAATCATAATCGAATTTTAGAACGCAAATAATGGACCCATATATAGAATTTCCTTATGTTGAGCCATTCCAACATGAAATTCATATATATATCCTTGATTAAATACGATTAAAATCTCAATCTAAGCTTTTAGAATTGAAATGAAGTATAATTTCCTCTCCCTTAATTATAGCAAAACAACTTTTTCAACCCCTGCAACCTCACGAATTGAAACTTTTGTTTTCTATAATTAACATTGCTAACTTGCAACCTTTGTCATAATTATCATGCTCCCACTAACATGATGATTATTAGCATAACACTTATGCTCCCACTAGCTTTGACATGTACTCAGAAATCAGCTGACTTTCTTACCAAAGTTCAGATTTCTGATACTAGATTGTTTTGATAAAACTTTATCAAAATCATACACCTCTCTTTGATAGCTCACATGTGTGTCTAAACAATTTTAGAACTATGAAAAGGGATGCCGTAATCATAGTCTCAATTATTTAGACCTTTGCCACTTCTCACAAGTCCATGTTAGTGTGCCGGTAAACCACACACGCTCCACTAACGACTTTGAGAATGCAAATATCACAATTGCTATCTAGCTAAAATCTACTTAGTGAAAGTGTTTCCTCACCATCATTTTCATGAATCGGAGAGAAACCTTATGACACTTAGATTTAATAGTATACGTGTTCTTATCCATGTGAATTTGTCAAAACCATAATCACAAGACAAGGTTAGTGACAAATCCAAACTCATATTGATTAAACTTGTGCAATCTTAAATTCTTGCCATTTGGCAGCTCAGGTGCCTGCCATTGCTTCCAAGTAGTTGTGCAACCAATTGAGAACTCTCAGAACTCCTATGCAAAGCCAACTTGAATAGGCACAAAAATTTCAACACGATAGGTTATAAACCTCAAGTCGTGTGCTAGTGAAGGACTTTAGGTTTTATTCTTGATTAAGTCTTGAAACTTTCAAGAGCTTTAAGACTCCCACTGTCCTCTTGACATATAAGACTCCCTTGTCAAATATTCAAGAGATAGTTCGGATTCTTTATCAAGACTAACACTTTACACAATTGGCCTAAGTTGGTCTCTGTTTTATCCAAAACATCACAACTTACCAATTTCAAATGTACAAGAGTAGATAACCTTTTACTCTTACATTTGACTAGTGTTAACAAACCCTCTTTAAGATATGTCACTCAAGTTACAATCTTGGAGTATGACTCTAAGAATTGTTTTGGAACGAAGTATGACTCATCTTTTTGATTTAACCATTTCAACAATTCATGACTCCTCTTCTTAGTCATAAGAATGCACTAAGATGACTTTAGAGGACCAATTGTGATATGGTATCTTAATCATTAAGATGATCATAGACATGATACTAAAGTACTCTCCCATCTTTTCAGATTTGAGAAACTTTTATCTTTCTGCCATACTTTGATTCTTCTTATTCGTTCTGTCTCACATTGAAACTTCTCCAATGCTACAGACTTATACTTAAACTTATAAGTATGACCATATTTACTGAACTTAAGTAAATCATGACGAATAGTCTTCTTGATCTTTTGTGGTGGACTTGACCAGTGCACAAGAATGTGTACTCGATCCCTTAGTCCTTTCCTTATTCACATAAGGAATTAGTTTTAATTTTCCAAGCTGAAAGTTCTCATTCATCATACTATACAACTTGCATGATTCCAAGTTTTGATCCAATTGAACCTTGGGTGATGAGAATATTTCCTTATTTGGTAATATTAGACACTACCACAACCGAAAGAATCAAATCCATTTTTCCAATATTGCTATCAATGGAATCTTATAAGCAACAACTTTTCACAAATGCCATTGTAAGGATACTTAAAATAAATAAAATCAAAACCTTTTTCTTTTATTTTAAAACTTTGCGGAAAAACTTATCCTTACAATCCATATGAAAACCTTGTTGTTATCTATTCCTAAGCAATATAAATATCATAACTCTTAAGTAATAGCCCAAAATTCTGATCACCGAACCATGCGATTGAAATCCATCTTCGCGATCAGAATCAGCATGTACTTAATAGAGTTAGACAATGGACTTTACCTGAAGTAGAGCCAAACTTATTGACTTTAACATCCTTAGGTAAATTTGGCAGCTTCGTAACCAATGCCCCTTCCTTTGGCAATAGTCACCTACGAACCCTTGATAATGGGACTATCTCAGACTTCGCCTCTCTCTTTACCATTGGGTCAACCGAGTTGACTATGGCCGATCCCTTTCCATTGGGAAGAGAGAGCTTTACTGGATATCCAATGTCATCATTGTCAATGTCCATAGCGTTTTAGGAAGTTGATCTTAGCAAATAGATAAGATCATTAAGGGTCTTGTCTTAGTCTGTTTCATAGGATTCCCAAAAGAACTCACTATGTGACTTAGAAAGTAGTTGAGCCACCAACTTTCTCAAGACTTTGACACCCAACTCTCCCGGCTTGTCAATATGTGACTACATCTCCAAGATGTGATCACACCTAGACCTTGCCTTGCCAATAGGGCTTGAGTGACGTTAAACTTTTTAGGAACTCGTGGGTTAGGGAGAATAATTGGAGGAGGTGAAAGAAGTATGATATCCATGGGACATCATCTTCATTTAGGAAAGCTTGTTTCAAGAGATTTGGGAAGATCATAAATGTCTAGACCAGACATATTTTTGGGAGATATTCAAGATAGTTGATTTAAAGTCCTTAATATGACACCCAATATGAAATATTAAGGCTAGGACCCAACAAACTATTTTATAACTTAGAAGAGGGATGCCGTAATCCAAGCTATAAAATATTTGAAGGTAGGTGAATGACGATTCACCAATTTCCACCATGAAAAACGAAATAATTTATTAGGTTTTAATTGGATTTGAAAGTCCTAGATCTTTGAGATTCATTGAACTGTTCAAAGGCATGTTTCAATCTCGAGTGTGCCCTTCAGGTTTTGTGACTGGGATGCCGAGGATCACAAAACAAGGTGTGAATAACCATGCAAATATACTTGGTACCCTTAATATTTACCCCTTAATCAGTGTGCCGGTTAACCACACACGCTCCACCGATACTATGATAAATATTAAGTTACCCTTTGCCTACCTTGTTAAGTCCAGGTTAGTGTGCCGGTTAACCACACACGCTCCACTAACGACTTAAGCAAAGTGCAAAGTGTAATTTCATGGGTTAGCACCAAATTCACATTTTCCTAAGTAACTAAGATTGGGTATTAATAAGAGTTTAGTTACTTAGTATTTATCATTAATACTTTTAATGAAAGGAGAATTATAGTCCTTGTCCTACCCGTTCGGCTAACGACCCTCCACCAGTCAAGGAAGCGGTGGGTGAGAGTGGACACCCATTAAACTGTCATTTTATAGGCAGTAACCTTATACCCCCCTTATAGACCGGCTTCGTGAATGAGGCCTACTAACGGTAAGACTGACTTTACTCTTATACACATATATAAATATTATTAACTTATAATATTATAAAGTATAAGGGTTGAATTTTAACTTTTAAAATTCTAAGGGCTAACTTGGAATTAAAGTATTCATAAGTGAAAACTTTTCAAATTCCAAAACTTGAGGGCAAGTTTTGAAACTATTCAAAACTAATTAATTCCATAACTTATGAGTTTAAAGTAGTTTTAATTAAAAAAAATTCTTCAAGTTCCATAACTTGAGGACAAGTTATGGAAGACTTTAAACTAATTAATAAAAAAATAACTTTTTTTATTGTAACTTATGGAACTAATTAAGGTTACACTTTTTTTTTTAATTTAATGAAGAGACTCTTGAACCTCCATAACTTGAGGACAAGTTATGGAGTCATAAAACCATTTAATTAGAACTAGACTCTTCATTTTGTAACCTTTGCCAACTTTTATGAGTTTTATGATTCTTAAATGTGACTTTTCATATAACTTGAGGACAAGTTACAAAAACACACTTTGGTATCAACTCTTAGATTAAAATGGATTGAAAACAACTATTTCAAACAACTTTTCTATTAATCTAAGAACCTCATAAGAACAAGATAATTCAAATCATCAATCTTCAAGAAATTAGCATGAACATACAAACTAATACAAATCTTGAAATTATGACACTTATCTTAGAAATTGGATTAGCATGAACATTACCACATCAAAAACAAGTTTATAAGTCCAAAAACATCTTAAGGTAATGTTCCTAGTCCAATTCCAGCCAAAACAATCGAATATATGCATCCAACTCGATTTTTCAGCTAGTTTTGCAAGTATAACAAGAAAACAAGCCTAGGCTCTGATACCACTGTTGGGTTATGAGCATTCTAACACTCCTAAGTGTACATGCAACCCTAAATACCTTGGATCTATTTTTTCTCTATTATACATACAATTATGAACATCCAAGGTATTATCCTAATCTAGCATACAAAATAATAAATATAACAAGATAGAATACATACCTCTTTGATGTAGAATGTCTTCATGAAGCTTGAGTGCCTAGTGCCCCAAGTGTGACACCTCAAATGGTTCACACAACACCAAATACACTTGGAATAACTTGAGAGAAACTTGAACACTCCTTGAAATCGTCTAGCCCTCACACTCACACATTAGTGCACGATTTCTTGAGCCATGGGATTCTTTTATATGGTGGCTATTAGGGTTACACCATGTGACTCATAACTTTACCCATTCCTTATGCTCCATGGATTTTAACCTCCATGGAGTATCCATGGGTCACCCCATGGACTTAGTCCAACATAAGAAATCTTGGATCACAAGCCCACATATATAAGAATGAATGATTTACACAATCAACCCATATATTTAATTAGTCTCCTTTTGATCACTTAATTAATTCCAAATTAATTCTTGATCAATACTAATTAAATAACCTTATTAATATATTAGAACTTATAACATATTAACCAACCTTAAGTGTTATTTCTCTCATTATAGTCTATCCAAATGCATGATGCCATGCAACCCAAATGGACCATGCCGGGTCGGGTCAAGTCTTACCAATTATAGTTATGGACTTAGACATTAATCCAACAGTTTCCCCAAAATACCCCATTCCATACATACATTATAGTCCGAACATAACTAGGTCTATTTCACCCCCTTCGGTCTCTTTCAACCGGTACTGGTTCTATTTCACCCCCTTCGGTCTCTTTTAACCAGTAACTGGTCTATTTCAACCTCTTCGGTCTCTTTCAACCGGTAGCGTCTATTTCACCCCCTTTGGTCTCTTTCAAACGATATTAGGTCTATTTCACCCCTACAACTAAGCACACAATCATATCAACAAGAGTCACAAAGATAACAAGCACATACATGCATAAAAATAGGTGTCACAAAGACAACTATCATCCTATAAACATAACCCAGTGGGCCGACATTGGTGCCTTCGACCCACGAGTACAGTGAAGGAACTAACCAGAACTATTCAACAAAAGCCCAATAGCTACCTTAGCAACAAAAGATCCAACCCAAACTTCCTAACGCCAAACCGAAACAAATCCTTAGCCAAATGCTCAATTCTACTCAAGTTTGACCAATAGTCAAACTGGTTAAAAAGTCAACAGTCAACAGTCAAAGTCAAAATTGCCAATCAGCAACCCTCCATGTCGTGGCCTTCCTTGGCCATGTCGCCGGCACAAAATGCCAAAACAGTCGCAAATCCCCTAGTCGCCACATTGTGGCAGCATAAGGCCACACCGTGGGGAATGGTCTGAATAGCTTAAACGAAATTAATCCATTTTGGTCTGATTTCAAGAGCTCCAAAGCTCAAATCTGATCCGTTCTAGTGTCTTAATGGATAAATTTTATAACTTTATCCATTAGGAGGGTCCAAACCACCAAGATCTAGATTTTAAGTCGCAAAGGGACACAAATGTCCATCTTTCTCAACTTAATCCATTAAGTCCAAGTCTCCAACCTTTAGATGTGAATCAACATGATGTTTAGATGGATAAAGTTGCTAACTTTATCCATAATAATGTTTTAAGCTTTCAAGATCTAAACTTTAATACACCAAAATAGCCTAAATGACCAAAATAACTTGCATGACTGAAAGGGAAGGAAAAAGATCAAAACTTTCCTAGTCCATGAGGTCCAAGAAAACATATTAAATTGATCAAAAGGTATTGGATTCCAAATCTAAAACATAAAATGTTCTTGGGACCTTGGAGAGTAATAAAGTTGCAAACTTTATTCCCAACTCTCACTCAAAACTCATTAAAATGGACCAAAACACCAAATACACTTAGATCCAAGGATGAAATGCAATAAAGCTTGAGACTTTATAACTTAGAAAGGTCTAGAAGTTAGGTGAAAGTTGAGATCTTCAATTTCCAAGCATTAAGGATCAATCTTGCATAAAAACATTGCTCTAAAACCACCAAAAACTCCAAAAATGGATGAGAGAGGAGAGGGAAGGCTCAAATCTTGAAAATAGAGGCTAGGATTTCTGCTAAGAGGTTCTAGATATGATGCAGGCTAAGAAAATACCCTAAAACATGAATCCTTACCTTTAAATACCTTCAAAACCCTAAAAATTTTGTGGGCTTTGGGTTGCATATTTCTCATGTCATGAGAATATATTCTCACCTCATGAGGACTCTCACGTCGTGAGAATTACTTCTCACCTCGTGAGAGCTGGTTTTCACCCAATTTCACCCCAACTTCAAACAATCATAAGTTCTTCATTTCAACTCTGTTTTTGTCTTTATTTATATGCACAGAAAGGTATTGACGTTCCCCGCAACCCTATCTAATTACTTTTGACTTAAAACACATCGAACTGAAATACTTAATTCATAAAAGAAGTTTGAAACATCACTTTTCCCATTTTACCCTTTGAATCCAAGACACAAACCAAGGCTTTAATCGCTTATCCAACATTATCATCATCCAATAAGGTCTAAACCCCATTCGCTTGAATCCCAAGGCCTTTACTTGATCCATTTATTGTCCATAATCCCGGAATAAGAAACTTCTCAAAACAGGATGTTATAGAAGTCACGACGTAAGTATAAATTTTTAGATTTGGAATCGCGATTTAAAACTCCTCATGACGTGACGTACAGATGGTCACATCGTGAGAACTGGGTGTTCACATATTGCACTTCTTCAAAAATTCTTCTAGTAGTAATCTTTCAATTAAGCTCTTAACTGGTTAAGACCCGTTTTAAAACTTTTATCTCTTCTGTAGCTCTCACTTTTCTCTTCTTCTTCACATGAATGTCACCCCACACTTATAAAAAATTATGGCCTTTGATTTTTAAACTCTAACTCTCATGGCTTTTTCCTCAATAAATCAACGACTCTACAAACAAAACAAACCAAACCAATGCTAAAAGTGAAATAAGAAAACAAACACAAACATTCGATGACATGTTTCAAATAAAAAAACCAAAACAAATTAAAACACACCAAAATAAAACCAAAAATGAAAAATCAAAACTCAATAATAACCAAATAAAATTAAAAAGGATAATCACTCATTCTTCATCTTCATCCCCTCGTGCTCCACTCGTTCCGGCCGCAAAGCGACCAGATGCCCAAATTTCTTCCCACGTCGGTATGTAGGGTGCTTGTGGCGGCATAAGTGGCGCGCGTTAAATATGAAAATGTGAATAAATCCCATCTAATGCTTGATTTTGATAGTGCATAGCTCCTCATATATTTTCCAAATAATAACCATCCTAATTTTGGAATGGTTTGGTTGGAACTCCTCCTATTGGCACGTCTTGTTGTTGCGGTTGTCCTCTTTCACCCATTCCTCTCATGTTTCTTCTTCCCCTCAGTCTTGGTGGCTCTACCACATTCTCCAATGGTATCACCTCATCATCAGCTGGTATATTATAGAATCCTCCCATGTTCACTATCACATTCATTGACTCCAATTAGCTCAAAGGAAGTTCATTTCCCTTAATGCATGTCAATGTACGAGTCAACCCCGAGATAAAAACACCATAAGATTTTTCCAACCGGGTTACAAAATGTCCACCCGCGATTGGACTCTCTACCCTTGAACTCACTGCTTTTCCCCCCAAATATTGAGCATGAAAATAAGGGATGTTGCAGCAAACTCCACGTGCCAAAATACTCCAAAGAAAAAATAGATTAAGGCTTGTAACTTTGTCGCCATGTTTCTTGTGACTTATCAGAAATGTAACAAGGTGGTGGATAAGACAGTGAATGGGAGATCGACTGTGAATTTCTTGAGATACTCCTGAGTTGAATGTATCATTTGCAATTATGGTCCAATACCCATAATTAATAACCCCCACAGAATAATCTCATGTCGCGACCCTCAAGAAGATATCTAACTGAGGCGTCAAGGCTTCATTTTGCTCATAAATACCCATTCTCCACGCTAAGTCGGCCTAGCTGTATTCCCGATATTGACTGCCAAGTCGGAAGATTAGTACACCCGCGTATTGAGAATCCACCATGTTTCCTTCAAATGATACAGTAGACAAAAATTCGACACATAGCTCTTTGTAGACCGGTTCTTTGATGGCGAAAAGTTTCTTCCAACCGTTAAAAACAAAGGAAATTCCATTCCCCATATATATTCTTGTAAGGTACGGGATTAGTCTCTCCATGATTCTTATTTCATTCAATTTAGCCCAATCAATTGTTGGTGAGATAGCAAATTCTCTTTTATGAAGCCACCCCAAACAGTTGGTGTAAATGTTCAAAATGTCCCATGGAATGTCGTTTGGAAACTCATAGAATGGGTGAAGGTGGGACACGTCACTGCGAGACTGTGGAGTTGTTTTCTAGGACCCATAACCCTGCAAAATAATAAACAAGCAAAACACAAAACAAAAACCATAGAAAATTAAGTCAATAGAAACCAAAATGGGGCTATATTCCAGTTCTCATGTTGTGAGGCTCAAAGCTCACGACGTGAGTTCAGTTCGACGGTAAACGTGAAATCATTCATCATACAGGTAAAATCAATCCATTTTAACACCAATGGTTTAGTCTAGCAACTATTCTAAGTCGATTATTCATATTTTGTTTTGATTTCAAGAGCTCCAAAGCTCAGATCTGATCCGTTCCAATGTCTTAATGGATAAAGTTTGTAACTTTATCCATTAGGAAGGTCCAAACCACCAAGATCTAATTTTAAGTCTCAAAGGGACCCAAAAGTGCATCTTTTTCAACTTAATCCATTAAGTCCAAGTCTACAACCTTCAGATCTGAATCAACATGATGTTTAGATGGATAAAGTTTCCAACTTTATCCATAATAATGTCTCAAGCTTTCAAGATCTAAACTTTAATGCACCAAAAGGGCCTAAATGACCAAAAATAACTTGCATGGCTGAAAAGGAAGGAAAAAGATCAAAATTTTCCGTGTCCATGAGGTATAAGAAAACATTCTAAACTGATCAAATGGTGTTGAAGTCCAGATCTGAAACATACAATGTTCTTGGGACCTTGGAGAGTAATAAAGTTGCAAACGTTATTCCAAACTCTCCCCCAAAACTCATTAAAATGGACCACAACACCACATGCACTTAGATCCAAAGATGCAATGCAATAAAGTTTGGAACTTTATAACTTACAAAGGTCAAGAAGGTAGGTGAAAGTTGAGATCTTCAATTTCCAAAGCTTGAAGGATCAATCTTTCATGAAAACATTGCTCCAAAACCACCAAAATCTCCAAAAATGGATGAGAGGGGATGGGAGGCTCAAATATTGAAAATAGAGGCTAGGGTTTCTCCCAAGAGGTTCTAGATATGATGGAAGCTAAAAACATACCCTAAAACATGAATCCTTACCTTTAAATACCTTGAAAACTCTAAAAATTATGTGGTCTTTAGGCTGCACGGTTCTCATGTCGTGTGAATATTTTCTCACCTCGTGAGGACTCTCACGTCATGAGAGTTACTTCTCATCTCGTGAGAACGGGTTTTCTCCCAATTTCACTTCAACTACAAATAGTCATAACTTCTTCGTTTCAACTTCGTGTTCGGCTTTATTTATATGCACGGAAAGGTATTGACGGGCCCCACAACCCTATCTAATTACTTTTGACTTGAAACTCATTAAACTAAAACCCTTAATTCATAAAAGAAGTTTGAAACATCACCTTTCCTATTTTACGCATTGACTCCAAGACACAAGCCAAGGCTTTAATCGCTTATCAAACATTATCATCATCCAATAAGGTCTAAACCCCATTTCTTTGAAGCCTAAAGACTTTACTTGATCCATTTATTGTCCACAATCCAAGAATAAGAAACTTCTCGAAACGGGATTGTATAACTCTCCCCACTTAAACTGAATTTCGTCCTCGAAATCCGTCTTGGTTAGGATATCTGGAAACAATGCCAACACATTCCATAAGCTTCCTCTAACGCTTCGAAATAAATGCATCTTTAAATAAAACTCGAGAGACCACTCAGAAACCCATAGCTACCAATAAAACAACTTAAAAACTTGAAAATACTAAACCTCAACAACTATCTTTCTCTCCCTAACTGAAGACCCAACTTCTAGTGAGAACCACTCAAACTAGAAACTCTCAAAACCACAACCATAAACTAATTCCATCAATATACTTCCCGAAACCAGGAACACATCAGTCTAAACTTCAGAAACCATACTCTAAGTCTGATGATCATCTATTCATTGTACCTACCCCTAGATCCCTGATTAGGAATACCACCAAATCATGTAGAAAGAAATACTCAGAACATGCCGATCGTGAATTGCAACCAATCCAAAACCAAAAGTTGTGCCCAAAAAACCTTACTTATACACTTGACTCCCTGAAAAGTCATCTCCAACTCACTACTCCTATAACGTCCCAAAAATTCATAGTAAAATTTTCATTTTTAAAACAATAAATCATACAAACGATTATTCCAAAACTGATTAAAGTGAATATATTATTTAAACATTGGAGTAATATCATTAACTACTAATGTGGAAAACTCTAGGGGATGTTGTGTAGTCATGCTAGGCCCTTCCCTTTCAAACTGGAAGTACCCGAAACCATAAATATGAAACCGTAAGCACAAAGCTTAGTGAGTTCCCCAAAATACCACATACCATACATACAATAAAGATTTCTATGTTCCAAACATAGTCTTGCCATTATGCCGTGAGTCGTATCATGGTCTTTCCTTGCCAGGACGGGGGCCAAAACCTTAGGTCTTATAGACAAGTGCCAAGAGCCACCTCCTGGTCTTCCATGCAAGTATCACATAGACTACGAGCATACTACATATATCTTCCATGGTCCAGTCCCTGGTGTTGCATACAATTTGTCGGGAGCCACCTCCAGATCTTTCATACAAATGCCAAGGGCCACCCCATGGTCTTCCGATACAACATAAGCCAGTGGGTTGGTATTGGTGCCTTTGACCCCCGAGTATAGTGATGAGACTCACCTGAATCACGAAGCCGACTAACATCCAACTTAAAGCCACACAACCACTGCTACAACACTCATATCACAACATACAAGGTCCAACCTTATACTACATACTTGAATCAACCATCTTGGCCAAAATTCAACCCATGTCAAAAGTCAATGGTCAAATTCAAAGGCCAATGTTGACTTCAGTCAACTGCCATATCGTGGCCACCTATGGCCACATCGTGGCCCTCCAGCAATAACCCATCGCGATATTCCTTATCGCCACGTTGTGGCGACCTGGTGCCATGACATGGGCACTAAGTCTTCAGCAGCTTATAGGATTAAGCTGAGACCCTCGATCCTAAGGGATCCAAAGTTCAGATCTGGTCCATACTATTGTCAAACTGGATAAAGTTTCCAACTTTATCCATTAAGACACCCAAAGAGATCAAGATCTCAAACCCTAGGTCGAAATAAAGCCAAAATCCATGACGTGTTAATCACTAAGTCCTTAATCCAAAAAATATCTTAACCCAACTACTCCAGAAGGGTTTCTAATACAAGATTTATCATAAAGGTGGAAGCTTTATAGACATACATGTCCAATACATGTCTAAGATCCACCTTAGGTCAAAATATGAACCCTAAAGGACAAAACTTAGGCAAATGATAAGATATTTTTTTTTCAAAGACTAGATCCATAACATATAATACTCTTGGGACTCAGGAGAGTCATAAAGTTGCCAACTTTATGAGTTCATTCCCTCTAAACTTGCTCAAACATGAGGAACATGGGACAATATCTTTGATCTAACCACTTCAAGCCATAAAGTTTGAGCCCTTGATACCTACAAAGGTCCAAAAAAATGAGAAATGTTGATGGTGTTGCTTCCTAGCAAGATCCAATAATAGAGCACCTTCTTCTCTTCTTCTCTAAGCTTAGAAAGCTCCAAAAAGTTCAAGAATCAAACCATGGATAGAGGCTATGGTTTTCTGAGGTAAAAAGGGCTTGGAGGCTGATAATGAACCCTAAAATGGGTTAGAGAGGTTTAAATACAAAGGAAACCCTAAAAGAATGATGGGCTTGTGTAACGCCCGTAGATCCGGGCAAGTCAATTTAGAGATAATAGGGGTCGAAAACGACTTTTCGACAAAAGATTATTTAGAATAAATAATCTTAACCAAGTTGTAGAATACGTCTCAAGGTTTTCGTACATATAAAGAACGCCGAAATCCGAGTTATAACGAAGAAGTTATGACCCGTCGGAGTTTTACGGCAGAACCGACATGGCACCGGGAGACGTAAATAGTGAATTTACGATAGAGCAACTTTTAGCCTTAGCGATCTAAACGAAAGTCGTAGAAAACGTTAAATCGAGAACATACAAAAAAAGTACGCCCAAATCTGACTTCGTATGAGGAAGTTATAAATTTTCTAAGATTTGGCATAACAGTACACGACCCGAAACTCGAATTTTAGATTGAGCGGTTTTTGCCCTACGCGTCCTAAAGGAGAATTGAAGATCTCGTTAATAGGAACTCAACGGTAAAAAAACAGACGAAAACGGAGTCCGTATGTAGAAGTTATGAATTTTACGCGGACATTTAACAGTATAATCTCCTCGTACTGTTAAATTTAAGATCAGTCGAGAATTAGCCGACGGAGTCAAAATGAAAGTTGTAGATCTTATTTTTACCTACGCGTGGATATAAAGAACGTCAAAAACGGAGTTCATATGTGAAAGTTACGGATTTTAGAAGTCGGAAGTGTGCTGTGCGAAAATGGGTGATGTGGCACAATCTTGGCCATTGCTTTCTCCCCAAGTCTTGCCACTAGATGGTGACATGTGGCACTAAGTTCAGCCATTTTCACCCTATAAATAGAACCTCTCCCGCCCTCATTTTCTTCACATCTTTCCCATTCTTTCTTCTCTTTACTCTCTCTCTAGAACCTTTCTCTAGCCCCGAAACCCCCCGAAAAGCCTAGGGAACCTCCCTAGCACGAGGCGGAAGTCCCGGAGTGCTCGACGGCTCCGAGAAGAAGAGCTTTTCGGCTCGAGAACGCTGCTCCAAGCAAAGCCCGGTTTTCTATAAAATCCGCTGTAAGTGAGCTACGCCTACGCTATTTTTAATATATCGTTTATTTAATTATAGTAGCGTTATTAGGAACTTATAATAAGTACTTGGGCTATTATTATGGGTTATATAAGTATTGTTTAACGCTTATATAATAGTAATAATAGCTAGACTATTAATTAGTCTCGGCGAATAATAGACTAAACTCTAGTGGTAATAATACTAGGTTTCGTCGAAGGAAATTATTTTTAAAAAGCGAAGCGCTGTCTGAGTTCGGATTCACCACCTTTTCAAGTGAGTGCATAGTTACTTTCATCTTACACATAGATATGAAGTATTTAACATAAATTACGTGCTATGTGTGCATATTATCTGAGTACTTGCTGTCTATGCTGGATAAACGATTTTATACATGTTTTAAATGATTTAAACTGTATATGTATTTTATATCTACAAAATGTGTTGGGAATAACATGGGTAGATGTAATAGTTGGTATTTGTGATGAAATAAAATGATGAGAGATAGGTGAAGATAGGAAGGTGATGATAATTAGGTGATGATGAATCAGTGACGTAGGATGTAAGATACCATAACCTTGACCGTTAATGTGGAGATATAGTCATCTACCAGAGTATAGATGACGACCACGGACAATTCTAGACAACCTCGTGGAAACACCAATAGACTTATAACCTGTAGGTGATGAATTACGAGTTCAGGCGATGTTATGACTGCGTATTCATGTGATGATACTCTAACCCTTACTATGAATTACGAGTTCAGGCGATGTTGTAACTACGTATTCATGCCTTAGGAACGAACATATAAGGAAATGTGATGTAAAGAGATGAGAGGTAAATACGACATAGGAGATGACCCTTAAGATAATTCTTTAGGGAATATTAAATGAAGAAAAAGGGGATGGATAATTGGGTTGATTGTTTGATTGTTTAAACATAATAATTATATTATTGTGGGTTGAAAACCCTATGTACTCACCAGGTTTCCCAACCTGACCCACTCAGTTTATTTGTATCACAGGTGTCGATATGAAGTTACATTACACTGAGAGATTAAGGAGATATAAATCACTAGTGATAATGAATGTAAGTTCTGTTTATGCTTATGTTTCTGTATTGACGATGACATCCCAAATGTTTTAAAATGAATAAAAATACATTTCTTCAGAAATGCTTTGATAACGTATTTATCATGTTTTACTGGGAAAAAATTCCGCAACATTTTTATTAAAAGAGGTACTCTGATTTTTATAAAGCATAAACAAAATCGGTCTTTTCTGGCCGTGAAAATGGGGATGTCACAGCTTGGGCCAGAACAGCTCCCACGCCGTGGAAATTCTTGGCCACGTCGTGGTGGCTCAGTAAAATGTGTGTGACAATTATTCAATGCCACGGCGTGGGCATCCTTGCTCCACACCGTGGCACACAGTTCTTTTCCAAAAGCTCCATCTTTATCCCTAGAGAATAACAGCTAAACCATATTCGAACACGGGTGTTACAACTCTCCCCCACTTAAATTATATTTTTTGTCCTCGAAATCACTTATCACTACATTCCAGGCACCCCAGACGATTCTAACTATTCTTCTAGAACCTCGATAAAAGTCGACTCTAACATACCTCTTAACACTAACCGAACACAACACAGGCCATACCTTTTTATCACACATACAATTCCTTTTACAGCATATGCTATTACTAATGCAAAGTCAGACGAAAACATGGTCGCACACAACCATAGAATGAGATAGGATACCATACTCTCGTTCTAATTCAAAAGCTATAAACCAAATAAGAACCATGAAAGTAATCTGAATCAAGTGCTCTCATTACATCACACTCAGTCCACATATACTGGCTCGTGACCATAATCAAGGCACTACCACAATGTACACCCCCAAGGGGAGACACATAACCGACCTTGGATCTACTGCATTCCTTCTTCCTCACAACCTTACCCAAAGGGTGAAGTACCAACAGATCTAACAAAATGACAAACCTCAATCGTTAGCAGAAATACCCTCATGAACGAACGATACAAGATGCCATAACTCAATTGAAACTGAACAAATCCCACTAATATGTAACAAGCTCGAGAAAACTTCCAAAGTTATCCATATTTGTTGTCAGAACCCGGGTCGGATCAATCCAAATATCTACCCTGACATGCCCCAAAGTTGGATTCTACGCTGATCTAGAGTTACCCCTGAAAAACTAATGACACCACCCCGGAATCCGAGCTCCCAATAACCAACAATTGAGGGTACCGATACCTAGAAACCAATTATACAACATACAGAATTTGACGATAGGTTGACTCATCCATTGAACTTCAACTGGTGCAATTGGAAACCTTCGAAGAACCTCAACCATTGATGATAAATGAAATTACCAATAATCGAGAATGCATTGAAAACGGATCCAATGATCCAATACACTACTAAACCAAAACCCATGCAGAACTAAACACATCAAACTATGAAGCTGATTTACCGATAAATAATTGCCCAACCTAGATTGTAGATAGCAACTTATACAACGAGAGTGTCCCAAACGCCTCATGATCTATTCACCAGCATCCCGAAAGGAACCACTAGCTGCAACGAGCTCCTTGACCAACATCATCCTACCGTGAAGACAACTCATGCATTCCTGAGCACATACATTTGATGGAAACTTGCTTTGCATCCCTGACTTGACTAAATCCTGAACCAAATTCTCGTATACCCAAACCGTAGATCCTTATGACCCATCCTTCTGAAACCATGTACTCTAACTGATCGATAATCCTCCAAGCAGAATACCTAGTTCTGCCCACTTAGGGTTCGAACAACCATTAACTGATATTGCAACAAACCAATACTCAAACCGACTCAACCAGATACATACCATCCATGACTCTTGGAATGTATAACACAATGCAAGATGAACTTCCAGATGAAGACCAAGAAAACTCAAGGATATTCTAAATCTCGGACGGAGACCTCGGAAACCTCCCAATCATAACCACCTCTAACATCAAGAATCCCTTGTAGATGCACAAGAAATAATTATGAAGGTCTATTCATAGCTCTGATTCTTTATCTAGAAACAAATGGACTACCACACATCCCGACTATAAATCCCCAACAAACAACTTATCGCGAGCATTACTCATAATATAATATGCACCATTCTCTTAGTCATGATACATCAGAAAAAACAAAAGTTGTCGTTCCTAATTCACCTCCTTGATCACCTGAAACAATCAACTAGCACCAGACCTAACTAAATTCAAAGAAAGCAGACCCTTGATCTTATCTCGGGGCAACGATACCACAAGAATCCTCTTGTGCATTCCCACACTGACATACTCGCTACCAAAAACCGCAACTATCTAGCTCCATGTTGGGTCTACATCCCAACTCTGAAAATCCTGTGTCTGGCCTCTCTCTTTCCTCCGCACACGAAAAGATGGAAGGACATAATCCTCATTGAAGATAGTGAGATCCCAATCCATCTACCAATCACTCAATCTCTGGCTGCAATCCTCGAACCAATCATCATATTCGCTTCCTTATTATGTCTCGCGACCCAAATGGCACTACCTAGAGCAAGGCCCTCGAGACCTCAAATCAAGTAACTCACCTGGGTCTGCACTATACAATCCCAAACTGATATGGCCATTAAGGCCCAAAAAATCACCAAACCCATCCTCAACCTGAACAATCATAACCGATAAATTGAAAAAGACGGAAACACATTGTAATGAATCATGGAGCCAAACCGCATAATCTACCCCAAATTAGCTCCTTAGAATCCCCTAAAGTTTCCTCGATTAGAGTATGAATCATATGCTTTTAGTAGTACGGGCCCAATACTACCTTCCACACATATCTGTACTTTCCTCAAGAATTGTTACAGATCCTCTAAGTAACTAATCATGTCCACTATCGTCTGATCCAGTCACATATACTCGCTCTCAAACGAATATACATGACTAAACAACGCACCAACTCATCTAAGGAGATTCCTATACTCTCCTAGGATTCCCACCTCACCCTGTCATTAGCTGTTTAAGAACCCTTACTAATATCACCTAACTAATTCATGAATACAATTACATACAACAAAACTTAATTAATCTTTCGGATAAAATATCTAACACAACACCAGTTAGACTCAAACGAGAGATTAATTAAGTTTTGTTGCATACTTGAGCTCATCCTCAGTTTGAGTTCAGACACACCCAAGAGTGTTACCGAATCCATCAAACCAAGGCTATGATACCAACTTGTAATGCCCCAAAAATACCAAGTAAATATTTCATTTTTAAATAAGTCAAACCCATTCATTCATTATCCTAAATGTTGGTCATAATAAAAGTATTCTCAAAACATCAGAGTAAAATCATAAATAGTCAATGCGGAATAAATCTCTAGGGGACGCAGTGCGATCAATTCGGACCCTTCATTTGAAAACAGAATTACCTGAAACCATAAATATAAAACCATAAGCACAAAGTTTAGTGAGTTCCCCAAAATACCCCATACCATATATACATAATAGCTAAAACATAACACAGTCTATTTCACCCCCCCCCCCCGGTCTCTTTCAACCAGTATTGGGTCTATTTCACCCCTTTCGGTCTCTTTCAATCGGTACTGGGTCTATTTCATCCCCTTCACTCTCTTTCAACCGGTACTAGATCTATTTCACCCCCTTCAGTCTCTTTCACCCGACATCGGCTCTATTTCACCCCTACAGCTAAGCATACAATCATATCAGCAAGAGCCACAAACACAACAAGGACATACATGCATAACAGTAAGTGTCACAAAGACAACTATCATCCTACAAAAATAATCCAGTGGGTCGGTATTGGTGCATTCGACCCATGAGTATAGTCAATGAACACACTTGAACTATTCAACAAAATCCCAACACTTACCTCAGCAACAAAACATCCAACCCAAGCTTCCTAACGTCAAACCGAAATAACTCCTTAGCCAAATGCTCAATTATACTAAAGTTTGACCAAAAGTCAAACTGGTCAAAAAGTTAATAGTCAAAGACAAAGTAACTAATCTGTCACACCCTGCCCAGCTGTTGGCGGAAACACCGGGCAGTGTGACGTATGGATAATTGGATCTCGACAACAAGTAAAATCAAACACAAAGGTATATTTTAAATATTTATTTATTATTGATTTTGAAGGATTACATTATTTTAGGGACAGACACAAACTCCTAAAATAACTATACTAAACTTCAACAGCTTCCCTACAAACTTCCTTCATACTCGGGGTACACCCTTCCACACTCATATTCCTGAGAATACATGTATTTTGAAAGTCAACATAATGTTGGTGAGTGCACGAGTTTTTATATTTTTGGATTTTTGGATTTCTTTTAAGAATGCTTTTCTTTAGTGAAAGCCTTTCTTAATTATTTATCTAGTCTTTTATCTTTTAAGATATCTTTTATTGATCTTAAATGACTATCTTTTCAAGATATCTAACGATCATAACGTATTTTAATTAGGATTGTATTTTGTTAATCCTAATTTACTATCTTTCAAGGATTTCTAACGATCCTAACGTATTTTAATTAGGATTGTCTTTTGTTAATTCTAATTTACTATCTTTTCAGTATTTCTAACAATCCTAACGTATTTTAATTACCATACCAGACGTTACTAATGGTAATCTAAGCTCTAATTCAATTTTTAATATATTAACGTGAGCCCCTATAAATGACGCTATGATCGTGATTGTACCCCTTATCACGACGCTTCATCGAACGTCGAATAGTAACTTATGCGGAAGGTATCATGTCGGGATTGTAGCTAGCAATCGCAGGTGGGGTTGTCATGGCCCTGTATAAATCTACACATAACTTCCCAGCTTTCGAAAGATTAACGATTATAGGTATTGGAGATATACTGAATTTAATCAAGGCTTTTGAATGAATAACCAACTCACTAACGTATTAACCATAGGCTTTTATCTTTTATCTTTTATCTTTTAATCTTTTATCTTTATCATAATTACCCTTATACACACACATACACACACACGCACACACACACACACACACACACACACATATATATATATATATATATATATATATATATATATATATATATATATATATATATAATGTATTTGATAATTATATCTATGATCTCATAATTATATATATATATATATATATATATATATATATATATATATATCCTAATTATGGTTATTTTAACAGGATATTTGGGTATTGTAACAACTAAGTACAATGCATATCCTGAATGTTGTCTAGCATACTCCTAGGTACTTTAAGTTTCCAATGGATTTGGCCATTATAACATCTAGGTAATACCTACTCCTAGATTATCAGGCATTATATCTTTCAGACACAGATCATAGCTTAAATCTAGGCATAGTATTTACAGTTATACTATCCTAAGGCATCTTGCTCATAATAAAATGAATTAATATTTATAAGATAAATATTTTTATAAAATCATTTGTTAAGCATGTATTCCCCCCTGAAAACATTTTAAAATAGTAAAATAGGGGTCGTGATCTCACTCTAGGGTTTCAAACTGATGACGTAGGGTAGAGACGAGGTCGAAACTCCAGGGACCGCTCCATGAGGCAACACACAAACCAGAGAGAGAGAGATGAGTGTTTTGAAGGTGTGCTGGAGTGAATGAAACAACCCTCTATGTATAGTCGAGTTTTGGGGGTGCGCTTCAAGCCATTCCTATGTGTGATGTGCATTTGAACACTGTGGCTCCACAGGAAGATGCCACATGTCCCCTCCCTACTCAGCCACGTCTCTCGCAATCTGATCGAATTTGGTGTTAGGTGCGCAGTGCGCGATGGCGAGCACTTGACGTGCAAGTAAAGATTTTTCAAAAATCATTACTTCCTCATGTGTGCTCCAATCTAGACCCTCTCTATGTCTATGTGACGATCTCAACAGGTACTACAACTTTCCTTTTGGTTGTTTTGGCCGGTTTTGACTTTCATTTTCGAGCCCAACGGGGGTAAGAAATTTATGATTTTATAATAATCATAACTTACTCATATCGATCCCGTTTTCGACAAACTTTTTCCTAAAGTTTATATCTCGAAGAGTCCTACGAAACTCCTTTTTTGCACTTTTAATCAAAACTCAAGCAATCTCTAAGTACCGTTTCGACGTAATTAATTTTAACTACTTTGTTAATTTCTATTTTTATAAAATCCATACTGTCTCCTTCGGAGTCGGATTTTTACGATTCTTATATCCTTGAATTCATGTTAATGAGTATTATCCAAGTATATCAACCGAATCGGAAAACGTCACAACTTTTCGATCGCTAATTTTTAGAGCCTAATGGACGATTTTTAGCAAATAAATGTAACAGCATATATGATTCTTATTATCTAAAAAAATATTATGATGCTTTCTATTACATTTATTTTCCTCTTATTTCCTAATGGCGGCTAGTGACGGAATTTCTCAGGGTTGTCACATAATCCCCCGGTCGCCACATCGTGGCAGCCTAAGGCCACGCCGTGGGGACTGGTCTGAACAGCTCAAACTAGCTTAATCTACTTTCCTCTGATTTCAAGAGCTCCAAAGCTCAGATCTGATCTGTTCCAAGGTCTTAACGGATATAGTTTCCAACTTTATCCATTAGGAAGGTCCAAACCACTAAGATCTAGATTTTAAGTCTCAAAGGGACCCAAAAATGCATCTTTCTCAACTTAGAATTCTTGATTTTGACTTATTTAATGTTCTTGTCTTATAAAGGCCTTAGGTAGAGACACTTATTTGAATGTCTATCTTATCCTTGATTACCTACGAGTATGCATTCACAAGGAGGCTCATCAATATTAGCGAGAATTTCTTCTATCTCGCGAGTAGAGGATGAGTCCTAAAGTGAGTCTAGGAAGATTAGTACTATGTGTTTGTGTAAGCACTTGGGTGTGCATAGGACACTTGGTGATCGTCGTTTGGGTGACTTGGGAACTTTGGGGTAATTCTTGGATTAAGTTCGTTCTTTTTCTCTTTGTTTTTCTATGTCACTATGTAGGATAATATCTTGAGTATGGGGTGTAAGTAAACATGCTATTAATTATGTTGGGTGTTGTCTTTTGGTTTACTATGAAGGTGTTTGTTCTTTTTCTCTTTATTGTTTTATGGTCCCAGATTGTTCTGTTTATGCTTTCCTTGAGGACATGGAAATGTTCGAGCTTGGGGTGATTTGAGACTTGCATTTCATTTACTTCTTTTATAAATTTTTTTACATACTTTTGTTAGTTTTTATTAAATCATAATGTGTATTTTCATTTTATTTATTTTTCGACTATTTCAGGTAATTTCTAGTTTTTGCATTAAATTTTAAATTTTAAAAGATTATAGCAATATGGGAGATGAAGAGTGACCTAGTGTTAACATGGCTAAAATGAGGAATTATAATAGAAGAAATTTGGATTGCAAATAAAAGGTTGGTCTAACACTTGGAGGCAAAAGATAGTTAGCTTGAAGACGTTGTCACTTGGGCTAAGGATAATGGGAAATTTGAGTTAAAGATAGTGTAAATATGGTCATATGGTTTGATGCAAAGTGTTCTAAGAAGAAATCATTATTAATCCACATGATAAGAGGCTTCAACAAAACCAAAAGTCAAAATTGATGCACCATGACTACTCGGTCTGAGTACAATTTTCTCTAGGACCTACTCGGTCCGAGTAACCGCTTCAAAGGAAATTTTGTATTTTTGACTTTGGCTGTTATTTTTGCTATGATAGGTGAATGTTTCCTAGATTGAATATGAGGGTTTTGGGGATTATTCTCTATAGTTTTTCTTAAGAATGTTGAAGACATTTTGAAATTTTGTGAACCTGTGGATTTGAATGTTTGGTACATTTCATTTCTTGAATGTTTGGATTTGAATGTTTGGTACATTTTATTTCTTGCTTATGAAAATGATTATGTGTGGCTAACCCCCTCATTCCTAACACCAAAATCCCAAAGACAAGTGTTGTAAGAAAGATTTATGAGTATTTTATGTTGTATTTTATGGATGGAAATTTATATGAACATCTAGATTTTTCTTGTGTTTATGGCTAAGCTTTTCATTCTATATATTAGAATGGTTTTTGTTATTTGTTCCCTAAATTACATAATCGATTTTTAAAACAAACCTAATGACAAATGGATTAAAAATAAGATCCTTAATATCTCTTTAAACCAAAAATTTGTATCATCTAATTAATAGTTTTGAGCTTTTAAAATTACAATTAGATTTCATGGTTCTTTAAAACTAATGATAGTCATTCTATATAAACTAAGAGCTTATTTGATTTATGAGCATGACTAAGTAGGTCCTTAAGAACTAGTCAAAATTCCTTAAACTAATGACGAACCTAGGTTATTGTGTGTTTTCATAAAGTATAGCTAAATTGAAATAAACTAAAACTCATTGTGCCATAAAGCTTGTTGACTAACTAACTACTTAAATTCGTTTATAATGCTCAATGTTAGATCCTCTATCGTAAAATGTTTTCACAACTTATTCCTTTCCCTTATATTACAAATATATTTAATTTTTAGAATAGATTTCAAACCAAACAACCCCCTCCCCTTTTAATCTTAACAGTTGATTTTGCGAATAGACTGCAAAAAAAAAATTGAATCAGTCTTCGTTGATTCGATCCCTTATCATTAATATACATTGTTTGTGTGTTAGATTATTTGGGTTATTTATTGGCTGACATAGACAACCACCAATAAAGCTCATATTCAAGTCTTTAATGTTCTTTATATTCAAATGAATCTATCCAACTTCTTCTAGAACTCTTCAAATGACTCAATGTTTTTTTGTGTTAAAAACTACACTCCTAGAGCTTTCCAACAATATATAATACATATTTTTTTGCCATATGGATCCCTCTAGTTCTCTCGTTGAACTTGTACCAGAAAGAAACATGGTAGTATTCCTACCAGACAAGCTATTGAAAAATGGGCATAACTTCTTCCAAAAATCTCTAAATGGCTCACTGTTTATTGTATTGGGATCTACACTCGTAAAGCTTTCTAGCCATATATGATACACTTTTTTTTGGTCATTTAGATTGTTACAGATCTCTCTTTGAAGTTGAACCATAAATAGAAAATCGTATTATGATGTGAAGTTAGTGATGAAGAAAAAGACAAATACATGTTGAAGAAGAACACGAGTGGCAGACAAATTCAATATTTTCTAACATTGGTGATAAAAAACACAATATGATGTTAAGCACGATATGATTAAACAAACAAATGAAAAAAAATAAGTTATTTTTCTAAAACCGCCAATGAAGATTATGTACAAAATATTAGAAACTCAAATTTCTTTAATTATATGGATTTAGATTGATATGGAAACCAATTAAATGACGAAAACCCAATAATACAAGTATAATGACTTGTAATTAAGAAATCTTGATTTAATAAAAATCATTTAGATTAAAATTAATCAAATACCAAAATTAATTTTCACTTTCACAAAATAAAACTATTTTTAATAGAACATTGTATTCTGTTTATATATTCTATTAAAATTATCCAATTACCAAAACTTATGTTATATATATTGTAAGTAACTGTTCTTTTTAATCCCTATTCTAATAAAAGAATAAGTTTTGTAACATCCCGAGATTTTGCAGGTATTTACGAACTCTATTCTATCATTACCTTGTCGATTATAGCCCTTGGGTTTGGGAATGGAGAGCCAAGACAAATTAAGGGCTAAGTTTGCAAATTTGGGCCAAAAAGGGGTACGATGCGCGTACATATTGGTACGCTAAGTGTATTAAGGTCCGCCTTAGTACGTTGGGCGTACACTTGTGTACGTTGGGCGTACTAACGTCAGGAATGAAACCCTAACATTTAGGGTTTGGGGCCTATATAAGGAATATAATGTGCACCAACACCTCTTTTACCTCAGCCTCCACAGATCAAACTCGTCTCTCTCAAACCCTAGCCTCCCCTTTGTGTGTTAAGCTCATTTTGGTGTGTTCTTGAGGGCCTTAAGAGGAAACCATTGCATCAAAGAGTTGAAGGAAGAGACCAAGCTTGTAGATCTGAAGTTAGCTCGTGCACAAGAAGCTCTAGAAGGTATAAAGTTCCAAAATTTATGCTTATATGATTAGATCTCTCCATTTTGCTTTAAAAGACCCATTTGTTGTCCCAAAAACCACAAGGTCGTGCATGTTGTGTTTTGAACGAAAAGGACTGTCCTTCTGGACTCTTGAAGGGACCTTGAGTCATAAAACTGAGGTCCAATTAGCTGAAGGTGTCCCATGCATGGAAGGATACGGTCTTAATGGATTAAGACCAAGCATTTAGAACTTTATGGACGTCCAAAGTGATAAAGTTCACGACTTTTATGGATCCTAGGCATGTTAGGTATCTGGATCTGAAGTTTGGGCTTAAGTGCTTAAGCCATTAAGCACTTAACAAGGTTTTGGCAAACTGTCCAGTACGCCCAGCGTAAATCCAGTACGCCCAGCGTACTGGGTCAACCACCCTGATGGTGGTCAACGTTGGATGAGTACGCCCCGCGTACGCCCTCTGTTGGGCTTTTGACAAATGGGCTTCGAGTTTTGGGTTGTTTATGCACTAAATGGAATTGGGCCTTTGCTGGACTCTGTAAATAAGATATTTTGCGCCAGGTTGTGATAGTGGATCATGGGGTTCGGCCCAATAAGGAGGTTGGGCCTAATTTAGTAAATTGGGCCAATAGTGGACTTACATATATGGACTTTCAAATTAAGGACTTGGTGGGGGGCTTTGGCCCAACAAAAGGGAATGGACTTAATGAGTTATGAGGACACTTATTCAAGGGAGTAATGTTGGGTCTTAATGGATTAAGACTCGTACTGTGGGCTCGGTGGCAATCCAGATATGAGCTGTGGGCCCAGAAGGCAATCCAGACTCACACTTCGGGCCCAGGGGTAATCCATACGGTAAAGCTGTGGACCCAGTGCATGTTGTTATTTGTATATGTGTTATGTGCAGTGTATCGGTATTTTGGGGGAACTCACTAAGCCTCGGGCTTACAGTTTCAATTTATTGTTTCAGGTACATCATGGGATCGCGGCAAGGCAAAGGCGTGATCGTACAGCTCCTCATGTTTCTGGGAAAACTCTAATATTAAACATTTTGAAAACACATTTGTTATAACTGCTGGTTTTAAATGTTTTGAAAAGTTTTAAATTGGCTTGAACTTTATGGGTGTTACAAGTTGGTATCAGAGCCTTGGTTTGAGTGAATTGGAGGAACGCTTGTGTGAATCCAGTCTCAAACCAAGGAAAAGATTTTCAAAATGATTTTGAAAAGGGTTTTCAAAATATCAAAGGAGGATGCAGGGTGTACGATCAGCCGGAGCCAATAAGTAGATCCCAAAATACCATGTAGTTATTTGATATTGCGATATGTTAGAACAGCATGCTAGTGCTAGGCTAGGGATTTTCAGGAATTGCATGATAGAATTGCCTGACTACATGATGCCTGCTAGCCTAGGGTTTTCTATATATGGAATTGACATCATTACAGTAGTTGCTTAGTGTATGCATCACGGTCATACATAACTAAGATCTTATACCCTGAGAATGTTTGGTTTGGCCTTATTTCCTGTTCTTGTTTGATGAAGGGCTTAGGGTAGGATCAGATATTCGAAAGTCTATAGGGTCCGGCGTTATGTATGATTAGCATACACTTGTGCTGCAGGGTTGGTGGAAGTTTCATGATGGATGGGTCATGCGAGGCCGGGAGGCCAGTTATGAGATATTTAGCATTCCTCTAGGAGTGAGGATTGAGTGCTCTCTATGTCTATATATGGATAGGGTGTTGTGGTGATACTTGAGACAAATATGGGTAGGTGTGGAAGGTAGTATGGGCCTGTACTACTGAAAGCACAGGACCCATACGCGTAGCAAGGAAGTCACAACCCCTATGGTTTAGTTGGAAGTTGGTCCCCTATTATTATGTGGTTATCTGATATCTTCTTGGTATGTTTTCAGAATGGTGGTTACGAGACGCTTTGTGACTGGATCTGGGCCAGGATCAGGATCAGGAGACGGAGGCCAGGAGGGGCCGACAACACCTGAGACTGTGGTGCAGATGGGGACCAGGGAGCTAGACGCCAGGATTCAAGAGAACCTGCATGATGAGGTTGCCGCTATGTTCCGGGCACAGCTACCGGAGATGTTTGGGTCTATTAAGACCGCCATGGTCTAGTACTTCGACGAGCGTTACGCAGCCCTTGCAGAGACGGTTGTCGCTGCAGCTGCATCGGCTATAACAGCGGCAGGAGGAGGAGGAGCCAGTCGGGCTTTTCAGTACAGGGACTTCGACAACACGAAGCCCCCTACTTTTGATGAGACTCAGGACTCCATCAAAGCCATGAGGTGGATTTATGATGTGGAAGGGTGTTTCTTTACTTGCTCGTGTCCTACTGACCAGAGGGTCAGATGTGCCCTGAACCTGCTGAGGCTAGGGGCCAATGACTGGTGGAGATTGATGAAAGGGTCGTACACTGATGATCAAAGAGCTGCTGTTACTTGGGAGCAGTTCAGGGATATGTTCAGCGCTCGATACATTCCTCGGGTTGAGCGGGAAGGATTGGCTCAGGAGTTTTTGAGTTTGAGACAGGATGGAGAGTCGGTGACGGAGATCACCCGCATGTTCACCGAGAGGGCGATGTTCTGCCCGGAGTTTTCCTCGAAGCAGGCCTAGATGACACGTTATCTGAGCATGCTCAAGACTGACATTCGTCAGTTTGTTGCCACACAACGATGTGATACTCTGCTGGAGTTACAGGAGGCCGCTAGGCGGCGTGAGTTGGAGATTGAGCTGCAGATGAGGGAGCAGCAACAGGCCCCGACACCGTCACAGCCGGCGCCAAAGCGGTCTAAGACCGCTGATTCTAGGGTTGGGAGCCAGCAGAGCCGCACTTGTGGAAAGTGCGGCAAGGGTCATTCTGGGGTTTGTCAAGCTGGTAGTGGGTGCCACAGGTGTGGCAAGGAGGGGCATTATGCGAAGGATTGTCGCCAACCCGCCATGGTTCCGAGTATGAGGTTATGTTATCACTGTGATCAGGTTGGCCACATGAAGGCCAACTATCCGTTGCTTGCTGCTAAGCCGGCACAGGCTCCCGATCCAGCTACATTGAGGTTTACGAATGGGAGGTCAGGTAGAGCAGAGCCCCCGAAGGCTCAGAGGCGCGCCTTTCAGCTCACCGCAGAGGAGGCCAGGGCAGCACCAGATGTGGTTGCTGGTATGTTTTCATCCCTTATCCTACTGATCTTATATGTTTTATGCTTATCTGTCTATACTTGTGTTTAGGTACGTTTTTAGTGAACTACTTGCCTGCATTGGTTTTATTTGACTCAGGGGCGAGTCGGTCATTTGTATCACAGACTTTTAGTAGGGAGTTCAGTATGCCAGTGGGCGAGCTAGAGTGTCCGTTACGAGTCTCGATCGCCAACGAACACAGAGTTTCTGCTTCTTCGGTCTACCGAGGATGTGAGATGGAGATCTTTGGGGTATCTTTCCCGATAGATTTGCTTCCGATTCCCATGGGGGAGGTGTGCGTGATTGTAGGGATGGACTGGCTTAGTCGTTTTGGTGCTATGATAGATTGTGAGGGCCAGCGGGTGGTAGTTCGCACCCCAAGTAGGGGAGAACTGATGGTATATGGAGTGGGCACCAGAGTGGGATCGGGGTTCTATTCAGCTTCCAGGGCTCGTCAGTATATTCAGCACGGGTGTGCGGGTTATTTGGCATATGTGGTGGATACGCGAGCCAGGGATCAGATTTCAGTTTCAGAGGTTCCAGTAGTCAGGGAGTTTGCCGTTGTGTTTCCAGAAGAGTTGCCAGAGATACCTCCGGAGAGGCAGGTCGAGTTCCGGATCGACCTGGTGCCGGGTGCGGCCCCTATCGCCAAGGCGCCGTACTGACTAGCACCGCCCGAGATGCAGGAGCTGTCATCACAGCTGCAGGAAATGTTGGGCAAGCAGTTCATTCGACCGAGCAGTTCTCCATGGGGAGCACCGATCCTATTCGTCAGGAAGAAGGATGGTTCGCACCGGATGTGCATAGATTATAGGGAGTTAAACAAGTTGACGGTGAAGAACCGTTATCCACTGCCGAGGATAGATGATCTCTTTGATCAGCTGCAGGGTGCATCTTGGTTCTCTAAGATAGATTTGAGGTCGGGATATCATCAGGTCCGGATCAGAGAGGAGGACGTGGAGAAGACCACGTTTCGGACTCATTACGGTCATTACGAGTTCGTGGTGATGTCGTTTGGGCTCACCAACGTGCCGACAGTATTTATGGACCTTATGAATCGGGGCTGCAGACCGATGCTGGATCGATCGGTCATCGTATTTATAGATGATATCTTAGCGTATTCCAAGACCCGAGAGCAGCACGAGGAGCACCTCAAGGAGTTGTTGGGAGTTCTGAGGCGAGAACAACTGTATTCCAAGTTCTCAAAGTGCGAATTTTGGTCACGAGAGGTCCAGTTCCTCGGACATCTCGTTAACCAACAGTGGATTTTGGTCGACCCTGCCAAAATCGAGGCAGTCATGCAGTGGGAGGTACCGAGATCTCCTTCTGACATCAGGAGTTTTCTGGGATTAGCAGGGTACTACCGTAGATTCATTCGGGATTCCTCCAAGAATGCAGTACCCCTCACTCGTCTGACAAGGAAGGGGGTGGATTTCCAGTGGGGCCCTGAGCATCAGAGGGCGTTTGAGACCCTCCGTCAGCGGTTGTGCGAGGCTCCAGTTTGTACACTCCCGGAGGGAGTTGAGGATTTTGTGGTATTCTGTGACGCATCCATCACATGCCTGGGGGCCGTCCTCATGTAGAGAGGACGAGTGATAGCCTACACATCGCGACAACTGAAGCCGCATGAGACGAGATACCATACGCATGATTTAGAGCTGGGAGCGGTGGTGTTCGCTCTCAAGATATGGAGACATTATCTATATGGGGTCCGTTGTACCATATACACGGATCACAAGAGCTTGAGACACATTATGGATCAGCCGAACCTGAATATGAGGCAGCGCAAGTGGATGGATGTAGTCAAGGACTACGATTGCGAGATCCTTTACCACCCCGGTAAAGCGAATGTGGTGGTGGAAGCCTTGAGCCGCAAGTCATCTGGGTCTTCCACCCCAGCGATATGTATGAGGATAGCAGTGGATTCTCCTCTTGTGAGTCTGATCAGAGATGCTGAAGTGGAGGGCATGCGATCAGAGAACTGGAAACTAGAGAGGATCAGGGGTGAGAGCGCCCGGTTTGTGCAGGATATCCGGGGGTTGTTGACCCGATGCGGTCGGGTATGGGTTCCGATGTCAGTTGGGGTCAGACAGACAGTCATGGAGGAGGCTCATAAGTCTCATTTCTCTATTCAGCCGGGGGCCACCAAAATGTACCGAGACCTGAGTATGAGTTACTGGTGTCCATGTATGAAGCGAGAAATCGCTTGGTACCGTCGAGAGGTGCTTGACCTGTAGGATGGTCAAGGCCGAGCATCAGAGGCCGCATGGTAAGCTGCAGTCCCGAGAGATTCCCATGTGGAAATGGGAACAAATCACGATGGATTTCATTATCAAACTGCCAAGGATGGCGAAGGGGTTTGATACTATATGGGTCATCGTAGATCGACTGACCAAGAGTGCTCATTTCTTGGCCATACGGGAGAGCTCTTCGGCCGAGAAGTTGGCTGACGTGTATGTTCGCGAGATCATCGCTCGCCATGGGGTTCCGGTCTCTATTGTTTCCGACCGAGATGTTAGATTTACCTCCTAATTCTGGCATAAGTTCCATGAGGAACGGGGCACGCGGCTGCACTTTAGTACAACATATCATCCACAGACCGAAGGTTAGAGCGAGCAGACCATACAGACCCTCGAGGACATGTTTAGGGCTTGTGTCATCGATTTCGGTGGGAGCTGGGATTCCCACCTACCTCTTGCAGAGTTCTCCTATAACAACAACTTCATTCCAGCATTGACGCCCCGCCTTTCGAGTTGTTGTATGGGCGGAGATGTCGCACCCCGGTTTGTTGGGGTGAGGTCGGACACAGGGTGATGGGATGGACAGAGGTAGTTTTGCAAACTACCGAGAACGACTACAGACCGCTCAGAGTCGGCAGAAGAGTTACGCCGACAGACGCCGATCTGAGTTGGAGTTCCAGGTAGGTGACATGGTGTTACTGAAGGTTTCACCCTGGAAGGGTGTGATTCACTTCAGGAAGAGGGGAAAGTTGGGTCCCCGATACATCGGACCAGTTCGGGTTATCGCCAGGGTTGGCAAGGTTGCTTACAGATTGGATCTTCCGAAGGAACTCCGTCAGATGCACAACACTTTTCACGTTTCGCAGTTGCGAAAATGCATCATGGATCAGGAGGCAGTAGTATCGTTGGATGATATTCATGTCGATGAGCGCCTGAATTATGTATAGAGGCCCGTGGCCATTATGGAGAGGAAGATGAAGGTTCTGCGGAACAAGGAGATACCTTTGGTAAAGGTACAATGGGAGCATCGGAGAAGGTCCGAGTGGACTTGGGAGCCTGAATCCGAAATGCGGGAGCATTACCCAGATCTATTCGCCGCAGCAGACTTCGAGGGAGAAGTCTAGGTCAAGTGGGGGAGAATTGTAACATCCCGAGATTTTGCAAGTATTTCCGAACCCTATTCTATCATTACCTTGTCTATTATATCCCTTGGGTTTGGGAATGGAGAGCCAAGACAAATTAAGGGCTAAGTTTGCAAATTTGGGCCAAAAAGGGGGTACGATGCACGTACATAAGGGTACGCTAAGTGTATTAAGGTCCGCCTTAGTACGTTGGGCGTACACTTGTGTACGCTGGGTGTACTAACGTCAGGAATGAAACCCTAACATTTAGGGTTTAGGGCCTATATAAGGAACATAATGTGCACCAACATCTCTTTTACCTCAGCCTCCACAGATCAAACTCGTCTCTCTCAAACCCTAGCCTCCCCTTTGTATGTTAAACTCATTTTGGTGTGTTCTTGAGGGCCTTAAGAGGAAACCATTGCATCAAAGAGTTGAAGGAAGAGACCAAGCTTGTAGATCTGAAGTTAGCTCGTGCACAAGAAGCTCCAGAAGGTATAAAGTTCCAATCTTTATGCTTATATGATTAGATCTCTCCATTTTGCTTTAAAAGACCCATTTCTTGTCCCAAAAACCACAAGGTGGTGCATGTTGTGTTTTTAATGAAAAGGACTGTCCTTCTGGACTTTTGAAGGGACCTTGAGCGATAAAAATGAGGTCCCATTAGCTGAAGGTGTCCCATGCATGGAAGGATAAGGTCTTAATCGATTAAGACCAAGCATTTAGAACTTTATGGATGTCCAAAGTGATAAAGTTCACGACTTTATGGATCCTAGGCATGGTAGGTCTCTGGATCTGAAGTTTGGGCTTAAGTGCTTAAGCCATTAAGCACTTAACAAGGTTTTGGCAAACTGTCCAGTACGCCCAGCGTAAATCCAGTACGCCCAGCGTACTAGGTCAACCACCCCGATGGTGGTCAACGTTGGATGAGTACTCCCCGCGTACCAAGAGAAGTACGCCCCACGTACGCCCTCTGTTGGGCTTTTGACAAATGGGCTTCGGGTTTTGGGTTGTTTATGGACTAAATGGAATTGGGCCTTTGCTGGACTCTGTAAATAAGATATTATGCGCCAGGTTGTGATAGTGGATCATGGGGTTAGGCTCAATAAGGATGTTTGGCCCAATTTAGTAAATTGGGCCAATAGTGGACTTATGTATATGGACTTTCAAGTTAAGGACTTGGTGGGGGGCTTTGGCCCAACAAAAGGGAATGGGATTAATGAGTTATGAGGACACTTAGTCAAGGGAGTAATGTTGGGTATTAACCTAGTATTTATTACTATGTGATAGTTCGGGATTCCCGATGAGACAGCAGTCAGAGATTTGCAGTATTTCAACACTACTTGCGAGGTGAATTACCTCACTATACTAAGGGGTCTAAGGCACCAAGACCGACCCATTGGATATGATATCCTAGCAGTTGGTAGTATGTTGAGTATGAACTAGTGTTGCATGTTAGTTGTTATGCCAGTTAGGTAGATCTATATGACTACCTGTAGTATTATGTGATTATCTGTATGTGCATTAGTTGTGTTATATGTCGACATATTATGTGGGATGGGTTGAGGTGATACTGCTCCGTGCGGTAACCAACAAACCCGGGAGCATTCCAGATACGAGCTGAGGGCCAGGTGGGGCATGCCAGACTCGTACTGTGGGCTCGGGAGCATTCCAGATACGAGCTGAGGGAGACTCGTAATGTGGGCTCGGTGGCAATCCAGATGTGAGCTGTGGGCCCGGAAGGCAATCCAGACTCACACTGCGGGCCCAGGGGTAATCCAAACGGTAAAGTTGTGGACCCAGTGCATGTTGTTATTTGTATATGTGTTATGTGCAGTGTGTCGGTATTTTGGGGGAACTCACTAAGCTTCGGGCTTACAGTTTCAGTTTATTGTTTCAGGTACATCAGGGGATCGCGACAAGGCAAATGCGTGATCGTACAGCTCCTCATGTTTTGTTTATGTTTCTGGGAAAACTCTGATATTAAACATTTTGAAAACACATTTGTAATAACTGTTGGTTTTAAATGTTTTGGAAAGTTTTAAATTGGCTTGAATTTTATGGGTGTTACAAGTTTCATATCCTTCTGCCATGTGTCCGAATATTACAACTTCTTATTAATTTCATATGCCACCTGTCATTTTTGTGGTTCTCCATTTCAAATTGTACTTTCCCATATTAAATAAGTTTCCGTAAAAAATAAAGTTCACTTCATTTTCCCACCTATGACGTTTTAGGCTATAACCCATTACATATTCAAATTTAATTTAATTATTTAAATTAAAGCATTACAATTAAAATCTAAATTTAAAATTAAACAAATTAAAAGGTAATATATTTATAGATTTTACAAAACAAGCTGATATATTTCACATAACATATTTTATTATTATTGTTAATACCACTTTATTGTTAATTTTAGTTTGTAATTTTTTTAATATGTTTATTTGATTAACTTAATTATCTGTTTTATATAACAATTTTGATTTGTTTCACTAATTGTGGTTGATTTATTTTTATAATAAATTTAACATTTCATTTTATTATATTGTTACTTTTTTATTCACAAATAAAAACTGTCTAATACATGTTGAAAATTAATTTCACATTTTTATTTTAATAAACGATTATAATTTTGCATAACTAAATAAAATATATCTTAATTAATAATTTAGTTAAATTAATTAACTAATAATTATGAGTTTCTACTATGAAAATCTAATTAATTTTATAACTGTTGTTCACACGGGTTATAAACTAGTTTATAATAGATAACTGTATTAGTAAACTAGAATTATGGTAATTACAACGTGGTTTCCAAAATAAAAGATATAATAATGCGAAATCTCATAACTTAGAAAGCCTCTTATGAGCGTGTGGATAGATATTGAAGTCCAAAAGTTAATAATGTCAATGGTAAAAGGTTCTTTAGTTGAATAGATTTGGACCCATCATTTATCTAGTTAACTTTTTTGTAATAATCCAAAAGTTCTAAAATTTTATTTTATTTTAATATGATTAATTAATATCAAATATATTAATAAATGTGATTTATAATAAGTTTTGCTATACATTTGAGTTTTAAGTTAAAATTACTCAGCTTCCCAAAATTACAAGAACGTTAATGGTATCGGTTTAGTATGATGGAATACATTATAGTATTTCCATATAATGGAAGAATTTATAGATAATATAGTTTCATATGAATAAGCTCGAAAAAAAGTCAAAATTAACTTTTAAAGGTTATAGTTAACGAACTGCATAATGACGCATGTTAGCATGAAACGGTATCATGGGAAGTTAAGTATCTATTGGTTGAGATCGAACACTTAGATGCGTAATCATTCCTAATAAATAAAGATTTTTTTTGTCAAATATAATATTTTTATTTATTTTGTCACATGTAGTTTTATGGTTATTTTAAATTAATCTTTATTCCACATATAATTTTATAGTTTTTCTTCATTTTATTAAATTTGAGGTTGTATTTAAATCATTCCTAATAAATAAAGATTTTTTTGCCACATGTCACATTCTCATTTATTTTGCCACATATAATTTTGTGTTTATTTTAAATTAATTTTTATTCCACATGTCATTTTATAGTTTTTTTATTTTATTAAATTTCAGATACTATTTAAATGCAATAATAAATGCATATCAATTTCCTTAATGATTTTTTCTTCTAATTTTAAAATTAATAAATTTAAGATTCATTAATTTTCTTTATTTATTTATCTAAATTATTTGTTTAAATTTAATAGAGAAACAAAAAACACTTTAATTTTTATGATTCAATGTTTTCTCATTTTTTTTATAATTCAAACTTCTCAAATGTTTAAAATTTTGTATTTAGTTTTTCTTTTAAATAAACTCATGTAATACATGGGTCTCACACTTAGTAAACAATATATGAAATACATTGTTTTATATAATGGTTTTTATAATCAAAAGTCCATATACAAATTAATATATTCCCTAATAGCATCAATCAAATGATAATTTTTTCTAAAGTTTTTTATTATTCAAAAAAATTATTGAAAATTCTTTACATTCGGAGAATAAAACTTTTTTAATTGGTCATTCCAAACACTTTATTATTTTATAATTTTTTATATTTTTTTAAAAATTTATACCACATTTATATTTAAGTGATAGTTTTTTATTAGTTAATCAATTGACTTAATAAACAAAAAAAATAATATATCTTATTAAAAATGTTATATAATTTATAGGGTTATTGGCATGAAAACCATACAAAGTTTTGCTTCTGTCATTATCACATGTTGGATTATATTTGCATAGACCAGTTTTCACTCATGGTCAGTTATATGTAGTTGTTTCCAGTGAAAACTGACCATGAGTGAAAACTGGTCACCTATTTTTATGGAGCAGATGATTATTATTAATAGTCAACATTGAGTTTTGTAATAAAAAAACCTAATTGACTTTTAGTGTAACAGCCTATACTTTCAAACCAAAATTTTCTTTTTTAAAGTATAAATAAACAACTCAAACTATTTTCATAAAAAATAGGTGATAAGTATCAAATTGTTTCAAATACTAAATCTTAATCAAATCATAAATAAGAGTTTGCGGAAATCCAAAAACATATCAATTTCGATGCATGTACAGTTAAGTCGCGCCTTTCCCTCCATCATAAGAATAATTTGAAAAACATTTAACTTTAAAACATAAGCACAAAGCTTAGTGAGTTCCCCAATATACCATACATTCCATCATACATACAAAGCATTGAAAGACTAAGCTCACAGTCAACACCTCAGAGGGCATGCATACACGTATCCAACTTCCCACCTGACATGTAGACTCTCAGCCAGCTCACAGTCAACACCTCAGTGGATCATCATCCTACTGACCTGTAGACTCCCAAACATCCTCCTACTAGGCCCAAAGGATCTTGGCCAACCATCTATAGGACCATTCACATAACATAACAAAGACTATCGACTCTACCAATATAACCATACACTAACATACTCATACATCCTACAATACAAGGCCATATAATGTCACACGCAATATAATGAAAAAACACATGTGAAACTAATAGTCTCATACTTAGAAGTAGTTTCCTCATATGAAACAGCTAACACAAACCACTTAATACCAAACACAAACCAAAAGTTAGTCTATAACTCAAGTTTATCAAATTTTAATTAAAAGCCCAACTAGTAAAAAAGTCAATGGTCATTTGGTCAAAGTCAATCGTCAATGGTCAACTAGTCAACAGTCAACAATCAACGCACTACAACCTAGCTCTTGCTCGCGTAAAAATAGTCACGAACCCAACACAAACCTTTCATCACGCTTTTCAGGGAAAAATTCATTTTCTTGTTAGGCACTTAATCTCTTAAGACCAAAGCTAATACTTTTCGTAGCCATTCTAAATACGGTCTTAATGGATAAGGTTCCCAACTTTATCAACTTGCATGCATCTAACATAACCATATCTAACCCTAAGTCTAAAACTGAGTCCAAAATGTCAACAACATCACGCATTGTCCAAATAAGAGGTTAACATTCCATTCATTTCACCATAATGGGTCAAGAAAACCTTTTAACATAACCTTTGGACCAAACGTTTTCTCTTACTTCGTATAATCTTCATAAAAGGGACCAAATAATAACAAAAACCTAGATCTAGCATTCAAAAACCATAAAGGTTGGAACTTGATGACTTAAAAAACTTGAGAAGGTGACTAGAAGGTTGATATTATTACTCCACTAGGTATTTCTTCCTTATACAAATATAGCAATCCTCTTCTTCAAGTAAAACTCTTAAGCACCAAAAATTCAAGGGAACAGGGAATGGAGGCTGATGAGAGCAAGCCCTAAATCTTAGTGCCTTTAAATAGGTACCAAATCCCGAAACTAGGATTTTTGTGCAAATAGCAACATTGCATTGCATATAAGAGATTAGCTTCGCACCGCGACCAAAGCTTGGCCGCGTCGCGAAGTTGATTCCTTCATAAAAATCATCCTTTCTTAAACACTTGAAATTAATTAATTGATATTAAACATACCCGAAAAGTAGGCGATACATTGAGTTTTGAAACAACTCTATGAAAAAAAAAACTATGCTTTAAAAAGTTAGGGGAAACGAAAACAAACCCATTCCTACAACTCCAAATCACTCAATCATTATAACAAAACCCCTTTCAAGCAAGAACATTATGCGGTGGATAATCTTATACATTACATCCATGTCAATCATTCTCTTATCAAACCAACATTAGGACATAAAATATTCCCCCCATCAAATAATAGACAATGTAGTTTCCGGAACCTCATATCCCACAAACAAGTGATTAATATTTTGAACATGATTATGGTATAGCGGACACATAATCAAATCTAAATCAACATTGTTAGCCAAGTTAATTTTGGTTGGCACCCGATTAAGAGAATTACCCAAATAAAAGTATTGTTTATTTTAAACACACACACGCTCACACACATATATATATATATTCCGCCTTTTCATCTCAATCTAGGCTTCAAGAATATAGTCATCAATATGTTAAAATTTTTTTGACAAGTCAACATGGTTTTACAAATTACAATAGAGTTATTTAATAAATGGTTAACGAAGCAACACTAGTATTATCATCATGATCATCTATTAAACGGCACAAACTATACAGATTGCATGTACCACAACAAACCACGTCATATAACATAATTTAGAATTTTTTGGTTTATCGTATGTAATTTTATTAAACCATTTTACGTGACATATTTTATGGTTTGAAACTATAAAACAATTCAAAACCCACCATAAAATATACTAAACAATATATTGATCATTATTTGGACATTACGATTAGACAAAAAATGGTGAAATTCTAAGAGATTGGGCAAATAAAGACAAGTGCGCATTGCTTAATAAATTGATCATGCTTGATTATTGTTGATCATCTATGAATCCCATAGAACCTATGAACGAGACTCAAGATGATATGGAAATAAGACACAATTAGCTACAACTTTCATGTTTTTTGTGTTCGGTTATTTGGTTCATAATAAGCATAAAAGTTGGAAATAATGTGCCGATAATTAGAAATACGAATTTAATGAGAATTGTTTTTCATCATTACATGTTGGAGGCTTAATCTATCTAACCAAATAAGCTAGGTTCTTATAGTTTATAAGGTATATTTTTTCCCTAAACTGAAATAATCGCCCGCATTACACCATTAAATGGGATCACAACTTTTACGATATTGTTTACAGTTTTTGAAAATTTCAAACCATGTCATGCGCGTGGTTTTCAATTTTAATCTGCGCCACACAAAACACCCCTACTTAACATCAAAATACTACAATTTATATATTACTTAAATAGTTTAAGAAAGTAATATGTATAAAGACATATTTTTAGTTTTTTATGTTAAAACATTAATTTCTAAAATAATGTTTAAAACATGTATACTATAAGGTATTTATGAGTTTTCTTGAAGCTTTTTTGACTTTTTAAAATAAAAAATCTCTTTAAAATAAAAAAAGTTTTTGAAGGAATTTTTTTTTTCAAGGAGCATGGACATTAATAAAATTTGTAACATCTCAAAAATCAGAGTAAAATTTTTATTTTTCCAAAACAACCCCAAGACAATAATTGTTTACAAAACCATTGTTTCAAAAGTGATAATGAATAATTAGAGTATTGCAAAATCCAAATAACATAAAATCCGAAGGATGTGCATGATCACGACTTCGCCTTGCCACGGTCATCTGAAGTACCTGAAACAATGAACTGAAATTGAAAGTCATTCCACCAAAGTACCACCACACAACATAACATATACAAACATTGCATGATGGGTCCAATCAGTCATCGGACTGGAATACCCTCGGGTCCACAACCATCGGGCTGGATTACCCCCAGCCCAATCATTCATCGAACTAGAATGCCAATATGCAGCGGGTTCACTCAGTCATCGGACTGGAATACCCTCGGGTCCACAACCATCGAGCTGGATTACCCCTAGTCTGTTGGCTCACGCGCATAGAATTAAAGCCTCAACCCAAACCATAACATGTCAACATTTACATAACAGATAACATATAACCAGTTAACAGACAACCATACAGATCTACAGATCACTACCACATAGTAACATCCTATATATCATGACACAGATCTAACAGATCACTACGACATATCAACATCCTCTACACCAGGACACGGATCTAACAGATCACTACAGCATAGCAACATCCTCTATACCAGGATACATAATCAAATGGACCGGCATTGGTGCCTTCGCCCCGCAAGAATAGTGAGGAAAAATCACCTCAGTCTGAAAAGATTGTTAAAAAGGACACTACTCCGAATATCAGCTCTACCGGTCACCTATTTATTGGAACATGACCAAACTTAACTTATAATCAAAATACCCTTACGTCAAACTTGGTCAAAACAGGTCAAAGTCAATAAGTCAAAAAGTCAAAAACTCCACCGAGTCCACTCAGCTGAGTACGTCCAACGTACTCAACTTGTACGCTTAATGTACTCAAGTATTGAACAGAAAAACAGGTTGTTGACCTGGTACGCCCAATGTACCATTGTGTATGCCTATCATACGCACTTGTCACATTTCCTTCTATTAAGATCTTAATCCTTAAGCTCTTTTGTCCAATTTCCAGATCTAGTACTCAAATGATGTTCTTAACCATAAAGTTTCCAACCTTATGGCCTTGTATGGCTACTAAGTGCTCAATACCAAAAACACTAACTTCTTAACTCATTAAGACATCCTAGCTCATGCATGGAAAGAAACTAATGACCAAGATTACATTTTTATGCTTCTAAACACTCCAAAACGTCTAAAGGGAAGCTTATATGAATTAGAGTAATCCATACTCATAATGTAACACCCCATTTATTAAATAAATAAATAAATCAAAATTAATGGATGAATAGTAGCCCTAAAATTCATAATATTTAGCGGGATGTTGGTTTTCGAGAGTTAAAAGGCATAATTGAGAGTTTGGGGGTTAAAATGTAATTTCCGAATTAGTTTGTAAAGAATTTTGAAGGCTGAGGGTTGTTTAGTTAATTATGGATTCAATTTGAAAAGGATTTTAGAAGATAGGGTGTGTTTGGTAAATTATGGACTTATTATGAAAGGATTTTTGATGACAAGGGCTAAAGGGTAAATTCTGTGTTTAAATTGAAAAAATATATATTGAAGAGAGGGGTTGAATGGTAAATTTTGGGCTTAGTTTGAAAATAAATATTGTAAGGAGGGGCTGAACTTGTAAAAACGTTTAAATGATTGAAAGAAGCACGGGTTATACCCGGTGTTCCTTCCCCGACTCCTAACCCTAAACCTAGAGGATATACAGCCGCCACCACCGTTTTGAAGCTCCTCAGCAAACGCTTGCTTCACCAAGCCCTACCGCCGCCGATACAAGGTCGTTGAGCGTCGTCATCACAACGGCTGCTGCCGGAGACATCGGGGGTAACCAAGAAACCGCCGAGGACCGGAGAAACTCGTTATGTTTGTCGTGTGTAGGTCGTTAGCCACCTGAAACGCTCGGTAAATTCCCTACAACCTACCTTCTTCTCTCTCTCTCTCTCTCTCGTTGTTTTCAGTGGTTACGACGTCGGAGACGTCATTACCATCTTTGGTGGTCATAGGGCCACTGTTTTGTCTTTACAACGACGACTGCCGTCTAAGCGGTGGCTGTGTGGGTGCATGTTCGAGTTTTTACTTTACTGTCGGTGTTTGTGTTGCCGTTGCATTTCGATTATGTGGAATGTTCTTTTTGGCCAGAAATTCACCGCCACCACCATGAGGTGGTGGCTGCCACCGCTTCACCACCACCAGCCGTCGTGAGGTGGTGGTTGTGTGTGTTTTGAATAGTGTTGTGTGTGTGTGTGTTTAGAAGATCGGGAATTGGTTAAGCATTTTTGGCGGAAGGATGGAAGGGAAAAACCACCACCACCACCGTGAGGTGGTGGCTACCGTCGTGAGCCGCCGTCGACCACCACTGCCCGAGGTGGCAGTGGGTGGTGCCCGGCCTAGTAGAACCCTAATGGACCTAAAAGCTTAATGTTGGACTTGGTTGGCTCGTGTTTGGGTTAGAAACCCTAATTAGGGTTTAGAAAACCCTAATTTTGGGTTTGTTGGTTTGGACCTATTGGGACCCACGTTATGGGCCATTGGAATTGAAATTTGAATTATGCCCAATTACACTGTATGATTGACCTAGTAGATTGATGGACTTAATGGATTAAGTCCTTAATGGGTTAAGTGTTTCTAATTAACCCTAATTGTCATTTCATGCCAAAACCCTAATTGTGTTGGGTTTTGAGTTGGGCCTAGATGTTTGGACTCTTGATGGCCAACTATTAACAAGTAAATGGACTAGAGTATTTGGATTGGGCTTCAGGATAAGGCCATTGGCTAGGCTTGGGCCCAATTTGGAAAATTGGGCCATTGATGGACCATAACTGGGCCTTGATGATGATGAGATATTGGACCATCAGAATGTCAAGTGTTAGACCAAGAATAAATGGTTGGGCCTTAAGGTAAGACCATGTACAGGTTTGGGCCCAATTTGGAAAATTGGGCCATAGTTAGGCCTTGGTTGACTATTGGTATTTTGGGCTTTCAGAATATGAGTTTGGGCCTTAATCTTGGACCAAACTAGGTTAGGGGTAAAATGGTCCTTTTACCCTAAGTGGGGATTTTAGAGTCATGCATTGGAAACCCAAATGGTTAATTGGGTTTTATTTTAATGTTGACAGTTTAGGGATCTGTCAGCTGGCACCCAGAGATTTATTCGCGGGACTCTAGCAGTGCGATGTGAGTTTCCTTTCAGTAGGAACGGGTCGAAGGCACCAATGTCGGCCCATATATGTGATATGTTAGTAGCTGAGTGTGGGCGGGGCTCGTATCTCATTATTATCAGAGTATAGATATCAGTCAGTTTGTTGGATTGCTATACTTGTTGTATGTGTGATACTTATATGTGTTTGTTTATGTATGTGAGTGTGGGCGGGGCCCGTATCTCATTTTTAGTCGAGTGTGGGCGGGGCCCAAATCTCATAGTATCCGAGTGTGGGTGGGCCCCGAATCTCGTAGTATTATTTGAGTATAGATATGTGACTGCTTGATAGGAGTAGATATACTTGTTGTCGGTGTGATACTTGTATGCATGTTAGTAGCGGAGTATGGGCGGGGCCCGAATCTCCTAGACAGCAGAGTGTGGGCGGGGCCCGAATCTCCTAGACAGCGGAGTGTGGGCAGGGCCCGAATCTCCTAGACAACGGAATGTGGGTGGGGCCCGAATCTCCATGAGAGTGGGCGGGGCCCGTATCTCCTAGTTGCATGTTATGTGTGTATGATATGTGGTAGTTGGGGAGACTCACTAAGCTTCGTGCTTATAGTTTTCAGTTTTGGTTTCAGGTACTTCGGTTTTCAAAGTAGGAGCTCGGGATGATTGCAGTGCACACACCATTTGTCCAACCCGGGATGTTTATACTCTGATATACTTGATATTTGTTATGATATTTTGAGATACACTATTTATGACTTTCCTATGATGTTTGATGACTATGGATTTATTAATGATTTAAAACGAAATTTTTAGAGTGTATTTTTGGGATGTTTCAAGTTGGTATCGGAGGCTTGGTTTGAGGGATCCGGGCACTCTCCCGGGTGTGTCTGGACTCAAACTGAGGACTTGATATGAAAATTTTCAAAGGAAAATCATTTTTATAAAAGAGTTTTAGAAAAAGCAAAAAGAATTTTGAAAAAGAGAAAAGGGTGTGGTGCATGCAATCAGCCGAGCTCAAGTAAGTACTCCAAAATTACCCATACAAGTTTATGTTATGATATGTTTATGAGAACGACATGCTAGTTTAGGACTAAGGATATAGTAAGGATGTATTATGTGCCTTTTATATGTATCAGCTTTATGAGATCTGCATGCTGGTTTAGGACTAAGGATCTAGGAAGGATGCCTTATGTGCCTGTTATATGTATCTCAGCTTTATGAACTGCATGCTAGTACAGATTAGACAGTGATGGCATGAATGTGATATGCTTGATTATGTGTACTCGATGCTCGAATGCTGCTTGCTTTGTGCTTTTAGGAGTTCTATCTATCTCTTACTAACTAGTAAATGAATATGTTAAGTTACATATCGCGAGGATTAAATAATTTCAGAAGGTTAGGTCTAGCTCTATTGCGCAGCTCTTGTTTGAGTCAAACCGTTGTAGGGTAGGATCTTTCATTCGAAGAATTATCTAGTCTTAGTGATATGTAATAGTATTCACGAGCTAGTTAGGGGGAGGTAGCAGGGACTTCTTATGCAATTGATAGCCGAGAGTGGGTGGTGATTACCCTAGGGAAAGCCTAGGATGAGTTTAGCATGAGATGAGCAGTAGTAGTAGAAGGGACTTGGTGGTGTCGAGGCAGTTCTTGAGGAAAGTACGGATATATGTGGAAGGTAGTATGGGCTCATACTACTGAAAGCAGAGGATCCTTACTCGAATCAAGGAAGGCTGAGATGAATCCAGGAAACTTGTAGTATGAGAGATCCCTCGAGATATGACATATATACTGATGTTTGTGATAGTATATTATAGAGTAGAGTGACACTATGTGGTAGACTAGATGGCAGTTCTGGTGCCGGCGAGGGATCAGGCTCGGACTCTGGAGGTGGGCAGCTTGATGGTCAGATGAGGAAGTTCACTCCATATGAGAGTACGCGTAATATCAGTGACCAGGCTCCTGTGATATTCAATATGATCAAGGAGGGCATTTTAGAGATTTGTGATGAGAGGATGAGTGCATTCTACACTGAGATAGCAGCCATGATAGGGATGCGTACGCTGATGATTCGGGAGTTTAGAGATTGTGAAGCTCCAGATTATCATGGGGCTAGGGACCCCATTGCTAGCAGCAGGTGATTGGCAGATGTCGCTTATATTTTTGTACCAGCTGTTGCCCGAAAGGGACAAGGACCGACTTGCTTCCTGCCTCCTGAAGGACAGGGCACATGATTGATGGGAAGAGGTTGGTAGAAGGTTGAGTGATGATGCGGTTGATGCTATGTCATGGGATGACTTTTAGACTAGATTCCGGGCAGAGTGTGCCCAGGGGATTGAGGCGCAGCAGTTGGCGCAAGAGTTGTTAGATCTCCGCCAGACTACTGAGACTGTGACAGAGATCGCTGCCAAGTCTCGGGAGAGAGCTTATTTGGTACCGCAGTAGGCAGTAGATCGTAAGTATCTCGGGGTGCGAGACCCTGAATGATACGATTTCTAGAGCTCGATAACGAGATATTGACTTGGACCACATAGGGAAGAGGGAACCAAATCAGTTGCTTGTATTGAAGGGTCTCGGGAGAAGACCTAAGATTTCAGATAAGCTTTTGAGAGGCCAGCAGGGCCAGATTCAGTGCAGCACGTGCGGGAAACTACACGGTGGAGCCTTTCGTTCCAAGGTTTTGAGTAAGTGTTGATCGGTTTTGAGCATTCTAACACTCCTAAGTGTACATGCAACCCTAAATACCTTGGATCTATGTTTTCTCTATTATACATGCAATTATGAACTTTCCAAGGTATTACCCTATCTAGCATACAATACTTGATACTTGGGTAATCAAATGGATAGAATACATACCTTTTTTTGATGTAGCTTGTCTCCATGAAGCTTGAGTGCCTAGTGCCCCAAGTGTGACACCTCAAATGGTTCACACAACACCAAATGCACATGGAATGACTTGAGAGAAATGGAACACTCCTTGAAATCGTCTAGCCCTCATATTCACACATTAGTGCACGATTTCTTGAGCCATGGGATTCTTTTATATGGTGGCTATTAGGGTTACACCATGTAACTCATAACTTTACCCATTCCTTATGCTCCATGGATTTTAACCTCCATGGAGTATCCATGGGTCATCCCATGGACTTAGTCCAACATAAGGAATCTTGGATCACAAGCCCACATATATAATAATGAATGATTTACACAATCAACCCATATATTTAATTAGTCTCCTTTTGATCACTTAATTAATTCCAAATTAATTCTTGATCAATACTAATTAAATAACCTTATTAATATATTAGAACTTATAATATATTAACCAACCTTAAGTGTTATTTCTCTCATTATAGTCTATCCAAATGCATGATGCCATGCAACCCAAATGGACCATGCCGGGTCGGGTCAAGTCTTACCAATTATAGTTATAGACTTAGACATTAATCCAACAGTCTCCCACTTGGATAAGTCTAAAACTATTATTGCGTATGACTTCAGGAACCGATCAGCAATCGTAGCTCTCAAAAGCTTCTGTCGAAGTCTGACCTTGTCGATGAACTCTGACCTTTGTCAATGACTTGTCCATTAGATAAGGGATCATATATTCCTCCATTCTAGATATCATATGGACTGAGACATGGATTATCAATCATTCTCTCTGTCCATTTGTTGTTTCCCGATTTCCGATTCATGATGACTGACTGATTGAACAAATCAAATCAGTCCTGGCTTGGCCAAGCACTCACATGTATCATCTTTAAATCATCGAGGGGCCCACAGATATCGCTTTTATCCCGAAGGTAAAAGGAATGGATAAACTTCGACCATATGGCTTGTTCTACTACTTGTTGAATCATACACAAAGGCACGTTTTATAACATCGAGTTACCAAATGCGTTTTCGTGCAATCAATGTATAACCAACTCATAGTAACAACTCATATTTCTAGGTTTGAAGAATATAAGATATTATCGTCTCATGATCACTCGTGATAAAATCCATGAAGTGATTCAAATGAGCGCGGGTTGAATCCAATACTCAGAACTTATGAGCACTCATGAGTGTTGTAGCACCTCTTTGTCCACCAACTTGGACCTCTACAAACCAACCCATGACAGTCTTGATTCATATCTACTTCCAACATATGACCGACTGTGGATGGTTTGAATAACTTAATCATTCAGGAAGAGCGACTTAGTTATTCTGGAAGTCAAAACATGCAAAGTGAAACACAAGAATAAATGAATCAAATATGGTATCAAACCCTATTATTGCAAGTACGACTTCATAACCCGACTAGCAATCGTAGCTCTTAAAGCCGCTGTCGAACTCTGAACAAATCAATGACGCGTCCATTAGATAAGGGATCATATATTCCTCCATTCTAGATATCATATGGACTGAGACATGGATTATAATCATTCTCTCTGTTCATTTGTTTTTTCCCGATTTTCGATTTATGATGACTGACTGATTGAACAAATCAAATCAGTCCTGGCTTGGCCAAGCACTCACATGTGTCATCGCTAAATCATCGAGGGGCCCACAGATATCGCTTTTATCCCGAAGGTAAAAGGAATGGATAAACTTCGACTCATATGGCTTGTTCTACTACTTGTTGAATCATACACAAAGGCACGTTTTATAACATCGAGTTACCAAATGCGTTTTCGTGCAATCAATGTATAACCAACTCATAGTAACAACTCATATTTCTAGGTTTGAAGAATATAAGATATTATCGTCTCATGATCACTCGTGATAAAATCCATGAAGTGATTCAAATGAGCGCGGGTTGAATCCAATACTCAGAACTTATGAGCACTCATGAGTGTTGTAGCACCACTTTGTCCACCAACTTGGACCTCTACAAACCAACCCATGACAGTCTTGATTCATATCTACTTCCAACATATGACCGAATGTGGATGGTTTGAATAACTTAATCATTCAGGAAGAGCGACTTAGTTATTCTGGAAGTCAAAACATGCAAAGTGAAACACAAGAATAAATGAATCAAATATGGTATCAAACCCTATGAATATAAATAAACATTTTTATTTATCACCATACTGATTACTCATTATTCATTGTTTCGGTTTTATCAACTTTATACTTGAATTAAAAACACTAGTTGTCCCATGCTCCAAGCATGTACACTATGTTTTTCTTAAACAATAGCTTTGCCATACACCAAGTATGCACTCTATGTTTGTCCATGATCCTTACTTTGTGAAATAAACCAATTGAACATAATTTCAATGATTCTAATTTCACACTCCCAAATCCTTATCGAAAAATGTGAGAATTTCAAATTCCTATCATTTATCGAAATCTGTTTAGATTTTAAACTTATATGCACTGACCCTCCTGTAATGATTATGTACAAAGTCACAAAGACTTGTCAACAGTCATTATAAGGTATTCCAATGGAGATCAACTCCATGGAAACTAAGTCTCATATTCAAAGTACATTGCTTTGAACATGCTTCTTGCATTAAGTTTTCTAATCTTACACATATAACTTCCACCTATGGAGACAACTCCATATTCTCATTTTGACTATCACTTCTGAATAAGAGATGCCTCTTTTCAGAATATGTCAATATGGTCCTTCCAAAATTAGCATTATACTTCCAACTGTCCCTGAGCATCCAATCTTTGGTAAACCTCAGATTGTCCTCGACAATTGCTTAATCATTTTAGTCATATCCAATTCTAGACCTTTTCCCTTCTTAATGCCTCTGGGCATTTGGAAAAATTTAGAAATGACAAATATTATAGCACATGCAATCGATCCTGTACCCAAAGCAAATGGTACACGATTCATGATGTCTCACATAAAGAAATGATTCTAGACCAGTCTTTTGCTACAATATTTTTATTTGCCATGTTTTCAAAATTTGACTATGAAGAGGGATGTCGTAATCATAATCGAATTTTGAGAACGCAATATATAGAATTTCCTTAAGTTGAACCAATCCAACATGAAATTCATATATATATTCTTGACTAAAGATGATTAAGGTCTCAATCTAAGCCTTTAGAAGTGAAATGAAGTATATCCTCTCCCTTAATTATAGCAAAACAACTTTTTCAATCCCTGCAGCCTCACGAATTGAAACTTTTGTTTTCTATAATTAACATTGCTAACTTGCAACACTAACAATAATTATCATGCTCCCACTAACATGATGATTATTAGCATAACACTTATGCTCCCACTAGCTTTGACATGTACTCAGAAATCAGCTGGACTTCTAGAAATCAATACTTTATTGACTTCCTTACCAAAGTTTAGATTTCTGATACGAGATGCTTTGATAAAACTTAATCAAAATCATACACCTTTCCTTAGATAGCATGCATGTGTGTCTAAACAATTTCAGAACTATGAAAAGGGATGCCGTAATCATAGTCTCAATTGTTTAGACCTTTTGCCATCTGCTTCAAATCTACTTGGTGGAAGTGTTTCCTCACCATCATTTTCATGAATCGGAGAGAAACCTTATGACCCTTAGATTTTATGGTGTATGTGTTCTTATCCATGTGAATCGTCAAAACCATAGTCACAAGACAAGGATAATGACAAATCCAAACTCATATGGACTGAACTTTTGCAATCTTAACTTCTTGCCACCTGGCAGTACATGGCCTGCCATTGCTTCCAAGTTGTTATGCAACCAATTGAGAACTTTCAGAACTCCTATGCAAAGCCAACTTTAACTGGAATGGGCACAGAATATGTCAACATGATAGGTTATAAACCTCAAGTCGTGTGCTAGTGAAGAACCTCAGGTTTTATTCTTGATTAGTTCTTGAAATTCTTTTTAGGATCTTTAAGACTCCCACTGTCCTCTTGACATATAAGACTATCTTGCCAAATATTCAAGAGATAGTGCGGATTCTTTATCAAGACAAACACTTCACACAATTGGCCTTAGTTGGTCTTTGTTTAATCCAAAACATCACAACTTACCAACTTTAAATGTACAAGAGTAGGACACTTTTACTCTTACATTTGACAAGTGTTATAAACCTTTCTTTAAGATATGCCACTCAACTTATAGTCTTGGAGTATGACTCTAAGACTTGTTTTGAAACGAAGTATGACTCATCTTCTTGATTTAACCATTTCAACAATTCATGACTCCTCTTCTTAGTCATAAGAATGCACTAAGATGTCCTTAGAAGACCAATTGTGATGTGGTTCTTAAATCATTAATATGATCACAAAACATGATACTAAAGTACTCTCCCATCTTTTCAGATTTGAGAAAACTTTTATCTTTCTGCCTAATTTGATTCTTCTCATTCGTTCTGCCATACATTGAGACTTTTCCAATGTTTCAGAATTATACTTAAACTTGTAAGTATAACCATATTTTCTAAACTTTAGTAAATCAAATAGTCTTAACGAGCTTTGTGGTGGACATGACCAGTGCACAAGAATGTGTACTCGATCCCTTTAGTCCTTCACTTGACTCACACATCCATGTGAACAAGTAATTAGTCTTGATTTTCCAATGCTTGAAAGTTCTCATTCATCATACTATTCAACTTGCATGATTCCAAGTTTCGGTCTAATTGAAACTTGAGCGATGAGGAACTTTCCTGATTTGGTAAATTTAGACACTACCACAAATGAAAGAATCAAATCCATTTTCCAATATTGCTGTCAGTGGAATCATATAAGCAACAATTTTCCACAAATGCCATTGTAAGGATACTTCAAATAAATAAAATTAAACAATTTTCTTTTATTTTAAAACTTTGCGGAAAAACTTATCCTTACAATCCACATGGAAAATTGTTGTTATCTATTCCTTACAATCCATTGGGAAGAGAATGCTTTTTCTGGATTTCCAGTGTCACCATTGTCACTGTCCATAAAGTTTTTGGGAAGTTGATCTTCTAATCAAATTTGCTTTACTATCGTTCCAAATCATTGCTGATTCAGCAGCACCAAGCAAATAGATATGATCATTAAGGTTCATGTCATAGTCTGTTTCATAGTAGTCCCAAAGGAACTCACTATGTGACTTAGAAAGTGATTGAACATCCAACTTTCTCAAGACTTTGACACCCAACTCTCCCAGCTTTTCAATATGTGACTTCATCTCTAAGATGTGATCACACATAGACCTTGCTTGCCATTAGGGCTTGAGTGACCTTGAACTTGTGGGTTAGGGAGAATAATTGGAGGAGGTGGAGGAAGTAAAGTTCCAAGAGATTTGGGAAGATCATAGATGTCTGAACTAGACATCTTTTGGGAGATATTCAAGATAGTTGATCTAAAGTCCTTAATATAACACCCAATATGAAATATTAAGGCTAGGATCCAACAACCTATTTATAACTGGAAGAGGGATGACGTAATCCGAGTTATAAAATAGTTGAAGGTAGGTAAATGACGATTTACCAATTTCCACCATGAAAAACGAAATAATGTAATTAGGTTTTTAATTGGATTTGAAACTCCTAGATCTTTTGAGATTCATTGAACTTTTTAATGGCATGTTTCAATCTCGAGTGTGCCCTTCAGGTTTTGTGACTGGGATGCCGAGGATCACAAAACAAGGTGTGAAGTAACCATGCAAATATACTTGGTACCCTTAATATTTACCCCTCAATCGATGTGCCAGTTAACCACACGAGCTCCACCGATACTATGATAAATATTAAGTTACCCTTTGCCTACTTTGTTAAATCCAGGTTAGTGTGCTGGTTAACCACACACGCTCCACTAACGGTTTAAACAAAGTGCAAAGTGTAATTTCATGGATTAGCACCTTATTCACATTTTCCTAAGTAACTAAGATTGGGAATTTATAAGTGTTTAGTTACTTAGTATTTATCATTAATACTTTTAATGAAGGGAGAATTATAGTCCTTGTCCTACCCGTTCGGCTAACGACCCTCCACCAGTCAAGGAAGCGGTGGGTGAGAGTGGACACCCATTAAACTGCCATTTTATAGGCAGTAACCTTATACCCCCCTTATAGACCGGCTTCGTGAATGAGGCCTACTAACGGTAAGACTGACTTGCTCTTATACATATATTTATTATTAACTTATAATACTATAAAGTATAAGGGTTGAATTTTAACTTTTAAAATTCTAAGGGCTAACTTGGAATTAAAGTATTCCTGGGGAAAACTTTACAAATTCCAAAACTTGAGGGCAAGTTTTGAAAATATTCAAAACTAATTAATTCCATAACTTATGTGTTTAAAGTAGTTTTAATTAAAAAAAAAACTCTTCAAGTTCCATAACTTGAGGACAAGTTATGGAAGACTTTAAACTAATAAAAGAATGTAACTTTTCTTTATTTTTGTAACTTATGGAACTAATTAAGGTTACACATTTTATCATTTAATGAAGTGACTCTTGAACCTCCATAACTTGAGGACAAGTTATGGAGTCATAAAACCATTTAATGAGGACAAGACTCTTCATTTTTGTAACCATTGCCAACTTTTTATGAGTTTTATGAAACTTAAATGTGACTTTTCATATAACTTGAGGACAAGTTACAAAAACACACTTTAGAATCAACTCTTAGATTAAAATGGATTGAAAACACATAATCAATTAACTTTTCTATTAATCTAATAAACTCATATGAACAAAGATAATTCACATCAAATTTTTTTTCAAGTAATTAGCATAACTTTTAAACTAATACAAAACATGAATCTATTGACAATTATCTTTGAAATTGGATTAGCATGAACATTACCACATCAAAAACAAGTTTATAAGTCCAAAAACATCTAAGGGTAATGTTCCTAGTCCATTTCTAGCCAAAACAGTCGAATATATGCTGTCAGGGGTTCCAAAATTCGATTTTTCAGCTAATTTTGCAAGTATAACAAGAAAACAAGCCTTGGCTCTGATACCACTGATGGGTTTTGAGCATTCTAACACTCCTAAGTGTACATGCAACCCTAAATACCTTGGATCTATGTTTTCTCTATTATACATGCAATTATGAACTTTCCAAGGTATTACCCTATCTAGCATACAATACTTGATACTTGGGTAATCAAATGGATAGAATACATACCTTTGTTTGATGTAGCTTGTCTCCATGAAGCTTGAGTGCCTAGTGCCCCAAGTGTGACACCTCAAATGGTTCACACAACACCAAATGCAATGGAATGACTTGAGAGAAATGGAACACTCCTTGAAATCGTCTAGCCCTCATATTCACACATTAGTGCACGATTTCTTGAGCCATGGGATTCTTTTATATGGTGGCTATTAGGGTTACACCATGTAACTCATAACTTTACCCATTCCTTATGCTCCATGGATTTTAACCTCCATGGAGTATCCATGGGTCACCCCATGGACTTAGTCCAACATAAGGAATCTTGGATCACAAGCCCACATATATAAGAATGAATGATTTACACAATCAACCCATATATTTAATTAGTCTCCTTTTGATCACTTAATTAATTCCAAATTAATTCTTGATCAATACTAATTAAATAACCTTATTAATATATTAGAACTTATAATATATTAACCAACCTTAAGTGTTATTTCTCTCATTATAGTCTATCCAAATGCATGATGCCATGCAACCCAAATGGACCATGCCGGGTCGGGTCAAGTCTTACCAATTATAGTTATAGACTTAGACATTAATCCAACAAGCGTAACTCTGGGTTATCCTCTGTTGTGTTTGAATTATATTTTCAAGAGATGTCGTATGCCAACTGCATACCAAGAATTATTAGCGGATAACGAAAGATCATTTTCCTAATTGAGGGATTGAGAGAGTACATCGTCATCTTGGTTTATTCCAAGACTGAGGAGCAGCATGAAGAGCACGCGAGGGAGGTGCTAGAGACTCTGAGGATGGAGAGACTTTTTGCAAGGTTTTCCAAATGTGAGTTTCTGGTTGCGCGAGGCGCAATTTCTAGAGCACCTTGTCAACCAGAAGGGTATACTAGTTGATCCGGCCAAGATAGAGGTCATGATGCAGTGGGAGATTCCGCGGTCTCCAACTGAGATTCGAAGTTTCCTGGGTCTAGCGGGTTATTACCGGAGATTTATTCGGGACTTCTCCAAGATTGCAGTTCCTTTGACCCGACTGACCAAAAAGTCGGTGGCCTTTCTCTAGGGGCCTGATCAGCAGGCAACCTTCGAGACTCTCAGACAGTGGTTGTGCGAGGCACCGATCCTCACCTTGCTAGAGGGTGTAGATGATTTCGTGGTTTACTGTGACGCTTCGATCACAGACATGGGGGCGGTACTGATGCAGCAGGGTCACGTGATAGCAGGCCTTAGGGAATCAGGTTGGGGATTCCAGTCAGGACATGAGTTCAGTTTGGGATGATAGGTCGTGTGTATGCTGGACGTTGGATGTGTTCGGATTAGTAATCAGTGACTGTGATAGTGTGAGAAAGTGTTGTAAGTCTGCGGGTGTAGCCGTAGCATTCACTAGCAGCTAGATAGTGTTAAAGTGTTGTAAGTCTGTGAGTGTAGCTATAGCATTCACTAGCAGCCAGATAGTGTGAGAAAGTGTTGTAAGTCTGTGGGTGTAGCCGTAGTATTCACTAGCAGCCAAATAGTGTTAGAAGGTGTTGTAAGTCTGCGGGTGTAGCCGTAGCATTCACTAACAGCCAGATAGTGCTAGAAGTGTTGTAATTCTGCGGGTGTAGCCGTATCATTCACAAGGTTGGCAGATAGTGCTAGAGTGTTGTAAGTCTGCGGGTGTAGCCGTAACATTCACTAGGTTAGTAGATAGCATGAGCGTGTTGTTAGAACGCGGAAGGAACAGTGGTACCCACCAATTCGGTTGCAACAGTAGGGGTGTGGAAAATCGACAGATTGGTTTATGGATTTCCCCAGAGGAATTAGACATGTTTGAGTCATTGATAAGACCGTAGGAACGCCACTACAATTATGAGATCAGGGAAGCAATGGACCGTTTAAGGTCGTTTGTAATATAAGGCTACCATTGGTCATGTAGCATTCACTTTTAGCATTGGGTTTGGGTGATGTCAAGATCCGATGTATGGACCCAATCAGTTAGATCAGAAATTCGTTAGAACCGTAGTGGCAAGATAACTAGTGGCAATTATTAATAGACAAGGATTTCGTTCGGAAGTCGCGTGGGGCGACTGTGAGATTGCTCTTGGTCAGCAACCAGACAGGACGTCATCATTCCAGATAAGCTGGAACCAGGGAGGTCTCGATGGACTTTGGGGAAGCAGCCATGTGGCAGCGTGCTGTTTTCAGGCTGTTCAGTGTTTCAGACAGTTCAGTGTTTCGAGCAGTTCAGTGTTTCAGGTAGTTCAGTGTTTCAGGCAGTTCCAGTATTCCGGATAGTACCCAATTGAAATGGACCAAAAGGGAAGCCAACACCCCGATATGCTTGGTAGTATTAGCATTATAGGATTTCATGTATGGTTAGAGCCACAGATAGCTTGGGTTATGCTAAGTAACTCACAGCGGGATTTTTCTGAGCCTTGGCCAAGTATAAGTGATCTACAGGGATAATTGGGACAATGATTATGTTTTCTAGTGGGAACCTCAAGACTGCAGATTTCAGACGGAGTAGATGTGATCTTGTTGCAAGGAACTCGCTCATTTGCGGATTTTTAGGGCCTTGTGAAGGTTGGTCACGGTTAACCTGGGAAGGCTAGGGTGTACCCATGATTGTGGCCATGTTACTGGAGTGGTTTGGCGTGTAAGCAATGGTAAGGAATGATTTTGAAGACAAAATCTACCTTAAGTGGGGGAGAGTTGTAACACCCCGTTTATTAAATAAATAAATAGATAAAATTAATGGATGAATAGTAGCCCTAAAATTCATAATATTTAGCGGGATGTTGGTTTTCGGGAGTTAAAAGCCATAATTAAGAGTTTGGGGGTTAAAATGTAATTTCCGGATTAGTTTGTAAAGAATTTTGAAGGCTGAGGGCTGTTTAGTAATTATCGATTCAATTTGAAAAGGATTTCAGAAGACAGGGTGTGTTTGGTAAATTATGGACTTATTATGAAAGGATTTTTGAAGACAAGGGCTAAAGGGTAAATTTTGGGTTTAAATTGAAAAAAAATATTGAAGAGAGGGGTTGAATGGTAAATTTTGGGCTTAGTTTGAAAATAAATATTGTGAGGAGGGGCTGAACTTGTAAAAACTTTAAAATGATTGAAAGAAGCACGGGTAATACCCGGTGTTCCTGTTGGATAAGGTGCCTAAGTCCATAACTTATTTGGTATATACTTGACCCGACCCGGCATGGTCCATTTGGGTTGCACTTCACCCGAACTATTTATATGGATAACATTATGAGAAGAGTATATTTGCGGCCTATTAATATATTATAAGTCATAATATATTAATGTGAAATTGTATTATTTAATTAGTATTGATCTTAAATTAATTATGAATTAATTTAGTGATCATAAGGTGACCAGTTAAATAATAGGCTATTGTATTTATATAGTGTGGGCTAACACTCATTAGGAAATGGGCTAAGCTTAAATGGGAGTCCATGGATGATCCATGAAGCTTTTAACCCATGGATCCTTGGAATAGGAAAAGACATGGGTTATTAGGGTTTGCATGGTTCATAACCCTAATCATCTACACTATATAAAGGGGCTATGGTGCTTGAAAAGACACTATGTGTAACATACACGTTTTGAAATCGTGTTATGTAATTCAAAAAGTTAAAAATATTATGAAATATTATGTGAAATTGAGTGTTGAGTTCTAACAGATAGTTTTTACGAGAAATGAAGTAAAACTATGTTTAGAATCACTCATAAATTATTGGAAGTCTTATGAGATTCCAATTAAAAGCCAAATAGTGAAATTTAGCGAAAATATAAAATTTGAAATAAGTAAAATTTTATTATTGAAAGTTGTAGATAATCTCGTTAGAAACACGTAGGCGAAAACCTCGTCGAAATCCGAGTTATAACGAAGAAGTTATGACCAATCGAAGATCCGCGACAAAACCGGCACGGTGCCGAATAACGTAAAAAGTGAGTTTTTGATAAACTACTTTTTAGCCTTAGTAATCAGAATGAAAGTCATAGTATTCGTTAAACCGAGAATTTTGATAAAAAGAACGCCAAAATCTGACTGCGTATGAGGAAGTTATGATTTTTACAAGTTTCAGCTTAGCAGTAGACAGCTAAAAACTCGAATTTTAGATCGAGTGATTTTTAGCCGACACAACCTAAACGAGAATCGAAGGTCTCGTCATTAGTAGTACAACGGTAAAAAGTCTGACGAAAACGGACGTCGGATGAAGAAGTTATGAATTTTTAACAGATTTACCAGTCCCGGTCTGTTAAAAATAATAATATAAAAATAAAGTCAAAATTTTCCGACGAAGTCTAAACGAAAGTTGTAGAGCATAATTTTCTCTACGCGTGCATATAAAGAACGTCAAAAACGGAGCCCGTATGAGAAAGTTATGGATTTTACAAGATTTGGCACAATTTTCGAGAAATTTCGAATGAGTCATTTTTGGACACGTCACCCTCTCATGCGAGGCTTACACGTGTCGGACATGTGCTCCCTGCTGATTGGACTGCAGTACGCGTGGCACCCTCTGATTGGTCCGAAGTCGTCACCCTCTTTCCCCATTGGACCGAAGCTTGGTCCACTAAGAAGCCTCCAGGTGTCCGAACTGAGGCCTCGCAGAAGCTGCCGCGTGTCCGAGCCAGCTGCTTCGCTCCGCGGTCACCACCTGGCCTTCGCTGCTGATGCCACGTGCCTCACTGACTCCTCCTTCTCGGCCGAACCCTTGCAGCTCTCCCCTATAAATAGAGGCCTTGCGAGATTACCCGGGTATTTTGAGAAGTTTGCCATTTTTCACCCATTAATCAATATTCTTACTATTTTGACATCCCCCGAAGCCCCGGGATTATTTCCAACGCCCGAAACACGCCCCGAAGTGCCCGAAGACCTAGAAAATTTATCTTTTTGGTTTCGAAGCCCAACCCTCGTAGGGCCCGGTTTTCAACAACGAAAGTCATATTTAGAGCCGAAGTGCTGCCCAAATTACTATTTTGACCCCCGGTTATTTCACGGTGAGTTTAATATATAGGAACAATTGTATGTTATGTGTTATATGTGCTATGTGCTTTTCCATGTTATCATCTCGAGTTGTTGTTTCCGCTATTTTTATAGCAAGGTTGTACCTCTGACTTGAAGTGTATGACATAGGCATCACTTGGGTATTGGTATGAACCGTTGACCCTGAAGTGTATGACATAGGCATCACTTTGGCTTCGGTAGTATGCTAAGATAAGGCTGAAAGCCTTGATATTCTAGCAAAATAATATTCCTGAGTATTTTCCCGTGTTAATTTTTATTCGCTACGTTTAATAGCAAAGTAATACCTTTGACCATGTGATCGGTGAAAGGACTTAGATTCATATTGGTACTGGTATGTAGCCTCTGGCCATGTAGAACATGTCTTCGTAAGAGAATGATTTCTATTCTATGGTATTGGCAAAAAGGGTTAGACAGGGCGTGAAAACCTGAAATCTACCAAAAGGTTAATCCGAAGTTGTATGTCTTTTGTGCCATTTGGGCCAAAGCGTTATTGACATATATCAAGTATGGAAATTGTTATGTCTCAATGATTGTATATCTTTGAATCAAATCAATGATTGTTAGGGAAAGCTTATCACATTATGCCTTTGTTGTTCCTTACTCCTAATTGCTTCTGCCATATTGGTATATATATGGCATAACGTTATATTGTATCTATTGTTGAACTCACTAAGCGTTATCACTTACCCCTCCCAATGTTTTAACATAATGCAGGCAATAAGCACCCAGTATAGTTGGAAGACTTAGAATAGTTTGTAATAGTACTTTTGTACTTCAGTTCATGTTTGTATAAAATTACAATATCATGGGTAGTTATGTAAAATCTTAAAACATAGTCGGTTTGTCTCCAATCTTTTGTAATCACTTTATCAATGTAAGATAATGTTTTATAAATATGCATGTAGCATGTTTTGGAGTAACTATATTGTCAAGTATGAAAGTTTGAGTCTTTCAGAAATATGAAAGTATAGAAAGGGGTCCTTTCAATCATGGTATCAGAGCAGTGGTTTAAGTGAACTAAATTCCATGGATTGGTATTTAGACTTAAACTATTGGAAGTTCAATATATGAACTGAATCATTGTAAATATATGGATACAAGCCATAGGAAACACTTAAGTGGGGTATCGGGTAGTGATAAACCCTTGCATTCTAAGACATTAAGTCACTCCAAGAATTTTAGAGAATTAGTTTATGTAAACTGGAATTTTGAGAATTTCTAGATTTAGACATGAATTGTTAACTGATGATACAATATGTATCTAGTATACTTTAGGTTGAATACCTAATGGGGTAAGCACTAGAATATTAAGAGGATATATGCCTTATATTCTATTAAGTGCTAAATGATAAGTAAATATAGCATGCTTTAGGTTTCATACCTATATTACTATTATTTGAGAAAGTTTAAGGTCTGTTGCCGACCTTGGTTTAGAAAATTTTATGTTCAGAATTCTAAGAATTTTCGTACTAGAATTTACATGAAACTTTTCGAAGTGATAAAGAGACTTATGATAGTTGAGATCGATAAGTTTATAAATAAACGATTGCGGGATATCGTAAAATAATAAATATGAAGTGAAATCGTAAATAGTGTATTAATACCAATAGAGTGGTATTATACATTTAAAATATGTAAGATAATATAATAACATCTTTGGAAGAAAGATGTGCGTTTAAAATACATTTAGATTAGATAAATGTTTTGGCATAACCGATGAAGTTGTTCCACCGCTGTCCAGGTTAAAGCAGTGATAGTTTATAGAGTCGGAAGAACCGAGGATGGTGATAAATACTTCAACAATATTGAAATTAATGTAGTCCAAGATTTAGAAGAATTAAATGAAGATCAAAGGAAAGGCTAATGAAGTTTTTAGACTTATTAGACCAATAATTTGTGATGAAGTATGTAGTTCGAGTAGTAACCCTATACAAGATGCTCAGACTTAGTATTTAATAATACTGAGTGATGATTGACTACTATCACATCCTTATGGAAGTTCCATTGTGTGTTAAGCCGACTTTAACATACATGATTAGGATGGTGAAATAAGTTATTTGGTTGTGAAAAGGCTGAGTGGCTTACTTGTTAGAGTAAGGTAGAGTACTTAGTTGAAGAAGATATATATACTCATATTATTATATGAGAAGAAATGTTATAGTTAGGAATGATAGAGAACCAAGTTGAAGCTAGTAGAGCTTGCTGAGATGCAGCTATAATGCAGACTTCCTACGATAGACTCCTATGAAGTAGACTTAAAAGATACAACCATGAGAAGAAGACTTACTCAGATACAGGAATGACGACGTCATGAAAGGATAATGAAATGAACAAATGTGAATTACATAAGTTAGAAGATGATGTAAGTAGTTGAAAACTGTTTGTCTCTACACTGCTAGAGTAAATTTTGGGTGTAGTATGTCTTGTAGAGTAGACACTACCCGAGAAATAATTTATATGAAGAAACGGAAGTAAAATTTCTATCGACCTATGGAAAAGTATTAGGATATATTAAATCGAGCATATGTATGAGAAGAATCCTAGAAGGCGAGTATAGGTAATCCAATATATGTTTGATAGAAACGTGAAAACCCTAGTTGAGTCTAGGAGAAACTGTTGTATGTATTTGTTTGAACACGTTCATGTGTGATAAGTTGCCTTGTGAAAACTTTTGAATGGTGACTTGGGAACTGCGAGACAATACTTGGGACGAGTATGAGTAGGTGTGAATAGTAGTAGAGGCCTATACTACTGGAAGCACAGGACTCACACTTGGATCAGGAAAAGTCACAAGGTTACCAAGAAGCTAGTAAATGATTCCGTTTTATTCATGTGTGTCGTTACCTTTGATTCGGTAATGACTAAGAAGATAAGTATCGTTCAAATCTTAATGTCATAAAGAATCGAGTCCGATTAGTATAAATCCGCGAAAGGAGTTGATTGATTCAGAGAACCATTTCTTATATAGTGACGAAACTTCAGTAGGAATACTGAAGAAGTAAATGGTCGAGGTAGTCGATAGAAATATAACAATCTTCATTAAAGAATTGAGCAATCATTAGCCAGAGATGTGACTTGCTATGTGGTGTTACTGGCCACAAGAAATGTTTCCGCCCTACTCTTACTAGTCAAATAGCGGGGAGTCAATTTTCCGATCAACAATTAAAGAGTACTCCAACTAAAAAGGAGGAGGTGCCAAAAGCTAAAAGATGTATATGTCCGAAAGCACGAATTAGAGATACGTGGTGCTATTATTTCTGTTCCAAAGCATCCACGTGTTGATCAAACTCTTTTCATTTTCTTTATTCTATCAGCTTGATTTATTCAATCTGATTCTAATACAAGAGTTTGGTTTGTTATGTGTCTTGTGCGTTATAAAATTAAAGGTCATTAGAATAAGACCATTCGAGTTGTTGTTATAGCAAAAGTAAAGACCTTATCTTGGGTTTAGTTTATAAACCAAGAAGGAGCAGGAGTCTGCAATGAGAATTAAGTTTTAACTCAAAGATTAGGATCGAAGGCCCAATCGAGAATGATGAGAGGGTGCAGGTTTGAGCACCGCTAGTAATTAAGAAGTTTGAAGAATTTGACAATCGTTTGTCAAATCAAAAGTTAAATATCGTACATTTTAGATTACCACAGGGGAAGTAAGATAGGACTCGAATGTTGTGACTAGTAATTTCTCGTAAACTTTAAATCTGCTCACATCTTATTTGATTGTGATGCCTCAGATTCTTCGTGCCTTATAAATTCGCATATTCTTTTCAAATTATTTGTTACGCAATTGTCCAATCATTTCATATAGATAACATAGGAAATATATCATTACTTGCTGATAAAGTCTACAGAGATAGTGTCATAGGAATTGAAAGTTATAATCTTCCTGCTAGCCTAATTCCTATCTTCTTTTCCAACTTTGATATTATTCTCGACATGAATCGATTGTCAAAGAACTACACATAACTCTTGTGCTACGAAGAGATGATATGCATCCCTATCGAAAGGAAGGATTCTATTTGTATCTACCGTGAAAATAATAAATTTCTTTCTTAAAAACTCGTAAATTTATATCGAAGGGATATTCTACTTATCCGGCTTATACAGTTAATACCTTGAAAGAGGAGAAGAAAACTGTGAATGATAGCATTTGGATAATTATCGACCGGTTGATTAAGAGTGCATATTTTCTCGCCATACGTACAACGGTTCTAATGGAGAAATACGCACGAGTATACTTGGATGAAATTGTGGCGAGACTTGGTGTGCCACTAAAGATTATTTCCGATCGTGATACTCGCTTCATTTCTCACTTTTGGGCGAGTATGAAAAGTGAATTGGGATCTCGAGTTGCTCCCAACACAGCTTATCATCCCCAGACAGATGGATAGATGGAGAGAACAATCCAAACAGTAGAAGATATGCTTCGTGCATATGTCTTAGAGTTCGGTAGTAACTGTGAACATCATTATGTTGGCATAATGTAGGACAGAAAATCCTTGGTGGTCCTGAAATGATTCAAGACACCACTGATAAGATTCAAATCATACGAGAATGAATGAAAGTAGCCCAGGATCGACAAAAGACCTGTGTAGAAATGGAGGAGACGATCCATAGAATTCCAAGTGGGTGATATTGAAGGTAACCCCGTGGAAAGGTATTATGAAATTTGAGAAGAAAAGGAGATTGAGTCCTAGATTTATTGGACTTTTCAAAATTATCTAACAAGCATACCGCTTGGAATTGCCTGAAGATGTGGCAGGTATTCATGATGTATTTCATGTAAGATATCTACGTAAATGCTTGAGCATATATGAAGAAACGGTTCCATTATCCAAGGTGAAACGGGATAATAAACTTATACTTAGGGAAAATAAGAAAGAGATAACAGCAAAATATCCTCATTTGTCCAAATCGTTGTGATTTCGGGGACGAAATCCTCAAAAGGAGGAGGTATTTGTAACATACACGTTTTGAAATCGTGTTATGTAATTCAAAAAGTTAAAAATATTATGAAATATTATGTGAAATTGAGTGTTGAGTTCTAACAGATAGTTTTTACGAGAAATGAAGTAAAACTATGTTTAGAATCACTCATAAATTATTGGAAGTCTTATGAGATTCCAATTAAAAGCCAAATAGTGAAATTTAGCGAAAATATAAAATTTGAAATAAGTATAATTTTATTATTGAAAGTAGTAGATAATCTCGTTAGAAACACGTAGGCAAAAACCTCGTCGAAATCCGAGTTAAACGAAGAAGTTATGACCAATCGAAGATCCGCGACAAAACCGGCACGGTGCCGAATGACATAAAAAGTGAGTTTTTGATAAACTACTTTTTAGCCTTAGTAATTGGAATGAAAGTCGTAGTATTCGTTAAACCGAGAATTTTGATAAAAAGAACGCCAAAATCTGACTTCGTATGAGGAAGTTATGATTTTTACAAGTTTCAGCTTAGCAGTAGACAGCTAAAAACTCGAATTTTAGATCGAGTGATTTTTAGCCGACACAACCTAAACGAGAATCGAAGGTCTCGTCATTAGTAGTACAATGGTAAAAAGTCTGACGAAAACGGACGTCGGATGAAGAAGTTATGAATTTTTAACAGATTTACCAGTCCCGGTCTGTTAAAAATAATAATATAAAAATAAAGTCAAAATTTTCCGACGAAGTCTAAACGAAAGTTGTAGAGCATAATTTTCTCTACGCGTGCATATAAAGAACGTCAAAAACGGAGCCCGTATGAGAAAGTTATGGATTTTACAAGATTTGGCACAATTTTCGAGAAATTTCGGATGAGTCATTTTTGGACACGTCACCCTCGCATGCGAGGCTTACATGTGTCGGACATGTGCTCCCTGCTGATTGGACCGCAGTACGCGTGGCACCCTCTGATTGGTCCGAAGTCGTCACCCTCTTTCCCCATTGGACCGAAGCTCGGTCCACTAAGAAGCCTCCAGGTGTCCGAACCGAGGCCTCGCAGTAGCTGCCGCGTGTCCGAGCCAGCTGCTTCGCTCCGCGGTCACCACCTGGCCTTCGCTGCTGATGCCACGTGCCTTGCTGACTCCTCCTTCTCGGCCGAACCCTCGCAGCTCTCCCCTATAAATAGAGGCCTTGCGAGATTACCGGGGTATTTTGAGAATTTTGCCATTTTTCACCCATTAATCAATATTCTTACTATTTTGACATCCCCCGAAGCCCCGGGATTATTTCCAACGCCCGAAACACGCCCCGAAGTGCCCGAAGACCCAGAAAATTTATCTTTTTGGTTTCGAAGCCCAACCCTCGCAGGGCCCGGTTTTCAAGAAAACTCCCGGTTTTCAACAACGAAAGTCATATTTAGAGCCGAAGTGCTGCCCAAATTACTATTTTGGGCCCCGGTTATTTCACGGTGAGTTTAATATATAGGAACAATTGTATGTTATGTGTTATATGTGCTATGTGCTTTTCCATGTTATCATCTCGAGTTGTTGTTTCCGCTATTTTTATAGCAAGGTTGTACCTCTGACTTGAAGTGTATGACATAGGCATCACTTGGGTATTGGCATGAACCGTTGACCATGAAGTGTATGACATAGACATCACTTTGGCTTCGGTAGTATGCTAAGATAAGGCTGAAAGCCTGGATATTCTAGCAAAATAATATTCCTGAGTATTTTCCCGTGTTAATTTTTATTCGCTACGTTTAATAGCAAAGTAATACCTTTGACCATGTGATCAGTGAAAGGACTTAGATTCATATAGGTACTGGTATGTAGCCTCTGGCCATGTAGAACATGTCTCCGTAAGAGAATGATTTCTATTCTATGGTATTGGCAAAAAGGGTTAGACAGGGCATGAAAACCTGAAATCTACCAAAAGGTTAATCCGAAGTTGTATGTCTTCTGTGCCATTTGGGCCAAAGCGTTATTGATATATATCAAGTAAGGAAATTGTTATGTCTCAATGATTGTATATCTTTGAATCAAATCAATGATTGTTAGGGAAAGCTTATCACATTATGCCTTTGTTGTTCCTTACTCCTAATTGCTTCTGCCATATTGGTATATATATGGCATAACGTTATATTGTATCTATTGTTGAACTCACTAAGCGTTATCGCTTACCCCTCCCAATGTTTTAACATAATGCATGCAATAAGCACCCAGTATAGTTGGAAGACTTAGAATAGTTTGTAATAGTACTTTTGTACTTCAGTTTATGTTTGTATAAAATTACAATATCCTGGGTAGTTATGTAAAATCTTAAAACATAGTCGGTTTGTATCCAATCTTTTGTAATCACTTTATCAATGTAAGATAATGTTTTATAAATATACATGTAGCATGTTTTGGAGTAACTATATTGTCAAGTATGAAAGTTTGGGTCTTTCAGAAATATGAAAGTATAGAAAGGGGTCCTTTCAATCATGGTATCAGAGCAGTGGTTTAAGTGAACTAAATTCCATGGATTGGTATTTAGACTTAAACTATTGGAAGTTCAATATATGAACTGAATCATTGTAAATATATGGATACAAGCCATAGGAAACACTTAAGTGGGGTATTGGGTAGTGATAAACCCTAGCATTCTAAGACATTAAGTCACTCCAAGAATTTTAGAGAATTAGTTTATGTAAACTGGAATTTTGAGAATTTCTAGATTTAGACATGAATTGTTAAGTGATGATACAATATGTATCTAGTATACTTTAGGTTGAATACCTAATGGGGTAAGCACTAGAATATTAAGAGGAGATATGCCTTATATTCTACTAAGTGCTAAATGATAAGTAAATATAGCATGCTTTAGGTTTCATACCTGTATTACTATTATTTGAGAAAGTTTAAGGTCTGTTGCCGACCTTGGTTTAGAAAATTTTATGTTCAGAATTCTAAAAATTTTTGTACTAGAATTTACATGAATCTTTTCGAAGTGATAAAGAGACTTATGATAGTTGACATCGATAAGTTTATAAATAAACGATTGCGGGATATCGTAAAATAATAAATATGAAGTGAAATCGTAAATAGTGTATTAATACCAATAGAGTGGTATTATACATTTAAAATATGTAAGATAATATAATAACATCTTTGGAAGAAAGATGTGCGTTTAAAATATATTTAGATTAGATAAATGTTTTGGCATAACCGATGAAGTTGTTCCACCGCTGTCCAGGTTAAAGCAGTGATAGTTTATAGAGTCGGAAGAACCGAGGATGGTGATAAATACTTCAACAATATTGAAATTAATGTAGTCCAAGATTTAGAAGAATTAAATGAAGATCAAAGGAAAGGCTAATGAAGTTTTTAGACTTATTAGACCAAGACTTTGTGATGAAGTATGTAGTTCGAGTAGTAACCCTATACAAGATGCTCAGACTTAGTATTTAATAATACTGAGTGATGATTGACTACTATCACATCCTTATGGAAGTTCCATTGTGTGTTAAGCCGAATTTAACATACATGATTAGGATGGTGAAATAAGTTATTTGGTTGTGAAAAGGCTGAGTGGCTTACTTGTTAGAGTAAGGTAGAGTACTTAGTTGAAGAAGATATATATACTCATATTATTATATGAGAAGAAATGTTATAGTTAGGAATGATAGAGAACCAAGTTGAAGCTAGTAGAGCTTGCTGAGATGCAGCTATAATGCAGACTTCCTAGGATAGACTCCTATGAAGTAGACTTAAAAGATAAAACCATGAGAAGAAGACTTACTCAGATACAGGAATGACGATGTCATGAAAGGATAATAAAATGAACAAATGTGAATTACATAAGTTAGAAGATGATGTAAGTAGTTGAAAATTGTTTGTCTCTACACTGCTAGAGTAAATTTTGGGTGTAGTATGTCTTGTAGAGTAGACACTACCCGAGAAAGAATTTATATGAAGAAATGGAAGTAAAATTTCTATCGACCTATGGAAAAGTATTAGGATATATTAAATCGAGCATATGCATGAGAAGAATCCTAGAAGGCGAGTATAGGTAATCCAATATATGTTTGATAGAAACGTGAAAACCCTAGTTGAGTCTAGGAGAAACTGTTGTATGTTTTTTTTGAACACGTTCATGTGTGATAAGTTGCCTTGTGAAAACTTTTGAATGGTGACTTGGGAATTGCAAGACAATACTTGGGACGAGTATGAGTAGGTGTGAATAGTAGTAGAGGCCTATACTACTAGAAGCACAGGACTCACACTTGGATCAGGAAAAGTCACAAGGTTACCAAGAAGCTAGTAAATGATTCTGTTTTATTCATGTGTGTCGTTACCTTCGATTCGTTAATGACTAAGAAGATAAGTATCGTTCAAATCTTAATGTCATAAAGAATCGAGTCCGATTAGTATAAATCCGCGAAAGGAGTTGATTGGTTCAGAGAACCATGTCTTATATAGTGACGAAATTTCAGTAGGAATACTGAAGAAGTAAATGGTCGAGGTAGTCGATAGAAATATAACAATCTTCATTAAACAATTGAGCAATCATTAGCCAGAGATGTGACTTGCTATTTGGTGTTACTGGCCACAAGAAATGTTTCCGCCCTACTCTTACTAGTCCAATAGCGGGGAGTCAAGTTTCCGATCAACAATCAAAGAGTACTCCAACTAAAAAGGAGGAGGTGCCAAAAGCTAAAAGATGTATATGTCCGAAAGCACGAATTAGAGATACGTGGTGCTATTCTTTCTGTTCCAATGCATCCATGTGTTGATCAAACTCTTTTCATTTTCTTTATTCCATCAGCTTGATTTATTCAATCTGATTCTAATACAAGAGTTTGGTTCGTTATGTGTCTTGTGCGTTATAAAATTAAAGGTCATTAGAATAAGACCATTCGAGTTGTTGTTATAGCAAAAGTAAAGACCTTATCTTGGGTTTAGTCTATAAACCAAGAAGGAGCAGGAGTCTGCAATGAGAATTGAGTTTTAACGCAAAGATTAGGATCGAAGGCCCAATAGAGAATGATGAGCGGGTGCAGGTTTGAGCACCGCTAGTAATTAAGAAGTTTGAAGAATTTGACAATCGTTTGTCAAATCAAAAGTTAAATATCGTACATTTTAGATTACCACAGGGGAAGTAAGATAGGACTCGAATGTTGTGACTAGTAATTTCTCGTAAACTTTAAATCTGCTCACATCTTATTTGATTGTGATGCCTCAGATTCTTCGTGCCTTATAAATTCGCATATTCTTTTCAAATTATTTGTTACGCAATTGTCCAATCATTTCATATAGATAACATAGGAAATATATCATTACTTGCTGATAAAGTCTACAGAGATAGTGTCATAGGAATTGAAAGTTATAATCTTCCTGCTAGCCTAATTCCTATCTTCTTTTCCAACTTTGATATTATTCTCGACATGAATCGATTGTCAAAGAACTACGCAGAACTCTTGTGCTACGAAGAGATGATATGCATCCCTATCGAAAGGAAGGATTCTATTTGTGTCTACCGTGAAAATAATAAATTTCTTTCTTAAAAACTCGTAAATTTATATCGAAGGGATATTCTACTTATCCGGCTTATACAGTTAATACCTTGAAAGAGGAGAAGAAAACTGTGAATGATAGCATTTGGATAATTATCGACCGGTTGATTAAGAGTGCATATTTTCTCGCCATACGTACAACGGTTCTAATGAAGAAATACGCACGAGTATACTGGATGAAATTGTGGCGAGACATGGTGTGCCACTAAAAATTATTTCCGATCGTGATACTCGCTTCACTTCTCACTTTTGGGCGAGTATGAAAAGTGAATTGGGATCTCGAGTTGCTCCCAACACAGCTTATCATCCCCAGACATTGGCTTATATCAAAATTGCATGACTATATGTGTTCATATGTTCTTGGAATTTTTGATATGATGTTCATGTTCTTATGAATTATTGTTAGATCATAGGAATTATTTGCTAAGTTGTTTATTGATAATTCTTGATCATTTATGTGTTTTAATGGAGTCCATAATTTGTCCTCAAGTTATGGATTTCCAAAGGTCACTTTCATTTATGCACACTTAAAACACATAAGTTACATGAAAATGAAGAGTCTTCATTTTTATGAACCTTTAATTCATAAGTTATGAAATGAAAAGTTTTGAATAGTTTCAAAACTTGTCGTCAAGTTTTGGAATTTGTAAAGTTACACACACTTTAATATACTTTAATTCCAAACCCTTAGAGTTCTAAAAGTTAAAATTCAACCCTTATACTATTTATAACATTAATGGTTAATTATTATATATATGTATAAGATTAAGTCGTTTTACCGTTAGTAGGCCTCATTCACGAAGCCGGTCTATAAGGGGGGTATAAGGTTGTTGCCTATAAAATGGCAGATTAATGGGTGTCGATTCTCACCCACCGCTTCCTTGATCGGTGGAGGGTCGTTAGCCGAACGGGTAGGACAATGACTTTAAATTCTCATTAAAAGTATAATGAATATTATAAAGTAACTAAACATTTTATAAATTCCCAATCTTAGTTACTTTAGGAAAATGTGAATATGGTGCTAACCCATGAAATTCACACTTTGTACCTTACCAAGTCGTTGGTGGAGCGTGTGTGGTTAACCGGCATACTAACTTGGACTAGTAAGGATCACAAAGGGTGACTTAATGTTTATCATAGATCGGTGGAGCGCGTGTGGTTAACCGGCACATTGATTAGGTGATAATATTAAGGGTACCAAGTGAATTTGCATGGTTATTCACACCTTGTTTTGTGATCCTCGGCATCCCAGTCACAAAACTTGAAGGGCACAATCGAGATTGAAACATGCCATTGAAAAGTTCAATGAATCTCAAAAGAATCTAGGAATTTCAAAACCAATTAAACCTAATAATTCATTTCGTTTTCATGGTGGAAATTGGTGAATCGTCATTCACCTACCTTCAAATATGTTATAGCTTAGATTACGGCATCCCTCTTCTAAGTTATAATATATTGTGTTGGATCCTAGCCTTAATATTACATTTGGGTGTATTATTAAGGATTCGATATATCTAATCTAAACTTGTTTTTCTTCTTTTCAGATGTCTTCCAACAACAATGCTTCGGGCTCTAACCCTACTGGCTCCTTTTCTCTGATGAACCTTTGTGGGAGAGTCATCTTTGATGGTTCCAACTTCATGGATTGGAGCCGGAACATCAGGATGGTCACTCGTTATGAGGACAAGGAATATGTCCTTGATAAGGAGCTAAAGGAGCTTGATGAGTCCACTGCTACTCCTGAGGGGGTCGCTGAGTATCAGGCACATGAGAGAGATGCCACCAAGGTGGCATGCATCATGATGGCCACCATGACAGCTGAACTCCAAAAGTCCTATGAGGACTATTACCCTTTTGAGATGCATCAGGATCTGATGGAAAGGTACCATCAGAGTGCTCGTCAGGGGCGGTATGAAATAATCTCCTCCATGATCACTACCCGTATGAAGGATAACGAACCAATCACGAGCCACATGCAGAAAATGCAAAGGTATGTGGACCGTCTAATGAAACTGAATGTGAACTTCCCTGAGGAGTTGGCAATTGATATCATTTTGCACTCCTTGCCCTCGTGTTATGATCAATTTCGTATGACATACCACATGAACAAGGAGGAAGTCACACTCAGTAAGCTTCAAGGACTTTTGAAGACTGCCGAAAGTGGTCTTAAAAATAAGTCGGTTGCTACTCCTACTCCTACTACTACCCCTGTTTTGGCTATCGGGAAAGGCAAAGGGAAGAAGAGGAAGCACCCTTCGAAGGGCACCAAGGGAAAGTCTCTTGAAGGCTCCTCATCTGGAACCAAAGGTGGTTCTATCACTCCTTCTGCCATCCCTAAGGATGCTGAATGCTTCTACTGTCAGAATAAGGGGCACTGGAAGCGAAACTGCCCAAAGTACTTGCAGGATGTCAAGGATGGGAAAGTGAAACCATCCCATGCAGGTATTTACACTATATTGTCTAATAACTCACCATATTCTAACTCTTGGGTGCTTGATACATGATGTGGTATTCACATATGTTCTGATTTGAAGGGCCTAAGAAGAAGTGAGGATGTGGAGCACGGGAAGATAAACTTAATCATGGGGAATAAGAAGATTTCGCCTGTTACCAAGATTGGAGTTTATACTTTATTGCTAGATAGTGTGTTAAAGTTAGATTTGAATAAATGTGTGTACTCGTCAGAAATGGCGAGGAATATTATTTCCTTTCATGCTTTGTACAAACAAGGTTTTACCTTTTCTTTTGATAATGAAGTTGGTAGTATTAATGCTTTCTTTAATAATGTTCTTTATTTTAAAGCATTACCTTGTGATGGTGTGTATGAAGGTGTATCAGTTGTAGATAATTTAGGAAATAAGGTATTGTGTATTGATTCTTGTACTAGCTTGGATAAAGCATCTTTGTGGCATTGTCGTCTTGGACATGTAAGCAAGAAACGCATAAGCCAGCTCCAAAAGGATGGAGTCTTGGAGTCGTTCGACCTCAAGTCGGATGATAGTTGTGAATCTTGTCTACTTGGAAAAATGACAAAATCACCCTTCACTGGTACTTGTGCAAGGGGTGAGGGTTTGTTGGACCTTATACATACTGATGTATGTGGACCATTCAAAACCGCCACAAGGGATGCTAATCGCTATTATGTGACTTTTATTGATGATTTTAGTAGATATGGTTATGTCTACTTAATCAAACATAAGTCAGAAACTTTTGAAAGGTTTAAAGAGTTTAAACAGGAAGTAGAAAATCAATTGGGCAGGAACATTAAGATGCTTCGATCCGATCGAGGTGGTGAGTATCTTAGTACTGAGTTCCTCGACTATCTTAAAGAGTGTGGGATTGTCTCACAATTGACACCTCCCAGGACACCACAGCTGAATGGTGTAGCTGAGAGGCGTAATCGAACTTTGTTGGACATGGTTCACTCTATGATGAGTCGAGCTTCGCTACCAATCTCTTTTTGGGGGTATGCCTTAGATACTGCCGTCCACATCCTTAATCTAGTCCCTACAAAGAAGGTTGCCAAAACACCTCATGAAATGTGGACTGGGAAAGTTCCCAATTTGGACCACATTAAGATTTGGGGTCGCGAGGCTTTCGTGAGGCGCGAGACTCATGATAAGCTCGAACCTCGAAGTGAAAGGTGTATTTTCATCGGCTACCCACAAAAATCCTTTGGTTACCTCTTCTACAGACCCAGTGAGAATGTGGTCTTTGTGGCAAGGAGAGGGGTCTTTCGAGAGAGAGAATTTATAAACCAAGGAGACAGTGGGAGGCAAATTGACCTTGAAGAAATTCAAGAGTCAATTGGTGAAGGAACCTCAGACACTAGCAATCAACCTGAGGAGGAAATTCATGTTGATCCAGCTGACGAGTCTGTACCTCCGAGGCGTTCCACAAGGGTTAGGAACACACCTAAGTTTTATTATGGATTTCATATTACTACGGAAGGTGATACATTTATCAGTGACAATACACTGGTAAATCTGGATGAACCTAACAGTGTTAAGGAAGCCATGGCAGGCCTGGAGTCTGCTAAATGGAAGGAGGCTATGGACAGCGAGATACAGTCCATGTATGACAATCAAGTTTGGAACTTGGTTGACAATGTACCAGGCCGTAAGACAGTCGGGTGCAAATGGATCTTCAAGAAGAAGACCGACATGGATGGAAAGGTACACACTTATAAAGCGCGACTGGTCGCGAAGGGTTTTACTCAGACTTAGGGTATTGATTATGATGAAACCTTTTCACCAGTGGCAAAGATTAAGTCTATTAGGGTTATGCTAGCCATTGCTGCATTTCATGATTATGAAATATGGCAAATGGATGTCAAAACCACCTTTTTTAACGGAAATTTGGCTGAGGATGTTTACATGAATCAGCCAGAGGTTTTTGTCAGTGCAGAGTACCCCAATAGAGTGTGCAAGCTTGAGAAATCCATTTATGGATTGAAACAAGCATCTCGAAGTTGGAATCTTTGTTTCGATGAGAAGGTCAAAGAGTTTGGTTTCTCAAGAAGTGAAGATGAGTCATGCGTGTATGTCAGAGCTAGTGGGAGTATAGTTAGCTTTTTGGTGTTGTATGTAGATGACATACTACTCATAGGAAATGACATCCCAACCTTGCAGGAGGTCAAGTCCTGGCTTGGGAAGTGCTTTGCTATGAAGGACCTTGGACAAGCTGCCTATATCCTAGGGATAAGGATATTAAGAGAAAGGAGCAAAGGACTAATTGGACTTAGTCAGAGTATCTACTTGGATAAGGTGTTGAAAAGGTTCAACATGCAGAACTCCAAGAAAGGTGAATTACCGATCCAAAGCAATGCCAAACTGAGCAAGGCTCAGAGCCCGAGTACAGAGGATGAGATAGCTGAGATGAGTCGATTACCTTATGCTTCCGCTGTTGGCTCGATCATGTATGCTATGACTTGTACCCATCCTGATGTGGCCTTTGCTTTGAGCATGGTCAGCAGATATCAGGGGAACCCTAGCAAGGCTCATTGGACTGCGGTAAAGAATATTCTCAAGTACCTGCGGAGGACTAAGGATTGGATCCTTACCCTTGGTGGGAGTGATGACTTGAGAGTAGTAGGGTATAGTGATGCTAGCTTTCAGACTGATAGGGATAACTTCCGCTCTCAGCCGGGCTGGGTCTTTACCCTAAATGGAGGGGCAATCACTTGGAAGAGTTCCAGACAGGATACTGTAGCTGATTCGACTTGTGAATCAGAGTACATAGCAGCGAGTGAAGCGGAAAAGGAAGCGATATGGCTGAAGAACTTCATTGGAGACCTTCGAGTTGTACCAGCTATTAAGAAGCCTGTGGAGATTTTCTGTGACAGCAATAGTGCGGTTGCCTTAGCCAAGGAACCAAGAGATCATGGCAGATCCTGACACATTGACAGAAAATATCAATTCATAAGACACAAGATAGAAGAGGGACTCCTCGTGGCAAAGAAGGTATCGTCAGATGAGAACCCTGCAGATCCCCTTACGAAGGGACTGACGAGGGTTAAGCATTTGCAGCATGCGAGACGCATAGGGCTGAGGGACGATATTAGTTTTACTGATTACATAGTTATTACTGAAACTTGTAAAATGTAATCGACGTTTGATGATGAATAAAAGTTGTGATTTATTTATGAGTAAGGTGTTGCTATCATTGTCAATTATTTACTATTGTTTCAGCTTTGCATGTTTTGACTTCCAGAATAATAAATTTATTCAAATTCTCCACAGTCGGTCATATGTCGGAAGTAGGTATGAATCAAGACTGTCATGAATTGGGATTGTAGATGACTAAAGGTGTTTAGCCATAGCAATGGTTGCTACAACATTCATGAGTGGTCATAAGTTATGAGTATTGGAATAAACCCACACTCACTTGTATCACTTCATGGAATTTATCTCGAGTGATCATGAGACGGTAATATCATATAAGTCTTCAAACCTAGATATATGAGTTGTTACCTATGAGTTGGTTGTGCATTGATTGCACGTAAACGCATCAGTAACTTGATGTTATAAAACGTGCCTTTGTGTACAATTCAACAAGTAGTAGAACAAGCATATGAGTCGAAGTTTATCTGTTCCTTCTTGAATTAGAAGCGATATATGGGCCCCTCGATGATTTTGTTTTGACCTATGTACCGAGCCTGGTCATAACTAAATTGATGTGTTCGATTAAGTTCTTTGTCAAACAAATCGGAAATCGGGAAACAAACTGTTGGACAATAAGTAAGACATTGTTCCATGTATTTGTCCGACTGTAATCATGAGAGCAGAGGATTATATGATCACTTATCTAAAATGGCGCTTCATAGTTCAACAGAGTTTTCGAGAGCTACGATTGCCGGTTGGTTCCTGAAGCTATATAGGCAAATACAATTATCAAACTTATCCAAGTGGGAGACTGTTGGATAAGGTGTCTAAGTCCATAACTTATTTGGTATATACTTGACCCGACCCGGCGTGGTCCATTTGGGTTGCACTTCACCCGAACTATTTATATGGATAACATTATGAGAAGAGTATATTTACGGCCTATTAATATATTATAAGTTATAATATATTAATGTGAAATTGTATTATTTAATTAGTATTGATCTTAAATTAATTATGAATTAATTTAGTGATCATAAGGTGACTAGTTAAATAATGGGCTATTGTATTTATATAGTGTGGGCTAACACTCATTAGGAAATGGGCTAAGCTTAAATGGGAGTCCATGGATGATCCATGGAGCTTTTAACCCATGGATCCTTGGAATAGGAAAAGACATGGGTTATTAGGGTTTGCATGGTTCATAACCCTAATCATCTACACTATATAAAGGGGCTTATGGTGCTTGAAAAGACACTATGTGTGTGTGCATAAGAGTGGCCGAATTTCTAGAGTGATTGGATATTCTCTCATAAGTTTTCCAAGTTTGTGGTGATTTGTGATTTCCATTTGAGGCATTCACATTATTGGTGCTTGGCTCTCAAACTCCCAAGGAATCAACTCACTAACAAAGGTATGTAATTATTCTAGTATCTTTTATGTTTAAAAGTACCCCATGTATGCTAGATAGGTTATGAACCTTGGAAAATTATTTTGCATGTACTTTAGACAAACATAGATCCAAGGTTTCTAGGGTTGCATGAACACCTTTGGAGTGTTAGTTTGCTCAAAACCCAACAGTTCCTTCCCCGACTCCTAACCCTAAACCTAGAGGATATACAGCCGTCACCACCGTTTTGGAGCTCCTCAGCAGCCGCTTGCTTCACCAAGCCTTACCGCCGCCAATACAAGGCCGTCGAGCGTCGCCATCACAACGTCTGCTGCCGGAGACGTCAGGGGTAACCAAGAAACCACCAAGGACAGGAGAAACTCATTATGTTCGTCGTGTGTAGGTCGTTAGCCACCTGAAACGCTCGGCAAATTCCTCGCAGCCCACCTTCTTCTCTCTCTCTCGTTGTTTTCAATGGTTACGACGTAGGAGATGTCGTTACCGTCGTCGGTGGTCATAGGGCCACTATTTTGTCTTTTCGGCGACGACTGCCACCTAGGCGGTGATTGTATGGGTGCATGTTCGAGTTTTTACTTTGCTGTCTGTGTTTGTGTTGCTTTTGCATTTCGATTATGTGGAATGTTCTTTTTGGCCGGAAATTCACCACCACCACCATGAGGTGGTGGTTGCCACCGCTTCACCACCACCAGCCGCCGTGAGGTGGTGGTTGTGTATGTTTTGAATGGTGTTGTGTGTGTGTTTAGCACGAAGCTCCAGAAGGTATCAAGTTCCAAACTTTATGCATATATACATGGATCTCATTATTTTACTTTATTAGAAGCATTTCTTGTCCCAAAAACCATAAAGTGGTGCATGTTGTGATTTGGACGAAAAGAGCTGTCCTTCCAGGCTCTTGAAAGGACCTTGAGTGATAAAAATGAGGTCCCATTAGCTATATGTGTCCCACCCAAGAGAAATAAGGTCTTAATGGATTAAGACCAAGTATTAAGAACTTTATGGACGTCCAAGGTGATAAAGTTCGTTACTTTATGGATCCTAGGCATGTTAGGTGCCTGGATCTGAGGTTTGGGCTTAAGTGCTTAAGCCATTAAGCACTTAATAAGGTTTTGGAAAACTGTAGAGTACGTCCAGCATAAATCCAGTACGCCCAGCGTACTGGGTCAGCCACCCTGATGGTGGTCAACGACTGCAGGAGTACGCCCAGCGTACCAGAAGAGTACGCCCCGCGTACGCCTTTTGTTGGGCCTTGGACAAATGGGCTTCGGGTTTTGGGCTGTTTATGGTCTAAATGGAATTGGGCCTTTGCTGGACTCTGTAAATAAGATATTTTAGGCCAGGTTGTGATAGTGGATCATGGGGTTAGGCCCAATAAGGAGGTTGGGCCCAATTTAGTAAATTGGGCGAATAGTGGGCTTATGTATATGGACTTTCAAGTCAAGGACTTGGTGTTGGGCTTTGGCCCAACAAAAGGGAATGGACTTAATGAGTTATGTGGACACTTAGCCAAGGAAGTAATGTTGGGTATTAACCTAGTATTTATTATGTGACAGTTCGAGATTTCCGGTGAGACAGCAGTCAGAGAGTTCCAGTATTTCAGTACTACTAGTGAGGTGAGTTATCCTCACTATACTCAAGGGTCTAAGGCACCAAGGTCGGCCCTTTGGATTGCTATCTGGTTATGTTATGTGGTATGATCTGTTAGATCGGTATCCTAGAGGGTAGGATAACATTATGTGCTATGTGTTATGATTAGCCAGATCAGTAGTTGTCTATAGACTGTTATGTGTTTATCTTTTATGTATGTGCACATGTTTGTTTGGCGGTTGAGGCTGATCTGCTTTGTGAAAAAGCCAATAGACCTGGGCATTCCAACCTGTTGGTTGTGGGTCTGGGGTATTCCATCCCGAGGATGATTGGACCCATAGTATGTTGGCATTCCAACCGGATTGTTGAGGGCCTGGGGTATTCCAACCCGATGGTTGACTGGACCCATAGTATGGTGTTTATGATTATGTGTGTATTGTGGTGGGTATGGGTATTTTGGGGGAACTCACTAAGCTCTCGGGCTTACAGTTTCAGTTTATTGTTTCAGGTACATCAGGGGATCGCGGCAAGGCGAAGACATGATTGTACAGCTCCTCATGTTTTGTTAATGTTTCTGGGAAAACTCTGATATTATACATTTTGAAAACCAGTTTGTAATGTTTGGATGGATTTGGAATGATTGCTAAAGTTAAATTTGAAAAAAAAAAATTATGGGTGTTACAAGTTGGTATCAACGCCTTGGTTTGAGTGAATTGGAGGAACATTCGTGTGAATCCAGTCTCAAATCAAGGAAAAGTTTTCAAAAAAATAAATAAATAAATAAATAAATAAAAATAGTTTTAAAAGGTTTTCAAAATAAGTGAAGGAGGATGCGGGGTGTACGATCAGCCGGAGCCAGTAAGTAGACCCCAAAATACTATACAGTATTTGATTATCTGATATGTTAGAATAGCATGTTAGTGCTAGGCTAGGGATCTTCAGGAATTGCATGATAGAGTTGCCTGATTTCATGATGCCTGCTAGCCTAGGGTTTCCTTTATATGAGATTGCCATCATTACTGTAGTTACTTGGTGTATGCATCACGACGATACATAATTAAGATCTTATAGCCTGGGAATGTTTGATTTGGCCTTATGTTCTGTTCTTGTCTGATTGGGAGCTTAGGGTAGGATTGGATATTCGAAAGTCTATAGGGTCCAACATTATGTATGGTTCGCATACACTAATGCTGCAGGGTCGGTGGAAGTTTCATGGTTGGGTGATTGTGTGAGACAGTTAGCCTTCCTCTAGGGGTAAGGTCGAGCAACCAGTATGTGTATATATGTATAGTGTTAGGGTGTTGTGATGATACTTGAGACAAATATGGGTAGGTGTGGAAGGTAGTATGGGTCCGTACTACTGAAAACACAGGACCCATACGTGTAGCAAGGAAGTCACAACCCCTAGGGTTTAGAAGGGAGTTGGTTCCCGGTTATCTATGTGGATTGTCTGATATCTTCCTGTTATATTTTCAGTATGGTGGTTACGAGGCGTGTCGTGACTGGATCCGGATTGGAATCGTGATAGGATGGTCATGAGGCCCCAATGGCATCTGAGATTATCGGCCATGGGGAGCCAGTGTTGACAGAGGATCGGGTCAGAGAGATCATCCGCGAGGAGATGTTCGAGATTGTCTGGGGTCAGATTCCGGAGTTGTTTGGGACTATTAAGTCCGCTATGATGGAGTACTTTGATGACCGATACGCAACACTTGCTGAGACGGCTGCCGCTGCAGCTACCGCGACAGTAACAGCGGCAGGAGGGGGAAGAGCCAGTCGGGGCTTCCAGTACCGGGACTTTGATAACACGAAGCCCCCTGAGTTTTGATGGTGTTCAGGATCCTATTGTAGCCATGAGGTGGCTGTCGGATGTGGAGGGATGTTTCTTCACGTGCTCATGTCCTACTGACAAGAAGGTCAGGTGTGCCATGAACTTGTTGCGGACCGGGGCAAAGGACTGGTGGAGGTTGGTTATGTTGGATTAGTGTCTAAGCCCGTAACTATATTTGGTAAGTACTTGACCCGGTTGTGCATGGTCCTTTTGGGTTGCCTTCACCATAGCAACTTGACAGGGTAATTTATGGAGAAAGAGAAGATATTGTGATTTTATTAATATATTATGAGAATAATATATTAAAAGGAATAATCATATTATTTAATTGATATTAGTCATAAATTAATTAAGAATTAATTTGGTGACTAAATAGATTAATTGAATAAAGGGGCTTAAACTGTCAAATGTGTGATAGTTGCATTTTGGGCTGGGAAGCCTTTATGGTTAAGGGGTGGACGAAATTGTAGGTAGGAACCCATCTAGATTTCGTCCAAGGCCTTACTCCAGAAGGTTCCATGGGCTGCTTGGTGAATAAGTTGTCCATTAGGGTTTTGACTGAAACCCTAACTGCTCACAGTATAAATAGGACCCTTGGGATATGATTTTCGGCCACTTGTTCTCCTGGAAACCTTAGAGCCGAAAATCATAAGTCCTTACCCTCTCTCATATTGCCCTCTTGCCAATTGGTGTTTGTAAGCCATTAGATGAGTGACACTTGTGACTCTAAGCTCCAAGAATAAGAAGATTCAAGCAAGCAACAAGAGGTAATCATTTAGATCTGACTTTCTTATGTCAAATTCGAATTGTATACACTAGATCTATGGTTTGCAAGACTTGGATAAATTGCATGCTCAATAGAGAAACCTAGATCTAAGCATTAGGGTTTGCATGTGCACATAGGAAAGTTCTTATGGCTCAAACCCATCAGTGGTATCAGAGCCTTGATTGGTTTCTATTGTATTGATGCCTTGTTTATTTGTTCAAGCTTTAAAATCGATTTTTGTGCCCCCTGACTGACAGACTCGGCGAGTCCCATTGTGGACTCGACGAGTAGGATGAAATCGGCGAGTCGATAAGGGGACTCGGCGAGTCGGAGCGTCTGTCAGAGAGTTTTTCGGGATTTCTTGTTGTTTTGCTTAAGGATACTTACCTAAATCGTTTTGGTTTAATAAAATTCGAATTTTATCACCTGTTTGACAATATCCTTAACAAAACAAAAGATAATTACCAATTATTTAAATAATAAATTCCTTATTTGATAATGTTTGGTTATTTGAATTTATTTGGTGAATTATCTTATGAATAATCTTGATTAGGTCAAATTTAGATAATCATTAAATTAATTGTTTAATTTAAAATTATTTGCTATTTGATCCTTTATGTTTTGAAAAGTTCAAAACTTGTCCTCAAGTTTTGAAATTTAAATTTTGTGATTAAAAGTTTAATTTGAACTATTTAAATTTCAAACCATAGAATTTTACAAGTTTTAAAATTAAACTTTATACTTTATAATATTATAAGATTAATATATATGTATAACTTAAAATGCTAGTCTTACCGTTAGTAGGCCTCATTCACGAAGCCGATCTATAAGGGGGGTATAAGGTTATGGCCTATAAAATGGTCATTTAATGGGTGTCCACTCTCACCCACCGCTTCCTTGATTGGTGGAGGGTCGTTAGTCGAACGGGTAGGATAGGGCAAACCTTTCCTCATTAAAAGTATAATGAATCTATATAAAGTAAATAAATGTTTTTTTCAAAATTCCGAATCTTAGTTACTTTAGGGAAAAGTGAATTTGATGCAATTCCATGAAATTACACTTTGTACCCTTGCTAAGACGTTAATGGAGCGTGTATGGTTAACCGACACATTAATTGGGTTCTAAGCAAATGTGGCAAAGGGTGACTCATTGTTTGTCACAGTTCGATGGAGCGTGTGTGGTTAACCGGCACATCGAATAGGTGATTGTAACAATGAGGGCACCATGTATATTTGCATGGTTATTCACACCCGCTTTGTGATCCTCGGCATCCCAGTCACAAACAAGAGGGGCATATCGAGATTTAAACATGCCATTTAAAGGTTCAATGAATCTCAAAGGATCTAGGAGTTTTTAAATACATTTAAAACTTAATCTCTTTTTCGTTTTTCATGGTGGAGAATTAGTGAATCGACATTCACTTACCTTCAAATTATTTGCTTGTTAGATTACGACATCCCTTTTCTAATTTGTGAATAATGTTGTTGGTTCCTAGCCCTAATTTCTCATTTGGGTGTTTAATTGGGGAATTCGTTTCTAATCAAACTTTGTTCTTTTTCCTTTTTCAGACGTCGAACGCAAACAACAACGCTTCTGGTTCAAACTCCTCTGGCTCGTTCTCACTCATGAACTTGTGTGGGAAAGTGATCTTTGATGGGACCAATTTCAGTAATTGGATCTGCAACATTCGCATGGTCACTCACTGCGAGGACAAAGAATATGTCCTCGATGAGAAGCTGAAGGAGATTGACATCGACACTGCCTCTGCTGAAGAGATCGCGGCCTATGAGGCCCACGAGCGTGATGCCACGAAAGTCCATTGCATCATGCTAGCGACTTTGACTGCAGAACTCCAGAAGTCCTATGAGGACAAGTACCCCTATGAGATGCATCAAGATCTGTTGGAACGCTACCACCAGAGCGCTAGGCAAGAAAGGTACGAGATCATCACTTCGATGATCACTACCAAAATGGGTAATGGAGAGTCCCTTACCGCTCATCTGCAAAAGATGCAGAGATATGTCGATCGCCTGCTGAAGTTGAATGTTAACTTCGATGAAGAGCTAGAAATTGATATCATCCTTCATTCCTTGCCTCCCTGTTATAGCCAATTCCGCATGACCTACCACATGAATAAGGAGGAGGTCTCTTTGAGCAAGCTTCAGGGCTTGTTGAGGACTGCTAAGAGCAACCTCAAGGAAAAATTTGTTGCATCAATTCCAACTCCCGCTGCTGCCCCTGTCTTGGAAATAGGGTAAGGGAAGGGTAAGAAGAGGAAGGCTCCCTCAAAGATCCACCACAAGGGAAAGTCCCAAGATGGCACCTCTTCTAGTGGAACCAAAGTTGGTTCTGCTAAACCCAACTCAAACCCTAAGGAGGCAGAGTGCCACCACGGCCACAAGATAGGGCATTGGAAGAGAAGCTGCACGGAATATCTGAAAGCCATCAAGGATGGGAAGATCAAGCCATCTTACGCAGGTATTTACACAATTAAATCTAATGATTCATCACATTCTATTTCTTGGGTACTTGATACAGGATGTGGTTTTCACATTTGTTCTGATTTGCAGGGCCTAAGAAGAGATAGGGATGTGGAACATGGGAAAGAAGAGATAGGGATGTGGAGCATGGGAAGATTAATTTGATCATGGGGAACAGAAGATCGTCGCCTGTTACCAAGATCGGAGTTTACTCTTTAATGCTCAGTAGTGGATTAGGATTAGATTTAAACAATTGTTGCTATTCGCCAGATATGGCAAGAAATATCATTTCATTTCATGGTTTATATAGACAAGGTTTTAGATATTCATTTAGTAATGAAAAAGGTTCTATTAATGCTTATCTTAATGGTGTATTTTATTTTGAAGCATTGCCTTGTAATGGGATATATGAAACTGTGATGATTGTAGATACTTAGGAAATGATGTGTTGTGTATTGATTCATCCAATAGTTTGGATAAAGCATGCTTGTGGCATTTTCGTCTTGGACATGTCAACAAGAAACGCATAGCCCAACTCCAAAAGAATGGAGTGTTGGAGTCATTCGACCTTAGGGACGATGACGTGTGCGAATCTTGTTTGCTTGGAAAGATGACCAAGTCACCCTTCACTGGCACGTGTGCAAGGGGTGAGGGTTTATTGGACCTCATACATACAGATGTATGTGGACCATTCAGATCCACCACAAGGGATGCATGCCGCTTCTACGTGACTTTACCGATGATTATAGCAAATATGGCTATGTCTACTTAATCAGGCATAAGTCAGAAACCTTTGAAAAGTTCAAAGAATTTAAACAAGAAGTGGAGAATCAGTTGGGCAGGAAAATCAAGATGCTTCGATCCGATCGAGGAGGAGAGTACCTAAGTCTTGAATTCCACGACTATCTTAAGGAATGCAGAATCGTTTAGTAATTGACGCCGCCTAGGACACCGCAGTTGAACGGTGTGGCTGAGAGGCGTAATCGAACCTTGTTGGAAATGGTTCGTTCCATGATGAGTCGTGCTTCACTATCTATCTCATTTTGGGGGTATGCCTTAGAGACTGCCGCCCATATCCTTAACTTAGTCCCTACGAAGAAGGTTGCCAATACACCTAACGAGATGTGGACAGGGAAAGCTCCCTCGTTGGCACATGTCAAGGTTTGGGGTTGCGAGGCTTTCGTAAGACGAGAGACTCACGACAAGCTCGAACCTCGTAGTGAGCGATGTATTTTCATCGGCTACCCGCAGAAATCCTTTGGATATCTCTTCTACAGACCGAGTGACAATGTTGTCTTTGTTGCGAGGAGAGGGGTTTTCCGAGAGCAAGAACTCGTAAGCCAAGGAGACAGTGGGAGGCAAATCGATCTTGAAGAGCTTCAAGAGTCGAGCGATGAAGGAACCTCTAACACTGGCGCTCAACCCGAGGAGGAAACTCCGGTTGAACCGATTGACGAGTCCTTACCTCTTAGACGTTCCGAAAGGGTTAGTGTTCCACCCCAGTTTTATGGTTTTCATATTACTACAGAAGGGGATACGTTCATTAGTGATAGTACACTAATGAATCTGGAAGTAGATATGAATGAAGATTGTCATGAATAGGTGTGTAGATTGTATATTTGATAATAATCATTTACCTATTGTTTCATTTTGCATGTTTTGACTTCCTGAATAATTGAATTATTTGATAATAATCGAATTATTCGAACGGTCCACAGTCGTTCATATGTTGGAAGTAGATATGAATGAAGACTGTCATGAATTGGTGTGTAGATTGTATAAAGTGTATTATACATAGCAAAAGTTTGCTGAAACGTTCATGAGTGCTTATGATCTTGATTTCAGCATTGGAATAAACCCACGCTTGCTGGAATCACTTCATGGAATTTATCACGAGTGATCGCAAGACGATGATATCATATGGTCATATAACCTAGATATATGGTTTATTGTTTGCTAATTGGTTGTGCATTGATAATGCATAAACGCATCAGTAACATGACGTTATAAAACGTATTGTTGTGTATGATTTGATTAGTGGATAATAAATGCATATAAGTCGAAGTTTATCTGTTCCTTTTATCCTAAGAGGGTAAAAGCGATATCAGGGCCCCTCGATGATTTGGTTTGACTTATGTGTCGGGTAATGCCCGTGTTTCTAGGCTAGGCATTAATATTGATGTGATAGTCTAGGTTAACCTTTGTAACTCATTTTGAAGAAATGAAAAGGAATTATGTGAATACTATGTGTTTTATGTGTTTTATGCTTAATTACTAGGATTTAATTAATTAAGAATAAAAATGAGCTTCGAAAATAAATATTAGATAAAGCCGATATATAAAGAATACCAAAATCTGAGTTATAACGAAGAAGTTATGACCTGTCGAAGTTTCATGACAAAACCGGCATGGTGCCGAATGTCGTAAAAAGTGAGTTTTTGATAAACTACTTTTTAGCCTTAGTGATCTAAAGGAAAGTCGTAGTGCTCGTTAAACCGAGAGTATGTATAAAAAGAACGCCTAAATCTGACTTCGTATGAGGAAGTTATGATTTTTCGAAGTTTCAGCTTAGCAGTAGACAGCTAAAAACTCGAATTTTAGATCGAGTGATTTTTAGCCAACACGACCTAAACGAGAATCGAAGGTCTCGTCAATAGTAGCACAACGGTAAAAAGACAGACGAAAACGGACGTCGGATGAAGAAGTTATGAATTTTTAACGGATTTCCTATCCCGGTCTGTTAAAAATAATAATATAAAAATTAACGTCAAAATTAGCCGACAAAGTCTAAACGAGAGTTGTAGAGCGTAATTTTACCTACGCGTGCATATAAAGAACGTCAAAAACAGAGCTTGTATGAGAAAGTTATGGATTTTAGAAGTTTTGGCGTGAAAATCGAGAAAATTTGCCAAACCGAGAAATTTCGCATAGGTGGACTTCGGCCACCTCACCCTCGCTAGAATCGTGCCACGTGTCCAAAATTTGCTGAGTCATCCGAAGCCATGGAGCATCCGAGGAGTGACGCGTGTGCAGCCGAGAGTCCGACGCGTGCCAGGTGACTCCTCGCATCTGAAGCCGCCTTACCTAGCACCGACGCGTGTCGCACCAGCTGTCCGAGCTTCGCAGGAGCCACGAACCCCCCCACCTCGGACTAGACCTCAGTCCAATCAGCGATCAGCAGCGAGGCCCTCGCACGTGCGAGCCATGTGCTGCCCCCTTCGGATCTGCTGCCGCGTGGCTTCTTTCCAACCGTCCGATCAGCAGCCTCCTCCTATAAATAGAAGGTTGCGAGCCTTCTCGGGTACTTTTAAGAAATTGCCCCTTTTCACCCATTTTTCAATATTTTCACCATTTTAACATCCCCCAAAGCCCCGGTATCAATTATAACACCCGAAACACGTCCCGAAGTGCCCGAAGACCCGGAAAATTTATCTTTTCGATTTTGAAGCCCGACCCTCGCAGAGCTCGGTTTCTCAATAAAACTCCCGGTTTTATTAGAAACGAACGTTTTAGGAAACGAATTGCTGCCCGATTATCATCAAATCATGTAAGTGTGTAGTGACTTTCATCTTACACCTAGATATGAAGTATTTTCTATGAAATACATGCTATGTGTAATTATATTAAGTGTTTATTTGAGGTGACTGTTGAACAGATGTTTTATACATGTTTTAAACTGTATATGTATTTTATCTACAAATATGTTGGGTAGAACATGGGTAGACGAAATAGTCGATGTGTGTTAAAATGGTGAGAGGCCTCGATGTTGTTGTTGTTGTTGTAGTCGTCTAGTGGAGTATAGATGACGACCACGGACCTTTCTAGACAGTCCAGTGGCACACTAGCAGGTTCGCAACTTGTAGGTGTTGATGAACTAAATGTTCATTGGCGTACTCCATCCCCCTCATGGTTGCCTTTAGGACATGTATGGCTGAGGAGTCCCCTTAGCAGTAGTGTCCATCCCGATGATATTCCTTAGGTTAGGTCCCTTGTGATAGGTGTTTAGGGACGTAAAGTGAGGACAACGGGAATGGGTAATCAGGGTTATTGTTGATTGGTGAACTTAATAATTTTATTATTATTGTGGGTTGAAAACCCTATATGCTCACCAGGCTCCCAAGCCTGACCCACTCAGCTTTTTATGTTACAGGTAGTGGACCCCGAGCATAGTCGGAGGACGAGTGAGATTTTTTGATTATAGGCCAGTAGTTGTAAATAACTGTTATAAGGCTTATAATGTCTTGTTTATGCTTTTGATCTGTATCGGAACATGACATCCCGAGGTTTTGATATAAAATGAAACTATACATTTCTTAAAGAAAAGTTCTGATAAACTTTTATCATGTTTTGTTTTGGGGACCAATTCCGCACCATCTTTTAAAAAGATTTCTTTGATTTTATTTTAAAAAGCATAAATTAAATCGGTCTTTTCTGGCCGAGAAATTAGGGGATGTCACATGTCGGGCCCGGATAGGACTGACTTGATGTGTTCAATTAAGTTCTATGTCAAATGAATCTGAGATCGAGAAACTAACTGCTGGAAAATAAGTATGACTATGTTCCATGTAATTGTCTGCACGATATCTAGAATAGAGGATTATACGATCCCTTATCTAAAGGACAGGTTACTGATAAGATCAGAGTTTGACAGCGTCTTTGAGAGCTACGATTGCTAATCGGATAGTGCTTGCATTTGTAGTTACTAGACTTATCCAAGTGGGAGACTGATGGATTAGTGTCTAAGCCCGTAACTATATTTGGTAAGTATTTGACCCGGTTGTGCATGGTCCTTTTGGGTTGCCTTCACCATAGCAACTTGACAGGGTAATTTATGGAGAGAGAGAAGATATTATGATTTTATTAATATATTATGAGAATAATATATTAAAAGGAATAATCATATTATTTAATTGATATTAGTCATAAATTAATTTAGAATTAATTTGGTGACTAAAAGAGATTAATTGAATAAAGGGGCTTAAACTGTCAAATGTGTGATAGTTGCATTTTGGGTTGGGAAGCCTTTATGGTTAAGGGGTGGACGAAATTGTAGGTAGGAACCCATCTAGATTTTGTCCAAGGCCTTACTCCAGAAGGTTTCATGGACTGCTTGGTGAATAAGTTGTCCATTAGGGTTTTGACTGAAACCCTAACTGCTCACAGTATAAATAGGAACCTTGGGATATGATTTTCGGCCACTTGTTCTCCTGGAAACCTTAGAGCCGAAAATCATAAGTCCTTACCCTCTCTCATATTGCCCTCTTGCAAATTGGTGTTTGTAAGCCATTAGAGGAGTGACACTTGTGACTCTAAGCTCCAAGAACAAGAAGATTCAAGCAAGCAACAAGAGGTAATCATTTAGATCTGACTTTCTTATGTCAAATTCGAATTGTATACACTAGATCTATGGTTTGCAAGACTTGGATAAATTGCATGTTCAATAGAGAAACCTAGATCCAAGCATTAGGGTTTGCATGTGCACATAGGAAAGTTCTTACGGCTCAAACCCATCAGGTTACTGGGTCATATTCGGATGACCAGAAAGCTGCTGTTACTTGGGAGCAGTTCAGGGATATGTTTCGCGCTCGCTACATTCCACGGGCGAGCGCGAGTGGTTGTCACAAGATTTTTTAGAGCTGAGGCAATGTAATGCCCGTGTTTCTAGTCTAGGCATTAATGTTGACATTATAGTCTAGGTTAACCTTTGTAACTCATTTTGAAGAAATGAAAAGGAATTATGTGAATATTATGTGAATTATGTGTTTTATGCTTAATTATTAGGGTTTAATTAATTAAGAATAAAAATGAGCGTCGAAAATAAATATTAGATAAAGCCGATATCTATTAAGAAACTTCTAGTGGGCGTGACAAGGATTACAGATATATAAAGAATGCCGAAATCCGAGTTATAACGAAGAAGTTATGACCTGTCGAAGTTTCGCAACAAAACCGGCACGGGGCCGAATGTCGTAAAAAGTGAGTTTCCGATAAACTACTTTTGGCCTTAGTGATCTAAACGAAACTCGTAGTGTTCGTTAAAACGAGAGTAGGTATAAAAAGAACGCCCAAATCTGACTTCGTATGAGGAAGTTATGATTTTTCGAAGTTTCAGCTTAGCAGTAGACAGCTAAAAACTCGAATTTTAGATCGAGCGATTTTTAGCCGACACGACCTAAACGAGAATCGAAGGTCTCGTCATTAGTAGCTCAACGGTAAAAAGTCTGACGAAAACGGACGTCGGATGAAGAAGTTATGAATTTTTAATGGATTTCCTGTCCCGGTCTGTTAAAAATAATAATATAAAAATTAAATTAAAAAATAACCGACGAAGTCTAAACGAAAGTTGTAGAGCGTAATTTTACCTACGTGTGCATATAAAGAACGTAAAAAACGGAGCTCGTATGCGAAAGTTATTGATTTTAGAAGTTTTGGTGCGAAAACCGAGAAATTTCGCATAGGTGGCTTCGGCCACGTCACCTTCGCTTAGAACACGCCACGTGTCCGAAATATGGCTGAGTCATCCGAGCTGCTGAGTCATCCGAAGTGGTCCACTAGGAGTCCGACGTGTGTCCCTTTCCTTGTGTCCGAGTCTCGCAGGAGGAGCTACGTCCGAAGCCTCGGACTAGACCGCGGTCCAATCAGGAGGTGACAGCGAGCCCCTCGCAAGTGCAGCCCATGTGCGAGCCACCTGCGCACCCTCGCCCAGCAGCTGCCACGCACCCTCGCCTGCTGACTCCTCCCTTCTAAGCCGACCTTCAGACCCTATAAATAAGAGGGCATGCGAGCCTTCTCGGTTACTTTTGAAATATTGCCACTCTTAGCCTCTCTCTTCATATTTTCTTCATTTTAACATTCCCCAAAGCCCCGGTATCGATTATAACCCCCGGAATACGCCACGAAGAGCCCGAGAAGCCCGGAAAATTTATCTTTTCGGTTTCGAAGCCCGACCCTCGCAGAGCCCGGTTTCTGAATAAAACTCGTGGTTTTATTAGAAACGAACCTTTTAGGAAACGAATTGCTGCCCGATTATCATCAAATCAAGTGAGTGTATAGTCACTTTCACTTTACACATAGATATGAAGTATTTACCTTAAAATACGTGTTATGTATAAATATATTAATTGTTTATTTGAGGTGACTGTTGAGTTGATGTTTTATACAAGTTTTAAACTGTATATATATTTTTATCTATAAATATGTTGGGTAGAACATGGGTAGATAGTTGGTGTGTGATGAAATAAAGTGATGAGAGGCCTCTATGTGATTTGTGATTCAGTCATCTAGCGGAGTTTGGATGACGACCACAGACTTTTCTAGATAGTCCAGTGGGAAACGCTAACAGGCCCGCAACCTGTAGGTGTTAATGAACTTGGGCGTTCATTCGCTGTACTCCACCCCCCTCATGGTTGCCTTTAGGACATGTATGGCTGAGGAAACCCCTTAACAGTAGTGTCCATCCTGATGATATTCTTTAGGCTAGGTCCCTTGTGATAACTGTTTAGGGACGTAAAGTGAGGATAACGGGAATGGGTAATCAGTGTTATTGTTGATTGGTGAACTTAATAAGTTTATTATTATTGTGGGTTGAAAACCCTATATGCTCACCAGGCTCCCAAGCCTGACCCACTCAGCTTTTTATGTTACAGGTAGTGGACCCCGAGCATAGTCGGAGGATGACGTGAGATTTTTGGATTATAGGCCAGTAGTTGTATATAACTGTTGAAAGGCTTATAATGTCTTGTTTATGCTTTTGGTCTGTATTGGTACATGACATCCCGAAGTTTTGATATGAAATGAAATTATATATTTCTTAAAGAATGGTTTTGACAAACTTTTATCATATTTTGTTTTGGGGATCAATTCCGCAACATCTTTTATAAAGATTTCTCTGATTTGATTTTAAAAAGCATAAATTAAATCGGTCTTTTCTAGCCGAGAAATTAGGGGATGTCACAGACAGGGTACTGAGTCGGTGACAGAGATCACCCGTATGTTTACTGTGAGGGCAATGTATTTCCCGGAGTTTGCCTCGGAGCAGGCTCAGATGACACGTTATCTGAGCATGCTCAAGACTGACATCCGTCATTGTGTTGCCACACAGCGATGTGATACTCTACTGTATCTACAGGAGGCTGCAAAGGCGTGAGTTGGAGATTGAGCTGCAGTTGAGGGAGCAGCGGCAGGCACCGACGCAGTTGCAGCCGATGCCGAAGCGGTCTAAGACCGCTGATACCAGGACTGGGGGATAGCCTGGCTGCACTTGCGGAAAGTGCGGTAAGGCTCAGTCAGGGACGTGCCGAGCAGAGAGTGGGTGCCACCGTTGTGGCAGACAGGGCCACCTGGCCAGGGAGTGCAGGCAGTAGACTTCGACTTCCGGAGTCAGACTATGTTACCATTGTGAGCAAGTGGGCCATATGAAGGCTCAATGTCCTTTATTAGCCGCCAAGCCGACGCAGGCTCCAGCGTCGGCCACATTGAGGATTACGGATGGGAGGCCAGCTAGGGCGGAGCCTCCGAAGGCTCAGGGGCATGCTTTTCAGCTTACGGCCGAGGAGGCCAAGGCAGCACCGGATGTGGTTTCTGGTATGTTTCTATCCTTTATCTCATTTACTATATCTGTTGTAGGCTTATCTATTATACCTGTGATTAGGTACGTTTCTAGTGAACTCCTTACCTGCATTGGTTTTATTTGACTAGGGGGCGAGTCGGTCATTTATATCACAGACATTTAGTAGGGAGTTCAGTATGCCGGTGGGCGAGCTAGAGTGTCCGTTGCGAGTCTCTATCGCCAACGAACACGGGGTTTCTGCTTCTTCGGTCTACCGAGGATGTGAGTTAGAGATCTTCGGGGTGTCCTTCCCAATAGACTTGATTCCAATTCCCATGAGGGATGTATGGGTGATTGTGGGGATGGACTGGCTTAGTCGATTCGGTGCCCTGATTGATTGTGAGGGTCAGCGGGTAGTAGTTCGAACCCCAAGTGGGGGAGAACTGATTGTATATGGCGAGGGCACCAGGGTGGGATCAGGGTTTTGTTTAGCCGCCAGGGCTCGACAGTATATTCAGCACGGTTGTGCGGGTTATCTAGCGTATATGGTGGATACACGAGTCAGGGATCAGACTCCAGTTTCGGAGGTTCCATTGGTTAGAGAGTTTGCTGACGTGTTTCCGGAGGAGTTGCCAGCGATACCTCCAGAGAGGCAGGTCGAGTTTTGGATCGACCTGGTGCCTGGTGCGGCCCCTATCGCCAAGGCGCCGTACTGATTGGCGCCACCCGAGATGCAGGAGCTGTCATCACAGCTGCAGGAACTGTTGGGCAAGCAGTTCATCCGACCTAGCTGTTCTCCGTGGGGAGCACCGATTCTTTTCGTCCGGAAGAAGGACGGTTCGCACCGGATGTGCATCGACTACCGGGAGTTGAACAAGTTAACGGTGAAGAACCGTTATCCACTCCCGAGGATAGATGATCTCTTCGATCAGTTACAGGGTGCATCTTGGTTCTCCAAGATCGACTTGAGATCCAGATATCATCAGGTTAGAGTGAGGGAGGAGGACGTAGAGAAGACCGTGTTTCAGACTCGTTACGAACATTACGAGTTTGTGTTGATGTCGTTTGGGCTCACCAACGCACCAACAGTATTTATGGATCTGATGAATCGGGTCTGCAGACCGATGCTCGATCGTTCGGTCATTGTGTTCATAGATGATATCTTGGTGTATTCCAAGACCCGAGAGCAGCATGAGGAGCATCTACGGGAATTATTGGGAGTCTTGAGACGAGAACGGATCTATGCCAAGTTCTCGAAGTGCGAGTTTTAGTTACGAGAGGTCCAGTTCCTTGGGCATCTCGTTAACCAAGAAGGGATTTTGGTCGATCCGGCCAAAATTGAGGCGATTATGCAGTGGGAGGTTCTAAAATCTCCCACAGACATTAGGAGCTTTTTGGGATTAGCGGGGTACTACCGGAGATTCATTCGGGATTTCTCCAAGGTTGCAGTACCCCTCACTCGTCTGAAGAGGAAGCGGGTGGATTTCCAGTGGGGCCCTGAGCAGCAGAGGGCGTTTGAGACCCTACGACAACGGTTATGCGAGGCTTCAAGATAGCAGAGGGCGTTTGAGACCCTCCGACAGCGGTTATGCGAGGCTCCAGTCTTGACACTCCCGGAGGGAGTTGAGGATTTTGTGGTGTTCTGTGATGCATCCATCACAGGTTTGGGGGTGGTCCTCATGCAGAGAGGACGAGTGATAGCCTATGCATCGCGGCAGCTGAAGCCGCATGAGACGAGATACCCTACTCATGATTTAGAGCTGGGGGCGGTAGTGTTCGCTCTCAAGATATGAAGGCATTACCTATATGGGGTCCGTTGTACCATATACACGGATCACAAGAGCCTGAGGCATATCATGGATCAGCCGAACCTGAGCATGAGGCAGCGCAGGTGGTTGGATGTAGTCAAGGACTACGATTGTGAGATCCTTTACCACCCCGATAAAGCGAATGTGGTGGCGGACGCTTTGAGCCGCAAGTCAGCTGGGTCTTCCAACCCAGCGAGATGTATGAGGATAGCGGTGTATTCTCCGCTTATGGATTTGATCAGAGATGCCCAGGTTGAGGGTATGCGACCGGAGAATTGGAAGCTGGAGAGGATCAAGGGTGAGAACACCCGGTTTGTGCAGGATAGCCGGGTATTATTGACCCGATGCGGTCGGGTTTGGGTTCCGATGTCTGGTGGGGTCAGGAAGACGGTCATGGAGGAGGTTCATAAGTCTCATTTTTCTATTCACCCGGGGGCCACCAAGATGTATAGTGACCTGAGTTTGAGTTACTGGTGGCCATGTATGAAGCGATAAATAGCTTGGTACGTCGAGAGGTGCTTGACCTGCAGGATGGTCAAAGCCGAGCATCAGAGGCCGCATGGTAAGCTGTAGCCCCTAGAGATTCCCATATGGAAATGGGAACAAATCACGATGGATTTCATTACCAAACTATCGAGGACGGCGAAGGGGTTTGATGCTATATGGGTCATCGCAGATCGATTGACCAAGAGTGCTCATTTCTTGGCTATACGGGAGAGTTATTCGGCCGAGAAGTTGGCCGACGTGTATGTGCGCGAGATTGTCGCTCGCCATGGGGTTCCGGTCTCTATTGTTTCCGACCGAGATGTTAGATTTACCTCCCGGTTCTGTCATAAGTTCCACGAGGAACTGGGCACGCGGCTGCACTTTAGCACAACATTTCATCCACAGACCGATGGTCAAAGTGAGCGGACCATTCAGACCCTCGAGGATATCTTGAGGGCGTGCGTCATTGACTTCGGTGGGAGCTGGGACTCCCACTGCCCCTTGCAGAGTTCACCTACAACAACAGCTATCATTCCAGCATTGGCACCCCGCCTTTTGAGCTGTTGTATGGGCGGAGATGTCGCACCCCAGTTTGTTGGGGTGAGGTCGGACATAGGGTGATGGGACGAATGGAGGTAGTCTTGCAGACTACCGAGAAGATTCAGCAGATTAGGCAGCGACTGCAGACCGCTCAGAGTCGGCAGAAGAGTTACGCCGACAGACACCGATCCGAGTTAGATTTCCAGGTGGGTGATATAGTGCTCCTGAAGGTCTCACCCTGGAAAGGGGTGATCCGCTTCAGGAAGAGGGGGAAATTGGATCCCCGCTACATCGGGCCGTTCAGGATTATTGCCAGGGTTGGCAAGGTGGCATATAGGCTAGAGCTTCCGGAGGAGCTTGGTCAGATTCAAAACACTTTCAACGTTTCGCAATTACGAAAGTGTGTTATGGACCAGGAGGCGGTGGTATCCTTGGATGACATTCAGGTCGATGAGCGCCTGAACTGTGTTGAGAGGCTCGTAGCCATACTAGAGAGGAAGGTAAAGATTCTACGGAACAAGGAGGTACCTTTGGTGAAGGTACAGTGGGAGCATCTAGACCTGTCAATGAGGCGGGTTTGGAGCGAATCAACCTTGATCCAAACCCGTTTAAAAAAAATAAAACATGACCCGCCCCGCTCCAATAACCCTCAGGGTCTTGAATAGTCAAATCCATACCCGTATCCACCGAATCAACGAATACCCGACCCATTAACCCGACCTTTTTATAATAGTAAATTTTCATAATTTTTGTGTTCCACAAAGTAATATTTCTCAAAAAGATAAAATGTCTACTTAAACAATATGTAGATTAATTAATACTCAAAGTCCAATTCAATAAAAATCACATTTTACTTGGACATCGAGTTGTATATTTTGTTTATATATATATATATATATATATATATATATATATATATATATATATATATATATATATATATATATATATATATATATATATATATATATATATATATATATATATATATATATATATATATATATATATATATATATAATGGGGCGGGTCAGAAGTGGAGCGGATCGGAAATGATCCATACCCGACCCATTTACTAAAAGGGTAAACGGGTAAACGAATCAAAAATTAAAATCCAAACCTGTTAAATTCTTACGGGTTTGGAGTGAATCAGGGTCAAAACCCACCCCATTGACAGGTCTAGGAGCATCGGAGGGGATCCAAGTGGACGTGGGAGCCCGAGTCCGAGATGAGGGAGCATTACCCGGATCTATTTACCGCAACCGACTTCGAGGACAAAGTCTAAGTCAAGTGGGGGAGAATTGTAACATCCCAAGATTTTCAGGTATTTCCGAACCCTCCTCTATCATTTCCTTGTCATTTTTGGCCCTTGGTGATTGGAAGTGAAGGCCAAGATAAGCTTAAGGACCAAAGTTGTAACTTTGGGCCAAGAAGGAGTACGCTGCGCGTACGTAGGAGTACGCTAAGCGTATTAAGTTCCACCTTAGTACGCTGGGCGTACATTTGTGTACGCGGGGCGTACTCATGTCTGGAGGAAACCCTAATATTTAGGGTTTGGGGACTATTTAAGCAACATTATGAGCACTTTCCTTTCACTTACCTCAGCCTCCATAGATCAAACTCGTCTCTCAAAACCCTATCCTCCCCTTTTGTGTGTTAAATCTCATTTGGTGTGTTCTTGAGTGTTTTAAGAGGGAACCATTGCATCAAAGAGTGGAAGGAAGTGGCCAAGCTTGTAGATCTGAAGTTATTTTGTGCACAAGAAGCTCCAAAAGGTAGCAAGTTCCAAACCTTATGCATATATGCATGGATCTCATTATTTTACTTTATTAGAAGCATTTCTTGTCCCAAAAACCATAAAGTGGTGCATGATGTGATTTGGACGAAAAGAGCTGTCCTTCCAGGCTCTTGAAAGGACCTTGAGTGATAAAAATGAGGTCCCATTAGTTGTATGTGTCCCACCCAAGAGAAATAAGGTCTTAATGGATTAAGACCAAATATTAAGAACTTTATGGACGTCCAAGGTGATAAAGTTCGTTACTTTATGGATCCTAGGCATGTTAGGTCCCTGGATCTGAGGTTTCGGCTTAAGTGCTTAAGCCATTAATCACTTAATAAGGTTTTGGAAAACTGTAGAGTACACCCAGCGTAAATGCAGTACGCCCATCGTACAATGTTAGCCACCCCGATGGTGGTCAACGACTGGACGAGTACGCCCCGTGTACCAGAAGAGTACGCCCCGTGTACGCCTTCTGTTGGGCCTTGGACAATTGGGCTTCGGGTTTTAGGCGGTTTATGGACTAAATGGAATTGGTCCTTTGCTGGACTCTGTAAATAAGATATTTTAGGCCAGGTTGTGATAGTGGATCATGGGATTAGGCCCAATAAGGAGGTTGGGCCCAATTTAGTAAATTGGGCCAATAGTGGGCTTATGTATATAGACTTTCAAGTCAAGGACTTGGTGTTGGGCTTTGGCCCAACAAAAGGGAAAGGACTTAATGAGTTATGTGGACACTTAGCCAAGGAAGTAATGTTGGGTATTAACCTAGTATTTATTATGTGACAGTTCGGGATTTCCGGTGAGAAAGCAGTCAGAGAGTTCCAGTATTTCAGCACCACTAGTGAGGTGAGTTATCCTCACTATACTTAAGGGTCTAAGGCACCAAGGCCGACCCTTTGGATTGCTATCTGGTTATGTTATGTGGTATGATCTGTTAGATCGGTATCCTAGAGGGTAAGCTAATATTATGTGGTATGTAGTATGACCTGTTAGATCGGTATCCTAGAGGGTAGGATAACATTATGTGCTATGTGTTATGATTCGCCAGATCAGTAGTTGGCTATAAACTATTATGTGGTTATCTGTTATAGCGGTTGAGGCTGATCTGCTTTGTGCCAAAGCCAATAGACCTGGGCATTCCAACCTGTTGGTTATGGGCCTGGGGTATTCCATCCCGAGGATGATTGGACCCATAGTATGTTGGCATTCCAACTGGATGGTTGAGGGCCTGGGGTATTCCATCCCAAGGATGATTGGACCCATAATATGTTGGCATTCCAACCGGATGGTTGAGGGCCTGGGGTATTCCAACCCGATGGTTGACTGGACCCATAGTATGTTGTTTATGATTATGTGTGTATTGTGGTGGGTATGGGTATTTTGGGGTAACTCACTAAGCTCTTGGGCTTACAGTTTCAGTTTATTGTTTCAGGTACATCAGGGGATCGCGGCAAGGCGAAGGCATGATCGTACAGCTCCTCATATTTTGTTAATGTTTCTGGGAAAACTCTGATATTATGCATTTTGAAAACCAGTTTGTAATGTTTGGATGGATTTGGAATGATTTTTAAAGTTAAATTTAAAAAAAAATATGGGTGTTACACCTCAGGTTATGGAAAACCAAAAGTCTTTTCTTTAAAAGTCATTAAAACTCATAAGTTATGGAAATGAAAAGTTTTGAATAGTTTAAAAACTTGCCCTCAAGTTTTGGAATTTGTAAAGTCACACTTATGAATACTTTGATTCCAAACCCAAGAATTTTAAAAGTTTAAAATTCAACCCTTATACTATTATGATATTATAAGTTTAATAATATATATGTGAAAGACAAGTCAGTCTTACCGTTAGTAGGCCTCATTCACGAAGCCGATATATAAGGGGGTATAAGGTTATTGCCTATAAAATGGCAGTTTAATGGGTGTCCACTCTCACCCACCGCTTCCTTGACTGGTGGAGGGTCGTTAGTCGAACGGGTAGGATAGGACATAAATTCTCGTTAAAAGTATAATGATAATTATAAAGTAACTAAACTTTTATTAAATTCCCAATCTTAGTACTTTAGGAAAATGTGAAATTGATGCTAATCCATGAAATTGCACTTTGCACCTTGCCAAGTCGTTAGTGGAGCGTGTGTGGTTAACCGACACACTAACATGGACTAGTATGGGTGGCAAAGGGTAGTTTAATGTTTGTCATAGATCGGTGGAGTATGTGTGGTTAACCGGCACATCGATTAGGTGATAAATGACATCAAGTGTACCAAGTTAATTTGCATGGTTATTCACACCTTGTTTGTGATCCTCGGTATCCCAGTCACAAACTTGTTTGTGATCCTTGTCATTTACCTACCGTCAAATATCTTGCAAGTTGGATTACGACATCCCTCTTCCAAATTGTAAAATATTGTGTTGGGTCCTAGCCTTAATATTTCATTTGGGGTGCTATATTAAGGACTCTTATCTAATCTAAACTTTGTCTTTTTATTTTCAGATGTCTTCCAACACTTCTTCTGGCTCAAACCCTGCTAGCTCCGTCTCTCTCATGAACTTGTGTGGGAGAGTCATCTTTGATGGCACTAATTTCAATGACTGGATTAAGAACATCAGGATGGTCACTCGCTACGAGGGCAAGGAATATGTCCTTGAAAAGGAGCTTAAGGAAATCGATGAGTCTTCTGCTACTCCTGAGGGGATCGCTGAGTTTAGGACTCATGAGAAGGATCCCACCAAGGTGTCTTGCATCATGTTGGCCACCATGACAACTGAACTCCAAAAGTCCTATGAGGACTTCTACCCTTTTGAGATGAACCAAGACCTGATGGAAAGATACCATCAAAGTGCTCATCAAGAGAGGTATGAAATCATCTGTTCCATTATAACAACTAAGATAAAGGATGGTGAACCCATCATGGCCCACTTGTAGAAAATGCAAAGGTTTGTGGACTGTTTGCTAAAATTGAATGTGAACTTCGATGAGGAGCTGGATATTGATATCATTCTACACTCCTTACCTCCATGTTATGATCTATTCCGCATGACCTATCATATGAACAAGGAGGAGGTCACACTTAGCAAACTTCAAGGGCTTTTGAGGACTGCTGAAAGTAGTCTTAAAGGTAAATCGGTTGTTACTACTCCTACCACCGCCCCTGTTCTGGCAATTGGACAAGGGAAGGGGGAGAAGAGGAAGGCTCCCTCTAAGAGCCACAAGGGAAAGTCTCTTGATGGATCCTCTTCAAGTGGGACCAAGGCTGGTTCTACTGCTCCTTCTTCCATTCCTAAGGAAGCAGAGTGTTTCTACTGTCATGATAAAGGGAACTGGAAGCGAAGCTACCCCAAATACTTGTGGGATGTCAAAGATGGGAAGGTTAAGGCCACCCATGCAGGTATTTATACTATTCTATCTAATAACTCATTACATTCTTGTTATTGGGTCCTTGATACAGGTCGTAGAATTCACATTTGTTCTGATTTACAGGGACTAAAAAGAAGTAAGGATATGGAGCACGGGAAGATAAACTTGATCATGAGGAATAGGAAGGTTTCACCTGTCACCAAGATTGGAGTTTATTCTTTATTGCTGATTAATGGGTTAGAATTAGATTTGAATAATTGTTGCTACTCGTCTAAAATGGCGAGAAATGTTATTTCCTTTCATGGGTTGTACAAACAAGGTTTTAGTTTTTCATTTGATAATGAAATTGGTGCTATTAATGCTTTTTATAATGGTTTTTTTTATTTTAAAGCATCGCCTTGTAATGGTTTATATGAAACTGTGATGGTTGTAGACAACTTAGGAAATAATGTGTTGCACATTGATTCTTCCAATTAATTGGATAAGGCATGCTTGTGGACTTGTCGTCTTGGACATGTCAGCAAGAAGCGCATAGGCCAACTCCAAAAGGCTGGAGTTTTGGAATCATTCGACTTAAGAACGGATGACACTTGCGAATCTTGCTTACTTGGAAAGATGACCAAGTCACCCTTCACTGGTACTTATGAAAGGGGTGAAGGTTTGTTGGATCTCATACACACCGATGTGTGTGGGCCCTTCAGAACCGCCAAAAATGATGCTAACCGCTTCTATGTCACTTTTACTGATGATTACAGTAGAAATGGCTATGTCTACTTAATCAAACATAAGTCCAAAACCTTTGAGAAATTCAAAGAGTTTAAACAAGAAATGGAGAATCAGATGGGCAGGAAGATAAAGATGTGCCGATCCTATCGGGGTGGTGAGTATCTTAGTATCGAGTTCCTAGGCTATCTTAAGGAATGTGGAATTGTTTCACAATTGACACCACCTAGGACACCACAGCTTAATGGTGTGGCTGAAATGCGGAATCGAACCTTGTTGGACATGGTTCGTTCAATGATGAGTCGAGCTTCGTTACTTATGTCATTCATGGGGTATTCCTTAGAGACTGCCGCCTATATCCTTAATCTAGTCCCAACTAAGAAGGTTGCCAAAACACCTCACGAGATGTGGATAGGGAAGGTTCCCTCGTTAGCACACATCAAGGTTTGGGGTTGCGAGGCTTTCGTGAGACGTGAGACTCACGACAAGCTCGAACCTCGTAGTGAGCGGTGTATTTTCATCGGCTACCCACATAAATCCTTTGGATATCTCTTCTACAGACCGAGTGACAATGTTTGGAACTTAGTTGACAATGTACCTGGTCATAAGACAGTCGGGTGCAAATGGATCTTCTAGAAGAAGACCGACATTGATGGGAAAGTACACACATATAAGGCACAACTGGTTGCGAAGGGCTTTACTTAAACTCCGGGAGTTGACTATGATGAGACCTTCTTTACCAGTGGCGAAAATTAAGTCCATTAGGGTTATGCTAGCCATAGTTGCATTTCATGACTATGAAATATGGCAAATGGATGTTAAAACCGCTTTCCTTAATGGAAAGTTAGCTGAGGATGTTTACATGAGTCGGCCAGAGGGACCTTGGGAAGTGTTTCGCTATGAAGGACCTTGGAGAAGCTGTCTCTATTCTTGGGATAAGGATATTGAGAGACAGGAGTAAGAGACTAATTGGACTTAGTCAAAGCACCTACTTAGAAAAGGTGTTGAAAAGATTCAACATGATGGATTCCAAGAAAGGTGACTTACCGATACAGAGCAATGCCAAACTGAGTAAAACTCAGAGTCCGAGTATAGAGGTTGAGATAGCATAAATGAGTCGTATACCATATGCTTCCGCAGTTGGCTCGATCATGTATGTTATGACTTGTAATCACCCTGATGTGGCCTTTGCTTTGAGCATGGTCAACAAATATCAAGGGAATCCTAGTAAGGCTCACTGGACTGCGGTAAAGAACATTCTCAAGTACCTGCAGAGGACTAAGGACTGGGTCCTTACCCTCGGTGGGAGTGATGACTTGAGAGTGGTGGGGTATAGTGACGCCAGCTTTCAGACCGACAGAGATAATTTCTGCTCTTAGCCGGGTTGGGTATTTACCCTGAATGGAAGAGCAATAACTTGGAAAAGTTCCAAGCAGGAGACAGTAGTTGATTCAACGTGCAAATCAAAGTACATAGCAGCAAGCGAGGTGGATGATGTGTGTTAAACGAACTAGTTTTATCCTACTTTTAAAATATGAATTAGACACATAAAAGGCAGTGGACCTGTCAATTGGTGGTATAGTTGAATAAGCAGGGTATCAAACTCAGGGAACGGTAATTAAACTAATAACTAGAATTAACTAAAACAAGTAATAAAAGTAAAAGTGTTTCTCTAGTTTTGCAAGACTAGAAACTTAGATAAACTAACTAACACGCAAATTAAATAACTAACAGCTAAAACAAGTAAAAATCAACTAAATTCAATAATAAGAAGACTTCTGTTTAGGTTCGGTTTATTTACTCATATGGTTGATTTTATGGCAAGTGCAATGGATTAATTGCTATTGGCTACCGATTAAAGTGATTAGGTTCACATTCGCTATTACCAATCCTTAGAAAACGTATCAATTCAAACAGTGTCCAGTTGATCAAACTAATAAATCTCCTAGTTAATTATTCGGGTTAAATAAGAGTTGTAGTGGTTAATTAAATTGGTCGTTCAATTAACCTCTTATTGATCGTTTATCACACAAGCTCACACATTAATTTACCCACTTTCTAGTTAATCCTAGTTTCACGTTCGCTAATCCTAGGCACATAACAATGCTTTCACATAAATCACATTAGATAAGTAATTAAGAGATGTTCATGCAGCTTAATTACTTGATAATTAACAGAAAATAGTTATGGTTAATGCATAAGGTTCTTTAACAAGCTTAATAAAACAAAATTCACCAGTAAACAATTAATCCAACCATAAATCAATCCATAGTTATAAATTTTCCTACCCTAAACAGAAGATATAAAGTTTAGCTCATAATTTTAGCAGAAAGCAACTCAATAACAATGTCTAGTAGTTCAAACATGATTAAAACAATAGATAAAGTAAAGAGTAAACTTATGTTGCCTTTAATCTTCTTAGAATTGAAGTTGGGGTTGACTCTCACGATTTCCAGAGATCCAGCAGCCTTCCTAGTGGCAAGGTAATCTTCCAAAAATTCCAGAGAGGGTTTTGTTTTGGAATTTGGCCTCTATTTATAGTATTCAGAAAACAGAGGCTACTCGTCGAGTAGCCAACCGACTCACCGAGTCCCCTCGTAGAATCCGAGTACGACAAGGATTTTATGTTTTTCTTCGCGAACTTTCGTGGGTACTCGTCGAGTAGACGTCCAGACTCGCCGAGTCCTTCAAGATTTGGCTCTTTTTCTTCTTTCTTCAATCCCCGAGCTTCCGATCACATCTCCTGCTTCCGAGCATATCTTTTGGACTGAAAATACAATTTAAACACAATTAAGTACCTTTTGTCCATATATTGCAATAATTTAGCCAATTAATAATAAAATTCTATGCTAACTATATAGCTAAATATGCACATATCAAAATACCCCACACTTGACTTTTGCTTGCCCCCAAGCAAAACTGAATTTCAACACACTAATATCATAGAAGACAATCCCAATTGAACCCAACCATAATGCCAAAACCGCAATGCTTGAATTTGTGTCTACAAATTTTTCCTAAGGACCCCCTCAATTCTAAATACTTACAATCCTCATAAACATTCTCCCACTTATTTTGAACAATGCTCATTTTACGCATCCCTCCGAATCCATCCACAGAAAACTTCCTAACCTCAAGGTATTTTTTGTCACACCCCAAAACCAGAATGGCGGAAACGTTCTGGGGGGAGGACGTCATGTATAGCATCACAACCAATGTATAATAGCAATCATAGCAACACAACCATTACAGTGAATATTAAAGTAAAAATGTTTACATCAATTTGGAATTTATATGAAACTTGTTTGAATTACATCAAATAATTTGTATGAATGTAAGCATAAAACTTTTATTGCTCCAACTCCTCACAAATCCAGCAGGTACCTATCTACTGATTTCCTGAGAATACAAGCAGTTTGAAAGAATATCAGCATAAAGCTGGTGAGTTCATAAGCGGTAGTTTGTAATGAAAACTTGTTGATGAGCTTGTAAAAGTGTTTGTATAGTTTCAAGACAATCCGATATTTTCGTTAATGAGAATGTAGTGTTTTCAATTCTGTATAACACCATGAATGTTTGTTACTGAAAACTGTAGTGATGTGCGAGAATAATACTTCATGTGACTAGCTAATGCTGATCATGATGTATAGGTATTTCATACGTGAAACCATTGTATGATCGATTCTGTTTGAAAACCCTGGAAATTCTCCAGTTGCAGTGTGTATTAGTTCTATTTTGTAAAATAAAATTGTTGAAGAATGACAGTTTGTAAACCAAGAGCGATTTATACATATTGTGAGTCGTATAACCATACTTGATATGACTAGAGATCTTTCCAACGTTCTTCAGGCGTCGAGTTAAATGACATTTGTCACCCTATGCATGCCTGCCCAACTGTAGCTAGCAGTTCGGGTGTGGGATTGTCAGTCCCGAATAGATCTATTCACAAATCTCACGCTCTCCCTCCAAGAGACTCTGGTTATACTATGATAGGATTTATCCCTGTACACCTAAGGGTACAGTATTGAAGTAGTGCCTCACAGTATCGTACAATCTAGTTTACATGTAGTGTAGTAGCGTTCTACCCTAGTGAAAATCCGTATGTATACCGTATGTAGTGATAACTATAGTTATGAATGCCATTATAAAGTAGTGATGTAAACTGTAAACTGTTTCTGTCTTAGTGCATATGTTCAGTAGTGAAAGTTCTGTACTTGTTATGTTTAGAAAATCCCAAACTATACCGATTATAGTTTGCATGTATAATGTAGTGGATAGCGTGTCCGGAAAACTATGCAATTTTAGTGAAAACGTCCCTTATGCTCAGCATAGTACAAAAGGGTTAAAGTATGAGAATTGTATAAGTTTTATATTATTGAAAGCATTTATGTTTAGCTTGTATTTCCCCCCCCCCCCTGAAAACATTAAAAACATGGAAAATGTAGGGGTATGAACTCACAGTTTGATGTAAGACCCGAGCGTAAGGTCAGTGTGGATGCTGAGTGTCAACTGATGTTTCATACGCAGGTGGATCCTATTAACATATGGTAACACATTTATGTATTAGATGAGGACATAACACAATTTTTTATGGAAGGAAACCACCTTAGGGACTAGGAAACACTTGAAACTAAGTGTTGGAATCACACGCGATTGAAGATGGGGAGTTTGCGGCCGTAATCAGGAGTGTACGGTCAGGGGTTTGCGGCCCAACAGGGTTTACGGCCCACGAGTTTGCGGCCCAAGTGTTTGTGGTCCATGGGTTTACGGCCCATGGGTTTACGGCCTGTGGGTTTATGGCCCATGTGTTTACGGTCGTAAACACTTGGTGAAAGGTGTGATTTTTGGTGTTTCAAGGTCCTTTCTAGCCTCTTGGAAGTGTTCTAAGCCTTGTGTCCGGCTCAAGGAAGAGTTTAAGGGCCAATAATCGACCAAAAATGGAGTTTACGGCCATTGAAGGGATTACGGCCGTAAACCCATCTCGTGTTCATGATTTCGGGTCGATTTCTAAGTGGAAACAAGTGATTCCTAGTAGATAACAATCATAGGGAGTAGTTACTTACTGTAAGATGCTTGGAATGAGGTTTTTAGCCACCAAGAACTAGTGTGTGTTCTTGGTGTTCTTGGAGAGAGAGAAGATCTAGAAAAGATGAGATTTATGAGATGAAACATGGATTCATCACTAGAAAAGGGATTGAAACACAATAGAAGTGAAGAATCACTTACATTTTGAAGATCCTTGGGCAAAACTCGAAAATTGTAGAGAGAGGGTAGAGAGAGAAAGTCCTTTGAGTGCTTAAAACTTGAAATAAAGGCCACTCGTCCTTTATATAGGGGTGAGTTTTCGGCCAATGGGGTGGGGTAGGGGGTTTACGGCCGTAAACTTGAGTTTGCGGCCGTAAACTCCTCTCGAAGGGGTGTTTGGCCCGGATGCTACGCTTTGACTTGGAAAAACTCATTCTTGGACCCAAACTTCGATTGTACTGAGTTCGAAGTATTTAATTAGACCCGAGGTATAGCTGACAAAAGCATAAATAAATTCCGAATTGATTTATTTTTAACGGTTTGAACGAAAGAAATTTCGGGTTGTCACATTTTTGGTCAAGCAACCCAAGCATACATAATCTAGAAAAATACAACTTTTTGATACCACTATGGAGCTCTTTGGAATTCTTCACTTCTTTGATAATTTGATCTTGATTTCTTTGAATTCACCACCTTTTTGATTTTTGGTATCTTCAATTTTTGAACTTTCGGAATTTTGATCTTTTGATCTTCACTTTAATTGCTCTAAAATTCGTACAACGTTTCTTGTAATTCTCTTTTTTTTTCACATGTAACTCACTATTTTTTTCACTCAAAACCTACATGCTTAAGCAAGGACACTCAACTTCAACCTTTATTGATTAAAGATAAAAATTTTCCTAGATACATTTCTGGTACACGATGCTAAACATATTGCATCCCTCAAAATAAGCGAGGTTGTGTTTTTGTCCCATGATTTCACTAGAATAAAGGGGGCCACAAATGCATTATAACGTATATTGGCTCAACTAAACATTTGGGTCTTCATGCAATCATCAAACACAATACTAGTATGATTCCTAATTGCTTTTACCATGATTTTCTAAATTAAGCCTAGTAATTTTTTTAATTCAAAATTTTCAAAATTATACCTAAATTAATATAATAAACCACCTACCCCACACTTAATTTATGCAATGTCCCCATTGCATATTATGCATGAATAAGAAAACATAAAAAAAAAGAATTGGAACAAACTCCCCTGGGATAATAGTCGCGAGGTTGATGTTCTTCATTCAAAGCTCCTTCTTTAATTAACTTTAGACATGGGAACAGCTCATCCATGTCTCGGGCGTCAAATCTCGTGTGATTAAGCTCTATAAATGCAGGAAAGACTCTCGAAAATCTTCAGGAATTAATCTTCAAGAATGTTGCCAATTGTCGTATAAAATATCATCAAATCATCAGCTTTAGAGGTGAAATGGAAATCAACTCGTCGAGTTAGTAAGGTGACTCGCCGAGTTGTAGCGCGAAACTGGCAGAAGTCGTGAATTTGCACTGTGACTCGTCGAGTCCGAGATATGCACTCGGTGAGTACATCGTTATATGGAAAATTTTGCCTTCTGCTCCAAGTCCGTTTTTGGTGTACTGAAGTAACATTAAAATGATACTTATGCTCATTTTTCTTCAGTATTTAGACACTCTTTAACCATCTTCGTAACTGGACTCGATACTCGAACTCAAAACTCTATTTACCCTCTTGCCTAGACTCGATTCTTCCCACTATTCTTTCACTCTCTAGACCCTTTGCATGCATACCCTTATTCAAATTCTGAAAAGAACCAACAGCAAACACAAGTAATAAAAAGGAAAAAAAACAATTAAAATCCTACTTAAAAGTTCGAACAAACCAACCAAAAACAACCAAACAAATAAAAATTGTTTTAACACAACCAAACAAATAAAAAGGATAGATCTCAATCTTCATCTTCTTCCTCTTCATCATCTTCTCTCAATCCGCTCCCCCCGACTGCACTTCTACGGGTGTTTATCCGCTCTTCCCAAGTAGGTACATAAGGAAATTTACCCCCATCTACATGTTGGATGTTAAAATGATTAAACATTCGAATAAATGACATGTTGTTGAAATTTAAGCTTCTCCCCAAATCGTCTTCGTATTTTCTTCCCTCCACGTTAAACCATTCCGCGGGTATCTCATCTTCAACCGGAATCACCGGTGGGTCTTCATGCGCTCGTTCATGTCTCGGCCTAACTCTCCTTCCCGGCTCCTCGGGTCCTATAACTGCATCATCATGAGGAATGGCAAAATGGCCCCTTCCATAATCCTCAATGATTCGTTCCCGTCTGTAAAGTGTGACACTAAAATGAGGTGTGGGTATTTTAGTCAAACCACTTCCAACTCCACGTTCCAACACCCCGAATGATCTTACCAAACGGGTCACGAACATCCCGCCATTAATCTTGGAGGTTTTTCTATCCTTAACCGCTCCCTCAGCCAAATAATATGCTAAACAGTATGGGAGATTGCAAAAAGTATTTGGGGTAATGATACTCCACAAGTAGAAAACATCAAGGTTAGGAACCTTGTCATCATCCTTTCGCATGTTAATTGTGCTAGAGATGAAGCGATGAATCAAGCAGTGGATTGGTGATCTAATGCTACCTTCTTGAGCAGACATGGGGATATAGACTTTGTTTGCAATAGTGTTCCACCATGTGGAACCCACAACTCCCTCCAGAAAATTTTTATGACAATGCTCCAAGAAAGCACCAAAAGCTTGAGTGTTGACCAGATGTTGGTCATAGATGCCCATTATCCATGGGAGCTCAACCATGCTACATTGGTAGTATTCCCCGCCAATGCAAAACGTGAGGACACTTGGATTGTAGAATTCATCTCCTCCGCGAAAATTAATAATTGAGAAAAATTCCAAACACAGTTCTTGGTATACTGGCTCCTGAATTCTAAACAGTCGGTTCCACCCATCGCACGTCATGGTTACCCCATCATGTATAAATATCTTAACCAAATATGGAGTTACTTCCTCTGTCAATCCGACTCGATCAAACCACTCCCAGTCTATCTCATTAGGAACGTATATCTCTTTCTTTTTTAGCTCCTCTAACTTCTTTCTCCATTTCCTCATTGTTGAGTCTGAGTCAATTCGTGGAAAACTTAACCAAGGATGTGCCCTTTGGTTACCCCATGAGCTTTGGCCTCTTCTGGAAAACATGTTCTGCGCAACATCAAAAACAACAAGATCACAAAACACATAAAAATATTAAAACCAAAAATCTGGGCAACTGCAACCGGACTCGTCGAGTCATGAACAGACTCGGCGAGTTTGATGAACTGTTCAAGTGCTGCTGTGATTCGAATTATAATAGGTCATGAAATCTCTAAATTCAGTCCAAGGGTTTGTCTCGGAAGGTTTGCTAAGTACCAATTCACAATAAATTTCATCTATAACACTCTAATTAAACAAAAATCTGAAACCATAGAATCTTAGTCAAGTCAAAATCGGGTTTTCACAAACTAAGACCATTATTCTGCCAAAGATTAGAACTTTAATAAGATTAGAGGTAAAAGATGTTACCTTGTTGAAGAATATTGAAGAAATTGAAGAGAATCAAGATGGTTGCTTGAGAGAATTTTGGCACGCCGAGTGGTGTGTGTCGGCTGTGTTAAATGAAAGTGTTTTCCAATTAGGGTAAAAACCTTAATTTTACAGAATTGTAAAAATAATTTTTTTTCAGTAAAAATACGCGATTCGTCGAGTCAGTGTAGCGACTCGGCGAGTTGAGGCGCGAATTTAATTTTAGTTCACCATTTACGCATTGACTCGTCGAGTCAGTGTATCAACTCGTCGAGTCTTTTAATCTGTTTGAAATATATATATTAAAAACTTTTCTCTTTTTATTAAAAACACCACACCCCACACTTAGGCCTCGCTTGTCCTTAAGCAATCATTTGTAGATGAAAATGAAGATGTAGAATACTAAGAAAACCACACAAAACAAAAATGAAAAATAAAAACGAAAAAGAAAAGAAAAGCAAACTCTATTGACGGGTTGCCTCCCGTTGAGCGCTTCTTTTTGAGGAGTCGTTAACTGGACTTCTTTCCGCTCTAGGTTTCTGCGGCTTCCTCCAATAGGATCTCCTTCTTTAGTTTTTGCACTTTATACTTGGTTTTGTAAATATGGATTTTTCTCTTATATGCCCTTTTCAGTTCTTCTTTCCTTCTCCTTGTGGCACCCTCTTCAGCTTTACGCTTTATACCTCTACCACGCTTCTTCTTTTTCACTCCTTCCTCTTTACGCCCCATAGTTTCCCTTCCTCCACTATCTTCCTTGATTGCCTTCTTAGTCATTATCTCATCATCACTCGAGGTCACGAATTCTTCCTTACTTTCATCACATAATGAAGAATCTGGTGGTTTAAAAGTAAAAACTTCAAATGTAGTAGGGACTAGGGCTCGAGGCTTGGTGCTTATGATTGTAGTTGACATTGCTTCTTGATCAGGCATGTGTGAGTCAATGGAAGAGTTATGCTCATCTTTATTCCAATCCTTAGCATTCTCTTTATCTTCTAGGCTTTTCCTTCTTGTCATCTTGTACTGCTTCACCATATTGCAAAATTATGTCAAGACAAGCCAAGTGTGCATTTTCAAAGTTGCTTAAATCTTTAACAACTTTACTTTCCTCAAGAGGATTCTCCATTTGATCAAGCAAAATGTGAACGTCGGGTCCGGAAGGGGTATTCATGGTCTTCAGGCCAAAACCTTCATCAAATCGTGCCTTCTCGTCTGGACTCATCGAGTCAGTGGGTGCTACTCGACGAGTCGGTGAGCTTTCAACACTTTTGATTGTTTCTTGGTAATCAGCTTCCTCTAGCAGCCTCTCTATCTCTTTCAGGTCTCCTTCAGCATCAAAATCCTCTTCAAAAGATAATATGAATTGATTTGGATCGCTTTCTTGTAAGAATGCAAGCTCTTTTTCTATTAATTCATCAAAATCCATTGAGGAAACTTTATCTTCTCTTGAATCTATGTGCTTATCCATTTTCTCAGATTTAAAAATCACTGAATCATCTCCCACCCTTAGTGTTAGTGTAGATTCACGCATATCTTCTACGGCACAAGCGGTATTCAAAAATGGTCGCCCGAGAATGATTGGGACTTTAAGGTCCTTTTGCATGTCTAATATTATGAAGTCAACAAGGAACACTAGTTTATATACCTTGATGAGAAGATCTTCGCACACTCCCATTGGATGTATTATTGTTTTATCGGCTAGATGGATTTTCATTTGAATACGCTTTGGTACCGGAAGGTTTAGCTTTTGGAAGATAGAGTATGGCATAATATTTATACTTGCCCCTGAATCAGTCAATGCTCGTGTGGTCATTAAGTTCCCAAATTGGCAAGGTATGGTGATGCTTCCCGGATCGCCCCTCTTTTCTGGCAGCTCATTCAACACTATCTCAGCCACTTCTTCCATATTTCTTCTAGTTGTAAAGAAGCTCTTAAGCAAACTTGCATATTTTGGCGTTGAACTATCATTTCAATAAACAGAATATTCACTTGGAGTGCCTTTATATGTTCCATAAACTTCCTATATTCTTGAATCTACCCCCCAGGTATGGCTCGACTTGGAAATGGAAAAGGGGGCCGGTAAGGTTTTTAAAGAGAGCTGGTTTTGTCATCAGGTCTTGGACTCGTCGAGTCCTTGTTCGCGACTTGACGAGTCGAGTTGGGTTTACCCGATTCCCAATTAATTTTTTCTTCTGTTTGCACCTTTTTAGGATCCTTCTGCATAGGGTTCAGAGGAGTGAAAAGTTTCTCAGAATCTGTTGTTATTGCTTTTCACATGTGCCATTCTTGGATTTTGTTCGGTATTGCTAGGAAGTTCACCCAGTCCTTGTTGGTTGATTTGTTGTGCAAGCTGGCCTAGCTGTTTTTCAATCTTATGAATGGATACTTGCTGATTGCTAAGCATAGTTTGTTGATCCATCATCATATATTGGTGCTCTCTAAGCATATTTCGTTGCTCCTTCATTTCAGCGTCAGTATCATTGTGCCTTTTCTCGGACGTGGCTACAAATCTTGTAAACATATCTTCCAGGTCTGATTTCTTTTCTTGCACTGGTTCCTCCTTTTGATAAAAACCCCTTGCATTTTGCTTAAACTTTTCCTCCTTTGCCTTCTTGTATTCATCGTATGGGAGCCATTCTTTCTTGGGTTTTCGCCAATCATCATCATATTTATCGCCACTTGAGTAGCACACTTGTGCTTTCCGTTTCCTATTCTCGTCCAAATCACAATCTCTAGTAAGGTGAGGCCCGTTACAATTCTCACATCCCATCAGAATAGCGTGGATAGATTGGTCCATCTTATTCATTCTTCGATCCAAACTCTCCAACTTAGCCATCATTGCTTTCATGCTATCAGTAACTGAGTTCACCACCCCTCGATTTGGGTCATTCCTTGGGTTATGATATTCTCTAGATTGCTTAGAGAATTCTTCAATTAGGGCCTTTATCACCGGGGGTGCCTTCTTTGTGAGTGGTCCTTGCGAATCAAGGAGCTGCCTGGTTGTCACATTCACTCCATCATAAAAAATGGAGACTTCTTGTTGACTGTTCAGATCGTGATGTAGGCAGTTCCTTAGTAAGCCTTTATATCTTTCCCACGCCTCATAAAGTGACTCTCCCGCTTGTTGTTCAAAATTGGTTATGGCTTTCTTCAACTTGGCTATCTTCGAGGGAGGGCAAAATTGGTCTATAAACCCTTCTTTCATTTTAGCCCAAGTAGTGATGGATCCTGGAGGGAGTGATTTTAGCCAATCCTTTACGGCTCCCTTGAATGTGACTGGTAGCATACGAAGCAAAACAGTGTTGCGAGCCACATTAGGGACATTGAAGTTGTCGGCTATATCGTTGACCTCGTCTAGATGCTTGTGTGCGTCTTCATGATCCTTCTCGTAGAATGGAATTTCCTTAAGTTGAGCAAGTATGTGGACCTTAAGTTCAAAGGTGGCAGTTGCGGGAATCGCATGTTGCACGAGTCCTGGGCCGGTATCGTCTCGCATCCTTTTCTTCCATTCACCCATGGGAACTTCATCAATGTTAGCCATGGGGTTAGCTAGTTCGCCTTCTAAATCGCTTCCTTCTTCAAACTCGCTTTCTTCCTTTTCGGTTTCGTACTCGGTATCCTCCTTCTTCGGGTCTTCATCCGCCACTGAAAAGATGCTGGATTCTCCCTCTTTCTTGCTCTTTTCCTTACTAAAAATAGATTTGAGATTCTTCAACGGCGAATTCTTTGATGTTGCGGTTTCTCCTACGGTTTTGCCTTTGTTTTTTCTCAAAGTTGCTTCCGGGTCTTCAAGTGGTGGAATCAAAGGTGTACCTCCTCCTCTGGTCATAAACGTACTGCAATCAAAACAGAAAACATGCGTAAAAAGAACAAAAATAAACTAAAAACGAAACTATGTGTTCAGCGCTGGACTCGTCGACTGCACTCGGGCGAGTACAGAGCTAAAACAGAAACGAATTAAACAAAAATTCTAAAAAACAAAAAAACTTTAAAACTTAACCTAATAACTAAATTACTAATGCAGTAACTTGTGCAAGATAAATCTTACACAAAGGATCGATAATGCTAGAAATTAGAATTAATTTTTGAACCGTTCCCCGGCAACGGCGCCAAAAACTTGATGTGTTTTAAACGAAGTAGTTTTATCCTATTTTTAAAATATGAATTAGACACACAAAAGGCAGTGGACCTCTCAATTGGTGGTATAATTGAATAAGCAGGGTATCGAACTCAGGGAATGGTAATTAAACTAATAACTAGAATTAACTAAAACAAGTAATAAAAGTAAAAGGTTTTCTCAAGTTTTGCAAGACTAGAAACTTAGATAAACTAACTAACACGCAAATTAAATAACTAACAGCTAAAACAAGTAAAAATCAACTAAACTCAATAATAATAAGACTTCTGTTTAGGTTCAGTTTATTTACTCCTATGGTTGATTTTATGGCAAGTGCAATGCATTAATTGCTATTGGCTACCGATTAAAGTGATTAGGTTCACATTCGCTATTACCAATCCTTAGAAAACGTATCAATTCAAACAGTGGCCAATTGATCAAACTAATAAACCTCCTAGTTAATTATTCGGGTTAAATAAGACTTGTAGTGGTTAATTAAATTGGTCGTTCAATTAACCTCTTGTTGATGGTTTATCACACAAGCTCACACATTAATTTACCCACTTTCTAGTTAATACTAGTTTCACGTTCGCTAATCCTAGGCACATAACAATGCTTTCACATAAATCACATGAGATAAGTAATTAAGAGATGTTCATGCAACTTAATTACTTGATAATTAACAGAAAATAGTTATGGTTAATGCATAAGGTTCTTTAACAAGCTTAATAAAACTAAATTCACTTGTAAACAATTAATCCAACCACAAATCAATCCATAGTTATAAATTTTCCTACCCTAAACAAAAGATATAAAGTTTAGCTCATAATTGTAGCAGAAAGCAACTCAAAAACAATGTCTAGTAGTTCAAACATGATTAAAACAATAGATAAAGTAAAGAGTAAACTTATGTTGCCTTTAATCTTCTTAGAATTGAAGTTGGGGTTGACTCTCCTGATTTCCAGAGCTCCAGCAGCCTTCCTAGTCGCAAGGTAATCTTCCAAAAAATTCCAGAGAGGGTTTTTTTTTGGAATTTGGCCTCTATTTATAGTTTTCAGAAACCAGAGGCTACTCGTCGAGTAGCCAACCGACTCGCCGAGTCCCCTCATAGAATCCGTGTACGGCAAGGATTTTATGTTTTGCTTCTCGAACATTCGTGGATACTCGTCGAGTAGACGTCCAGACTCGCCGAGTCCTTCAGGATTTCGCTCTTTTTCTTCTTTCTTCAATCCCCGAGCTTCCGATCGCATCTAATGCTTCCTTTTGCTTCAGAGCATATTTTTTGGACTGAAAATACAATTTAAACACAATTAAGTACCTTTTGTCCATATATTGCAATAATTTAGCCAAATAATAATAAAATTCTATACTAAATATATAGCTAAATATGCACATATCAGCGGCGAAGGAGGCGATATGGCTGAAGAACTTCATCGGAGACCTTGGAGTTGTGCCAGCTATAAAGGAGCCTATGGAGATTTTCTGTGACAGCGAGAGTGCGGTTGCCTTAGCCAAGGAACCAAAGGATCATGGTAGATCCAGACACATTGATAGAATATATCACTTCATAAGACATCGAATAGAAGAAGGACTCCTCTAAGCAAAGAGGGTATCGTCGGAGGAGAACCCAGCAGATCCCCTCACGAAGGGACTGAGTAGGGTTAAGCACTTACAGCATGCGAGGCGCATCGGGCTGAAAGACGATATTAGTTTTAATGATTAGATAGTTTTTGAAACTTGTAATAGCTGAAATGTAATTGACATTTGATGATTAAATAAAAGGTGTTTTTTATTTATAAGTAATGTTACTATCTTGTGTCAATCATTTAGTATTATTTCATTTTGCATGTTTTGACTTCCAGAATAATTATATTATTCAAACTGTCCACAGTCGATCATACTTTGAAAGTAGGTGTTGAGGCAAGACTGCCATGAATTTGGCTTGTAGATTGTCTGAAGTGTATTAGACATAGCAAAGTTTGCTACAACATTCATGAGTGCTCATAAGGTATAGGTATTGGATTAAACCCACGCTCACTTATATCACTTCATGGAATTTATCTTGAGTGATCGTGAGACGATAATATCATATATGTCTTCAAACCAAGAGATGTGAGTTGTTGACTATGAGTTGGTAATATATTGATAGTACGAAACCACATCAGTAACTTGATGCTATAAAACGTGATGTTGTGTACAACTTAACGAGTACTTAGTACAAGCATATGAGTCGAAGTTTATCTGTTCCTTTTAATCCTTGGAGGATTAAAAGCGATATCTTGGGCCCCTCGATGATTTTGTTTTGATATTGTGTCGGGCCCGGTCAGAACTCAATTGATGTGTTCGATTAAGTCATATGTAAAACAAATCGGAAATCGGTAAATAAATGTTGGACAATAAGAATGACTATGTTCCATGTATTTGTCCGGCTTATATCTTGAGAACAGAGGATTATATGATCCCTTATCTAAAATGGCGCTTCACAGTTTGACAGAGGCTTTTAAGTGCTACGATTGCTAGTCGGTGTTTTAGGTCATACTTGCAAGTATAGTTATTAGACTTATCCAAGTGGGATACTGTTGGATAAGGTGTCTAAGTCCATAACTATAATTGGTATGTACTTGACTCGAGAGTAGCATGGTCCATTTGGGTTGCATGTATCCAGAACATTTGTAAGGATGGACTTTTGAGAAGAGGTTATTTATGATTTATTAATATATTATAAGTTCTAATATATTAATATGAAAACATATTATTTAATTAGTATTGATCAATAATTAATTTGGAATTAATTTAGTGATCAAAAGAGATTAAGGTCTCGTTTGATAGTTTTTGTCTGGAAAAGTGTTGTAGGGTAAAGTGCTGTCTGGGAAAGTTTTCGGACTGGGAAAGAAACCATGATGTTTGATTGTACATCTAATTATTGTGTTGAATGATGAAAAATGACTCGGTTTATGTCCGATAGTGGTGGGATGGATGAGATTTTTTTAAATAAATTAGGATGGTGGTGGTGTTGTCAAAAAAAAAAGAATTAATTCAATAAAAATGAATTAAAAAAATTAACTAATAGAAATTAATAATCCAATAAGGTAGTATTTATTAATATATAAATATTATATATTATAAATAATATTTATGAATATATAATAATCCAATAAAAAGAATTAATCCAAAAAAGAATTGTTTAAAAGAAATTAATAATCCAATAAAATAATATTTATTAATACATAAATATTATATATTAAAATAATATTTCTTAATAGAAAATAATACATTAAAAAGTAATAATTCAATAAAAAAATAAATTTAAAAAAAGTTATTTAAAAAAATTAATAATCCAAGAAAGAAAGAAAGATGCGGGGTTTGATGCATATTGTCTTTCTAACCCATTCAGCCAGAAAGATATGATTTTGGGGCTTTCTGGGAAAGACATGTCTTACCGGGAAAGACCCATTTTTTGTGCAAATCAAACAGTCTTTCCGGTCCATTCAGCCAGAAAGAGTTGTTTGGACCTGAAAAGATGCGTATCAAACGGGGTCTGATTAAATGTAAGGGGTTTATTTGGTAAATCAATGATTCTTATAGTGTGGGCCTATGGTTATTTAGGTTGGGCTAAACCAACATGGTAGTCCATGGAGGTTTAATCCATGGAGCCTAAGTAAGATGAAAGGTCATGCTCGTTAGGGTTTAGATGGATGTAACCCTAATCCTTGCCACACTATATAAGAACCCCTCTAGCACATGAAATCGGCGACTAGGAGTCTTTGGAAGAGCGTAGCCGAATTTTGAGTGCAAGTAATCTTCTCTCAAGTCCTCCATTGTTGGTGGTGGTCTGTGAAGCATTTGAGGCATCACATTTGGGGTGCTAGGCTCTTAAAGGTCCAATGAATCAAGCTACAAGAAAAGGTATGTCATCTAACTAGTTTTTGTTATACAAGTACCCATGTTTTGTATGCTAGTTAGGATAATGCTTTGGAAAATCAAATTGCATGTATAATTAGAGAAAACATAGATCCAAAGCATTTAGAGTTGTATGTGTACCTTAAGGTTGTTAGGATGCTCAAAACTCATCACTTTCTCCCTCCTTTAAGATCACCAAAACACACACTAATGGCTCAAAATGATCTCAAATGGATTAGGGTTTGCAAAGGGGTCAAAATGGGGCTAGAGGTTGATGAAAGAAAGAAGTATTGGGAGATAAGGATGTTTAAATAGGGTACAAACCCTAAAAATTAGGGTTTGACCCCTGAACATGTACTCCCAGTGTACCAGATGTACACCCAACATACTCAAGTAAATCCATGTACGCCAGCATACTAGCATGTATGCCCAGTGTACTCACACAGTCCCTAAAATTACAAAAATGCCATTATGGTCCAATTTACAAAGAATTCTCAGACCAAGCGGGTAAAAGGTAAATACATGGAAATCAAGATGTTACAGTTCTCCCCCACTTGAGCTAGACTTCGTCCTTAAAGTCCACTACCATGAAAAGCTCAGGGTACTTCTCTCGCATCTCGGTTTTGGGTTCCCAAGTCCATTCAGAACCTCTTCGATGTTGCCACTGAACCTTGACCAAAGACACCACCTTGTTGTGCAAGGCCTTCATCTTCCAATCCAAAATCACCACTGGTCTCTACAAATAATTCAGGCGATCATCAACCTGGATATCCTCCAAACGAACAATCGTTGAATCATCAGCCACACACTTCCGAAGCTGAGAAACATGGAATGCGTTGTGAATTTGACTGAGCTCCTAAGGAAAATCCAGCCTGTAAGCTACATTGCTAACCCTGGAAATCAGTCAAAATGGCCCAATATACCAGGCCCCAACTTTCCCCTCTTCTTGAAGTGTATTACACCCTCCAAGGTGATACCTTCAGCAAAAACATGTCGCCAACTTGGAACTCCAACACAGGTCGACGCTTGTTGGCATAACTCTTATGCCGACTCTAAGTTGTATGCACTCTCTGTCTAGTTTGTTGAATAAGTTATGTCGTCTGAAGAACTACCTCATTCCTTCCCATAACTCTATGACCAATCTCTCCCTAACAAACTGGGGTATGATACTTCCTCCCATAGAGAAGCTCAGAAGGCGGTGCACCGATACTGTAGTGATAGCTGTTGTTGTAAGAAAAGTCAACTAAGGGATCGATTCAGAATTTGTTAGACTATAACTTATTAGGTCATAAATTGTGGTTTATACTTTTCTTTTCATAGATATTAGAGTTCTCAGTCTAGGACCGAAAACAACATGTTTTCGGTGGTGTTTGGACCAAAATCACATGTGATTTCGGTTAACCTTTTGGGTTTTGGGCTGGGCCTTTGTTATTTAGGTCTAGGTATATATAGCCTATTATTAGGCGTGTAAAGGAGTTGATGTGTGATTATCATCAACCAAGAACAAGTTCTAGAGAGAAACAGGGAGAAAACCAAGTGTAATCCGAATCTTATGTACTAGACTATCATTGAATATAGTGTGCATTGAATATTCATCTTGTGTTCTTGTTACATATCATGTTTTGCATCATTCACTTGATTGGGATTCCGCACCATCATAGTGAAATCGATTGATACATCAAAAGTTTGGGTTTTACAATTGGTATTAGAGCTAAGGATTGGTATCAATCGGGTTATTGCAAAATATTAACGGTTATTCTTGGAGCTTCTTGGTGTTTTTGATTTATTTTTGACAAAGTTTTTGCCATTGTTCTTTGTGTTCTTCACTATTTTAGGGAGTTTGATCGAATTTGGGAACAAATAATTAAAAATTTCGTGTTTTTGGTCAAAAATTTGCGAGATCTCGGCGGCAGACCTCGGTCTTCAGTCAAACCCTAGGAGATCTCGGCGGCCAGCAACGATTTCGGTTACAGCGCGTGTTCTTGGTCAGGTTCTCGGTTGCACCTCGTTCTCGGTCCGCAGCCTCGTAGGTTCTCGGTGCACCTTCAGTTTTCGTTTCGCTTTTCGGTCCGTGTATTGGGTGCGAGATCTCGGTCAGCTCCACTTCTCGGTTTTCAAGATCTCGGTTAAGAGTATTCGGTCTCGCATCCTCGGTGGTATTCTCGGATTTTCAAGATTTCGGTCAAGAGGCCTCGTATTCTCGGTCTAAAAATTAGTTTTCGATCCAAAAGGCACGTTTTTTATCAAATAACCTCGTTTTCGGTCTTAAAGCTTCGTATTCGGTCAAAAAACCACGTATTCGGTCAAATACCCTCGTTTATGGTCTTGAAGCTTCATTCTCGGTATAGAAGCCTTATTCTCGGTCAAGGTTATTCTTTGGACAAAAAGTTTGACTTTAAAGGTTTCAAGTCAAAGGGCATTTTTCTTGGCTTCACAATCAGATTTATTTTTTGGTAAATTATTCTTTTTGGTGAATGATGAGTTCTTCAATCACCAAGGTAAGTGAAACCTCATGTTCTCAATCCTATGAAGACAAAATAAATAAATACCATGAACATAATGAGTTATTAATTAGAGAAATTGAGGACCTCAAATATGAAGGATATACTCTGAGAAAGGCCCAAAATCCCTTAAAAGAAAAATTAGAGGCCCAAACCAAAGACCTAAAAAGAATTAAGGAGGAATATAGCATTAAATGTGAACACTACGATTATGCTAAAGAGGAAATTGCCAAATTAACTGTCGAACTTGACGCATTGAAAGGTAAATATAAAGATGTTGAATTTAACTTTAAGTGATGCAACGTGTCAAGTGAGGTAGTTGTGTCCATGACAGAAAAACAGTTAAAATTTAAAGATAATCAGAATATGGGTCTAGGGTATCACAGTGTTCCACCTCCCTTCAAGGATAACTATACCCCGCCCCCTGAAATCAATGAGGTAGAGACACCTGCTCAGTATGGCCAGCTCCTTGTACCAGCTTCAGTTAAGACTGAACAATCCAGCCCCACTGAGAGTATTGAGGTGAGCGATACTAATGCTTCTACATCATGTGCAGGTAAAGTACTGGAAGATGAGAACAAGTAAAACAGAAATAATTCTAGTTTTGTTAAATATGTTGATTGTCTAATCCATGTCCCTTTGAACTCTGAATCTGTTGCTTCTAATTCTGTTACTTCTAATAAACCTGTTGTTGGTAAATACAAGAAAAATAGACTGCTTGCTGTAAGTGTGCTTGTGGGAACAATCAGAGACAAGGCATGGGCACGCTACCAGGAACAGGCAGAAACAACTTCTACGTGAAGAAACAAATATGTTTCCACTGTGGAACACCTGGACACATTGCGAGAAATTGTCCAAATCGTGCATATGTTCCCTACTATGCATAAGGTTGGCAGAACATGTCTAGAGGGAGATCCTCCAAAAGAAACCCTTCGAGGTCACGTTCACACAATGGTGACTGGAATTATAAGAAGGTCAATAATCAAACTCCCAAGGACAAGAAGGGAATGTCGGACAAGATGCCAAATTCAAGACATGGTTCAGTTAAACAAAGATCGGTTAGGTCGAAGTCATCTCGGCGATCTGTTTCAAGTTCTAAAATGAGTGTTGAGGAATTCATCCAATCAAACAAGAAATGGGTTAAACCAGACTACAGATGGGTACCAAAAGTTCACACTTCTAAATCATCTAATAATTCTAACATTTCTTCATCTTCAGTTTCTGATAAACCCTAGAAGCAACAGATACAGAGTTCAAAGAGACATTGATTAGACAATCAACAAAATTAACAAAACTAGAATTATTTTTGTTTTCCTTATTCTCATCTTCCACTACTTTAACTGCACATGAAGTAGAAGCATTAGTATCACTCACCTCAATACTCTCAGTTGGGTCGGATTGTTCAGTCTTAACTGAAGTTGGTACAGGGGGCTGGCCATACTGAGCAGGTGTCTCTACCTCATTGGTTTCAAGGGGTGGGGTATAGTTATCATTGAAGGGAGGTGGAACACTGTGATACCCTAGACCCTTATTCTGATTATCTTTAAATTTTAACTGTTTTTCTATCATGGACATAACTACCTCATTTGACACGTCAAATTTCTTAAAGTTAAATTCAACATCTTTATATTTAGCTTTCAATGCGTCAAGTTCATCAGTTAATTTGGCAATTTCCGCTTTAGCATAATCGTAGTGTTCCCATTTAATGTTATATTCCTCCTTAATTCTTTTTAGGTCTTTGGTTTGGGCCTCTAATTTTTCTTTTACAGGCTTTTGGGACTTTCTGAGAGTATATCCTTCATATTTGAGGTCCTCAATTTCCCTAATTAATAACTCATTATGTTCATGGTATTTATTTATTTTGTCTTCACAAGATTGAGAACATGACGTTTCACTTACCTTGGTGATTGAAGAACTCATTATTCACCGAAAATAATAATTTACCAAAAAATAAATCTGATTGTGAAGCCAAGAAAAATTCCCTTTGACTTGAAACCTTGAAAGTCAAACTTTTTGTCCAAAGAATAACCTTTACCGAGAACAAGGCTTCTATACCGAGAATGAATCTTCAAGACCAAAAACGAGGGTATTTGACCGAATACGTGGCTTTTTGACCGAATACGAAGCTTTAGGACCGAAAACGAGGTTATTTGATAAAAAACGTGCCTTTTGGATCGAAAACTAAGTTTTAGACTGAGAATACGAGGCCTCTTGACCGAAATCTTGAAAATCCGAGAATACCACCGAGAATACGAGACCGAATACTCTTAATCGACATCTTGAAAACCGAGAAGTGGAGCTGACCGAGATCTCGCACCCAATACGCGGACCGAAAAGTGAACCGAAAACTGAAGGTGCACCGAGAACCTGCGAGGCTGCGGACCGAGAACGAGGTGCAACCGAGAACCTGACCAAGAACACGCGCTGTAACCGAAATCGCTGCTGGCCGCCGAGATCTCCTAGGGTTTGACTGAAGACCGAGGTCTGCCGTCGAGATCTCGCAAATTTTTGACCAAAAACACGAAATTTTTAATTATTTGTTCCCAAATTCGATCAAACTCCCTAAAATAGTGAAGAACACGAAGAATAATGGCAAAAACTTTGTCAAAAATAAATCAAAAACACCAAGAAGCTCCAAGAATAACCGTTAATATTTTGCAATAACCCGATTGATACCAATCCTTAGCTCTGATACCAATTGTAAAACCCAAACTTTTGATGTATCAATCGATTTCACTATGATGGTGCGGAATCCCAATCAAGTGAATGATGCAAAACATGATATGTAACAAGAACACAAGATGAATATTCAATGCACACTATATTCAATGATAGTCTAGTACATAAGATTCGGATTACACTTGGTTTTCTCCCTGTTTCTCTCTAGAACTTGTTCTTGGTTGATGATAATCACACATCAACTCCTTTACACGCCTAATAATAGGCTATATATACCTAGACCTAAATAACAAAGGCCCAGCCCAAAACCCAAAAGCTTAACCGAAATCACATGTGATTTTGGTCCAAACACCACCGATAACATGTTGTTTTCGGTCCTAGACCAATAACTCTAATATCTATGAAAAGAAAAGTATAAACCACAATTTATGACCTAACACATAAAAGTACCTTATTCCTGCCATACTAGATTCTAGAATATCTTTACATCAAATCTCATCAACTCCGGAACAACCATATCTACATCAGAATATAGTGTTCCAAAAAAAAATTATGTTTAAAAATTATAAAAAATGATCATTTTTATTAATTAGCTTGTTCATAGATGTTAGTTTAATTAATATGACTTGTTGTAAGGCAAATTAGCTCAACTCAAAGGATTAACATCCTTTCACCATTAAGGTAAAAATTTCTCTTTATGTTTAAGCTTTGAGCTTTAATGGTGAGATTTTTAGATTGATTAGAATGGTTGGTTTGATCAACCTATAGCTTATGTATGATGCTATTGAAAGTGTCTAGAAGATTTAATCAAGCTTTAGAAGTGATTTCCATGGTGAAGTCAATCCACTGAGAGTTAGGGTTTCAAACCCTAACTAGTGAGGACTATAGTTGATGCATTAGAGATTAGAGTATAATGAATTAGGGATTATGGGATTCTTGATTCATTGGTTGGAGTAGATTTAGAGGTAGAAAATGATAAGATAGAATTATGATCCATAAAGATGTCATTTTGACATAGAGAGGAATTAAGCTTTTAATACGCCAAGACAAGTTCTTAAGAACTTGATTGTGTTGTATAAATAGACCTTGAGAACAGAATATGGATCCAAATGCATCAATGGAAGAATTGAAGAGAAAGGGGTAGTTAGTCTTCACTAACTAGCAATGTGAGTTATAGCTCTAACTCTCACTCTAGATAATGATTATATGTTTTATAATCTATGAATGTATGTATTTATATATGTATGTATGTATGTATGTTAGAAATAGTGGCGGTATGTTAAATTCCTATAACTGATTAGATGAAGGTAATGTATGGTTATATGAGTTATAACCTTATATATGATTATGGATGTATGAGTAGATGCTAAGGATATAAGGTTAAACACCTAATGGATATAGATGAGAAAAGAGTAGGATTATATGCATTATAATCCTATGAAAGAATATGTAAGTATGGTTAGATGATAAGGGTATTATGTTAAATACCTAAGAGATATTAGATGGGGATAGAATATGATTATAAGTGTTATAAACATGAGAATAAGAATGTATGTATGTTTAGACATTAATGGTATTGTGTAGAATACCTACATGTTATTAGATGAAGATAGAGATTAAGTACTTAATGAGTTGAGTACTATATGAAGGGTTTTGAGCATTCTAACACTCATATGGTGTACATGCAACCCTAGACACCTTGGATCTATGTTTTCTCTAATATACATGCAAATTTGATTTTTCCAAGGTTCACATCCTAACTAGCATGTTATGGGGTACTTGTAACATAAAATCTAGTAGAATGACATACCTTTTTCTTATGGTTGATTGCTTGGAGTTTTTAGAGCCTAGCACCAATACTGTGGATGCCTCAAGTGGAATCACAAATCACCACACAACTTGGAAAACTTGAGAAAATAGTAATGCACACTAGAAATCGGCCCACCTTCTCTATCACACACACTAGTGCCAATTCATGTGCCAAAGACCTCTTTATATAGTATGGTAGATTAGGGTTACATCCATGTAAACCCTAATACTCATGACCTTTCATTTCCATAGGATCCATGGGTTAAAAGCTCCATGGACTATCCATGGACTTCCATGCAAGCCTAGCCCATCCTAAATGAACATTGGCCCATTCTATATATAAGAGAGTCCATATCTAATTAGTTTCCTTTTGATCACTAAATTAATTCCAAAGTAATTCTTGATCAATACTAATTAAATCATATGATTTCATATTAATATATTATAACTTATAATATATTAATAAATCATAAATATACTATTCTCAAAAGATTATCCATACAAATTGTTCTGGTGAAGTGCAACCCAAATGGACCATGCCAGGTCGGGTCAAGTACATACCAAATATAGTTATGGACTTAGACACCTTATCCAACAGTCTCCCACTTGGATAAGTCTGATAACTATAGCTGCAAGTATGACTTCAGGAATCGACCAGAAATCGTAGCTCTTAAAACTCTGTTGAACTATGAAGTGCCATTTTAGATAAGTGATCATATAATCCTCTGTTCTCAAGATATCAGCCGGACAAATACATGGAACAACGCCGTACTTATTGTCCAGCAGTTTGTTTCCCGATTTCCGATTTGTTTGACATAGAACTAAATTGAACACATCAATTAGGTTCTGACCGGGCCCGGTACATAGGTCAAAACAAAATCATCGAGGGGCCCAAGTTATTGCTTTTAATCCTCCAAGGACTAAAAGGAACAGATAAACTTCGACTCATATGCTTGTACTAACTACTTGTTGAATCATACACAAGAGCACGTTTTATAACATCAAGTTACTGATGCGTTTTCGTGCAATCAATGTACAACCAACTCATAGTCAATAACTCATATCTCTAGGTTTGAAGAATTATATGATATTACCGCCTCACGATCACTCGAGATAAATTCCATGAAGTGATACAAGTGAGCGTGGGTTTAATCCAATACTTAGAACTTATGAGCACTCATGAATGTTGCAGCAACATTTGCTATGTCTAAACACCTTTGACATCTACAAGCCCAATTCATGACATTCTTGATTCATACCTACTTCCAAAGTATGATTGACTATGGAGGGTTTGAATAAAGTAATGATTCTGGAAGTCAAAACATGCAAAGTTGAAACAATAGTAAACGATTGACATAAGATAGTAACACTTTACTCATAAACAAATAACAACTTTTATTTAATCACCAAATGTCGATTACATTTTACAAGTTTCATAAATAGCTATATACTTATTAAAACTAATATCATCCTTCAGCCCGATGCTCCTCGTATGCTGCAAATGCTTAACCCTAGTCAGTCCCTTCGTGAGGGGATCTGTTGGGTTATCTTCTGACGATACCCTCTTTGCCACGAGGAGTCCTTCTTCTATCTTGTGTATTATGAAGTGATATTTTTTGTCAGTGTGTCTGGATCTGCCATGATCTCTTGGTTCCTTGGCTAAGGCCACCGCACTATTGCTGTCACAGAAAATCTCCATAGGCTCCTTTATAGCTGGAACAACTCCAAGGTCTCCAATGAAGTTCTTCGGCCATATCGCCTCCTTCACCGCTTCACTTGTTGCTTTGTACTCTGATTCGCAAGTTGAATCAGCTATTGTCTCCTGCTTGGAACTTTTCCAAGTAATTGCTCCTCCATTTAGAGTAAAGACCCACCCCGAATGAGAGCGGAAATTATCCTTGTCAGTCCGGAAACTGGTGTCACTATACCCTATCACTCTCAAGTCATCACTCCCACCGAAGTTAAGGACCCAGTCCTTAGTCCTTCGCAGGTACTTGAGAATATTCTTTACCGTAGTCCAATGGGCTTTGCCAGGGTTCCCCTGATATCTGCTGACCATGCTCAAAGCAAAGGCCACATCAGGGCGAGTACAAGTGATAGCATACATGATTGAGCCAACAGTGGAAGCATATGGTAATCGACTCATCTCAGCTATCTCAACCTCTGTACTCGGACTCTAAGTCTTACTCAGTTTGGCATTGTGCTGGATCGGTAAGTCACCTTTCTTGGAATTCGGCATGTTGAACCTCTTCAACACCTTGTCCAAGTAAGTGCTTTGACTAAGTCCAATTAGTCTTTTACTCCTCTCTCTCAATATCCTTATCCCTAGGATATAGGCAGCTTCTCCAGGGTCCTTCATAGCGAAACACTTCCCAAGCCAAGACTTAACCTACTGCAAGGTTGGGATGTCATTTCCTATAAGTAGTATGTCATCCACATACAGTACCAAAAAGCTAACTATACTCCCACTAGCTCTGACATATACACAGGACTCATCCTCGCTTCTCGAAAAACCAAACTCTTTGACTTTCTCATCAAAACAAAGATTCCAACTGCGAGATGCTTGTTTCAATCCATAAATGGATTTCTCAAGCTTACACACTCTATTAGGATACTTTGCACTGACAAAACCCTCTAGCTGACTCATGTAAACATCCTCAACCAACTTTCCATTAAGGAAAGCGGTTTTAACATCCATTTGCCATATTTCATAATCATGAAATGCAGCAATGGCTAGCATAACTCTAATAGACTTAATCTTCGCTACTGGCGAGAAGGTTTCATCATAATTAACTCCCGGAGTTTGAGTAAAGCCCTTCGTGACCAGTCGCGCCTTGTAAGTGTATACCTTCCCATCCATGTCGGTCTTCTTCTTGAAGATCCATTTCCACCCGACTGTCTTACGACCCGATACATTGTCAACCAAGTTCCAAACTTGATTATTATACATGGATTGGATCTCGCTCTCCATAGCCTCTTTCCATTTAGCAGACTCGGGGCATGCTATGGCTTCCCTATAGTTGTTAGGTTCATCCAGATTTACCAGTGTACTATCACTGATAAATGTATCACCTTCCGCAGTAATATGGAAACCATAATAATGCTCAGGTGGATTCCTAACTCTAGTGGAACGTCTCAGAGGTATGGGCTCGTCAGCTGCGTCTCAGAGGTATGGGCTCGTCAGTTGATTCAACAGGAGTTTCCTCCTCAGGTTGATTGCTAGGGTTTGAGGTTCCTTCACCGCTTGACTCTTGAAGCTCTTCAAGGTCAATTTGCCTCTCACTGTTTCCTTGGCTTATGAATTCTCTCTCACGAAAGACTGCTCTCCTCCTCTCCTTGCCACAAAGACCACATTCTCACTGGGTCTATAGAAGAGGTAACCAAAGGATTTATGTGGATAGCCGATGAAAATACATCGCTCACTTCGAGGTTCGAGCGTATCGTAAGTCTCGCGCCTCACAAAAGCCTCGCAATCCAAAATCTTCATGTGGTCTAAATTGGGTACTTTCCCAGTCCACATCTCATGAGGTATTTTGGCAACCTTCTTGGTAGGGACTAGATTGCGCCTCTAAGGCATACCCCCAAAATGAGATTGGTAACGAAGCTCGACTCATCATGGAATGAACCATGTCCAACAAGGTTCGATTGCGCCTCTCAGCCACACAATTCAGCTGTGGTGTCCTGGGAGGTGTCAATTGTGAAACAATTCCACATTCCTTAAGATAGTCAAGGAACTCTGTGCTAAGATACTCACCACCTCGATCGGAACGAAGCATCTTAATGTTCCTACCCATCTGATTCTCCACTTCCTGTTTAAACTCTTTGAACTTTTCAAAGGTTTATGACTTATGCTTGATTAAGTAGATATAACCATATCTACTATAATCATCAGTAAAAGTTACATAGAAGCGGTTAGCATCCCTTGTGGCAGTTTTGAAAGGTCCACATACATCTGTGTGTATGAGATCCAACAAACCCTCACCCCTTGCACAAGTACCAGTGAAGGGTGACTTTGTCATTTTTCCAAGTAAACAAGACTCGCAGCTATCATCCGAATTTAAGTCAAGTGATTCCAAAACTCCAGACTTTTGGAGTTGGCCTATGCGCTTCTTGTTGACATGTCCAAGACGACAATGCCACAAGGATGCCTTATCCAAACTAGTGGAAGAATCAATATGCAACACATTATTTCCTAAGTTATCTACAACATTCACAGCTTCATATTGTCACACCCCAAAACCGGAACGGCGGAAACGTTCGGGGGTGGAGGACGTCATGTTCAGTATCACAACAATGCAAAGTAGTAAACAAGCAACAACATCATCCATTGCATTAATAATATAATTTCATACAAGTGTGTTCTGTCAAGTTATATAGACACCAAAAATATACATCAAAATAAAAGATGAGTCTTGAACGAGCTCCGTCTTCTCCAAAACCTGGCACCGGTACCTGTCTACTGGTGACCTGAGAATACAAGTTATTTTGAAAGAGTTTATCAACTTTAAAGATGGTGTGATCATAAGTATATTAATGTCTGTGTTTGTATGAAAGTGTTTTGTAAGTCTTGTAATGTATAAGTTTTGTTAAAGTTTGTAATTGTTTGAACTCTCCTAGAAAACCCTATGTTTCCTAATAAAAGTAGCCTTCTACCAAGGCATCTAGTATCTATGTGTGTGTGTGTCTCTTGTAAGAGTGTGTATTTTCCCAAATCTAACTATCATTAACCAAAAATATAGTTTTTACATTATTGTTTATTGTGTGAATATCACAAAGTAAATGTAAAGGGAAAATGAAATAGTATTGTAGTGTTGTATTAAGTAACTACTCATGTACTAATTACTTTAAACTATTTGTTATTTAAAGTACCATGTGATCGACCTGTATCCTACTACCGACTCTATAGTAAAACGACGATGTAAGACATCGTAAGAAATGACGTTTGACACCCGTAGACTTGCAAGTCCCACTGTAGCGAGCAGCAAGGTGTAGGATAGTCAATCCAGTATAGATCTATACACAAACTCATGCGCTCCCCAATTAAGGAGATTCTGGATACAAAACGGGTCATGACAGGTAGTGCCATGCCCCCGTTAAGTGACTCACATAACTGTATGTAATGTATATGTATATGTATATGTATGTGCTAGCTGTATTGTGTGTTCTTTCTCTGTCTAGCCTGTATGTTTTGTTTCTCATCACTGTGTATTATGTTTGTTTCTCATCACTATGTGTTATGTTTGTTTCTCATCACTATGTATTATGTTTGTTTCTCATCACTATGTATTATGTTTGTTTCTCATCACTATGTATTATGTTTGTTTCTCATCACTATGTGTTATGTTTGTTTCTCATCACTATGTATTATGTTTCATTGTTCTAGTAATAGTATCTTCCTAAACTATACCTATTATAGTTTACTAGTAATGTTGTTTGTGTATATGAACATGTTTGTATACCTTTGCTACCCAAAGGCATTGAACTAAATGAAAGAAGTAACCTTTTATATCTATACACATATACAGGATATATAACTAGGATTCAAACGACCTTCGGACAAATAACCTTGATACCCTAAGTCCACAACCAAACAAGGAACAGGAAGTAAGGTAGGCTATCAGTCCTAAGTCCTTTCAATCCTACTTATATAACTATATCTACATAGATACACAGAATATAAGTTTAAAAGAGTTTAAGTAACAGTAATTGACCCGTAAAGGAGTTTGATAAAAGCATTTGGTATGAAAAGAGTTTGTAAAACAGTTTCAAGTAAAACAGTTTGGTAACACAGTTTGAAAAGTAAGAATCCACTTGTTTAGTAGCTATTAATCACATGTGATTGATATAATAACTATAATTGTTCAACTTGTATCCCCCCCCCCCATAAAAGCATTTAAAAACATTTAAAAGGTTAATTAAGGGGTATGAACTCACCTGTAGTGAGTGGTTTGGATGAACGGAATGTATAGGATGCTAAGTGTCAAGTGAAGACTTGAGCACACACATGGATCCTATTTAACATATAATAACACATATATGTATCCAATTAGTCATTTAACAACTAATTAACCAAGTTAAGACACCCTAGGACATGGAAAACACTTTGATTCAAGTGCTAGAAGTACCAAGGGTTGCATCTAAGGGTTGTATAGCCACTTAAAGGAGTTTTCGGTCCATATGGTTTTCGGTCCAAGTGGTATTCGGTTTTTAGGGTTTTTGGTCCCTGAGTTTAACACCGAAAACTCATGATTTTTGGTGCATAAGGTGATTTTCAAGGGCTTTCAACAATCAATGAAGTGTTCTAGACTCAATACTAAGTATTAGGAAAGGCTTAAAGTCATTTTGCACCCTTAATAAGGGTTTTCGGTCTAAGGAGATGCACTTAGACCGAGAACACTTTTGTTCTTAAGAAAAGGATGTTTTCAAAGCCCTAAATCGAGTATCCTTACTAGATAACAAGTATAAGAGATAGATACTTACAATATGGAAGCAAAGAAGGGTGTTTTCGGCCCAAAACACTAGTGTGTGTTCTTGGTGTTCTTGGTGAAATGAAGAACACTTGAAGATCTAAGAAAATGGAATGATTTCACGGATGAAATCATGTAAGATCACTAGATAATGGAAGAGATCAACTAAATAGGGTAAGAAACACTTACATTTTAAAGATCTAGAAGGAAAAATCGAATGGTACTTGAGAGGATTTCGGTTCTTGTTCTTGAAAGAGTGAAAAAGTGAAAAATATGGCCAAGTGTCATATATATACTCATGGGGGTTTTCGGTCCAAACACCATTTGGGCCGAAAACTCTTAACTCTTGGAGTTTTTGCGAAAATGATGCACAATGAACCTAGGGCATCCTCTCTCCTGTTGTTCTTTGATGTGCTAAGCTTTAAAACACTTAAACTTACTCCAAAAAGCTTGAAAATTAGCAGAAACAGTTCTGACTTCTATTGAAGTGAATGGTTGTACAAAATAGAAATTTCGGGTTGTCACACATATACACCATTGCAAGGTAATGCTTTAAAATAAAACACATCATTATAAAAAACATTAATAGCACCACATTCATTATCAAATGAAAAGCTATAACCTTGTTTGTACAAGCCATGAAAAGAAAAACTATAACCTTGGTCAATCTATCGACGATGACCCATATGGTATCAAGTCCACCCGTTGTCTTGGGCAACTTGGTTATGAAATCCATAGTGATCCGCTCCCACTTCCATTCCGGTATCTCTGGCTGTTGTAGTAGACCGGAGGGTTTCTGGTATCTGACCTTGACCTTAGCGCAAGTAAGGCATTTACTCACGAAGGTAGCAATCTCTGCTTTCATGTTAGGCCACCAGTATAGCTTTTTAAGATCCAGATACATCTTATCTGAACCCAGGTGGACGGAATAACGAGTGTTGTGCGCCTCGTTCATGACCAAGTCTCTGAAACCACCAAGTTTCGGTGTCCAGATCCGATCCATGAAATAATAAGCTCCGCCACCCTTAACCTCCAAGTTCTTATCCATCCCTCTCAAGGATTCACCTGCCACATTTTTAGGTTTCAAAGCGTCGAGCTGAGCATCCTTAATTTGTGTGGACAAGTGCGAATGGATAGTCATAGTCAATGATTTGACTCTACGACCAGAATATTCTTTCCGACTTAGGGCGTCAGCTACTACGTTGGCTTTACCCGGATGATAACGAATTTCGCATTCGTAATCACTGAGTAGCTCGACCCACCGTCGTTGTCCATGTTGAGCTCTTTCTGGTCGAATATATGTTGTAGGCTTTTGTGGTCTGTAAAGATTGTGCTTTTTGTACCATACAGGTAGTGTCTCCAGATCTTCAGAGCAAACACAACTGCTCCTAGTTCAAGATCGTGGGTAGTGTAGTTGACCTCATGTGTCTTCAGCTGTCTCGAGGCATAGGCGATGACCTTACCTCGCTGCATCAGAACACATCCGAGTCCTTGATTTGACGCATCGCAATAGACAACGAAGTCTTCTATCCCTTCGGGGAGGGATAGTATTGGTGCGGTGCACAAGGCTCGCTTGAGCGTTCGGAACGCTGTCTCCTGCTTCTCTTCCCAGTCAAAGGCCACGCCCTTCTGGGTCAGTGTTGTAAGAGGTTTCGCAATGCGGGAGAAGTTCTGAATGAACCTGCGATAGTAGCCAGCGAGGCCTAGAAATTGACGAATTTATGTAGGCGTCTTCGGTGCTGACCAGCTCTCAATGGCTTTAATTTTGGAAGGGTCCACGTGTATCTCCTCTTCGCTAACCACGTGCCCTAAGAATTTGACTCTTCGGATCCAAAATTCGCACTTTGAGAATTTTGCATAGAGCTTCTCCGAACGTAATGTTTCTAAGACTAGTCGCAGATGTTGACTATGTTCCTCCTTACTACGAGAGTAGATAAGTATGTCATCGATGAAGACGATGACGAACTGATCCAAGTAAGGACGACACACCCTATTCATTAAGTCCATGAATACAGCAGGTGCGTTTGTTAATCCGAACGGCATCACTACGAATTCGTAGTGCCCATAATGAGTTCGAAAGGCTGTCATCGGAACATCCTCCCCTAGCACTCGCATTTGGTGATATCCGGATCTTAAGTCGATTTTGGAAAAGAAATTCGCCCCTTGAAGTTGGTCAAATAAATCGTCAATACGAGGCAAAGGATAACGATTCTTGACGGTCAGTTTGTTGAGCTCCCTGTAGTCGATGCACATACGAAACGATCCGTCTTTCTTCTTGACAAACAAGACTGGAGCTCCCCAGGGTGAGAAGCTTGGTCTTATAAAGCCCTTGCTGAGCAGTTCGTTAAGTTGACAGGACAGTTCTTGCATCTCTACAGGTGCTAGACGATAGGGCGATTTGGCTACGGGGGTATCCCCTGGAACTAAGTCGATTCGGAACTCGACTTGACGTTGCGGAGGTAATCCTGGGAGTTCTTCTGGAAAGATGTCGAGATAATCGCATACTAATGGAATGTTCTGGATGTCTTTCGTTTCTTGGCTCACATCGACCACATGAGCAAGGAATGTGTGACATTCCTTTCATAAGAATTTCTGAGCTTGAATGCCCGAGATGATACGAAGGTTCGTGCCGGGTTTGTCGCCACATACTACTAGAGTTTCGCCAGACGACAGATTAAGGCGTACAACCTTTTTGTAACACATGATGTCGGCACGATGAAGACTCAACCAATCCATGCCGATAATGACGTCGAAACTTTTAATTGAGACCGGCATGAGATCGATTGAAAATGAATGGCTATCTAAAGTTAGGGTACACCCTATGTATATACTTCTGGTGCTCTCTGTCTTTCCATTAGCCATTTCTACAGTGAACGGTTCTTTAAGTGCTCGTGATTTTTGCTTAAGTAAATGAGCAAAGTTTTGGTTCACGAAACTCCTCTCCACTCCACTATCAAACAGAATGCATGCATAAGAGTTATCGAGGAGAAACGTACCAGTGACCACTGTGGGGTCGGTAACCGCGTCCTCGTGGACTATGGCCAGAACTCTTCCCACTCCACCGGCATTCCCTACCTTCGGGCAGTTCCTTTTGTAATGGCCCACCTCGCCACAACCGTAGCAAGTTTGGCTCACACCAGCGCCGGGGACTTGGGTGATTGGCCTCGCCGGAGCTTTGCAGAAACGGGTAGTGTGCCCCTTCCTGTTGCAGTTCAAACACTGCATTTCCCGGCAGGCTCCTACGTGGTGGAAGTTGCACTTGTTGCACTTGGGCAAACTTCCAGCGTACTGCTTTGCCGGAGCAGCAGCGGCAGGTGCTATCGCAGCGTGAACTGCCACAACCTACTGCTTTTTGGCAGCCTTTGTCTTTCTCTTGTCATCCCAAAACTTCCGCTTGGAATCAGCGGTTCTGACGGGTTCTGAGATGGCCAGGGTTGTTGTTGCGGCCGGGGTACGAACCCCATGGTCTATGAGCCGCTGTGCCAATCGCTTGGCACTATCAAATGTAGTAGGATTTGAAGCCAAAACATTTCCCTAGAATGGAGGCACCAGCCCCCATATGTATCTTTCAATCTTCTTCCCCTCTGTATGAACCATGTTGGGACAGAGGGCCACCAGTTCACAGAACCTGGCGGTGTAGGAGACTATGTTGGAGCCCTTCATGGTTAGGCTCCACAGTTCTTCCTCTAGCTTTTGGATTTCGCCCCTCCGGCAGTACTCCTCAACCATTAGCTCTCTCAGAGCTTCCCAGCCCATAACATTTGCCACTATAAGGGATAGTGACTTGACATGGCTATTCCACCATGTTTGGGCTTTTGCCTCGAAGGTGCAAGCAGCAAACTTGACCTTGCTTCCCTCCGAGCATGATCAGATCTCAAAGACCGACTCCGTCTTTTCGAACCATTGCGATAGGGCAATGACTCCGCCAGTCCCCTTAAAGGACAATGGCTTACAGTTTGTGAAGTCTTTGTAGGAGCACTCTCTGGAGCGCACAAGGATTTCACCATGAGTAGATAGGACAAGGGTTCCTCCTCCAGTGGAACCAGAAGAATGATATTGTGTCATGGCTGTAGCCACAGCCGCAGCTACAGCAGCATTCAGGGCTGCCGTGTCGAATTGAGGAGCAGGTGGTGTCGGTGCGGGAGGATCACATCTTGTAGATTTACGAGGAGGCATCTTTCAACTATAAGTTTACAAAGATGAAGATATTAATAGGAAAATTGATGAGAATGACTCATGGACTAACTCTCCATAGTCTAACAGCACGAATGAATAGCACGATTGAATGTAGATCTAGACTAACAGATGATAGCATTTGGATATTGATTTCCATAAGATTAGATGTCTGTCAATGATACTGGAATTACAGATGTAATGAGTTCGGGAAAAATGACCTAGAAGTAGGTCTTACATCAACCAAGATGGAAAATTTTTGACAGAACTACGACCTAATCAGGACCTAACAGGCCTAAGATTTACAGGGATAAGAAATTAGACTAGCATTTTTACACAAACTACTATATATCCAAAATAGAAGTTGATGAGAATCTAACGGCGAAGAGAACTACCAGAGTGAGTTCTTGATTCCGACAAAAGACGTTCTATCTCCCTCACGCGCCTATCAGATCTTGCTTGCTGAGCTCGAAGTTCCCTGACTTCAGCTTGGGTTTCAGCAAGTTCCCTCTGCAGAACTGCATTGCGGACCTGAGTCCTTTCATGAGTAGACTCCAGCTGGTGAATGCGGACTGTGTTAACGCCAGAGTTGGCGTCAACCTCCACTACTCGGTCAATAGCTGCTCGACCTTGCTCGGTGTTCCGACCAATCCTACGAACCATGATGGGTAGGACCCTATCAGCTGAACCTCCCTCAGTGAGGTTGTAGAAGCTTTTGTCTCCATTGTAGGGAATGGGTTGACCCTGTTCCTGACTCCATCTATTCAAGTTTGTGGCCCACAGAGGTGTGGGTCCTTGAAATGCTAGACGAGGGTTCAGGTTTGGGTCTTGAGCAGCTGTGGGTTGGTTGTTGACTTCAGGCTCTGAGTCAGAACCATCAGAAAAGCCTTCAGCTTCGTGATCATCCAATGGGATTGGGTGATCATCTTCTGGCTCTTCTCCAAGCCATCTTGCATTGCCGTTGTTGGGGTAGTATGGGTCTCCGGGAATATGGAATCCAGCCATGAAATCTATGCGAGAAAAGGGATAAAGAAATAACTAAATAGACGAACTAATTAGATAATTATAAGATGATCTTTATCAGTTACTTCAACATTTGCGTAGTTCATACCAGTCATATGTAACCAAGACAGGATAGACCTTCGAATAAGCGACCCTAACTCTAAGTCCACAACCAAACAAGGAACAGGAAGTAAAGCAAAGATCACAGATTCTAAGTCTATGATATCCTAGACACATATAACCTTAGCATATCCACTCAGCAACTATTGATATACTAATAAAGACCTTTAGTTCTCAGATAAGTAATTAAAGTATCATAAAATACTCCTATAGTATTTTAAGTTTATGTTTAGTTCTATTGTTCTTGTTGTAGAAGTGTTGGTAAGTTTTTAGACTTGTTGCAACCTCACAACCACACTTAGGCACATGCTAATCACTCCTCGGATAATGTAGTTGATCAGGCTACATCTTCCCAGGGTTGACCATATGTCTCTAAGTCTACTTGTACTGCCCAACAATCGTAATACTTTTGTTCTGTCCTAGTGACACTGATTTTAGTATGAATGCAGGTATGTATACTTAGTTAAATATTTTATTATTTAAAAGTATATACTCTTTATCAGAGTATTTTAATCCCGCTGTGTTTATAGTTCGTATATCTTTTATGGGTTGATACACTCGGTTCACTATAAACAATGCTCTGATACCAATCTGTCACACCCCAAAACCGGAACGGCAGAAACGTTCGGGGGTGGAGGACGTCATGTTCAGTATCACAACAATGCAAAGTAGTAAACAAGCAAAAACATCATCCATTGCATTAATAATATAATTTCATACAAGTGTGTTCTGTCAAGTTATATAGACACCAAAAATATACATCAAAATAAAAGATGAGTCTTGAACGAGCTCCATCTTCTCAAAACCTGGCACCGGTACCTGTCTACTGGTGACCTGAGAATACAAGTTATTTTGAAAGAGTTTATCAACTTTAAAGCTGGTGTGATCATAAGTATATTAATGTTTGTGTTTGTATGAAAGTGTTTTGTAAGTCTTGTAATGTATAAGTTTTGTTAAAGTTTGTAATTGTTTGAACCCTCCTAGAAAACCCTATGTTTCCTAATAAAAGTAGCCTTCTACCAAGGCATCTAGTATCTGTGTGTGTGTGTCTCTTGTAAGAGTGTGTATTTTCCCAAATCTGACTATCATTAACCAAAAATATAGTTTTTACATTATTGTTTATTGTGTGAATATCACAAAGTAAATGTAAAGGGAAAATGAAATCGTACTGTAGTGTTGTATTAAGTAACTACTCATGTACTAATTACTTTAAACTATTTGTTATTTAAAGTACCATGTGATCGGCCTGTATCCTGCTACCGACTCTATAGTAAAACGACGATGTAAGACGTCGTAAGAAATGACGTTTGGCACCCGTAGACTTGCAAGTCCCACTGTAGCGAGCAGCAAGGTGTAGGATAGTCAATCCAGTATAGATCTATATACAAACTCATGCGCTCCCCAATTAAGGAGATTCTGGATACAAAACGGGTCATGACAGGTAGTGCCATGCCCCCGTTAAGTGGCTCACATAACTGTATGTAATGTATATGTATATGTATATGTATGTGCTAGCTGTATTGTGTGTTCTTTCTCTGTCTAGCCTGTATGTTTTGTTTCTCATCACTGTGTATTATGTTTGTTTCTCATCACTATGTGTTATGTTTGTTTCTCATCACTATGTATTATGTTTGTTTCTCATCACTATGTATTATGTTTGTTTCTCATCACTATGTATTATGTTTGTTTCTCATCACTATGTGTTATGTTTGTTTCTCATCACTATGTATTATGTTTGTTTCTCATCACTATGTATTATGTTTCATTGTTCTAGTAATAGTATCTTCCTAAACTATACCTATTATAGTTTACTAGTAATGTTGTTTGTGTATATGAACATGTTTGTATACCTTTGCTACCCAAAGGCATTGAACTAAATGAAAGAAGTAACCTTTTATATCTATACACATATACAGGATATATAACTAGGATTCAAACGACCTTCGAACAAATAACCTTGATACCCTAAGTCCACAACCAAACAAGGAACAGGAAGTAAGGTAGGCTATCAGTCCTAAGTCCTTTCAATCCTACTTATATAACTATATCTACATAGATACACAGAATATAAGTTTAAAAGAGTTTAAGTAACAGTAATTGACCCGTAAAGGAGTTTGATAAAAGCATTTGGTATGAAAAGAGTTTGTAAAACAGTTTCAAGTAAAACAGTTTGGTAACACAGTTTGAAAAGTAAGAATCCACTTGTTTAGTAGCTATTAATCGCATGTGATTGATATAATAACTATAATTGCTCAACTTGTATCCCCCCCCATAAAAGCATTCAAAAACATTTAAAAGGTTAATTAAGGGGTATGAACTCACCTGTAGTGAGTGGTTTGGATGAACGGAATGTATAGGATGCTAAGTGTCAAGTGAAGACTTGAGCACACACATGGATCCTATTTAACATATAATAACACATATATGTATCCAATTAGTCATTTAACAACTAATTAACCAAGTTAAGACACCCTAGGACATGGAAAACACTTTGATTCAAGTGCTAGAAGTACCAAGGGTTGCATCTATGGGTTGTATAGCCACTTAAAGGAGTTTTCAGTCCAAAGAGGTTTTCGGTCCATATGGTTTTCGGTCCATATGGTTTTCGGTCCAAGTGGTATTCGGTTTTTAGGGTTTTCGGTCCCTGAGTTTAAGACCAAAAAATCATGATTTTTGGTGCATAAGGTGATTTTCAAGGGCTTTCAACAATCAATGAAGTGCTCTAGACTCAATACTAAGTATTAGGAAAGGCTTAAAGTCATTTTGCACCCTTAATAAGGGTTTTCGGTCTAAGGAGATGCACTTAGACCGAAAACACTTTTGTTCTTGATAAAAGGATGTTTTCAAAGCCCTAAATCGAGTATCCTTACTAGATAACAAGTATAAGAGATAGATACTTACAATATGGAAGCAAAGAATGGTGTTTTCGGCCCAAAACACTAGTGTGTGTTCTTGGTGTTCTTGGTAAAATGAAGAACACTTGAAGATCTAAGAAAATGGAATGATTTCACGGATGAAATCATGTAAGGTCACTAGATAATGGAAGAGATCAACTAAATAGGGTAAGAAACACTTACATTTTAAAGATCTAGAAGGAAAAATCGGATGGTACTTGAGAGGATTTCGGTTCTTGTTCTTGAAAGAGTGAAAAAGTGAAAAATATGGCCAAGTGTAATATATATACTCATGGGGGTTTTCGGTCCAAACACCATTTGAGCCGAAAACTCTTAACTCTTGGAGTTTTTGCGAAAATGATGCACAATGAACCTAGGGCATCCTTTCTCCTGTTGTTCTTTGAAGTGCTAAGCTTTAAAACACTTAAACTTATTCCAAAAAGCTTGAAAATTAGCAGAAACAGTTTTGACTTCTATTGAAGTGAATGGTTGTACAAAATAGAAATTTCGGGTTGTCACACATATACACCATTGCAAGGTAATGCTTTAAAATAAAACACATCATTATAAAAAACATTAATAGCACCACATTCATTATCAAATGAAAAACTATAACCTTGTTTGTACAAGCCATGAAAAGAAATAATATTTCTCGCCATTTCAGACAAGTAACATCATTTATTCAAATCTAATGTTAACCCACTACTTAGAAATAAAGAGTAAACTCCAATCTTGGTGACATGTGATGCTTTCCTATTCCCCATGATTAAGTTTATCTTCCCGTGCTCTACTTCCTCACTTCTTCTTAGCCCGTGCAAATCAGAACAAATGTGAATTCCACACCCTGTATCAAGGACCCAAGAATTAGTATGTGGTGAGTTATTAGACAATATAGTGTAAATACCTGCAAAGGAGGGCTTGATCTTCCCATACTTTATATCCTGCAAGTACTTGGGGCAGCTTCGCTTCTAGTGCCCCTTTTCCTGACAATAGAAGCATTGTGCTTCTTTTGGGTTGGAAGATGGAGTAGCAGAACCACCTTTTGTTCCACTTGAAGAGGAGCCTTCAAGAGACTTTCCCTTGGTACCCTTCGAAGGGGTCTTCCTCTTTTTCCCTTTTCCATGCCCGATTGCCAGAACAGGGGCAGTGATAGGAGTAGAAACAACATTTTTCCCTTTGAGGTTGCTTTCAGCAGTCCTCAAAAGTCCCTGAAGCTTGCTCAAGGTGACCTCCTCCTTATTCATATGATAGGTCATGCGGAACTGATCATAACAGGGAGGTAAGGAGTGCAGTATAATGTAAATAGCTAGCTCCTCATCAAATTTCACATTCAGTTTGAGCAGACGATCCACAAATCTTTGCATTTTTTGTAGGTGGCCCGTGATGGACTCTCCATCCTTCATTTTAGTTGTTATCATGGAGGCGATTATTTCATACCTCTCTTGACGTGCACTCTGATGGTACCTTTCCATCAGATCCTGGTGCATCTCAAAATAGTATAAGTCCTCATAGGACTTTTGGAGTTCAGGTGCCATAGTGGCAAGCATGATAAAAGCTACCTTGGTGGCATCTTTCTCATGTGCCCTAAAATCAGCAACCTCCTGTGGAGTAGCAGACGACTCATCAAGTTCCTTCAGCTCCTTGTCGAGGACATATTCCTTGTCCTCGTAATGTGTGACCATCCTGATGTTCCTGATCCAATCATTAAATTTTGACCATCAAAGATGACCCTCCCACAAAGGTTCATGAGAGAGAAGAAGCCAGTAGGGTTTGAGCCAGAAGCATTTGATATTGCCATATTTATACATATTTTTAGGCAATATTTAAGTACATTTTTATATATATATTTTGGTCATTTGCATAGAATAATGGTACTTATAAGGTTAAATTATATTTTGCAGCCAAAAAGAAGACATTTTGAAGAAAAGGGACTAAAAGCGTTAAAGATGGAACTTTGGAGGTTGAAGGCTTGAAAGACAAGAAAAACACCCAAAAAGACGTACTCACGACGTGAACAGTTGGTGGTTCACGACCTGAGTAGAAAGAGTTAGAAGATAAGCATCCGGGTAAAGGAATCCTTGACGATCACGATTACCTCGAGTTCACGACGTGAGTTTTAAATTCTCACGACATGAACGGTGATTTTCCAGAAAATATATATACCCTTTCTCCATTACGATTGGGGGGACTTTTGGCTGGCTGAGAAGGGTTCCTGGAGACGAAATTCAGAGGAAAAGAAGATCTGGAAGTTGGTTTTAATACCAAGGAAGAAGAAGTTCATAATTTGGTTTAAAAGATTGGTACACTTAAACATGTCTTTGATTATAGTTTTTGTTGGTTTAGGTGTTAGTATGTCTAGCTAAATCTAGCTGCTTCTGTTAGCTAGATGAAGCTGGAACTCATGGTTTTAATGCATTAGATTTGACTTTACTTGTTGGTGAGATGCTTGTGTTGATTGATTTTACCTAGCATGCTTTAGTTAATGATTTGATTTCTTTAAATTCTTGTTCTGTGTAGTTAGTGAACACAAATCTGCATGAATTTGAATACCTAATAATATAGTGAACACTAGTTTATTAGAGCTAAGATCAAACCAATCTTAGATAAGTAATTGAATCACTAAATTAAGCTGTGTTAGAGAACTCATATTATGACTGTAATTGTGTTTTGATTAATCAATCTTTCATGGCTCCAATCTTATTTGATAATTGATTCTGTGTTAACTATTATTTGACCATACATAGATTTACATGAATTGATTAATAATTAGTACATTTAGAACTAAATTGCTAATGCTTCTTTAATTGGTAACCAACAGTAATAGTCCTAACTAATGTATAACCATTGAACGAAGGCGGATTCGAACTAACAGAAGTGTTTTGTTTATTGATTAAGTTTTTGTTAAAGAATTAAGTTCATTTAAACTTGCAAAATTAGATAAAAAAACCCTTTTAGCTTGTTAATAATTAGATTAATTTAGTAGTAAATAGATTAATTAATAACACCATTCCCTGTGATCGACACCCGACTTACCTAAGCTATACTGTAATCTGACTAGGTGCACTGCCTACAAGTGCATAGTTAGTCTAAGTTTGTTAGGTTATAAATATTAAAATTAGTGGGTACTTCCGTGCACATCAAGTTTTTGGCGCCGTTGCCAGGGAACGCCCTAGTTTATTATTTATTTATTTGCTTTAGATTAACCGATCCTTTTTTCCAGCAAGGTTTGATATTTTTTCATCTGCTACAGGACTCACGACGTGAGAACTGTGATTCTTAGTTTTCTTTAGTTTTTAGTTTATTTTTCTATTTTAGTTCGTTTTTACGTTGTTATTTTCTTTAGTTTGCAGGAGTTCATGACCAGAGGCTCTAACACACCTTTGGTGCCACCACTTGAAGATTCGGAGTCAGCCCTTCACAAAAATAAGAATAAGAACGCGAAGGAAGATCACACGCCAAAGAAGACGTCATTGCAAGAACTAAAATCAGCCTTTTTAAGGAAGTCAGGAAAGAAGGCAGGAGAGTCAAGTTCAACCCCAAAGGATAAAGGCAAAGTTGAAGAACTTGGTCCAGTTTCTAATCCACACGAATCAGAATACGAGTCAGACCCAGAATTTAAATTATTTGCGAGTGAGCCCGAAGACAAGCAAGAGGACGAAATGGCAAACATTGAGGAGATGTCCATGGGAGCTTACAAGAAGCGGATCCGAGAGGATGTGGGTCCCGGTTTAGTCCAACCCGCAATACCTGCCACTGCCACATTCGAGCTGAAGGGGAACATCTTGACGGCACTGAAGGATATCCTATTTTATGGGAAGGATCATGAGGATGCTTTTAAGTATCTCGATGAAGTCAATGACATTGCGGATTACTTTAATGTCCCAAATGTCAATAGAAACACCGTCTTGCTCAGGATGCTTCCCATTACTTTTAAGGGAGTTGCTAAAGAGTGGTTAAAATCACTTCCACCGGGTACGATCACCACTTGGGCTCAAATGCGTGAGCAGTTTCTCGACCAATTTTGCCCACCGTCCAAGATAGCTAAACTCAATAAGGCAATAGCCAACTTTGAACAACAACCGGGGGAGTCATTATACGAAGCATGGGAGCGTTACAAAGGCTTGATCAGAAATTTCCCCCAGCATGATCTTAATGTTCAACAAGAGATGTCAATCTTCTATGATGGGGTCAATGTTATGACAAGACAACTCCTCGATTCTCAAGGACCTTTGACAAAGAAAAATTCAAGGGAGGTCAAGGAACTGATTGAAGAATTCGCGAAGCACTCTCGTGAGTACCACAACCCTAGGCAAGATGGAATCAAGGGCAGTGGAGGTGCACAAACTGAAGAAATAGCAGCTATGATGGCTATGTTGAATAATATGGACCGAAGGTTAACACAAATGGACCACTCAATTCATGCTATAAGAGTTGGTTGTGAACGGTGTAATGGTCCACACTTGACCAAGGACTGCAACTTGGATGAGTATGGGAATAAAAAGGCTCAAGTATGCTATTCGAGTGGGGACAAGTACGATGAAGACTGGAGGAAACCAAAGAAAGAGTGGCTGCCATATGAAGAATACAAGAGGCAAAAGGAAGAGAAGTATAGGCAAACAAGCCGAGGCTTCTACCAAAAGGAGCAGCCACCAGCTGAGAAAACACCCGATTTAGAGACCATGTTAGTTAAGTTTATGGAAGCTTCAGAAAAGAGACACGAGGCTACTGATTCTGCTATTGATGAACAAAGAACTTTGATGAAGAATCATCACGCAATGATGGTAGAACAGCAGGCTTTAATAAAAAATCAACAAGCCTCCATCAATAATCTTGAAGTGCAACTTGGTCAACTAACCACTTTGGTTCACGAGAAGATATTCCCGAAAAATCCTGAAAAGAAGACCCAATCTCACGTAATGGCCATAGATACTGAAGAAGAGGCCATCTCTGAGTTCCTAGAAGAATTGGAAGTGGAGCCACAACAGCCCGATCCAAAGCCAAAGAAGCCAAAGCTCGAAAATGAAAAAGCTGCTGGAACACCAAGTTCACGACGTGAGCCCGCTATGCTCACGTCGTGGGCTCAGTCTAAACAGAAAAATTCCATATTTGTTCCAGTTTATGAACCACCTTTGCCATTTCCATCTAGAGCTAATCTCAGTCCACTAGAGAGAGAACATCTTGAGTTTATCAAACAATTAAAGGGTATTCCTATTAATACTCCTTTTATTGATTCACTTGCGAAGATTCCAGATTCTACTAAGTTCTTACAAGATTTATTAGACACTCGTCACCAATTAAAGGAGCATTCTAAAGTGATCCTAAGTGAGCAAAGCTCAAAAGCGGTGTTGGGGGAAATACCTAAGAAGATGGGGGATCCTAGACGCCTCACTCTTCCATGTGAGTTTGGGAACAATACGAAGGTTTATGCTTTAGCCGATTCTGGGGCTAGCATAAATTTGATGCCTTATTCGTTTTATCAGAGATTGAATATTCCGAAATTGAAAGCTACAAAGATGACTATTCACATGGCGAACCGTTCGGTGACACAACCCAGGGGCATTGTGGAAGATATTCTAGTGAAAATTGGGAATTTTGTTTTTCCAATAGATTTTGTAGTATTGGATATGAAAGAAGATCCCAATGTTCCAATTATCCTTAGTCGTCCGTTACTTAACACCGCTGGAGCTCTTGTTGATATTCGGGATACTAAGCTCACATTGAGGGTTGGTAATGAAAAGGAAATTTTTGGGATAGAAGATGGCTTTCAAGGGAATCATGCTCAAGAAGAGGGTTTTAACATTGATGAAGACAATGAACTTGAAGAATTAGAGAAGCTCATGGAAGAAGAAATAATAACAATTCACCAAGTTAAAAGAACAAAACCAAGAGCATCTGTTCCATATTTCGTTGAAGTCATTGCCTACACGAGTCCAACTTCTTGGGTGAGCAAGGAAGATGATGAGATGACGAGTGATGAAGAGGAGGTTACTTCAAAAGTAACAATTCCAGTGGGGGAAGAAGAGAAGAATGTTGTGGAGTGTAAGGAAGAGACTAAAGGGACCAAACGCAAGCTTGATGAAGACGAGGTCAAAGCTAAAAAGGAAAATTCGAAAAAGGCGTATAAAAGACGAGTTCAAGCTTACAAAAGGCGTTTCAAGGAACAAAAGATCCTAGTGGTGGATTCTTCGGATAACTCAACGTAGGAGGCAAGGAGTCCGACTCATGACTCCAAGAAAAAGAAGCGCTTCTCGGGAGGCAACCCGAGTTTGGTTTGCAATTCTTTTCTTTTCTTTTTAGTTTTTTTTTTGCATTTTAGTTTAGAAACATAGATCATATCATCTAACTCGCTTTATTCATAATTAAACACTGAGTGTGGGGGGCCTAAAAATGAAGTGGTAATAATTCAGAATTTAGTTATTAGACAAAATAAAAAAATAATTTTCGTACAGGACTCACGACGTGAATCCTTAAGAACTCACGATGTGAGTTTTGAAAAACATGGGACCACAGATTAAAGGGTAAAGAACTAGTTTGACCCCCTTTTGTTTATTCCTCACGAAGTGAAAAACGAGATCTGGTCCCCCTTGCTCCGATTTTGGCCGACAACACTCTACTTTCGTTTTTGCTTACCTAATACTTCCATCTAAGGTAATGATTCTTAATTATTAAGTTTAATTTTTCTCTTATAGTTGAACTTAGGGTTAGGGTTTGTTAGTTAGAAGAAATGTCGAATTTAGTTCTTAAAATCCCATAATAGCCTTGGAATGTTGATGCTTTGTGCTTGGGATTAGTATAGGAGTAAACCCCATTAATATTGTGTCCTGATTTGCCTCCTGATTTTTGCGATTTTGGTTGCTGAGTTACGAATTCACGACGTGAATCCTGAAGGATTCACAACGTGAATACTGGGAATGGATTTTTTTTCAGTTCTGTTAATTTCTTATCTGTTGGGTTGTTTCTTTTGGATATATTTGTTGATGTTTTTGCAGAAATGGCTCCCAGAAGAGAGATTCCAACTGGAGTAGCGGCCTTACATCCATTTTACAACTTTCCAATAACTACACCCCGGGATATATATACGCGATGGAAAAATCGGTTGGGATGGCTTTACAACCGGGAATTTGCTATTGCCCCCACTATTCAGTGGGCACGGTTGAGGGAGGTTGGGCTGGTGGATCGGATGTCCCAATATCTTACTAAGATATTTTTGGGGGATGGATTTTCCTTCATGTGCAAGGGGTGGTACAATTTGTTTGCAATCCAAGAGCGGGTCTATAAAGAGCTTTGCGTGGAATTCTTTTCAACAGTGACATTCCATGAGAATGTCCAAGATCCTACTTTCCCGCAAGCTTTGGTTTTTCGTCTAGGAGGGGAATATAGGGAATGCAGTTTGGTGGAGTTTTCACGAAGAATGGGGTTGTACGAGTCTCATGAGACCATAACTCATGAGTTTATTTTATTTTTGACGGACGCCACACATGGTTATGCGGATGGGGTTTCAGGACCGGAGTTTTGGAGCAATATCGCGGTCGGTGTGTTCAATTCTGGTGTATCCCCCGAAAGTAGCATCAAATCACCGATACATCGCCTTATCCATCGCCTTATCACATTTTCTATTCACCACAAACATCATGGTGATAAGGTTACTAAGGTCAACTTGTTCTTTTTGTGGTGCATTTTACAGCCCGACATGTGCTGTAACATTCCGTATTTCTTGGCCCGATACTTGGCGGAGTATGCTACGAGTGCTCGTCTCGGGAGCCCCATTTATGGAGGGCACTTTGTTACGCGCTTGGCCCGATCTTATGGCCTCATTGTTTCCGGCATCACTCGTTCTTTGACATGCATGGAGGGGAACGAGTTTAGTATGGGGTATTTAGAGACAATGAAGGTGGTCAAGAATTATGGGACGCATTGGGGAACTCTTGAGGATAATGATGATGGTGATGAGCAGCCGACCGACCAACCTGAACCACAACCACGACCGAGGAGAAGGAACGTGAGAGGAAGAGGAGAGAGAGGACAGCCAATGCATCCACCCGCACCCATGGTAGGAGCACCTTTTGGGAATGATATGGCTGGGTATTTGGACCAGTTATCCTTGAGTGTCAACTGGATTGGGGGTACCATGGAGAACGTGGTTCAACACCTTGGGGTGGAGCAGCCGCCTCATTTGGGGTATCATTACCAAATTTGCCTGAGGTGGACGGAGTATCGAGGACATGGAGGCGACGGGGCGGGCACTAGTGGAGCAAACGAGGAGGATGAAGATGATTGACCAATTAGTTTTATTTTGTTTATTTTAGACTTGTTTGGTTTGTTTTTATTTTGTTTTTAAATTTGTTTGGATTGTAAGACTTTAAGATATTATGTTACTTTGCTCTTCTTTGGTTGTTAACTTTCAGTTTGCTAAGGAGTCTTGGGGAAGGAGTAAGGTCGAGTCAAGAGTTGTGTTCGTTTAGGCACGTGTCGTTCAAGTTTCAAAGTTGGAAGTCGAAACCCACAATTGGAAATAAGTGTGGGATGAGTCGAGAGAGAGGTTATAGTTAGAAGAGTCATCAAAATACACTGCATTTAGAAGGGTCTTAATTCGTTAAGATGTTGAGTGGAGCATATATAAGGAAGGAGGCAGTTTTAATTCTGACTTACCCAGGACTCACGTCGTGACCCCATAATTCTCACGTCGTGAGTAAGGTTTAAATGAAAATCAACATGCGCGCTTCAGCGATTTCACGTCGTGAACCATCAACTGTTCACGTCGTGAGTTATGAATTTCCACCATATTCATTTCGTTCCGTTCTTCTTCATCACACGGAATTACTACCATTCCTTATGACACTTTTTGTGACGATTCGATGGGCTGTTTTCTCTAATATACAATGTGGCGTATGCTTTCCCACATTGTCTACATGATTTGGAGGCTTGCACCATTCTTTTTGAAGATTGAAGTTTTTATTGATGGCTGGTTTCGCAAGTTCAAGTCCAAGTTTCTATTTCTCAAAGTCTGTATTCAAGATGCACATTCCATCTGCACTTTTGGAGATGATCACGCCGCTATCCCAGGGGAGTCTGTTCCTTTTTCTCCCTTCTCTTAATTTTTATATTATTTTAAGCATACAATGAGGGCATTGTATGAAATAGGTGTGGGGTAGGGGGTAGAATTGCTAGAAAAATTGAAAATTTTAAATTTTAGGCGTAGGTTCGAAATAATAATCTAATAATTGAATCTAGTAATAATAATTTAAACTTAAGTTGCTAGTGTTGCATTGGGATGATCCGATAAGAGCTCAAATGTTTAGTTGAGCCAATACACGTTATAGTGCATTTGTGGCCTCCCTTATTTTAGTGAAATCATGGAACAAAAAACATAACCTCGCTTAGTTTGAGGGATGCAATATGTTTAGCAGCCTAAACCTGAAATGTATCCAGGAAAGCTATGTCTTAGCCAATAAAGGTTGAAGTTAAGCGCCTCTGCTTAAGCATGTAGGTTTTTGAGTGATATAAAAAAGTGAGTTATACATGTAAAAAAAGAGAGAAATTACCAAAAAGTAAAAATTCTTGAAGAATTTTGGAGCTATCAAAGTATGAAGATCAAAGATCAAAGTTCTAAAGAATAAAAATTTGAAGATGCCAAAAATCATGAAAGAAGTAAATGCAATGAAGTGAAAGATCAAATATTAAAATAAAGAAGAATTCAAGAGCTCCAAGTTGTGGTATCTTCTAAAAGTTGTAATTCTCTAGTTTATGTATGCTTGGGTAGCTTTACAAAAATACCTTGAGGCTAGTAAGATTTCTGGGGATGGATTCGGAGGGTTGCATAAAATGAGCATTGTTCGAAAGAAGTGGGTGAGTGTTTATGAAGATTGTGAGTATTTAAAGTATGGGGGGTTACTTAGGAAAAATTTAGACACAAATGCATGCGTTGAGGTCTTGGCATAATGGCTGAGCTGGAATTGGATTGTTCTATGTAATGTTAGTGATAAAGGTTTAAGTTTAAAATAGTTAGATTTGCTTGAGGGCAAGCAAAGCCTAAGTGTGGGGTATTTTGATATTGCCATATTTATACATATTTTTAGGCAATATTTAAGTACATTTATATATATATATTTTGGTCATTTGCATAGAATAATGGTACTTATAAGGTTAAATTATATTTTACAGCCAAAAAGAAGACATTTTGAAGAAAAGGGACTAAAAGCGTTAAAGATGGAACTTTGGAGGTTGAAGGCTTGAAAGACAAGAAAAACACCCAAAAAGACGTACTCACGACGTGAACAGTTGGTGGTTCACGACGTGAGTAGAAAGAGTTAGAAGATAAGCATACGGGTAAAGGAATCCTTGACGATCACGATTACCTCGAGTTCACGACGTGAGTTTTAAATTCTCACGACATGAACGGTGATTTTCCAGAAAATATATATACCCTTTCTCCATTACGATTGGGGGGACTTTTGGCTGGCTGAGAAGGGTTCCTGGAGACGAAATTCAGAGGAAAAGAAGATCTGGAAGTTGGTTTTAATACCAAGGAAGAAGAAGTTCATAATTTGGTTTAAAAGATTGGTACACTTAAACATGTCTTTGATTATAGTTTTTGTTGGTTTAGCTGTTAGTATGTCTAGCTAAATCTAGTTGCTTCTGTTAGCTAGATGAAGCTGGAACTCATGGTTTTAATGCATTAGATTTGACTTTACTTGTTGGTGAGATGCTTGTGTTGATTGATTTTACCTAGCATGCTTTAGTTAATGATTTGATTGCTTTAAATTCTTGTTATGTGTAGTTAGTGAACACAAATCTGCATGAATTTGAATACCTAATAATATAGTGAACACTAGTTTATTAGAGCTAAGATCAAACCAATCTTAGATAAGTAATTGAATCACTAAATTAAGCTGTGTTAGAGAACTCATATTATGACTGTAATTGTGTTTTGATTAATCAATCTTTCATGGCTCCAATCTTATTTGATAATTGATTCTGTGTTAACTATTGTGTGACCATACATAGATTTACATGAATTGATTAATAATTAGTACATTTAGAACTAAATTGCTAATGCTTCTTTAATTGGTAACCAACAGTAATAGTCCTAACTAATGTATAACCATTGAACGAAGGCGGATTCGAACTAACAGAAGTGTTTTGTTTATTGATTAAGTTTTTGTTAAAGAATTAAGTTCATCTAAACTTGAAAAATTAGATAAAAAACCCTTTTTAGCTTGTTAATAATTAGATTAATTTAGTAGTAAATAGATTAATTAATAACACTGTTCCCTGTGATCGACACCCGACTTACCTAAGCTATATTGTAATCTGACTAGGTACACTGCCTACAAGTGCATAGTTAGTCTAAGTTTGTTAGGTTATAAATATTAAAATTAGTGGGTACTTCCGTGCACATCATCATTGTTGGAAGACATCTGAAAAGAAGAAAGACAAAGTTTAAATTAGATAAAGAGTCCTTAATAAGACACCCAAATGTAATATTAAGGCTAGGACCCAACACAATACTTTATAACTTGGAAGAGGGATGCTGTAATTCAAGCTATAAAATATTTGAAGGTAGGTGAATGACGATTCATCAATTTCCACCATGAAAAAACAAAATAAGTTATTAAGTTTTAATGAACTGAAATTCCTAGATTCTTTTGAGGTTCATTGAACTTTACAATGGCATGTTTAAATCTCGATTGTGCCCTCTCAAGTTTGTGACTGGGATGCCGAGGATCACAAACAAGGTGTGAATAACCATGCAAATTAACTTGGTACCCTTAATTTTATCACCTAATCGATGTGTCGGTTAACCACACGCGCTCCACCAATCTATGATAAACATTAAGTTACCCTTTGCCACTCTTACTAGTCCATGTTAGTATGTCGGTTAACAACACACGCTCCACTAACGACTTGGTAAGGTACAAAGTTTAATTTCATGGGCTAGCACCAAATTCACATTTTCCTAAGTAACTAAGATTGGGAATTTATAAAAGGTTTAGTTACTTTATATTTATCATTATACTTTTAATGAGAATTATAGTCCTTGTCCAACCCGTTCGGCTAACGACCATCCACCAGTCAAGGAAGTGGTGGGTGGGAGTGGACACCCATTAAGCTGTCATTTTATAGGCAACAACCTTATACCCCCCTTTATAGACCGGCTTCGTGAATGAGGCCTACTAACGGTAAGACTGACTTGATCATATATATATATATATATATATATATATATATATATATATATATATATATATATATATATATATATTATTAACTTATAATATTATAAGGTATAAGGGTTGAATTTTAAGCTTTTAAAAATTTAGGGTTTGGAATTAAAGTGTGTGTGAGATTTTACAAATTCCAAAACTTGACGGCAAGTTTTGAAACTATTCAAAAACTTTTCATTTCTATAACTTATGAGTTTTAATGGTTTTAAAAAAAAGACATTTGGAATTCCATAACTTGAGGACAAGTTATGGAGTCCATTAATTGGCATTTAGATCAAGAATTACACTAACAAACAATTTGCAAATATTTCCTGTGATCTACTAAAACTCATAAGCATGAACATTCATATCAACAAATTTCAAGAATCATATAAACATATATAAAACTTGAACCTTTGATAAATATCATTGAAATTGATTAGCATAATCATTACCACATCAAAAACAGATTTTACAAGTCCAAAACAGTTTAGGGTAATGATTCTAGTCCAATTCCAGCAACAAAACTTGAAAATCTGCACACAGGGCCTCCTACTCGCCGAGTGCATGAACCTACTCAACGAGTAGGATGAACTTTCCCTTGGACTCGTCGAGTCCCCCCATGGACTCGGCGAGTCCACTGAACAGTGAGCACAATTTCGACTTTTTCAAGCAATTTGCATTAATTATAATGAAAACAAGCATAGGCTCTGATACCACTGAAGGGTTTTGAGCATTCTAACACTCCTATGGTGTACATTCAACCCTAGAAACCTTGGATCTATGTTTTCTCTAATATACATGCAAATTTGATTTTTCCAAGGTTCACATCCTAACTAGCATGTTATGGGGTACTTGTAACATAAAATCTAGTATAATGACATACCTTTCTCTTGTGGTTGATTGCTTGGAGTTTTGAGAGCCTAGCACCAATAATGTGGATACCTCAAGTGGAATCACAAATCACCACACAACTTGGAAAACTTGAGATAATAGTAGTGCACACTAGAAATCGGCCCACCTTCTCTATCACACACACTAGTGCCAATTCATGTGCCAAAGACCTTTTTATATAGTATGGTAGATTAGGGTTACATCCATGTCAACCCTAATACCCATGACCTTTCATTTCCATAGGATCCATGGGTTAAAAGCTCCATGGACTTCCATGCAAGCCTAGCCCATCCTAAATGAACATTGGCCCATTCTATATATAAGAGAGTCCATATCTAATTAGTTTTCTTTTGATCACTAAATTAATTCCAACTTAATTCTTGATCAATACTAATTAAATCATATGATTTCATATTAATATATTATAACTTATAATATATTAACAAATCATAAATATACTATACTTAATAGATTATCCATACAAATTGTTCTGGTGAAGTGCAACCCAAATGGACCATGCCAGTGATGGGTTTTGTACATAACAAACAATCCTATGTGTGCATGCAACCCTAAGGTGAGGATCTATGTTTTCACTATTAGACATACAAGCATTAAACACAAAAAATAGAAACCCTAGGAGACACATGTTATTTTCGAAATTAACATATAATTAGGGTTAGGATACATACATTGATTGTTATATTGTAATAACAATCAAATCCTTGAAGATCTTGAACTTTGGTAGCAAGCGCCACAAGTGTCGCGCCTCTAATGACTCACAAACAAACCTAGCAACCAAGGATTACTATGGAGAGAGAGAAGTAGAGTATAATTTCGGCCCTTAGCCTTTCTTGGAGTGCCTTGGACGAAATCCAACCCTAGGTGATAAGGAAGGTTTAGGATAAGGCAGGTGTATCTTAGATAACCCTAATCCCTTAACTTCCTTCCTAAGGCTTCCAAGGCACCCTTAGAGCCCAAGGAAACCCTAGGACACTCTAGATTTCGTTCCCCACCTCTAAGGGAGGTTCTAGAATGCTCAATGCACAACTTTTGAACATTGTCACCTTTAGTCCCTGCAGTTTCAATTAATTCCTTTAATCCCAAAATTAATTCCAAATTAATTTCTGATTAAATATTAATTAAACAATATGATTTCTAATTAATAGATTATATCCATAATATATTAATAAATCATTTATCTTGATTATTAATTTATTAACCAAGAAATAAATTAATAAATCATTCTTCTCTCTCCAACAATTATCCTATTCAATTGCCAGGTTTGAAGGCAACCCAACAGGACATTGCTACTATCAATTCAAGTACATAACAATTATAGTTATGGGCTTAGACACCTAATCCAACAGTCTCCCACTTGGATAAGTCTAATAACTATAATTGCAAGTATAACTTCAAAAATTGACTAGCAAATTTTAGCTACCAAAAGCCGTTGTCGAACTCTGACCTAGTCAGTGACGTGTCCTTAGATAAGGGATCATATATTCCTCCATTCTAGATATCGTATAGACACGAGACACGGATTTTAATCATTCTCTCTGTCTCTGTTCTGTTTCCCGATTTCCGATTTATGATGACTGACTAATTGAACAAATCAAATCAGTCCCGGCTTGGCCAAGCACTTTATGGTGTCATCACTAAATCATCGAGGGGCCCACAGATATCGCTTTTATCCAACTTTGGGCAAAAGGGACGGATAAACATTGACTCATATGCTTGCTCTATTTACTCATCAAATCACATACAACAATACGTTTTATAACACCAAGTTACTGGTGCGTTTACGTATTATCAATGTGGAACCAATTTGCAAACTGTAACTCATATCTCTTTGTTTCAAGAATATAAGATATTATCGTCTCACAATCACTCGTGATAAAATCCATGAAGTGATTCAAGTGAGCGTGGGTTTAATCCAATACTCTAATCTTATTAAAGCACTCATGAACTCTGCAACAAACTTTTGCTATGTCTAAACACTTTAGACAATCTACAGACGGACTCATGACAGTCTTGCTTCATACCTACTCCCAATGTATGAGCGACTGTGGATGTTTGAATAACCTAGTTATTCTGGAAGTCAAAACATGCAAAGTGAAACACAATAATAATACTTAATCCTATATGACCCCAAAACTTTTGAGTATAAATAAAACACCTTTTATTTAGTCACCATATTGATTACTCATTATTCATTGTATACTGTTTCAGATAATCAACTTGACACTTGAATTATAACAACAGTTGTCCCATGCACCAAGCATGCACACTATGTTTACCTATCATCCTTTCTTTGTGAAATAGATCAATTGGATAACATTTCCAATGAAACTCATTTCACAATCCCCAAAACTCATTGTTAGTGTAAGAATATAAAATGCTTGTCACTATTAGAATATGTTAGATTCTAACATTTTATGCAACGATCCTTTCGTAATGTCACTGCACAAAAGTCACCAAGACTCAGCCAATGAAAATACAAAGTTCTCTATCGGAGATTGTTTCAAGACAATTCCATAGACGTGAAGTCTGACATTCAAAGTACATTCCTTTGAACATCCTTCTTGCATAAAAGTTCCTAATCTCGACATAGATTCTTAATATCCAACTCCCATTTATGGAAACATTCCATATTTGCCATATGACAACTCATTCTAAATAGAATCTTATCTATTCATAATAATGTCGATATGGTCCATCCAATACTATACTTCCAACTACTCACAAGCGACAAATCCTTAGGAAATCTTAGATCGTCCTCTGACAGTTGTTTAATCATTTTAGTCAAATCCGGTTCTAGTCCCTTTTCCCTCTTAATGCTCTAGGCATTTGGAAAATTTTAGAACGGTCAAATATTATAGCATATGCAATCGATCCTATACCCGAAGCGTATGGGACACGATTCATAATGTCTCACATAAAGACGTGATACTTGACTAGTCCTCTGCTATAATATTTCTAATTGCCATGTTCTCAAAATTTTGATTATGAAAAGGGATGCCGTAATCATAACCAAATTTTGAGAATGCAATTTTCTTTTCCATATATAGAATTTCCTTATGTTGAACCATTCCAACATAACATTCATATATATTTGACTAAATTTGACTAAAAACTCACAATCTAAGCTTTTAGATTTGAAATGAAGTATAATTTCTCTCCCTTAATTATAGCAAAACAACTCTTCATCCCTTGCAACTCTGCAAATTGAAATTCTTGTTTTCTATAATTAGTATTGTTAACTCGCAAATCATAATAATCATGCTCCCACTAACATGATAATTATCTTCTTACCAGCATAACACTTATGCTCCCACTAGCTTTGACATGTATTCAGAAATCATTTGGACTTCTAGAAATCAATACTTATTGACTTTCTTACCTAAGTTCATATTTCTGATACGAGATGCTTCGATAAGCTTTTATCTAAGCTCATACACCTTTTAGAAAGCTCACATGTGTGTCTAAACTAATTCAGAACTTATATTACTAAGTCCCAAATGTTCAGACTAATTTCCAAATCTCACAATTCGAACTATGAAGAGGGATGCCGTAATCATAATCGAATTCGAGAATGCAATTTACATAATCACCATCTCCTTAAAATCTCTCTTAGTGAAAGCGTTTCCTCACAATCATTTTCATGAAGGAAAGAAACCTTATGACACTTATATTTTATGGTGCATGTGTTCTATCCATGTGATTTTGTCATAACCACAATCATAAGATAATGTTTGTGACAAATCCAAACTCTTATGGATAGAACTTGTTCATTCTTAATTTCTTGCCATCAAGGGTCCCACCATTGCTTCCCAGTTATTTAGCAGCTCACCTATGCCAGTCAATGTACTTTCATTGATCAAGGTGTTTGCCCTTATGCATTCAATTGAGAACTCGTAGAACTCATAGGCATAATCACTCAACTTGATTGGCACAGTAATACAATTTTGTCAACACGATAGGTTATAATCCTCAAGTCGTGTGCTAGTGTTTAATAGGTTTAGTTCTTGATTTGTTCTTGAAACTTTTCAGGATCTTTAGACTCCCACTGACCTCTTGACATATTAGATTCTCATATCAAGAAATATTTCTTGACAAAACAAATATCCAAGAGTTAGTATGTATCTATATCAAGACAAAACTACGCGTAATTTGGTACTAGTTGGTCTATGTCTTATTCAAGACATCACAACTTACCAAAATGTGCAAATGTAAGAACATTCCTACTTAAGATTATGTCACTCAAGTCACAATCTTGGAGTTTGACTCTAAGACTTGATTTTGGAATGAAGTATGATTCATCCTATTGTCTTAACCATTTTGACAATTCTCGACTCCTCTTCTTAGCCATACTAGTGCACTAAGGTGTCATTAGAGGATGAATTGTAATATGGTTCTTAAGACGATCATAAACATAATACAAAAGTACTCTCCCTTCTTCTTAGATTGGAGAAACTTTTATTTTTCTTGCCTAATTGATTCTTCTTATTCGTTCTGCCATTCATTGAAACCTTACAATGATTCAGAATCATACTAAATCTTTTAGGTATAATCATATTTACTAATCTTTTAGCAAATCATGACGAACATTTTATCGATCTTTGTGGTGGACTTGACTAGCGCACATCATTGTGTACCAGATCTCATTATCCTTCACTTGACTCACATACTTATGTGAACAAGGAATTAGTCTCAATTTTCCATATACGAAGGTTCTCATTCATCACACAATACCAGTTGCATGATTCCAAGTTTCTGTCCAATTGAAACTTGGGCGATGAGAATCTTTCCTCATTTGGTAAATTTCTGACATTTCCACAAATAACATAACTAAGAATCGAATCCATTCACAATATTGCTAACAATAGAACCATTCAAACACCAATTTTCATAAAATCCATTGCAAGGAAACATAAATAAGATAAATCAAAATTTATTTTATTGCGGAAAAATAGTGTGTTTACAATGCGATTACTAATGAAAACTATGTAAATATTACTTAGCAATCTATCCTAACTCTAAAGTAGTAGCTTAAATATCTGATCCTTGAATCATGTGATCGAAATCCATTTCTTCGCGATCAGACTCAGCTTGCTCCTTCCTGTAAGTTTCCTTTCCTTTCTTCGATCCTTCAAAACATCGAAATGTAATCTTATCACATCATGTATTAAGAATCTCCGAATAGGAACTTAATAGAGTTATATAGTGGATTTTTACCTGAAGCAGAGTCATACATCTTGACTCTCCCATCTCTTAGATCTCTCAGGTAGTCAGAGCAGCTTCGTAACCAATGCCCCTTCTTTTTGGCAGTAGAAACTTATGGACTCTCTGGAATGGCACACAGGACTATCTCAGACTCAGCCTTTCTCTTGCGTAGAGAAAATGTTTCTGGACTTCCAATGTTACCATTGCCCATAGAGGGTTGGGATATTGATTTACCAGACAAATTTGCTGACCAGTGCGCCAAATCATTTCTGATTCAGCAGCAATAAGCAAATAAGTCAAATCAATAAGGGTCATGTCGTGGTCCATCATATAGTACTCTCTAACGAACTTACCATATGATTCGGGAAGTGACTGAAGAACCAAGTCAACAGCCAACTTTCTTTAAACATCGACACCCAACAATCCCAATTTATCAATATGTAACCTTTTATCCAAGATATGAGCACATATAGACTTTCCATTTTCGTGTCTTTTGCCAATAGGGCTTGAGTGACCTTGAACTTTTCAAGTCTTCGGACATGTGGGTCAGGGAGAATTATTGGAGGAGGTGGAGGAAATGAAGCATGATTTCTATTTCCACAATACAATCGTGAAACATCATCTTCACGTGGAAAACCTTTTCCAACGGATTTAGGAAGACCATAGTTGTCAGACTTTGACATCTATAAAACGGGAGAAAATTCAAGTTAGTTGATTGAGTCCTTAATAAAACACCCAAATGAGATATTAAGGCTAGGATCCAACACACTATTCTACAATTTGGAAGAGGGATGCCGTAATCCAACTTGCAGAACATTTGAAGGTAAGTGAATGACGATTCACTAATTTTCCACCATGAAAAACGAAAAGGAGATTAAGTTTTAAATGTATTGAAAATTCCTAGATCTTTTGAGATTCATTGAACTTTTCAACGGCATGTTTAAATCTCGATATGCCCCTCGATTTGTGACTGGGATGCCGAGGATCACAAAACAAGGTGTGAATAACCATGCAAACTTACATGGTGCCCCCAATGTTACAGTCACCTATTCGATGTGACGGTTAACCACACACGCCTCATCGAACTATGACAAACACCGAGTCACCCTTCGCTACCTTTGCTTAGAATCCATTTAGTGTGCCGGTTAACCACACACGCTCCACTAACGTCTCAACAAGGGTACAAAGTGTAATTCCATGGAATTGCATCGATTTCACTTTTTCCTAAAGTAACTAAGATTGGGAATTTGGTAAAAACATTTAGTTACTTTATTCATTATACTTTTAATGAGGAGAGGGTTTGCCCTATCCTACCCGTTCGGCTAACGACCCTCCACCAATCAAGGAAGTTGTGGGTGAGAGTGGACACCCATTAAACGGCCATTTTATAGGCCATAACCTTATACCCCCCTTATAGATCGGCTTCGTGAATGAGGCCTACTAACGGTAAGACTAGCAGTTTAGGTTATACATATATAATATTAGACTTTTAATTATATATATATATATATATATATATATATATATATATATATATATATATATATATATATATATATATAGTATAAGGGTGTATTTTACACTTTTAAAATACTAGGTGGTTTTATTAATTTTCTCTTTTAATTAAACTTTTAATTAACTTAATAAAACCATAAATGTGTAATTTGAACTATTTTGATTTAATAATTATTCAAAAATTAAACAATTAATTAAATTATTAAATCAAATAAGGATTACCAATTTAAATTAAATATATTAACTTAATTTAATCCTATATCCATGGATTTCGAAATTTAGGCAGGGATATCTTTAATTATCCAATTAAACAATTAACAAGATAATTACCAAAAATAACAACCTACTAAGAGATTCCTTAGATTTCGAAATCTTCTGCTTGGAGTGGAAGGAAAGGCTTTAAAACTTGCCTAAAAATCAAAAACCCTAGGGCTAGGAAACCCTAGATTTCGACTCCAAGGTGGCCAAAGGAAAGGGTTTGAAAACCCTTAGGGATTTTCGAAAAATAGGGTTCTTAAACCCTAATTTGAGAAAATTTAAAGGCCTTAGGGTTTAATAGCCATAAACCCTAATTTTTTCTAGTTCAATCAATTGTACCAAATCTAATTGAAAACAAAAACCATACGCTCTGATACCACTGATGGGTTTTGTACATAACAAACAATCCTATGTGTGCATGCAACCCTAAGGTGAGGATCTATGTTTTCACTATTAGACATACAAGCATTGATAGAAACCCTAGGAGGCACATGTAATTTTCGAAATTAACATATAATTAGGGTTAGGATACATACCTTGATTGTTATATTGTAATAACAATCAAATCCTTGAAGATCTTGAACTTTGGTAGCAAGCGCCACAAGTGTCGCGCCTCTAATGACTCACAAACAAACCTAGCAACCAAGGATTACTATGGAGAGAGAGAAGTAGAGTATAATTTCGGCCCTTAGCCTTTCTTGGAGTGCCTTGGACGAAATCCAACCCTATAGGGGTTTATATAGGTGATAAGGAAGGTTTAGGATAAGGCAGGTGTATCTTAGATAACCCTAATCCCTTAACTTCCTCCCTAAGGCTTCCAAGGCACCCTTAGAGCCCAAGGAAACCCTAGGACACTCTAGATTTCGTTCCCCACCTCTAAGGGAGGTTCTAGAATGCTCAATGCACAACTTTTGAACATTGTCACCTTTAGTCCCTGCAGTTTCAATTAATTCCTTTAATCCCAAAATTAATTCCAAATTAATTTCTGATTAAATATTAATTAAACAATATGATTTCTAATTAATATATTATATCCATAATACATTAATAAATCATTTATCTTGATTATTAATTTATTAACGAAGCAATAAATTAATAAATCATTCTTCTCTCTCCAACAATTATCCTATTCAATTGCACGTTTGAAGGCAACCCAAAAGGACATTGCTACTAGCAATTCAAGTACATAACAATTATAGCTATGGGCTTAGACACCTAATCCAACAGCCAGGTCGGGTCAAGTACATACCAAATATAGTTATGGACTTCGACACCTTATCCAACACTATATGAGTAGAAAAGATGTCTTGACGAGATAAAGAGATAGAATGTCCATATGACAGGTGTTAAGAAGGATTATGAGAAGAGTAGAAAGATGATTCCTTCGGGAATGGGATACAGATTCCTACAGAAATAAGATATGATTCCTTCAGGAATGAGATATGATTCCTATGGGAATAAGAGTATGATTCTTATGGGAATAAGATTATGATCCCTTCGGGAATGTAGATACTTGATTCATGCGGGAATAGTATTATGTGTCGTTAAAGAAGATAGAGAAAGGGTTCCATGAGTGGGACAAAGCCAGAGAGTTCTTGTAAGAACTTAGATGTAATTTGTGAGGGATTAAGAGTAAGGAATCCATGAGGAATTTAAGAGAAGAAGAAGAATTATAAGGGATCCGTGAGGGATCAATATGAGGGAGGGGGGGTAAGTCCCGATGATTGTTCCCTGTAACGTAGAGGTATGTTATCCCCCTAGATGATAAATGGATCTAACATATGTGATTGAACCGTTTGGGTGTAAATGAGAATGGAATTATAAGGCACGAAAAGTTGAGAATAAAGAAGTAAAGTATAAGTAGAGTATGAGAAGGGCATGATAGGAGTAAGAGATGAGAGAAGAAAAGAGTAAGAGTATGAGAAGGGCATGCTAAGAGTAAGAAATGAGATAAGAGCAGAGAGATTAGCATGAGATGAGGTAAAGATAGAAAGAGAGATGATCCTGAGAAGAGTAAAAGATAGAAAGAGATATGAGCTTGAGAAGAGATAAAGACCGAGTATGGGATGAGTATAAGAAAATAGGAGAAGGCATAAGAAAAGAGTAGAAGAGATAAATGAAATAAGAAAGAATGAAAATAGAGCAGAGTATGAGAAGAAGAGAATAAAAAGTTAGAGTATGTGAAGAAAGAAAGATTAGAAGAAGATTATGTTAACATGGAAAAAGAAGATGATATAACTGATGGGTTTTAGTATACTACAACATCCTATGGTGCACATACAACCCTAAATACCTTAGATCTATGTTTTCACTAATTATACATGCAAATGGTTTCCAAGGAATTAAACCTATAACTAGCATGCATTTTCATATACCAAATAAGATACTAGTTAGAGTAACATACCTTTTGTGTTGTAGCTTGATTCCATGGAGCTTAAGTGTAAGTCCCCAAAATGCTTGAGTATCAATCAGATCCGTTTGATGGTGCGGAATCCCAATCAAACGGATGATGCCAGATCAAAAGAAGAAGAAGGAGAAGAAGATGATGATGAATCTATGTCTGAATTGATTAGAATGAAGATCCAGATACAAGAGATTCACACACACAAAACTTCTCTCTAGTTTCTCTCTCTAGAATACCTTACCCCCTCTTGTTCATTCTCTACTCCTCACCCCTAACACCTATATATATACTTGGGGAACATGGACCGTAAATGGGTTTAAGGCCGTAAACCTGTTTACGGCCGTAAACACCCACCTGGCCGTAAACCTGACCGTAAACACATAAAATATTACAGAAAAATACAATTGCCCAGAAAAGTAAAGTATAAACCATATTTTTGACCCAACAATCTCCCCCTTGGTTTATAGCTTTCTTTTCTTAATTGACCCAACAAGCTTCCCCTAAAAAGTAGCTGGCTTTTCTTGTTAATCTTCATTGGGAGCTTGGCTTCAGCATTAATCTTCAAATTCTTCATGACTTCAAGATGAACATATGAATCTTCAATGAATGACTTCATCTTGAGCAGTTGGGCTTTTCTTCAGAATTTGGCTTTGAACGCACGTCGGGTGAGGAGGCTTCTTGAAAAGATTCTTGAAAGATAGCGCTTTCAGCTTGAGAATCTTCAGAGAGACAATCAGAGAGAACTAATCTTCTGTATCACTTCAGCAGGTATAAGATAGCAGCAGATTGATTGAGGAGGCTTCAATGCAATCCGTCACATAATCTTCAATTTCAGCTTCACCTAGCTTCTGAGGTTGAAAGATTGAATGTCGAAAGAATAATCTTCATTTCTTGCTCCTTCGAATGAGAATTCTTCGATGATCACGGATGAAGTCTTGGCTCAGAAAATCTTCGACACAAACTCCATGAGTCTTATCTATACCTGAAATCACTTTTCAAGACAAAACAGAACTAAAAGAAAACTTAGCACATAAACAAAAATATTTTTGGATTTTTGATTTTCTTGAACAAGAAATAAAACAGAAATAACACTATTTTTTTAAAAATTTTTCTGATTTTTGTTTGATTTTTGAATTTTTTTAATTCTCCCCCTAAATTTGTGCATAGAGGAAAATTATGAACAAATTTAACAAAAACAAAAATATTTGGGATCAAAGTTGTCAAGCAATCCAATATCGTTTATCAGCACACGCCAACATGTCTAGATCTGGTCAATCACTGGTATTGTGGTCCACTTAAACACAAAGTATGTTGACAATTTGGACAGATTATAAGTGACAAGTCATTGTGATATATATTCCTAAATGGACATTTAGCTGACGACGACCAAGGATATTGTTGTCCACTTAAATTAAGCAGCAAGATCTACAGACAACCTCTAAATGGTTCAATTTTAGATGTACTAGAACGTGTTTCCCACTTCCCGATATACCCCGGTAATCAAGAACTTCCAAAGAACTCCTTACTTTAGGTGAGTATTCAATCATTAAGAAAGAAGTCAGATATAGAAGTGCATATGTTGTATCCCAGGTCGGATGTCTTCCAATCACACAGAGGGAACAACATATGACTAACATAGATAGAGGGATTGAGAGGTAGAATGTTGCATATGTTGTGTCCCATGTCGGATCTTCCGATCACGCAGAGGGGACAGCATATAGCTAACAGATAGAAAAATTTTCATAGATAAGAAGGTGCGTAGAATTAGAGTTGCATATGTTGCAATCCAGGTCGGATATGTTCCAATCACGCAAAGGAAGCAACATATGACTAACAGATAGAAAGCAAGAAAATAATTTCCTACAGACCTACTTTATCAGAACCCCCCAGTTGCCCTATCAATACCGGAATTAAGACATAAGTCCATATATCAAGGAAATGTTGAGCCACAGTTATAGATAACTAACTTTTAGTGTATCTCGCAGGTTCCCATGTTTATCTCACTGCTCAATCTACCCGAGCGTCGTATGGTCAGTCCAAATGAAACTATCTAAGTCTATATTGTCTAGTCCTTTCATGGTCAATCAATGTCTAGTCCATTTGAATCCTTTGTGCCTACCAGCACATTGAATACAGAGTCTAGACAATTCGGCTTTAGTGCATTACACGAATTGCATATTGCCCTTTAGCACTAGACTTCATATCACTTCCCAAACAATACCTACTAACGAAAAACTATTAGAAAATGAAAAATTGTCTTTAAAATGAATCAGAGTAAGATAAACCCAGGAGTATAGAGAAGAAAATGCAAACCGTAAGTCACCGATTGAATTTGCATCCAGAAGGTCTGAGAACAGCATGCATAATCTCAGAACAGATCCGAAAATTCTTCATGTCATTAAGCACAAATCCCATGTGATTCCTTCTTTTCTTCTTTTCCCGCCAAGCACACATACTCTCAAACAAAGGTCTGAATGTTGTACAGTTGATAGATGTCCCCTATCATGTGTCTGGAACAGTCACTACCAACAAACCAAAGTAGGATGATATGCCTCCATAGCTGTTCCGACACAGAGCGGGATTAGTTGGTATTTGGAACCCAGTCCATTTTGAAACCGGGTTGACCTTTTTCATCCTTACATGGTACTCTCTCCCATGACATATCCTGTTTATCACAAACAGAAGATGAAGAAATATTAGAATCGTTAGAAGATTTGGGAGAGTGAGCTTTTGGAACCCATTTGTAGTTGGGTTTAACCCATTTCTTTTTCGATCTGATGGGTGGCTCAGTACTTGCTTTTGATCTTGATGTCGTCCGTTGAGATGACTTTGACCTAATCGGTCTTTGTTTCACCGGAGCATCTCTTGGATTGGGCTTCTTGGCCGACATTCCCTTCTTGCCCTTAGGATTCGGATTCTTGGCCTTGTGGGTTTGATTCTTGGCCTTCTGCGCATTCCAGTCACCATTATCTGAATGTGACCTTGAGGGGTTTCTTTTGGAGTATCTCCCTCTTGGCGCGTTCTGCCACCCTTGTGCATAGTAGGGAACGTATGCGCGATTAGGACAATTTCTGGCAATGTGTCCAGGTGTTCCACAGTGAAAACTGTTGGGTTTTCGTATACTACAACATCCTATGGTGCACATACAACCCTAAATACCTTGGATCTATGTTTTCACTAATTATACATGCAAATGGTTTCCAAGGTATTAATCTTACAACTAGCATGCATTTAACATAAAATTATAATATACTAGTTAGCATGACATACCTTTTGATGGAGCTTGAATTCTTGGTGTATTTGGCCTTAAAGAGCTTAGCCCCAATAGTGTGGAAGCCTCAAATGGAATCACAACACACCATGGACAAAGGATGAACTTGAGAGAGAATTTCATGCACACAAAAGACACCATGAACTCTAAAAAGATACAAGTGGCGATTTTGGGCAATGAAGTATCTATTTATATGTGGGATTTCTAGGGTCATGGATATAACCCAAATCCATACCCATGGGTTTTATGATCCATGGTTCATGTGGCCCAACTCTTTATGTATCCATACATAAACTTGGTCCAACATGGATCATAAGCCCAACACATATAAATATAACTAATTATCATAATTAGTCCCCATAGATTTAATTAGTCTCTTTCGACCACTAAATTAATTCCAAATTAATTCTTGATCACTACTAATTAAAACATATGATTTCATATTAATATATTATTACTTATAATATATTAATAAACCATAAATAACCTTCTCTCAAAAGTCCATCCAAACAAATTGTCCTGATGATATGCAACTCAAATGGACCATGCTACTCTCGGGTCGAATACATACCAATAATAGTTATGGGCTTAGACACCTAATCCAACAGTCTCCCACTTGGATAAGTCTAAAACTATTATTCAAGTATGACTCCAAGATCCCGACTAGCAATCGTAGCTCTTAAAGCCACTGTCAAACTCTGAACAAATCAAATGACATGTCCATTAGATAAGGGATCATAGATTCCTCCATTCTAGATATCATATGGACTGAGACATGGATTATAATCATTCTCTCTGTCCATTTGTTGTTTCCCGATTTCCGATTTATGACGACTGACTAATTGAACAAATCAAATCAGTCCAGGCCCGGCCGAGCACTTACGTTTGTCATCACCAAATCATCGAGGGGCCCACAGATATCACTTTTATCCCGAAGGTAAAAGGAATGGATAAACTTCGACTCATATGGCTTGTTCTACTACTTGTTGAATCATACACAAAGGCATGTTTTATAACATCGAGTTACCAATGCGTTTTCGTGCAATCAATGTATAACCAACTCATAGTAACAACTCATATCTCTAGGTTTGAAGAATATAAGATATTATCGTCTCATGATCACTCGTGATAAAATCCATGAAGTGATTCCAATGAGCGCGGGTTGAATCCAATACTCAGAACTTATGAGCACTCATGAGTGTTGTAGCCCTTTGTCCAACATCTTAGACCTCTACAAGCCAACCCATGACAGTCTTAATTCATATCTACTTCCAACATATGACCGACTGTGGATGGTTTGAATAACTTAGTCATCCAGAACAATGACCTAGTTTATTCTGGAAGTCAAAACATGCAAAATGAAACACAAGAATAATTAAATCGAATATGGTATCAAAACCTATGAACATAAATAAAACACCTTTTATTTATCACCATATGATTACACATTATTCATTGTATACTGTTTCAGCTATCAACTTTATTCTTGAATTTAAAACAATAGTTATCCCATGCTCCAAGCATGTACACTATGTTTTCTAAACACTAGTCATGCCATACACCAAGTATGCATACTATGTTTGTCTATGATCTTTACTTTGTGAAATAGATCAATTGAACATAACTCCAATGATCCTCTTTTCATAGTCCCAAATCCTTACTGCAAATGCAAGAATTCCAAATTCATGCCATTTACTGAAATCTGTTAGATTCTAAACTTATATGCATTGATCCTCTTGTAATGATTATGCACAAAGTCAGATAGACTTGACAACAAACATTACAGAGCATTCCAAAGGAGATCAACTCCTTGGAAACATCCTTCTTGCATTAAGTTTCCTAATCTTACACAGATTGAATAATTTCTAACTTTGAAACATTTCCATATTCCATTTTGACTATCACTTCTGAACAAGAGTTTCCTCCTTACATATTATGTCAATATGGTCCTTCCAGAATTATCATTATACTTCCAACTGTCCTTGAGCAACCAATCTTTGGTAAACCTTAGATTGTCCTCGATAATTGTTTAATCCTTTTAGTCATATCCAATTCTAGACCTTTTCCCTTCTTAATGCCCCAGGCATTTGGAAAATTTTAGAAAGGATGAATATAGCACATGCAATCGATCCTATATCCGAAGCATATGGGACACGATTCATGATGTATCACATAAAGACTAAACCAGTCTTTTGCTATAATATTTCCATTTCAATTTGCCAAGTTCTCATAATTCAGATTATGAAAAGGGATGTCGTAATCATAATCGAATTTTAGAACGCAAATAATGGACCCTATATTAGAATTTTCTTATGTTGAGCCATTCCAACATAACATTCATATATATACTTGACTAAATACGATTAAAACCTCAATCTAAGCTTTTAGATTTGAGATGAAGTATAATTTCCTCTCCCTTAATTATAGCAAAACAACTTTTTCCCAATTGAAACCTTTTGTTTTCTATAATTAACATTGCTAACTTGCAACCTTTATCATAACTATCATGCTCCCACTAACATGATGATTATTAGCATAACACTTATGTTCCCACTAGCTTTGACATGTACTCAGAAATCAGTTGAACTTCTAGAAAAAACAATACTTTATTGACTTTCTTACCAAAGTTCAGATTTCTGATACTAGATTGCTTTGATAAAACTTTATCAATATCATACACCTTATCTTAGATAGCTCACAGGTGTGTCTAAACAATTTCAGAACTATGAAAAGGGATGCCGTAATCATAGTCTCAATTGTTTAGACCTTTGCCACTTCTCACAAGTCCATGTTAGTGTGACGGTTAACCACACAACTCCACTAACGACTTTGAGAATGCAAATATGACAATTGCTATCTACTTCAAATCTACTTGGTGGAAGTGTTTCCTCACCATCATTTTCATGAATCGGAGAGAAAACTTATGACCCTTAGATTTAATGGTGTATGTGTTCTTATCCATATGAATTGTCAAAACCATAGTCACAAGACAAGGATAATGACAAATCCAAACTCATATGGACTGAACTCAATCTTAATTTCTTGCCACCTGGCAGCTCAAGGGCCTGCCATTGCTTCCAAGTTGTTGTGCAACCAATTGAGAACTCTAAGAACTCAAATGTAAAGCCAACTTTAACTGGAATGGGCACAGAATATGTCAACACGATAGGTTATAAACCTCAAGTCGTGTGCTAGTGAAGAACTTCAGGTTTTATTCTTGATTAGTTCTTGAGACTTTCAAGACCTGTAAGACTCCCACTGTCCTCTTGACATATAAGACTTTCTTGTCAGATATTCAAGAGATAGTGTGTATTCTAATCAAGACAAACACTTCACACAATTGGCCTTAGTTGGTCTTTGTTTTATCCAAAACATCACAACTTACCAATTTCAAATGTACAAGAGTAGAAAACTTTTACTCTTACATTTGATAAGTGTTTTAAACCTTCTTTAAGACATGTCACTCAAGTTACAATCTTAGAGTATAACTCTAAGAATTGTTTTTGGAACGAAGTATGAATCATCTTCTTGATTAACCACTTCAATAATTCATAACTCCTCTTCTTAACTATCAGAATGCACTTAGAGGATGAATTGTGATAAGGTCTCAAAATCATTAAGATGGTCTTAAAACATGATACTAAAGTACTATCCCATCTTTTCAGATTTGAGAAACTTTTATCTTTCTGCCTAAATTGATTCTTCTTATTCGCTCTGCCATACATTGGAACCTTTTCCAATGTCTCAGAATTACACTTAAGCTTGTAAGTATAACCATATTTACTGAGCTATAATAAATTATGACGAATAGTCTTATCGATCTTTTGTGGTGGACTCTGACCAGTGCACACGAATGTGTAGCCGATCCCTTAGTCCTTCACTTGACTCACACACCCATGTGAACAAGTAGTTAGTCTTAATTTTTCCAATGCTCGAAAGTTCTCATTCATCATGCTATACAACTTGCATGATTCCAAGTTTCTATCCAACTGAAACTTGGGTGATGAGAATCTTTCCTTATTTGGTAAATTTAGACACTACCACAAATGAAAGAATCAAATTCATATTTCCACTCTTGCTCTTAATGGAATCTTATAAGCAACACAGATTTTCACAAATGCCATTGTAAGGATATTTTAAAATAAATAAAATCAAAAGATTTACCTTTTATTTTAAAACTTTGCGGAAAAACTTATCCTTACAATCCATATGAAAACTTGTTGTTATCTATTCCTAAGCAAAATATCATAACTCCTAAGAAGTAGCTCAAGAATCCGATCTTCAAACTATGCGATAGAAATCCATCTACGCGATCAGATTCAGCATATTCTTTCTTTAAGTTTCTTCACTTTCTTTGATTCTTAAAACATCAACATGTGACCCAGTCACATCATGTATCAAGAATCTCAGAATAGAAAGTTAGCAGAGTTAGATAGTGGACTTTATCTGAAGTAGAGTCAAACTTATTGACTTTAACATCCTTAGGTAAATTTGGCAGCTTCGCAACCAATGCCCCTTTCTTTGGCAATATAAACATATGGACCCTTTGGTAATGGGACTATCTCAGACTTAGCTTTTCTCTTTACCATTTGGTCAACCGAGTTGACTATGGCCGATCCATTTCCATTGGGAAGAGAATGCTTTTTTGGATTCCCAGTGTCATCATTGTCAATGTCCATAAAGTTTTTAGGAAGTTGATCTTAGCAAATAGATAAGATCATTAAGGGTCTTGTCATAGTCTGTTTCATAGGTGTTCCATAAGAACTCACTATGTGACTTAGAAAGTAGTTCAACCACCAACTTTCTCAAGACTTTGACACCCAACTCTCCCGGCTTGTCAATATGTGACTACATCTCCAAGATGTGATCACACATAGACCTTTGCTTGCCAATAGGGCTTGAGTGACCTTAAACTTTTCAGGAACTTGTGGGTTAGGGAGAATAATTGGAGGAGGTGAAAGAAGTATGATTTCCATGGGACATCATCTTCATTTAGGAAAGCTTGTTTCAAGAGATTTGGGAAGATCATAAATGTCTAAACCAGACATCTTTTGGGAGATACTCAAGATAGTAGATTTAAAGTCCTTAATATAACACCCAATATGAAATATTAAGGCTAGGACCCAACACAATACTTTTATAACTTGGAAGAGGGATGCCGTAATCCAAGCTATAAAATATTTGAAGGTAGGCGAATGATGATTCACCAATTTCCACCATGAAAATGAAATATATATTATTAGGTTTTAATTGGTTTTTGAAACTCCAAGATCTTTGAGATTCATTGAACTGTTCAATGGCATGTTTCAATCTCGAGTGTGCCCTTCAGGTTTTGTGACTGGGATGCCGAGGATCACAAAACAAGGTGTGAAGTAACCATGCAAATTACTTGGTACCCTTAAGTGTTTACCCCTCAATCGATGTGTCGGTTAACCACACACGCTCCATCGATACTATGATAAACATTAGGTTACCCTTTGCCTACCTTGTTAAATACGAGTTCGTGTGCCGGTTAACCACACACGCTCCACTAACCGACTTAAACAAAGTGCAAAGTGTAATTTCATGGATTAGCACCTTATTCACTTTTTCCTAAGTAACTAAGATTGGGTATTTATAAAAGGTTTAGTTACTTAGTATTTATCATTAATACTTTTAATGAAGGGAGAATTATAGTCCTTGTCCTACCCGTTCGGCTAACGACCCTCCACCGGTCAAGGAAGCGGTGGGTGAGAGTGGACACCCATTAAACTGCCATTTTATAGGCAGTAACCTTATACCCCTCTTATAGACCGGCTTCGTGAATGAGGCCTACTAACGGTAAGACTGACTTTGTTCTTATACATATATATATATATATATATATATATATATATATAAGTATTAACTATTAATATTATAATAGTATAAGGGTGTATTTTAAACATTTAAAATACTTGGTGGTTTAATCTATTAATTAAACTATACTCTTAATTTAATTAAACTTAAACCATGTCTTTATGGAATTATTAACTCTTTTAATTAGACACTTTAATTAATTTAATGAAGTCCATAAAGTTTGAACTTTAACTTTTAAAATTCTTGGGTTTGGAATTAAAGTGTATATGGGGTTTGACTTTACAAATTCCAAAACTTGAGGACAAGTTTTGAACAATTCAAAAACTTATGGTTTCCATAACTTATGAATTTTAAAGTGGTTTAATGGAAAAAAACCCTTCAAGTTCCATAACTTGTAGACAAGTTATGGAAGACTTTAAAAGCATTAAAAATGTGACTCTTCATTTTTTCATAACTTATGGAATTTTTATGGGTTTTAAAATTCATAAATGTGACTTTTCATGTAACTTGAGGACAAGTTACAAAAAGACATATTATGAACAACTTCAAGATTAATTTGGATTGAAAACAACTATCTCATAATTTTTCCTATTAATCTAAACAAACTCATAAACATGAACATTCATAATCAACATTTTTCAAGCATCATATAAACATGTATAAAACTTGAAACTTTGATTATTATCCTTTATTTGGATGAGAATAAACATTACCATAGTATCAAAAAACAAATTTTATGAACAAAAACACTTTGCGGTAATGATTCTAATCCAAAACAGGCCAAAAAACTCGAAGATAAGCTGTCAGGGGGTCCAACTCGTCGAGTGCATGAACCAACTCGACGAGTTGGATGAATTTGTTCATGGACTCGTCGAGTCTGCTGTCCCGACAGCAAAAAATTCAATTTTTTTCAGTTTTTTTTTTCAGCAACTTGCATCAAGTATAATTGAAAACAACCTGGCTCTGATACCACTGTTGGGTTTTCGTATACTACAACATCCTATGGTGCACATACAACCCTAAATACATTGGATCTATGTTTTCACTAATTATACATGCAAATGGTTTCCAAGGTATTAATCTTACAACTAGCATGCATTTAACATAAAATTATAATATACTAGTTAGCATGACATACCTTTTGATGGAGCTTGAATTCTTGGTGTATTTGGCCTTAAAGAGCTTAGCCCCAATAGTGTGGAAGCCTCAAATGGAATCACAACACACCATGGACAAAGGATGAACTTGAGAGAGAATTTCATGCACACAAAAGACACCATGAACTCTAAAAAGATACAAGTGGCGATTTTGGGCAATGAAGTATCTATTTATATGTGGGATTTCTAGGGTCATGGATATAACCCAAATCCATACCCATGGGTTTTATGATCCATGGTTCATGTGGCCCAACTCTTTATGTATCCATACATAAACTTGGTCCAACATGGATCATAAGCCCAACACATATAAATATAACTAATTATCATAATTAGTCCCCATAGATTTAATTAGTCTCTTTCGACCACTAAATTAATTCCAAATTAATTCTTGATCACTACTAATTAAAACATATGATTTCATATTAATATATTATTACTTATAATATATTAATAAACCATAAATAACCTTCTCTCAAAAGTCCATCCTAACAAATTGTCCTGATGATATGCAACCCAAATGGACCATGCTACTCTCGGGTCGAATAGATACCAATAATAGTTATGGGCTTAGACACCTAATCCAACAAAAACATGTCTTTTTCTTCACTATGAAGTTGTTTCTTCCTGCCCCTGGTGGCGTATCCATGCCTTGTCTCTTGCTTTTCCCACACGCACAGTTACAACAGGCACTCTGTTTCACTGGAATTGGTGGCCTGTATTTCTCAACAGCAGGTTGATCAGAAGCAGCTGAGTTCGAAGCAACAGATTCAGAGTTCAAGGAGATGTTGGTTTGTTCAATGGTGTTCTCCTTGTTCTCATCCTCTGCTACTTTACCTGCACATGAAGTAGATGTGCTAGAAACAGGAACATCAGTACTTTCAAACAAATCATCAAATATGTCAAAAAAAAATTAACTCAACATGATCTGATGTAGAAGCATCACAAGATGTATCATTGATTTTAACATCGGAAACAAAAGAGTTATCATTTGAAACAGAAACATCAGGTTCAGACTCAGTTTTGTTATCAGAAACAGATCCTTCACCTTCGTGCTTTGACTGATCTAAGGATTACTCTGCAGGGGAAGTAGAAGGGTTAGAACTTTCAACATTAATAAATCCTCCTGAAAAAAAACCAGATGGCTTGCCATACACCATTGAAGGTTCGTTGGCAATCTCCTCTTTAGACAAAGGTTGATACTGATATGTATGATTAAAAGGAGGAGGTACATTATCGTATCCTAAGCCCTTTTGCTGGTTTCGTTTGAACTGCAGGCAATGGTCAATCATATTGGCAACTACCTCGCTTGATACATCAAACCTTTTAAAATCAAAATTAGCAGTTTCAAATTGTCTCTTTAATGTATCAAGCTCAGTAATTAACTCATCATTCTGTCTCTTGATATAATCATAATTTTCACATTTTTCACTGTATTCTTCCTGAATTCTCTTAAAGTCCTTTATTTTTGTTTCTAACTGGGCCTTTAGGGGTTTCTGTCCTTTCCTGAGTTGATATCCTTCATATCTCAGGTCCTCAACTTCTCTTTTTAATAAATCAATTTGTTCCCGAAGAAATTTAATCGTAGTTTCACAAGATTGAGAACATGAAACTTCATTGACCGGAAGGTTTGAAGAACTCATTGTTTTTTTTTTCAAATATGCCCTTTGACTAAAAACTCAAAAGTCAACCTCAAAAGTCAAATTTAAAAAGTCAAACTTGAAAAGTCAAACTTAAAAGTCAAACCGAAAAGCTAAATTTGAAAATTTAAAAGTTAAATGAGAAAGTCAAAGTTTAAAGTCAAAGGTCAAATTTTAAAAGTCAAAGTCATAATTTTAAGTAAAAAGTCAAAAATAAAAGTCAAAAATTAAAAACTAAAATTTTTGGTTTGAAAATGGAATTTTAAAATAAAAGATTTTGAATTTTGGGCTAAAAAAGACAAAGTTGCGAAACTGGGTTCGAAAAGGAGTGCTTTTGAATTAAATTTGCGAACGAAAGTATCGTGTGGTAAGGCAGCTCAGATGGTAAGGCGCTGGACTGATTAGGGGGAAACCCGGGTTCAATCCCCAGCACCCTCAATTTCGCTTCCTTTTTTATTGGACGCGCGAGTAAGTCACTGATGCTGCCGAGCCGAGCCTAACCCACCAAGCCGTCCACCGAGTCGAGGCTGCAAGCTTCGAGTCGCAAACCGCCGAGTTGCAATCGTCCGAGCCGCAAGCCGCCGAGCCGTAAACTCCGGCGACCGTAAACTCCGGGAAACCCTAGCCGTAAACGCCGCCGCCGCCGCCGACCATAAACTGTTTCCGGCCGTAAACTCTTCGCAGATTACGTGAAAAACAGCGTTTTTCACCTCTTTTTGCTCCAAAACTCGATCGAAAACTCGTTTTTATCAAAAACGCAAAGAACAAACCCCCCCCCCCCTAATTTTCAGAGATCTATCAAAAAACGCAAAAATCTTTCGAAAATAAGATCAAATAAGCTCCAGATCTGACAAAATTGACTGATACAATCCAAGCTCTGATACCAATTGTAAGTCCCCAAAATGCTTGAGTATCAATCAGATCCGTGTGATGGTGCGGAATCCCAATCAAACGGATGATGCCAGATCAAAAGAAGAAGAAGGAGAAGAAGAAGGAGAAGAAGAAGATGATGAATCTATGTATGAATTGATTAGAATGAAGATCCAGATACAAGAGATTCACACACACAAAACTTCTCTCTAGTTTCTCTCTCTAGAATACCTTACCCCCTCTTGTTCATTCTCTACTCCTCACCCCTAACACCTATATATATACTTGGGCAACTGATGGGTTTTATGCATAAGAAACAATCCTATGTGCTCATACAAACCCTAATGCTTGGATCTAGGTTTCTCTATTGTACATGCTTTGAATCCAAGTCTTGCAAACCCTAAACTAGCATACATATTATCAAAATAACAAACAACATCAGATCTAGATGTTTACCTCTTCAAATAGCTTGAATCTTCTTTGCTTGAGCTTAGAATCACAATTGTAATTCCTCTAATGGATCTCAAACACCAAGTAGCAAGAAGGCAATAAGAGAGAGGAGGGAGGATGCTAGAAATCGGCCTAGGGTTTCTCTTGGAATAATGTCTAGCCGATTTCCATAGCCTAGGGGTCATATTTATACTTGCAGGCTACTAGGGTTTCAGTCTAAACCCTAATGGACAGCTTAGCCACCAAGCAGCCCAAGGAACCTTCTGGAATAGGGCCTTGGACGAAATATGATGATCCTTTCATCATATTTTCGTTCCCCCTCTTGTCCATTAGGTTTCCTAGCCCAAAATCCAACTATCACACATTTGACAGTTTATACCCCTTTATTTAATTAATCTCTTTTAGTCACCAAATTAATTCCTAATTAATTTATGACTAATACTAATTAAATAAATATGATTTCTCCTTTAATATATTATTCTTATAATATACTAATAAACCATAATATCCTTTCTCTCATATCAAATTACCTTGTCAAGTTGCTTTGGTGAAGGCAACCCAGAAGGACCATGCACAACCGGGTCAAGTACATACCAAATATAGTTACGGGCTTAGACACTAATCCAACAGTCTCCCACTTGAATAAGTCTAGTAACTATATCTCACATATGTCTTCAGAATCCGATTTGCAATCGTAGCTCTTATACGCTTCTGTCACTCTGATCAAAATCTTGTCCTTCAGATAAGGAATCCTATAATCCTCTGTTCTAGATATCATGCAGACAATACTTATTGTCTAGCATTCTGTTTCTCGATCTTTGATTCGTTCGACATAGAATTCAGTTGAACACATCAACATTATCCTGACCGGGCCCGGCACATAAGTCAAACCAAATCATCGAGTGGCCAAGATATCGCTTTTATCCTCTTATAATAAAAGGAACATATAAACTTCAACTTATATGCTCTTATTATCTACTAGCTAAGTTACACACAATAATACGTTTTATAACATCAATTTACTGATGTGTTTTCGTATTATCAATATATAATCAACTACCAAACAACAACCATATCTCTAGGTTTTAAGATTATATGATATTATCATCTTGCGATCACTTATGATAACATTCAAGAAGTGATACTAGCAAGTGCGGGTTTATTCCAATGCTCAAAACATATTTCATAAGCACTCATAAACTTTGCAGCAAACCTTTGCTATGTCTAAAACCTTTTAGACAATCTACAAACTAATTTATGACAATCTTCTTTCATATCTACTTCCAACATATGATCGATTGTGGACTGTTCGAATAATCTTATTATTCAGGAAGTCAAAACATGCAAAATTGAAACAATAGATAAATAATCAACATAGGATAGTAACTTTCTTATAAATAAAACACCTTTATTTAATCATCAAATGTTGAATATAAAATTATCTATTACAAGTTTCCTACCTATCTAATCTAAACTAATATCGTCCTTTAGCTCAATGCTCCTAGCGTGCTTCAAATGCTTGACCCTACTCAGTCCCTTCGTAAGGGGATCTGCTGAGTTATCTTCTGACGATACCCTCTTCACAACGAGGAGTCCCTCTTCTACCTGATGTCTAATAAAATGATATGTCATGTCGATATGTCGAGATCTGCCATGATCCCTTGGTTCCTTGGTCAAGGCAACCGCTCCTTCATTATCACAGAAAATTTCCATGGGCTCCTTTATGGTTGGCACAACTCCAAGGTCTCCTATGAAGTTCTTTAACCATATAGCCTCCTTTGACGCTTCGCTTGCCGCAATGTACTCCGATTCGCACGTTGAATCAGCTACGGTCTCTTGCTGTGATCGGTAATTATCCCGATCCGTCTGGAAACTAGCGTCACTATACCCTCGCACCCTTAAGTCATCACTCCCACCGAGGACTAGAAACCATTCCTTGGTCCTTCGTAGGTACTTAAGAATATTCTTGACAGCAATCCAATGTGCTCTATCAGGGTTCCCTTGATATCTGCTGACCATGCTCAAAGCGAAGGCCACATCAGGGCGAGTACAGGTCATAGCGTACATAATCGAGCCAACTGCGGAAGCGTAAGGTACTCGGCTCATATCTGCTATCTCTGCCTCTGTACTTGGGCTCTGAGTCTTACTCAGTTTGGTATTGCATTGGATTGGTAACTCCCCTTTCTTGGAATTTTCCATACTAAAACGTTTTAGTACCTTTTCCAAGTATGTATCCTGACTGAGTCCTATCAGTCTCTTACTTCTGTCTCTCACTATCCTTATTCCCAGAATATATGCAGCTTCTACGAGGTCCTTCATAGCGAAACACTTCCCAAGCCAGGACTTTACCTCCTGCAAGGTTGGGATGTCGTTTCCTATGAGTAGTATGTCATCGACATACAATACGAGGAAGCTCACTATACTCCCACTGGCCTTGACATACACACATGACTCATCCTCGTTTCGCAGAAAACCAAACTCTTTGACTTTCTCGTCAAAACAAAGATTCCATCTGCGAGATGCTTGCTTTAATCCATAAATGGATTTCTCAAGCTTGCACACTCTATTTGGATGCTTCGCATAGACGAAGCCCTCTGGCTGATTCATGTAAACATCCTCAGCTAACTTCCCATTTAGGAAAGCGGTTTTTACATCCATCTGCCAAATTTCATAATCATGAAACGCAGCTATTGCGAGCATTACCCTAATAGACTTTATTTTGGCAACTGGCGAAAAGGTCTCATCATAGTCAACTCCATGAGTTTGAGTAAAGCCCTTTGCGACCAATCGCGCTTTGTAAGTGTGCACTTTCCCATCCATGTCTGTCTTCTTCTTGAAGATCCACTTGCACCCGACCGTCTTACGACCTGGTACATTATCAACCAAATTCCAAACTTGGTTGTCATACATGGACTTAATCTCGCTGTCCATTGCCTCTTTCTATTTATCAGAATCTGGGCCTGCCATGGCTTCCTTGTAGCTGTTAGGTTCGTCCAGATTTACTAGTGTACTATCACTAATAAATGTGTCCCCGTCAGTAGTAATATGGAAACCATAAAACTGGGGTGGAACAATAACTCTACTTGAACGTCTAAGAGGTAAGGACTGGTCAATTGGTTCAACCGGAGTTTCCTCCTCAGGTTGCATGCCAGTGTCAGAGGTTCCTTCATCTCCTGACTCTTGAAGCTCTTCAAGGTCAATCTGACTCCCACTGTCTCTTTGACTTATGAGTTCTCTCTCTCTGAAAACCCCTCTCCTAGCAACAAAGACAACATTGTCACTTGGTCTATAGAAGAGATAGCCAAAAGACTTCTGTGGGTAGCCGATGAAATAACACTTCTCACTACGAGGTTCTAGTTTGTCGTGAGTCTCTCGTCTTACGAAAGCTTCACAACCCCAAACCTTGATATGTGCTAACGTGGGAGCTTTCCCTGTCCACATCTCGTGAGGTGTCTTGGTAACCTTCTTGGTGGGAACTAAGTTATGGATATGGGCGTCAGTCTCTAAGGCATACCCCCAGAATGAGATTGGTAACGAAGCACAACTCATCATAGAGCGAACCATGTCCAACAAGGTTCGATTACGTCTCTCAGCCACACCATTCAATTGTGGCGTTCTAGGAGGTGTCAATTGTGAAACTATTCCACACTCTTTTAGATAGTCGTGAAACTCAAGACTTAGGTACTCTCCCCCTCGATCAGATCGAAGCATCTTGATTTTCCTGCCCAGCTGATTTTCCACTTCATTCTTAAACTCTTTGAATTTCTCAAAGGTTTCTGACTTTTGCTTAATCAAGTAGATATATCCATATCTGCTATAATTGTCTGTAAAAGTCACGTAGAAGCGACAAGCGTCCCTTGTGGTGGATCTAAAGGGTCTACATACATCTGTATGTATGAGATCCAATACACCCTCACCCCTTTCACATATGCCAGTAAAGGGTGACTTGGTCATCTTCCCAAGTAAACAAGACTCACACACGTCATCGTCCCTTAGGTCGAATGACTCCAAGACTCCATCCTTTTGGAGTTGGGCTATGCGTTTCTTGTTAACATGGCCAAGGCGACAATGCCACAAGCATGCTTTGTCCAAACTTATGGACGAATCAATATTCAAAACATCATTTCCTAAATTATCAATAACTAACACAGATTCATAAATCCCATTACAAGGTAATGTATTGAAATAAAAGACACCATTCAAATAAGCATTAATAGAACCATTACTATTATCAAACGAATATCTGAAACCTTGTCTAAACAATCCATGAAAAGAAATGATGTTCCTTGCCATATCTGGCGAATAGCAACAATTACTCAAATCTAGTCCTAACTCATTACTCAACACTAAGGAATAAACTCTGATCTTGGTTACTGGTGAAGACTTCTTGTTTCCCATGATCAAGCTTATTCTTCCATGCTCCACTTCCCTACTTTTTCTTAGCCCCTGCAAATCAAAACAAATGTGGTAACCACATCCTGTATCAAGGACCCATGAAGTAGCAAGTGATGAGTTATTAGATTTAATTAAATGCATACCTGCGAAGGTGGGCTTTATCTTCCCATCCTTGATATCCTGTAGATACTTGGGGCAGCTTCGTTTCCAGTGGCCCTTCTGGTGGCATTAGAAGCACTCTGCTTCCTTTGGGTCAGAAGAGGGTTTAATAGAACCTGCTTTGGTCCCACTAGAAGAGGAACCATCTTGGGTCTTACCCTTATGGTGGCTCTTGGAAGGAGCCTTCCTCTTCTTACCCTTTCCTTGGCCAATTGCCAACACAGGAGCAGCTACAGTAGAGGATGATGCAACAGATTTGTCCTTGAGGTTGCTCTCAGCTGTCCTCAGGAGCCCTTGGAGTTTACTCAGGGTGACCTCTTCCTTGTTCATGTGGTAGGTCATCCTGACTTGGTTGTAGCAGGAAGGCAAGGAGTGGAGGATGATGTCGATAGCCAAATCCTCATCAAACTTAACATTAAGTTTGAGAAGACGATTAACATACCTTTGCATTCTTTGCAAATGAGATGTTAGGGATTCTCCACTTCCCATCCTAGCAGTGATCATGTTGGTGATGATCTCATAGCGCTCTTGCCTCGCGCTCTGGTGGTACCTGTCCAGCAAATCTTGATGCATTTCATATGGATACATGTCCTTATAGGACTTTTGGAGTTCGAGGTTCATGGTGGCCAACATGATGCAATGAACTTTCGTTGCATCACGCTCGTGGGCCTCAAAGGCGGCCAGCTCTTCAGGAGTAGCTTCTTCTGGGTTAATCTTCTCTAGCTTCTCGTCGAGGACATATTCTTTGTCCTCGTAGCGAGTTATCATACGAATGTATCTCATCCACTCGTTGAAGTTCGAGCCATCAAATGTCACCTTTTGACACAGGTTCATCAACGAGAACGACCCAGAGTGTTGTTGTTTGCGTTTGCATTAGACATCTGAAATAGAAAGGAACAAGGTTTGATTAGAAATGAATCCCCAATTAAACACCCAAATGAGAAATTAGGGCTAGGATCCAACAACATTATATACAACTTAGAAAAGGGATGCCGTAATCTAAAAGTAAATAATATTGAAGGTAAGTGAATGACGATTCACTAATTTTCACCATGCAAAACGAAAAGAATTAAGTTTTAAATGTATTTGAAAATTCCTAGATTTCTTTTGAGATTCATTGAACATTTCAATGGCATGTTTAAATCTCGATATGCACTTCAGATTTGCGACTGGGATGCCGAGGATCGCAAATAAGTTTGTGAATAACCATGCGAATCAACATGGTGCACTCAATGTCTTCATCACCTAATCAATGTGCTGGTTAGCCACGCACGCTCCATTGATCTATGATAAAACATCAAGCCACCCTTTGTCACCAATGTCAATCCCAAATTAGTGTGTCGGTTAACCACGCACGCTCCACTAACGTTTGACAGGGGTACAAAGTGTAATCCATGGAGTAGCATCATTTTCACATTTTACCCTAAAGTAACTAAGATTGGGAATTTATAAAACAATGTAGTTACTTTAATATTTCCATTATACTTATGATGATGAATTAAATGCCCTATCCTATCCGTTCGGCTAACGACCCTCCACTAGTCAAGCAAGTGGTAGGTGTGAGTGTACACCCATTAAGCGTCATTTTATAGGCAGCAACCTTATACCCACCTTATAGACTGGCTTCGTGAATGAGGCCTACTAGCGATAAGACTAGCTTATTCTTATACATATATATTAATTAATCTTGTAATAATATAATAGCATAAGGTTGAATTTTAAACTTGTAAAATTCTAAGGGTTTGAAATTTAAATTATTCAAATTAAACTTTTAATCACAAAATTCAAATTTCAAAACTTGAGGGCAAGTTTTGAACTTTTCAAAACATAAGGGATCAAATAACACATAATTTAAATTAAACAATTAATTTCATAATTATCTATATTTGATCTAACTTTATTTAGTCATTAGATAATTACCAAATAATTTTAAATAATCCTTATTTATCATATAAACAACCAATATTCAAAAGATTTGAAATTATCTATTGTTTTGGCAAGGATAATCATTTAATTAAGATAAAATTCGGATTTTAACTTCAAAAACCGATTTAGGCATTGTATCCAAGTCAAAACAGCAACTAAATCCCGAAATATCCTCTGTCTGACGCTCGTACTCACCGAGTCAGCTCTGAACTCGCCGAGTAGGGGCCAACTCGCCGAGTCCAAATACTGACTCGCCGAGTTGAGTCGGGCAGAGGCAAAAAAAAACTCGATTTTCAGCAAGCAAAACAGTTAAGCATCACATACAATTGAAACCAATCAAGGCTCTGATACCACTGATGGGTTTTATGCATAAGAAACAATCCTATGTGCTCATACAAACCCTAATGCTTGGATCTAGGTTTCTCTATTGTACATGCTTTGAATCCAAGTCTTGCAAACCCTAAACTAGCATACATATTATCAAAATAACAAACAACATCAGATCTAGATGTTTACCTCTTCAAATAGCTTGAATCTTCTTTGCTTGAGCTTAGAATCACAATTGTAATTCCTCTAATGGATCACAAACACCAAGTAGCAAGAAGGCAATAAGAGAGAGGAGGGAGGATGCTAGAAATCGGCCTAGGGTTTCTCTTGGAATAATGTCTAGCCGATTTCCATAGCCTAGGGGTCATATTTATACTTGCAGGCTACTACGGTTTCAGTCTAAACCCTAATGGACAGCTTAGCCACCAAGCAGCCCAAGGAACCTTCTGGAATAGGGCCTTGGACGAAATATGATGATCCTTTCATCATATTTTCGTTCCCCCTCTTGTCCATTAGGTTTCCTAGCCCAAAATCCAACTATCACACATTTGACAGTTTATACCCCTTTATTTAATTAATCTCTTTTAGTCACCAAATTAATTCCTAATTAATTTATGACTAATACTAATTAAATAAATATGATTTCTCCTTTAATATATTATTCTTATAATATACTAATAAACCATAATATCCTCTCTCTCATATCAAATTACCTTGTCAAGTTGCTTTGGTGAAGGCAACCCAGAAGGACCATGCACAACCGGGTCAAGTACATACCAAATATAGTTACGGGCTTAGACACTAATCCAACAGCAACATGGGCCGTAAACACCCACCTGGCCGTAAACCTGACCGTAAACACATAAAATATTACAGAAAAATACAATTGCCCAGAAAAGTAAAGTATAAACCATATTTTTGACCCAACATTAAGAGTCGAGTGCCTCAAGTGTGACACCTCAAATGGTTCACACAACACCAAAAACAACTTGGAATAACTTGAGAGAAAAGTCCTTATGCTCAAATCGGCTAGCCCTCTCATATGAAACCTCTTAGTGCCGATTTCTTGAGCCATGGGGTCCTTATATATTGTGGCTATTAGGGTTAAACTATGTAACTCATGTCTTTCCATATTATTCATGCTCCATGGTTTAAAACCTCCATGGAGTATCCATGGGTTACTCCATGGGTTTAGCCCAACATGAAGAACTATGGATCATAAGCCCACATATATAAGAATGAATGATTTACACAATCAATCCCCATATATTTAATTAGTGTCTTTTGATCACAGAATTAATTATTTAACAATACTAATTAAATAATATGATTTCATATTAATATATTAGAACTTATAATATATTAATAAAACATATATATCCTTTTCTCACAAAAGTCTATCCAAATCGTTCCGATGCCATGCAACCCAAATGGACCATGCCAAGTCGGGTCGAATACATACCAATAATAGTTATGGGCTTAGAAATCTAATCCAACAGTCTCCCACTTGGATAAGTCTAAAACTATTATTGCGTATGACTCCAAAACCCGACTAGCAATCGTAGCTCTTAAAGCCGTTGTCGAACTCTGAACAAATCAATGATGCGTCCATTAGATAAGGGATCATATATTCCTCCATTCTAGATATCATCTGGACTGAGACATGGATTATAATCATTCTCTCTGTCCATCTGTTGTTTCCCGATTTCCGATTTATGACGACTAACTAATTGAACAAATCAAATCAGTCCGGGCCCGGCCGAGCACTTACGTTTGTCATCACTAAATCATCGAGGGGCCCATAGATATCGCTTTTATCCCTCCAAGGGTAAAAGGAATGTATAAACTTCGACTCATATGCTTGTTCAACTACTCGTTGAATCATACACAAAGGTACGTTTTATAACATCGAGTTACCAATGCGTTTTCGTAAAATAAATGTATAACCAACTCATAGTCAACAACTCATATCTCTAGGTTTGAAGAATATAAGATATTATCATCTCATGATCACTCGTGATAAAATCCATGAAGTGATTCAAATGAGCGTGGGTTTAATCCAATACTCAGAACTTATGAGCACTCATGAATGTTGTAGCAACTCTTGCTATGTCCAACACCTTAGACATCTACAAGCCAACTTCATGACAGTCTTGATTCATATCTACTTCCAACATATGACCGACTGTGGAGAATTTAAATAACTTAGTCATTCGGAAAGAATAACCTAGCTATTCTGCAAGTCAAAACATGCAAAGTGAAACACAAGAATAATACTAATCCTCTATGGTCCCAAGCACCTTTGAGAGTAAATAAAACACCTTTTATTTAAACACCATATTGATTACTCATTATTCATTGTATAATGTTTCAAATAATCAACTTTATACTTGAATCGAAACAATAGTCATGCCATGCTCCAAGCATGCACACTATGTTTGTCCAAACAATATTTATGTCATACTCCAAGTATGCACACTATGTTAGTCTATGATCCTTACTTTGTGAAATAGACCAATTGAACATGATTCCAATGATGCTCATTTCACAATCCCAAATCCTTACCGTAAATGTAAGAATTACAAATTCCTACCATTTACCGAAATATGTTAGATTCTAAACTTATATGCATTGATCCTCTTGTAATGACTATGCACAAAGTCACTAAGACTTGCCAACAAACATTACATAGTATTCCAATGGAGAGCAATTCCATGGAAACGAAGTCTGAAATTCAATATACATTGCTTTGAACATCCTTCTTGCATTAAGTTTTCTAATCTTACACAAATTTAAAGAATAACTTCCACCTATGGAAACATTTCCATATTCCCATTTTGACTATCACTTCTGAACAAGAGTTGCCTCTTTCCAGAATATGTCAATATGGTCCTTTCCAAAAATTTGCACCATACTTCTAACTGTCCATGAGCAACCAATCTTTGGTAAACCTCAGATTGTCCTCGACAATTGCTTAATCATTTTAGTCATATCCAATTCTAGCCCTTTTCCTCTCTTAATGCCCTAGGCATTTGGAAAATTTAGAACGGATAAATATTATAGCACATGAAATCGATCCTATACCTGAAGCATATGGGACACGATTCATGAGCCTAGATCAGTCTTTTGCTACAATATTTTTTATTTGCCATGTTTTCATAATTCGACTATGAAGAGGGATGATGTAATCATAATCGAATTTGAGAATGCAATATATATATATATATATATATATATATATATATATATAGAATTTCCTTATGTTGAACCATTCCAACATAAAATTCATATATATATCCTTGACTAAAGATGATTAAAATCTCAATCTAAGCTTTTAGAATTGAAATGAAGTATAATTTCCTCTCCCTTAATTATAGCAAAACAACTTTTCCCAATTGAAACTTCTGTTTTCTATAATTAACATTGCCAATATTGCAACACTTATCATAATTATCATGCTCCCACTAACATGATGATTATTAGCATAACACTTATGCTCCCACTAGCTTTGACATGTACTCAGAAATCAGCTGGACTTCTAGAAATCAATACTTTATTGACTTTCTTACCAAAGTTCAGATTTCTGATACGAGATGATTTGATAAAACTTTATCAGAATCATACACATTTCCTTAGATAGCTCACATATGTGTCTAAACAATTTCCAGAACTATGAAAAGGGATATCGTAATCATAGTCTCAATTGTTTAGACCGTTTCCATTTCTCACAAGTCCATGTTAGTGTGTCGGTTAACCACACACGCTCCACTAACGACTTTGAGAATGCAAATATCTCAATTTCTATCTATTTAAAATCTACTTAGTGAAAGCGTTTCCTCACCATCATTTTCATGAATCGGAGAGAAACCTTATGACACTTAGATTTTATGGTGTATGTGTTCCTATCCATGTGAATTTGTCATAACCACAAGGGGAGGTTAGTGACAAATCCAAACTCATATGGACCGAACTTGTGCAATCTTAACTTCTTTCCACCTGGCAGCACAAGGGCCTGCCATTGCTTCCAAGTAGTTGTCCCAACAATGAGAACTTGTAGAACTCAGATGTATAGTCAACTTTAACTGGAATGGGCACAGAAATAAGAGTATGTCAACACGACAGGTTACAAACCTTAAGTTGTGTGCTAGTGATAAACTACAGGTTTTATTCTTGATTAGTTCTTGAAACTTTTTCATAATCTTTAAGACTCCCACTGACCTCTTGACATATAAGATTCTCTTGTCAAGAACCATTCCTTGACAAAGCAAATATTCAAGATACCACTGATGGGTTTTAGTATACTACAACATCCTATGGTGCACATACAACCCTAAATACCTTGGATCTATGTTTTCACTAATTATACATGCAAATGGTTTCCAAGGCATTAAACCTATAACTAGCATGCATTTTCATATACCAAATAAGATACTAGTTAGATTAACATACCTTTTGTGTTGTAGCTTGATTCCATGGAGCTTAAGAGCTGAGTGCCTCAAGTGTGACACCTCAAATGGTTCACACAACACCAACAATAACTTGGAATAACTTGAGAGAAAAGTCCTTATGCTCAAATCGGCTAGCCCTCTCATATGAAACCTCTTAGGACCAATTTCTTGAGCCATGGGGTCCTTATATATTGTGGCTATTAGGGTTACACTATGTAACTCATGTCTTTCCATATTCTTCATGTTCCATGGGTTAAAACCTCCATGGAGTATCCATGGGTTACTCCATGGGTTTAGCCCAACATGAAGAACTATGGATCATAAGCCCACATATATAAGAATGAATGATTTACACAATCAATCCCATATATTTAATTAGTGTCTTTTGATCACAGAATTAATTCCAAATTAATTCTTGCACAATACTAATTAAATAATATTCTTGAACAAATCGTTCTGATGCCATGAAACCCAAATGGACCATGCCAAGTCGGGTCGAATACATACCAATAATAGTTATGGGCGTAGACATCTAATCCAACAATAACTCACTAGACTTATGGTCTGATGTTATACATATTTTTCATCTTTTACAGGTTTAGATAGTAGTCGTTATACAATACAAGATAGGGGCACAAGGACTGGACTAGAAGTAGTTTTACTTTTGATACTTCCTTGTTGCGTTATATTAGATTTACGTTTTATTGTAAACCCGAATGTACACTGGGATGTAAGTTGTTTTTAAGTTATATAATTCTGTAAATTTTTAGAGAAAATTTTGACAATCCCTAGAATAAAAAGAGAGAAAAAATCGGGTCGTTACACTAGGAGTTTAGGAAATGATGCATTTCTTGTGGACAACAAAGCTATGTGGTATCATCTTGTCAATGCATCAACCAATACCATGAAATATTTGAATGGCCTGTATGTTGGTTGGATAGGTCCACAAATATCCCCTTGAATTCTCTCAAGAAAATGGGAAATCACATTTGTAGGTTTTACGTGAAGTGGTTTGCGATGTGTCGTTCAATCGAGTATGATTGATATAGGATTTTCAGTGTGATCACGAAACTCTTTCCTCCAAGAGGATGCCCATGAGATGCGTTTATTGTTTGAATCATTGTATTTTGATCCGGGTGTCCCAATCGATCATGTCATAACATATAAGTACCTTCGTCAGTAGGTGCTCGACGAATGATTAGATTGCTTTCAATGTTTTGGATCGTGGTAACATACAAACCATTGAGAAACATATCAACATCTCCAGTATACGCTTTTGGTCATATTAAGTGGAGGTAACGTAAAGGTATTCAATACCTTTTTCTCGGGCAGTTTAGATATGAAACTTGTTTTCTCGAATATCTTTAAAACTCAACAAGTTTCGACTTGAGCTTCGACAATATAAAGTTTCATATATTGTTAAAGGAGTACCATTTGACAACATAAATTGGGCTTTATGAAAGTCTTCAACAAGAGTCGACGGGCCCAAAATTATTGTCACTAAAGTTACTTTAGGCATAATGTTGATAAAGTAATCCTTCATTTTAGGATATGTGTGTGGTACCACTATCAACCAGACAATCAACTGACCCCGTACGCATGCCTATAAGTAAAAATAATTTAAATTTGGTCACATGTAAAAAGTAATTTCATAAGGAACAAACTTTAAATTATTTCTAGAAAACATGATCGAGGTAAAATAAACCATAATCTAAAAGATAGATAACATCCAAATAAGCATAATACAAAAAGGAGAAATAAAACATAATCTAGGAGCTAAACTATAGCTCTATTATTTCATTTGAGCCATAAAATAGGGGGTCTCAAGGAATGTGTTTATTTTGATAGCATTTGCTTCAACTTTTTCCCATATGATAGTTTTGAACTTCTTTGGGAGTAGCCTTACAAGTCTGTTGTATATGACCATAAACACCACATTTGTAACATAAAGTCTGCTCATCAGCATAATATGTTACTTTGGGACGACTAGCCCTATTGTTGTTGTTCCTACTACGAGATTTCTTGGGAGCCACATGGCATCGGTTCATATTAGAATCCAAACCTCACATGGATTTCGGGACGACTGACCCTTGTCTCGGTTCCCATTTCGTGGTTACTACCTACAAACATTATTAGCATAAGGAAAGGAATTTAATTAATTAAATTAACTACTTCTAATTAAACTAACTAACAAACTATGATTTGGGGGGTTTACTGATTTTTCAAGATTGGAATAACTTAATTATCACCGAACAAGTAATCAAGCAACGAAAACAAAGTAACTTCAAGTATTAAAAGAATACTTATGCCTAGATCCGATTTCACGTTCTCCAATGGTTGATTTCATATGGATAGATTATATTGATTACCAGTTATCTATCTGTTATGATCAAATATCTAGGCCTACCAATTTATGAATGACAAATCAATGATCATGCACAAGTTAAACACCAAATTGATAATAGCATAATTGGACTATGAATGATATGAGTTACTCTCCTATGATCAATTCAAGCAACCAAGCACAAATTAATACTAATTATGCTCTCTAACATAGTTAAAGTTACTAGCTTTAATTACTTAAACTAAGATGTGATTAATCATAGCTCTAATTATCTAATGATCATAAATAATTAGGAGATAGATTTATGCATTTAATATGATCAATTAACACACAAAATCTAATTTATAAGCAATAAAAACTAGAACTAGAACATGCTAGGGTTTATATATATCAAACACAAGGAAAATCAAATACAATCATCCAATAATTGAAATCAACTCATATGGATCAAGTTCATCTTCACCAAACAGAAGCAAAAGGTGTTTAACCTCTCATTGTGGCAGATAAACACATTAAGTATAAGTAAAATAAGCTAGACATAAGTTTAATAAGAAAACCAACTAGATCAATGTTGAATTCCTTCAAAATCTTCTTCAAACTTGAGCTTCACTTGAATTTCAACTTTCTTTTGGGTTTTTATGGGTTATTAATCGGAATTAACCTTTAAAAACTGAATGCATCCCTTAATTTCGACCTAATGTCCCGGATTTTATAATTGTGGAAATCTAGCCACCACGTCGCGGATCGCGGGTGACCGTCACCACGTAATGTGGTCCTCGAGTAAATCCCGTGTCTACCAAGTCAGCATATGGGTCGCGAATATTCCAATCACCACGTCGCGGTTATATCACCAAGATGTGGTCTTCAGTCATCTTCTTTTCTTCTTTTGTTTTAGCTCCCGTTTCCTGCTTCCATCTCCTCGTATGCTCCCTTTCTGTCTCGAGCAAGTCTTCGTCACTACAAAACATATTTTAAACATAATAAGTATCTTCTGTTCCATATTAAACATAATTGTAGCTTAAAATATAATATGCATTAAATATGTAGTTAAGTATGCACACATCAAAATACCCCACACTAGGCTTTTGTTAAAACTACTTTTATTATCATCATATCAATACTTTAGCTACCAACATCACACAAGACAATCCATTTTCAGCCTCTCCATTACTCCAAGACCGCAATGCGTGTATTTGTGTCTATATTTTTCTAAGAACCTCCCTAATCCTAAATACGCACAATCTTTATAAACACTTGCCCAATTCTTTTGAACAACGCTCATTTTATGCATCCCTCCGAATCCATCCCTAGAAAACTTTCTTAACCTCAATGTATTTTTGGTTAAACCCCAAGCATACATGTGGAAAAATAACATAGAAAATAAAAGTACAATAAATAACTTGGCAAATTTCGCCTTATTCTTGAGTCTTTGATAATTTGGAGCTTTTCTTCATGATATTTCTTGATCTTCATAGCTATATAGACTCTTATTTTTCAACTTTTGCAACTTTTTTTTCTTTTCTTATTTTTTTCACTCAACTAGATTCAATTTTAGATTATTATTTCAAATCTTTTCTAATAATTTTTAAAATCCTAGTCATTTTTCAATTTTTTTTAATCGGAATGCTTGTTTTCATATGTTCAACCCCCTACCCCACACATAAATGATGCAATGTCTCCATTGCATACTAAAACAGTTAAAGAACATAAATTAAAAAGTCATAATTGGAATAAACTCCCCTTGGATAGTAGTGGCGAGATCAAATTCTGGATTTGTGTGGTAAGCTTGGACTTCTCGCAAAAAGGCTGGAAACAGTACTTCTGGACCTTCTTCTTGTGAATGCAAATGTGCCGGATCAGAATAAATCAAAGAACTGTTCTTCAAAAGTGTGTTGAACCACTGCCACATCGTGGGAAACCAACGCCACGACGTGGTCTAGTGATGACACGTCGTGGTTCATTCGGATGCAGTCGCGATAAAATAAATTGCCACGATGTGGTGTAGATGGCTATGTCGCGGTTCCTTCTCAGATTGTCTTGTAAGATCGAAGTAATGCACCGACTCTTCGTAATGTTTAGAACCATTCCCAATCTTTTCTTTCTGGAACTATTCTTCAAAAGTGCTCTTCTCTTCATCATGTAGGAACCCCGCACTTATCTAAAAACATGGTCTTCGATGGTGATCTTCAAAAATTGCACAATTTCTTAATCATTAAGCTCCATCACCTCTTCACTCACTTCCTTTCTAAAACTAAAAAATAAACTTAGAAGACTAGAGAAACACGTGATCAATTGGTTAAAAATAAAAAAACTAAAACCAAAATAAAACTTAAAAACGAAAAAGAAATCAAAAGGAAATGTAAATGCAAACTCTAAAACATCGGGTTGCCTCCCGAAAAGCGCTTCTTTTTTTGAGGAGTCATGAGCTAGACTCCTTCCCAATCTACATTTTTTTGGTTGGGACTGGGATCTCCCTTTTCTCTCTTTTCTCCTTCCATTTTCGCTTGTAAGCTTGAACCCTTCTCTTGTATGCCTTCTTCGAATTATCCTTCTTCTTGTTGGCATTGTCGTCATATTTGCGCTTTACCCCTTTACCTTGATTCTTTTCCTTGTTCACCTTCTTGTCATCTTCCTTAAACTCCTTATCTATCTCCATCTTTACCAAGGTTGGCTCCTCTAATTCCCCACCCATGTCTTCATCGATTATCTCCACTTTTTCATACAAATCCTCTTCCACTTCATCAATTTATTCCTCCTCTTGAACCTTAGGTGTAGTAAATGCAATCACCTCAAATGTCATAGGAATCCAGGCTCATGGTTTCAGACGTTTGAATTTTTCACCATGGGGCTCCTCCCAAACATTCAACTCTTCTTCCATTATCTTCTCGATTGCAACTAGCTCATCAAGATCTTCTTCCATAGCATCCATCTTTGACACGTCATCTTTTTGCGCTTCATGATGCACTTTAGGACTCATCTCGAAAGTAATAGTATCGCATTCCACACGAAGTGTGAGCTTTGAGTCGTGGATGTCAATTAATGCTCTTATGGTACTCAAAAATGGTCTTCCTAAAATAATTGGAAGTTCTTCATCCTCCTTCATGTCAAGAACCACAAAGTCGAACGGAAAAACAAACTTTCGCACTTTCACTAGTAAGTCTTCAATGATTCCTCGTGGGTATGTGGTTGAGTGATCCTACATTCGAAGGTCATCCTTGTGTCTTGGAGCTTAGTTAACCCGAGATTTTGGTAGAAAGAGTATGACATAAGATTAATGCTCGCCCCCGAATCGGCTAAAGCATTAATGGAAGTCGAATTGCCAAATTCACAAGGCAATGTGAGTTGTCCTGGATCTACCATATTGATTGTAATCCCTTGATAATTATGGTTGAACACAACTCATTAAGAACTATTTTCGAGGCCTTTTCCAACTCCTTTCTATTGGTCATAACATTTTTTTCAAACTTGAGAAGTTTCGCCATTGATTTGAGGAATGGGGCATTAATCGATAGTTATAGCACTTGTTCCAGAAATTTCCTTTGTTCGAGCTCAATATAATGTTTGATGGCTCGATATGGGATTGGCAAAGGTGGCTAATATGATTTAAGAAGAGAAAAAATTTCTTCGCCTCGAGACCACGACGTGGTGAAGCATCAGAGTGCACTTCACTTTTTTCTCTTTTTGCCTCAGGCTTCTCTTGTTCCAAACACGACTTGGGTTGTATTGTAGCTTCTTAATAGATCATTATCGGCTTAGAATGAACCTCTTCTTCATTGTAGATTGCCATGACATGAGGTTGTGACTTTGGGTCTTGATTTTTAGGAGGTAATCTTTCATTGGCAAGTGTGGTCAATTGCCCAAGTTGAGTCTCTATATTTTTTTTATGGAAGCTTGATGATTTCTCACATTGGCATCAGTAGTATCATGTCTCTTTTGAGATGATTCTGTGAAGTACCGACTCAAAATCCATCTTCTTTTCGGGTGGTGGTTTCTCTTTTCGACAGAAATCTCTACCAGTTTGTCTATACTTCTCATCCTTTTGTTTCTTGTACTCTTTATATGGAAAAAAAAACTCCTTCTTGGGCTTCCTCCAATCTTCATCATACTTGTAACCACTTGAGTAGAACACTTGTGTTTTCTTGTTCCCATTTTCATCGAAGTCACAATCCTTGGTCAAATGTGGACCACTACATTTATCACACCCAACTCTAATGGCATGAACAGATTGATCTAATTTTGTCATTCGCCTATCCATAGAATCTAGTTTAGCTATGATTACAACCAAGTTCTCATTCCCTCCATCTCCTTTTCCTCTTGTAATATTGTCTCATGGATTATGGTACTCACGTGAGTGTTTTGAAAATTCTTCAATTAACTCTTTTATAGTTGGCGGCTCCTTTTTCGTCATTGGCCCTTGTGAGTCAAGAATTTGTCTAGTAGTTACATTCACTCCATCATAGAAAATGGAAAATTCTTGTTGAACATTAAGATCATGTTGAGGGAAACTTCCAAGCAAGCTCTTGTATCTTTCCCAAGCTTCATACAATGACTCCCCAACCTCCTGTTGAAAGTTGGCTATCTTCTTCTTAAGCTTTGAAATCTTCGAAGGTGGGCTAAATTGCTCAATAAAAGCATCACGAAGATTCGCCCATGTGGTAATAGATCCAGGTGCAAGAGACTTCAACCAAACCTTGGCTTCACCGATAAATGTCACCGGAAGCATCCTTGGTAACACGGATTCTCTTGGCACGTTTTGAATGTGAAAGTACTTTGCAATATCTTTAACCTCATCAATGTGCTTGAAAGCATCTTCATACTCTTTCCCGGTGAAAGGTATGTCCTTGAGCATGGATAAAATGTTCCATTTGAGCTCAAAACTTCTCTCGGCTGGAACTAGACCTGGTCCATGTTCTTCACGTGTCCTCTTCTTGTAGTCGCCCATCGTCATTCTCGTAATGTCCGCCATCTCTTCTTCTTCGATCTTTAACTCTGAATCGTCCGAACTTCCTTCGGTAGAGGATTCTAGCTCATATCTTACTTCCTTCTTACTTGGAGTCTTCTCAAAAAGTTCAAAATTTTCAGATTTGAAAGTATTGCTCGATTCCCCCTTCTTGTCCTTCTTCTTGTGGAAAGTAGATTATGGATCTTCTAGTGGAGGAACAATTGGAGTTTTAGATACTCGGGTCATAAATCACTGAAACAAAACAAAAACAGAAGAAAAACTCATAAAAGGAATAAAAATCAATAAACTAAAAAATTCACTGAAGTGGGACCACAAAAACAAAATAAACAAAATCAAGCAAAGTAACTTTTTGTGGTTTTTTACCCCACAAAAAAAATCGAATAACTAAAAGCAATTAAACTAATAACCAAATAAGTCGTTCCCCGACAACGATGCCAAAACCTTTGATGTGCACGAAAGTAGATATTAGTTTTAAATTTATAACCTAACAAATTCTTACTAACTATGCACCTATAGGCAGTGTACCTAGTCAGATTATAGTTTAGCTCAGGTAAGTCGGGTGTCGATAACAGGGAACGGAATTCAATTAATTAAATTAACCACTTCTAATTAAACTAACAAACAAACTATGCTTTTTGGGGGGTTTTTACTGATTTTTCAAGATCATGATAACTTAATTATCACCTAACGAGTAATCAAGCAACGAAAACAAAGTAACTTCAACTATTATAAGAATACTTCTGACTAAATCGATTTCACTTTCTCCAATGGTTGATTTCTTATAAATAGATTATATTGATTACCAATTATCTATATATTATGATCAAATATCTAGGTCTACCAATTTATGAATGAAAAAACAATAATCATGCACAAGTTAAACACCAAATTGATAATAGCACAAGTGGACTATGAATGATATGAGTTACTCTCCTATGATCAATTCAAGCAACCAAGCACAAATTAATACTAATTATGCTCTCTAACACAGTTAAAATTACTAGCTTTAATTACTTAAACTAAGATGTAATTAATCCTAGCTCTAATTATCGAATGATCATAAACAATTAGGAGATAGATTCATGCAATTAATATGATCAATTAAAACACAAAATCTGATTTATAAGCAATAAAAACTAGAATTTGAACATGCTAGGGTTTATATATATCAAACACAAGTAAAATCAAATATAATCATCCAATAATTGAAATCAAATCATCTGGATCAAGTTCATCTTCACCAAACAGAAGTAAAAGGTGTTTAACCTCTCATTGTAGCAGAAAAACACATTAAATCTAAGTAAAATAAGCTACACATAAGTTTAATAAGCAAACCAACTAGATCAATGTTGAATTCCTTCTAAACCTTCTTCAATGTTGAGCTTCACTTGAATTTCGACTTTCTTCTAGGTTTCTAAGGGTTATTAATCGCAATTAACCTCTGAAAAACGAATGCATCCCTTGATTTCGACCTAATGTCAGACATTTTATAATTGTGGAAATATGGCCACCACGTCGCATGCCTATAAGTAAAAATAATTTAAATTCGGTCACATGTAAAAAGTAATTTTATAAGGAATAAACTTTAAATTATTTCTAGAAAACATGATCGAGGTAAAATAAACCATAATCTAAAATATATAAAACATAATACAACAAGGAGAAATAAAACATAATCTAGGAGCTAAACTATAGCTCTATTATTTCATTTGAGCCATAAAATAAGGGGTCTCAAGGAATGTGTTTATTTTGATAGCATTTGCTTCAACTTTTTCCCATATGATAGTTTTGAACTTCTTTGGAAGTAGCCTTACAAGTATGTTGTATATGACCATAAACACCACATTTGTAACATAAAGTCTGCTCATCAACATAATATGTTACTTTGGGACGACTAGCCCTATTGTTGTTGTTCCTAGTATGAGATTTCCTGGGAGCCACATGGCGTCGGTTCATATTAGAATCGAAATCTCACATGGATTTCGGGACGACTGACCCTTGTCTCGGTTCCCATTTCGTGGTTAAGACCTACAAACATTATTAGCATAAGGAACGAAATTTAATTAATTAAATTAACTACTTCTAATTAAACTAACTAACAAACTATGATTTGGAGGGTTTTACTGATTTTTCAAGATCAGAATAACTTAATTATCACCTAACAAGTAATGAAGCAACGAAAACAAAGTAACTTCAAGTATTAAAAGAATACTTATGCCTAGATCTGATTTCACTTTCTCCAATGGTTGATTTCATATGGATAGATTATATTGATTACCAGTTATCTAGCTATTATGATCAAATATTTAGGCCTAACAATTTATGAATGACAAAGCAATGATCATGCATAAGTTAAACACCAAATTGATAATAGCACAATTGGACTATGAATGATATGGGTTACTCTCCTATGATTAATTCAAGCAACCAATCACAAATTAATACTAATTATGCTCTCTAACATAGTTAAAGTTATCAGCTTTAATTACTTAAACTAAGATGTGATTAATCATAGCTCTAATTATCTAATGATCATAAACAATTAGGATATAGATTCATGCAATTAATATGATCATTTAACACACAAACTCTAATTTATAAGCAATAAAAACTAGAACTAGAACATGTTAGGGTTTATATATATCATACACAAGAAAAATCAAATATAATCATCCAATAATTGAAATCAACTCATGTGGATCAAGTTCATCTTCACCAAACAGAAGCAAAAGGTGTTTAATCTCTCATTGTAGCAGAAAAACACATTAAATCTAAGTAAAATAAGCTATACATAAGTTTAATAAGCAAACCAACTAGATCAATGTTGAATTCCTTCTAAACCTTCTTCAATCTTGAGCTTCACTTGAATTTCGACTTTCTTCTAGGTTTCTAAGGGTTGTTAATTGCAATTAACCTCTGAAAATCGAATGCATCCCTTGATTTCGACCTAATGTCTGGCATTTTATAATTGTGGAAATCTGGCCACCACGTCGCGGTTGACCGCCACCACGACGTGGGCTTCAAGTAAATCCCATGTCTGCCAAGTCAGAATATGGTTCGGTAATATTCCAATCACCACGTCGCGGTTATATCACCACGACGTGGTCTTCAGTCATCTTCTTTTCTTCTTTTGTTTTAGCTCACGTTTCCTGCTTCCAGCTCCTCGTATGCTCTCATTTTGTCCCGATCAAGTCTTCGCCGCTACAAAACATATTTTAAACATAATAAGTATCTTTTGTTCCATATTAAGCATAATTGTAGCTAAAAGTATTAGAAATATGCCTTAAATATGTAGTTAATTATGCACACATCAGTTATTCATAATTTTTCGAACTTAAATGTGAATATATGGTTTGGTAGATGACTAATACATAAAAAAAATGCATGTTTTGAGAAAAAAACTGTTGAAATCTATCATGCAAATGTTAAAGAGTTCTTAAACAACTTTAGGCATACCAAAGGGACAAAAAACCATTTATAATACATAAATAAGTAATTATATGCTCATAAAAACGTATAATTATACGAATTCTGTTCATCCAACCGCTACTTACAATGTACCAATCATATTGAAATATGATACAAATGAACTATAGAGGATATTATGTAACTTGTGGTTTTATTTTTTTGACAAAAGAAATGGCAAGTTAAACAAAAATTGTAGGGAACATTTGTTATTTGAAATGTTAGGTTCTACTAAGAAAACAATCATATTACATCTAAAAAAAAAAAAGGGAATTGCCGAATTCATACACACGTAGGCCAAAAAAAAAAGATGATCGTGTATAAAAAGAAATCCTTCAACATATAAATGACTTTAGAAATTAAATGAAAATTTTATATAGAGGTTTCCATATTATGGCAATTTCTATTCACAGAAAATTCATACAACATTAGCATATATGAAACTTCTCTTAAACAGTAATTTAAGAGTTTGCTAAAAACGATGTGATATCAAATGACTATAATTTTACGGTATTAAACTTGTTGAAGCCGAAAAATGGAATCATAGAATATCAAGAAAAACTTACCGAATGATCTTGAACTGTTCGATTTTGTTACACCTCGAGCGATAAACGTTGAGTATAATACTTCCGACTTTAAACAAAGTGTTGATAATGTGCTGTAAGGCAAATTAGCTCAACTCAAAGGATCATGACAACATTCTCATTTAACCATATAAAAGTGTTTATAAGTGTTTTTAAAGATACATGAGATATACAAGACAATTAGACAAATGCATAACACCCTCTATTTATAGGGTAGAGTTTGGGTAAGTTAATGGTCAGAGACGTTATATACATATATTCTGCTTATAAAGGTGAAATAAAATATTAGTAGTTAATTGGTTTGTTATTTTTTTAACTATTATAATTCATATATTAGAATTTATATATTAAAATATATTTTAGTGTAAATTATGTAAATGGAGTTTAAAGATATTTTATTCTAATTTTTATAAAGATAAAATATTTTTTGATGGTAAAATTGGTGTTGGTTTTAAAATATATCTTATAAATTAGTATCAAATTAAAAAACTTATTATCTAAAATAAAAATCTATTTAATATTAAATAGATTCTTATTTGATCATTGAAGATATATACCATAGATTAAAGAATATCTTTCAAATTAAAATATGTTTATTTTACATTTAATATATATCTTTATTTGATTATAAAGTTGAAGAACATTTCCAATTTGGCAATTTGCCATGATCTTACCAATCAAACCCCAATGTTTAAGTTAATTACTTCATCATTACCACCAACCATATACACTTATTTAAATAATATTTAAAATCTTAGCGTTACGTGCGACATAATTACAAAATCACAGCTAGATAGAGGAAGAGGAGAGAGAGAGAGAGACAGGGGCGTCGTGTGCATCCTCCCTTTTCTCATAGACTTTTTAATTAAATCATCACCATTTTTAATTCTGTTCCTTACTTTATGTAGTTGATGTGATGTTCTTCGATTATTGCATGATTTTTTGTGGCATTTCTGATCAACCTATAGTTTTCCGTCCATGTATCATCGGCAAATCCGTGAATCATAGTCGGCGTTGACGGTGGAATAGATTGTATCAATATGAGTTTGGTTAATAACAGCGTCGAGACAGTAAACGCTGCAGCCACCGCTATAGTTTCCGCCGAGAGCCGCGTTCAGCCGACCTCCGTTCAGGTTTGTTTCCAATTTGAAACCGATTTGATTTCTCTGTATATGTGTTGAAAAATTTGACGAATCGATACAGCCAATGAATCCTTGATATTGTGAACGTTTCCGTTTGCTACATGACGATTCTGATCGATTCATTTTCCGTTTTCTCAAGTGCAATCGGTAGTAAAAATTTCGTTTTGTTAAATCAGTTGTGTATAATTTAGTGATATAATCGCTTGAAATTGAAGAAGGTGTAGCTGTTGAATTGAAAAATCACAAGTTTTCTCAAATTATTGGAAAAGCTATGAAGTTAATTATAGATGGACCACTTCTGAAGCTCCATCTGAATAATATTCATTTTTCTCGCTATTGTTACTCCAAATAGGTACGACTTTTAGTGATTGGATGCAATAAATTGCCTGGAATCCTGGATCATTCATCTTCTTTTCAATTCCATGTTTATAATTATGGCGAGATTTAAGATTGATTCCTACTCAAAGTATACATGTAGATCCAATTTAAGAAATTCAATCATCACATAATGTTTTGTTCTATCCACTTCATATGATCCAAGTATAAATTATTCACATTCCTTATGATATCTTTATGATCAGAAAAGAAGATGGAGCAGCTGCTGGAGTCTATACTGGTGTTTCGGATCATACAAACAAAGCAAACAAATCAGTCACGCCCTTTTAGCTCCTGAATCATCAACAGCACCCAATCCAACAGCACCATCAACAATCCAAAACACAAACACCACAAACACCGTCGTATTCCCTTTCATTGCTCCGCCGTCTTCTCCGGCGTCGTTCCTCCAATCAGATCCCCCCTCAGCCTCCTACTCACCAGTCGGTCTACTCTCGTTCAAATCCCAAGGAGTCGCGTCATCAATTTTCACAATCGGTCCCTACGCTTACGAGACTCAGCTAGTTTCACCCCCTGTCTTTTCAACTTACACAACCGAACCCTCCACCGCCTCCTTCACACCCCCTCCTGAATCCGTTCAAATCACCACCCCTTCATCCCCCGAAGTCCCATTCGCACAGTTGCTGACGTCATCTCTCGCACGTGCGAGAAAACAAAATCAGAAGTTCCCATTTTCACAATACGAGTTCCAGCCTTATAACAACACGAAGAAATTGGGTTCACGATTGAGTTCCGGATCCTTGACTCCGAATGGATGGGGTTCGAGATTAGGGTCGGGTTCATTGACCCCAAATGGATTGGGTTCGAGATTAGGGTCGGGTTCATTGACCCCAAATGGAGGCGAAATGAGTCAGATTTCTGAGGTGGCGTCGCTTGCCAACTCAGCAACGAATTCACCGAAGGGAGAAACGTTGGTTGACCATAGGGTTTCGTTTGAGTTGACTCATTTGGATCTCGTGAACAATCTAGAATCTTCTAGAACTTCATCAGGACATAGGGATTTTAATTTTGACAACATGAATCCAGGTGTTGGTGTGGAATTGGGGTCTGAAAAGAATTGGACATTTTTCCCTATGTTACAGACGCCGGTTAAGCCGAGCTGAGGGTAAATGGGTAATTTACTATTATGCCCTTAAGAGGTACAGATATCTGATTTGTCATTTGGGCTTTTGATGTATGCAATTTATATATAGAATTTGTTATGAGTTAGTTCACTTTTACATGTATTATGATTGCATATAGAAAGATATTTAAATTATCGTAATAGAAAGATAAAATAAAAAGACACGTGGCAATTGGTAATTGGATGGTATAAGATGTGAGGAGTTTATGGACGAAAAATGACTCTTTTTCACGTCTTTTCTTGCATTATAAGATCCAGTTGGAGTTTATCTTATTATACGACTTATTGTGTGTCTCGTATGTTGACAATATCTTAGAGTCTAGAGTTGAAGGCTAGTTTTTCAGTTTCTATATTGTTACAATAATAATTTAATTTTTCTTTACCAGTTTTAGAGTTTGTCTGTGTTAAAAGAATATGATCGGATTAATCAAGCGAACTTTGTTGCATGATCGATAAAATCTCACTTAAGAGTTTCTTAAAATATTTCTAATGTATCATTAATTAATTATAGAAAACCTATTGTTTTATATCTTTTTTTATGTTATTTCACTATATGTGAAACCCGTGTACTATACGGGTTGATTAAAAAAGTTATATATTAAGATATAAACATTAAGTATTTTTTTTTTTAAAGAAAATATTAAATATTGAAGTGTAAACATTAAGTATTTTTTAAAATAAAATTTCAAAATATATACAAACAAAATGATGAATAAATAAATAATTCAATTTATACTAATAAAACAAACTACAAAAAAATAATTATATTTTGACCATATAACTATTTTTTTAGTTTGTCAATAAAAAACAACAAAGTTTGATTATTTTTTTCTATATAGACTATTTTGCCTAAAATGACAATGAACTTTGAAAGAAATATGTCAATTTTGAATTATATATATTGAAGGAAACATATTAAAATTTGAAAATATAAGGAAATAAATTAATGACACGTTAATTACTTTCTATAACCTAAATATTAGATAGTTAATTAAGAAAATCAATAATTACCATAAAATTATGTGTGTCAAAATACATGAAAATGTGACATGTGGTAAAAAGATTTTCATTTATTAGTATGAATATTTTCCAACTAACTTATCAATTAATTTTTACCAAAAATGATTTTTTATCAACTATCTTAGTACGTCAAACAAAACATTAATCATTATATTAGTTTGCCGTTTTAAAAAAAAAAAAAAAGACAAGATTTGTTGATGGAGTCTATTGGCTTGTTAAATATAAAAGATAAATAAGATTGTTTTTCTTTAATAAATATATAGAATTAAGTTGTCACCGTTCAAATATTATTACAAATATTATTATTGAAAGAAAATATCATGAATATACTCGTTCATAAGAATTGTTAATGTAAGATATATCATTCGTGATAGTATAATGCTCGATGTGTTTTTTTTTTCAAACAATCATTGTATAGATACAGGTAGCGGTCGATTCAGAAAAAAATTGCAGTTAACATCAATGTCAATATTAGGACGGATTGAATTGTATTAGATCCAAAATTGGTACCGATTTGATTCAGATAGGAAGAGTAAATGAATTTTGTATATAAATGTTATATTTGCTTTTGACATACAATTAATATGTTTATTTTTGTATAGTTTTTGGGGGAAATGGGTACCCATTTAAACAAATATTTGAAGTGTAAACGGATATCGGAATTAAAATGGAATGTAGGAAGGCATTAATGGTAGCAATTGGTGGCCATTTCTGGTTGGGAAGCTTTGCAGGATTGATTATGACATGAGACTATGGGGAATGCATCAAATCACAATGGATCCTATGTTGAAATTATTGCATCTCTTATTCTTCTTTTCTACCATAGTAACACAAAATTTATATTACTAACACACTGTGTTTAGTATCAAACATAGAGAATTAATCAGATTAATACATAACTTCTTTTGCCTAATCTTTTATAAAATCCATTCAGGTGTTAAATAAATAACAATATACTACAATTAAATTATCTTTAATATTATTTTACCGTGATGTTTTCTATTTTTTTAAAATGTTACATTTAACTTGTCACACAAAGACTTTTATTTATTTGTTATATATCTAAGCTATCTTTCTAATGAATCAAAGTTATCAGTTAGTTGTTAGGAGACAAAGAGTAAAAATGATTGGAATTTATCCTGAAAATAAACCTTTTCATTCTTTTGGTCAAACTTAAAGAAAAGTTGTCTTTTTAGTATAAAATTATAATATCATAAATTATCAATGATTTAAGGTAATTCCATAAAAAAAATTATGGTGTTTTTTTTAACAGGTTGAATGGATTAGGTTGTGACCCAGTAAAGAAATCGGGCCAATTAAAAATATATTTTTGCCTATTTATGACTCAAGTCAATTCGGTCTGGTTTATAAAAATATTGGTTGAACCACTTACAAAATTTAAAAACAATTAGGCAACCTTATAAGTAGATCTGACAATGGAACGGGTTTGGAGCGGAGCAGCCTTAATCCAAACCTGTTAAGCAATTTTCAAATGATGATCCAAATTCAACCCATAACCTATAGGATTTTGAATGATTAAACTCATACCCTTATCCATCGGATCAACGAATTTCAACCATTTCACCCAACTTATTTCAATATTAAGTTTAGGCTATAATTATGCATTAAAACACATATAACATGATCGCTAAAACAAAACAACATTCATTCCAAAATAAACTTCAATTATAGTTATATAACAGTGGCTGATCCAAACAGGGGTTGCATAAATTTTTTAAGGGTTGCACTATTAGAAAAAAAAAACTTGTTTCTGAAGGAAGTTTCCGTCACTAAACCAATGAGTTTACACTAAATTCACAGTTGTCAGACTTTGTGATGGATTGCCGACAGATTAGTGATGGATTTCCAACGGATTTGTAATGGATTTTCGAAAAAAATCACTAAATTTACATTTGATGGGAAAATTTGACGGGTAACCCGGCCTACACTGGACTACATAGTAGCTCTGCCCCTGTATATAAATAACATTTCCAAAACAAAAAAATGTCTATGATTGCAAACTTACATGAGAAAATGTACACTTCAAATTCAAAATACATCTTTAAAAAATCCAAAGTCCAACCGATCCACTCGTTCATATTTTTTGTTTCCTTGACCGTAGTCAATCTTGTGTAGTCACCAACGCTTCTACGGTTTTAAGGGTTAAGAAAGAACCACATTCATTAATTATTCTTCCTCCATTATTAAATGATGCCTCATATGCAACACTAGTTGCTGGAACAACCAATATGTCACGTGCAATCTTTGCTAGAGTTGGATGTTTGGCACTATTAGCTTTCCACCGATCTAGGATATTAAAAGAGTCGCTTCTTTGAAACAAAGGTTCTATTAAATAAAGCTCCAACTCAGTTTTGCTTGTAGCTACTACATTAGATTTCTTCGTCTCATACCAAGAATCAAATCCACACAACTCATCATCGGGAAAATGTACCTCACTTGAGGAACCACAAAAACATGGAATTGATTCTGCTTTAGAATGAAATAAGCACTCATCATACTCGTTGAATAGCTCAATCAAAGCACTACGAACATTTTCAACATATGAAACTGAAAGAGAACCATGGATCTTACTATAGTAGTACTCACCCAAAAAAAATTTGTATCTTGGATCAAATACAACAGAAACTGCTAAACCTGGCAACACTCATTCTAATATTTTTTAACTTTATCTTCATTGGGTTAGCCATCTTGCGCAAAAACTCATAGTCACTACTTTCCCACTTCATCATTTGTAACTTAATATTACAAAAATCAAAACATACGATTACAAAAAGAAGAACAAACGATTAAGAAAGCAGAACAAACTATTACATAAATCAAAAGTCGATTAATAAGCGATTACCGACTATACCATCGATTGCATATTTACAGAACAGCAGAAGTCTATTTTAGAAGTCGATTTCAGAATCAGAGGTCAATTACAAATATCATAAATCAAAAATCAGAGGTTGATTACAAAAACGATAGATTAAAAAAAGAAATTAGAAGTCAATTGCATATTTGCAGAGCATCAGAAATCTATTTTAGAAGTCGATTTCAGAATTCTATTTCAGAATGAGAGGTCGATTACAAAAATCATAAATCAATAATCAGAGGTTGATTACAAAAACGATAGATTAACAAAAGAAATTAGAAGTCAATTGCATATTTGCAGAACATCAGAAGTCCGTTGGAGTCGATTTTAATACATAACACAATTGGAGTCGATTCTAAAGTTGATAATATTAGAATGTTTTAAACAAACCTGATTATGGATTGTGGTTTGTCGATCACTCGATTGCAGCCCTTTTCTTCTTGTTCTTGAATCTTGATTAAGGCCATTTTCTTCTTGCTCTTGTGTCTTGATTGTGTGGAATATCGATTTCACAGTCGATTTCAAAGATTATAGAGTCGATTATATTGGGACTTGGGAGTCGACTGCAATCGGCTTTGGATTAGGAACTGAACTGGGAAGTTGAAGTGGAACGTCTAACAGTCTAAGTGTCTAACTCCTCAACTTCTGTACGTGTAGATTGATAATTGATAAATGTATTATAATTTTATAACTTATAGTTTATAAATAATAAATTTATATTTTAAAATTAGACGGGACAGATCATAAACGGATCGGATCATCCATACCCGACCCTTTTAATAAAAGGGTTAACGGGTACATGTCGTTAACGGGTAAACGAATCATAAAATATGATCCAAACTCATTAATTATGTACGGGTTTGAAGCGGACCAGGATCAAAACTCACTCTATCGTCAGGTCTATTATTAAGACGTCTAATTAAAAACTCACAAACACTTAAATACATTGCCTACTCTTCTTACCCCATACTTTAGTATTGTACTTTAGGGTATTATTTGATGTTTTTGATTCATCTAGAACTTCTAGTTACCTTTTTTTTTAAGTTCTTATTAAATTAAGCCCAAATTGTTTCTTATCGTTTTTCATTTACCCCCCCCCCCCACCCACCCACACACACACACACACACACACACACACACACATATATATATATATATATATATATATATATATATATATATATATATATATATATATTGTAACGCCCGCACATTCGGGCTAGTCAATTTAAAGACAAGAAGCATCAAAAATGAGTTATTGATGGAATATTATTTATAATGATTAATATTAACCAAGTGGTAGTATATGTTACAAGGGTTCCATACATATAAAGAACACCGAAATCCGAGTTATAACGAAAAAGTTATGGTCCGTCGAAGTTTTACGGCAAAACCGGCACGTCACCGGGAGACGTAAATAATGAATTTACGATAGAGTATTTTTTGGCCTTAGTGATCTAAACAAAATTTGTAGTATACATTAAACCGAGAGCGTGTGTAAAAAGAACGCCCAAATCTGACTTTGTATGAGGAAGTTATGAATTTTCTAAGATTTGGCATAGCAGTGCACGGCCCAAAACTCGAATTTTAGATCGAGCGGTTTTTGGCATGTGCGGCCTAAATGAGATTTGAAGCTCTCATTAAAAGGAAGTCAACGATAAAAAGAAAAACAAAAACGGAGTCCGTATGAAAGAGTTATGAATTTTTCACGGTCATTTAACAGTATAATCTCCTCCTACTGTTAAATTTAAGATCGCTCGAGACTTAGCCGACGGAGTCAAAATGAAAGTTGTAGATCTTATTTTTACCTACGCGTGGATATAAAGAACGTCAAAAACGGAGCTCGTATGCGAAAGTTACGGATTTTAGAAGTCGGAAGTGTGCTGTGCGAAAATGGGTGACGTGGCACAATCTTGGCCATTGCTTTCTTCCCAAGTCTTGCCACCAGATGGTGACATGTGGCACCAAGTTCAGCCATATTTCACCCTATAAATAGAACCTCTCTCACCCTCATTTTCTTTACACATTTCTCATTCTTTCTTCTCTCTACACTCTCTCTAAACCTCCCAAAAACTCCCCTAGCGCTAGAAGAAATCCCCGGAGCGCTCGACGGCTCCAAGAAGAAGCGCTTTCGGCTCGGAAGTCCTGCCCCTGCAGAGCCCGACTTCTAGCCAAATCCCATCGTAGGTAAGATACGTCTACCTAATTTTTAATATAACTTTTATTTAAATATACTAACGTTATTAGAACCTTATAATAATTATTTGAGCTATTATTATGGGTTATATAAGTGTCGTTATAATATCTATTTAACCACTCACGGTACGGGGAATCTACCTAATTTTTAATATAGCTTTTATTTAAATATACTAACGTTATTAGGACCTTATAATAATTATTTGAGCTATTATTATGGGTTATATAAATGTCGTTATAATATCTATTTAACCACTCACGGTACGGGGAATCCGGTTTGAAGGGCCGCCTGGGTTGTTGGATTTCAGAAGTGCTATATGCCAAAATGATCCTGCCCTCCGGTGTTTTATGTCTGGCCCCTGTCTGTACATAGTGGTTGGAAAATATTGTTTAAACGCTTATATAATAATAATAATAATAATAATAATAATAATAATAAGACTAATAATTAGTCACGGTAAATATTAGACTAAAATCTAGTGGTAATAATACTAGGTTTCATCGAAGGAAATTATTTTAAAGTAAATGAAGCGTTGTCCGAGTACCGAGTCACCACCTTATCAAGTGAGTGCATGGTTACTTTCATCTTACACATAGATATGAAGTATTTTATATAAATTACGTGGTATGTGTGCATATTATTTGAATACTTGCTTTCTATGCTGGATGAACGATTTTATACATGTTTTAAATAATTTAAAATGTATATGTATTTTATATCTACGAATATGTTGGGTAAAACATGGGTAGATGAATGATAAGAGATGAAAGATGATATGAGTGAACATTGGCAGCTATAGACTTAGTGCCTAACAAATAACATTGGCAGCTATGGACTTAGTGCCTATAGAATAAACATTGGTAGCTATGGACTTAGTACTTGTTAAATAAACGTTGGTAGCTATGAATTTAGTACCTATTAGCTGAACACCAGTAGCTATGGATTTAGTACCCGATGAATGAACTTTAGCAGCTATGGAATTAGTGCTTTACGAACAAGCATTGACAGCTGTGGACTTAGTGTCTATCATATAAACCCTGGAAGCAATGGGCTTCGAAATGAACGAATGCAGGATAGATGATTCTTAGGGTAGATCCTTAAGAGTAAGGAAGATAATGAGGATGGGTAATTGGGTTGATTGTTTGATGTTTAAACATAATAATTAAATTATTATGGGTTGAAAACCCTATGTACTCACTAGGTTTCCCAACCTGACCCACTCAAGCTTATTTGTATCACAGGTGTCGATATGAAGCTACTTTACACTGAGGGATTTAAAAGAGATGTAGATCACTAGTATAAATGAATGTAAGTTCTGTTTATGCTTATGTTTCTGTATTGACGATGACATCCCAAATGTTTTAAAATGGATAAAAATACATTTCTTCGGAAATGCTTTGATAACGTATTTATCATGTTTTTCTGGGAACAAATTCCGCAACATTTTTATTAAAAGAGGTACTCTGATTTTTATAAAGCATAAACAAAATCGGTCTTTTCTGACTGTGAAAAATGGGGATGTCACATATATTGTGAGGGGGGATATGTAAAATGCATAAAAGTTTTTAAAACCGAATTAACCTGGTGGTTGAATCGGTTGGCCCATGATCTGGTCACCATACCGTGTCAATTAAAAAACTAACTTTTAAAATATTAGGTTTAACTATAAAAATATTTTTTTTCTAGTTTCCTCTTTCACCGATTGTATTTTTTTTTTTTTCATTAATGACTTGCAAAAAACAAATGTAAGATTTTTTTGGTTAAAGGTGGTTTAAGGAAATAAAACTTTCAATGATTAAATTGAGAAGAAAAAATTACTTGGGTGATTAAACTGAATATATATATATATATATATATATATATATATATATATATATATATATATATATATATATATATTGGTTTTTATAGTATTTAAAGTTTTATGCAAGTTATTTTGTTTGTAAAAAAACAAATTCACAATAATTTAAATAGAAAATAATTCTTTCGAAACAAAAGATTGTTTTTTTTTTGGGAGGAGGAGGGAATTCTATCATATGATTTAACTATATTCATGACTATTTAACTATTCAAAAAAAAATGGCATAGCTAAACCTACATTTTAAACATTATCTTCCATGACCAAAACTCCAACAAGATTTGTAACATAAGGCCAAGTGGTATACCGAGCACGAGGACGTTCGTGGTTGAGCTGGCCACGAACAACGGGCGTGCACACTACCCCGTTGTTTCGTGGTGGCACGTTGTCGTTGTCTCTCGTGCTCGGCACAACGGAAACGCACGCCCAATCAACTCGAAGCATTCCATTTGAGCGTTGCTATAGCCGTTGAACGGCTAGTTTCTTTTAAAAAAAAATTAAACAATTTATTTACCTATAAATACAACTTTTTTACTCCTTATTTTTTACACCATTCTTTTATTTCTCTATACACAAACTACACACTACATCTTCACAACCAAAAATCATGGATCCCAACCAAAATACCCCTCCAAACTATAGAAATCGCAAACCCGATAACGCTTTTGCGTTAGATACAACACCTCGCCAATTCCCGACTATAGAGTCACCTCAAGGCGGTTTTATCAATCTACTTCAAACCGGTTCTCCTATCCAACAAACACCACTTTTCCAACAACAATATCAACCTTTTCGGACTTTCCAACAACAACAAATTTCACAACAATACCAACAATTTCAACAATTCCAACAACTACAACAACTCCAACACCAATCGTCACAACAACAACAACCACCAATTTCACAACCACCAAGCTCACAACCACCACTTTACCCGGATTTTGTTGCGGAAACGCAACCTTCACCACCACCTCAACCAAAAAAGAAAAAAGGAAAAAAACCGGTCCGACCCACTACCGCCCAAGAAAGGGTCCCATGGACAAAAGAAGAAGAAGAAAAGTTAGCGGAGGCATGGGTGGCGGCTTCCGAAGATCCAATTGTAGGAGATAGTCAGCCTTACGGAAGTTTTTGGGAGAAAGTCCGAGCCATTTTCTACGAGTTAATGGAAAGTGAAACTCGAAACGCCGATCAAATTACGTCGAAATGGCGACATATTCGACTAAAATGCAACGAGTTTGGAGGAATCTACAACAACCTCCTAAACATACGCAAAAGCGGCTCGAACGACTTTGATGTTTTCAAGGCGGCAATGGAGCAATTTGAAAAACAACGCCAACACACAAAGCTTTTCCGTATATGAAACCGTGGCTAAAATTGAAAGACGCCCCAAAATGGAAAGAGCAAACGGAAGGAACTTCGCAATCTTCCGGTTCAAAACGTTCGAGAAACCCCGATGCAACTTCCCAACAATCGGACGGCCGAACACACATCGACATCAACGACGATCCGCTAGATCTTGAAAACGACCAACCTCTTCGTCGGCCCGTTGGAAGAAATAAAGCCAAAAAAAAGCGGCTTCAACATCTTCGAATTCTAGTGTTATGGATATGTTTGGCGATAAATTTGATCGATATGTGCAACTTCAAGAAACGAAGGCCGAGGTGATGACTCGGATGGAGCAAAAAATGATCGAAGCACAAACATCATTTCAAGAGGCACAAGCGACGATCCAAACAAAAACCGATATGGAAATCTTGAAAATGAAAGCGGACGACCTCGAGGGCGAAGACTTGGAACTTTTCCAAGCAATGAAATAGTCGGTTCGAGCCCAACGTAGACGTATGGGGTAGTTTGTTTTATTTATGGTTGGAATTTTTAGTTTTTTTCTTTTAAGTAATATAATTTTTATTTTTATTGTTAGTTTTTTTTCGATTAATGTAGTTTTTATTTAATGTAATTTTGTCTTTTAATTTAATGGAAAACTAGTATTAAAAAAATTATTTTAATGTATTTTTGAATTAAATTCAATTAAAAAAATGAGTAGGAGTGGTGTGTTAGTGGTAGGTATCTCATGCTAATGGTAGGAGAATGTGGTGCTGATGTGGCACCCACCACATATGTGGTATTTGATTGGTGGGTATAAAGGATGGTCTAATAGTATTAGGAATTGATGGAAATATGACCCTCAACTAACTTTAATTCGATAGATAAGTGTGTGATATGGTATTATGTATTAAAGATGTCGAAGGCCAAAAAGAATGTTATGTATTCGATTATGTTGACCATGCTTTAGTATATTTAGATGAATCGGAATTTGGTAGCGTTCGGTCCAAGAAGATAACAAATTTTCTTCGATAATGTAGTGATCATCTTGTATAATTGGTTATTGTTTACATTCCGTAAATTTAAAGTTAGTTGGATGTCGTGATTGTGAAACCCTTTGATGTTAATAACTATGTAATTTTATGTGTTCTAGTTTCTCGTTAGTTTTCTAATAACATCTGCTTATCAATCAATTATTTAATTAGACAATTTTTGAATCAAAAATACCAAATCGTACTTTTTATGTATCATTTTCTAATAAAAGTAAGGACGCGATAATCCACATCTCATGTTTCTAAACATAAACATTATATTTTTTGTTCCGAAAATATGATTTATTTTTCTATGTTGTTCAAAACACATTGATGGAAACAATATGACATTATAATTTTATATATTTTTCTTAAAAAAATAATAATATGTATGGTTTCATGCCATGTGCCTTTTTTCATTTGTTTTGTTTAACCACAATGCCATGTGATGTGTTCATCATGTAATGCATTTTTATTTTCTAGTCGAAAGATATAAAAATATGTGACTAATAGCGTAATAGCAATACAATATATGGTTTATAAATATTTTTGTTAAAGAGTAAAAGAATGCAACTTTAAAAATTAGTGAAACTATATAATTGACAATCACAACATAGACAGTTTGAAATTACAAACGTTGTTGTGTAAAAAGAAGAAAAAAAAATTACAAACGCCTTTTAGCCTTAGAAACATCACAATTTTGAATCAGATTTTGTTTCTTTAAGTTTTTTTTTTTTTTTTTTTTTTTTTTTTTTGGTAGTTGAAGGATAGTTCTGAATTCCGACTTATTCCCTTAATCAACTTTCATCTTACTCTTATTTTTCCGTTTTATTGATTTAAATGGAGACAATGTGTTCATCAATTCCATTTGGGTTTGTAGAGTTCAATTTTGTTTAAGGCTTTATTAAGTTAAGCATCGATGATTTTAGTCTCATCAAACCTTTTACATAATCAAGATTAATCGAGAAAGTTGAGATTGCTTTTAGCTATATTGCAAGCTTGAAAGGTGTCGCATAAGCTGATTTAATCTTGAGAAGACATGGTTCCAAAAGGCATCGCCATTTCAACAGGGTTTTGCATATACTTTTACACACATTATGCTTTTCGCAAGATTATATTGTCAACAACAAGGTTTTCCATGTTTGTATCTTTGAGATTAATTGGTAAAATTTTCGTTGATCAAATGTGTAGTGAAATCCCACAACTTCTTTCCCAATTCTCTATCATTAGCTTCTTTGCTTGCTTCCTCTAAATTACAATCACCAAAATACTTGCCACTCATCCCCTCCACTTGAGGATGCAATGCCACGTAGCATGTAGTTGCTGCTCCCTGTTAAAATATAAATAACAACAAACAATCATATCATATAAAAATATAAAATCAAACTCTTTTAACTTTCAATTTTCTTAAACAATCACCTGTTGCACAGTTTTAAGCACCAATTTTCCAAACACGTTAGTAAGTCCTGCATCAATACCCACAAACAATTGTACATAAATTCATTATATATTAAAAAAAATGTTTTTTAGTGTAATTAGGTCACCTCCAAAAAAGGTGTGATGGCGGAAGATATTGGTGGGAATTGCTCCGGGATGAACCGCGTTTGCAGTTATGGGTGCTTCATCTTCATCTTCCTGCTTGTGAAACCCTAATTCTCATTATCGATCATTATATTATACCAATTTTTAACTTGGAGAACAGGTAATCGGTTACCTAGAGTACCTTTAAGCGACGTGAAAGCTCGTTAGAATGAAGAACATTGGCTAACTTTGATTGACCATATGCAGATAAAGCATTGTACCTTTTACAAGTTATAACAAACACAGTCAAAAGTATAGAAAGATAAAAAGAGTCAAATAATGAGAAATTATGAATCGAATTTTGTAATTTACCCAGATTGAGTGTTGATATTGTCGAAGCGAATCCCTTCGCTGTAAGATAACTGGTGTCTACGTGATGAAACATTCACAATTCTTCCTTCTTTTCTACTTTCAAGTGCAGTTTTTTTCATGGTTTCCAGGAGAAGATTTGTTAGATGAAAATGGCCGACATGATTGGTTGCAAATTGTAGCTCTATGTTGTCTTTGGATAGCATATATGGGGTTCCTAAGATTCCTGCATTATTTCTGGAAAAACGGAATAAAGACTAAAAAATCTTAGAAATTAACAATTTGAATAGCATTACGATGGGGATTATTGATCTTACATGAGGAGATTGAGTGGAAGACCTGAGGATTTGAAATCTGATGCGAAATTGTTTACTGATGCTAGGGAACTGAGATCGAGCTCCATGGTATTGAGTTTGGCAGATGGGATTTGTTTTAGGATTGCTTCTTTGACCTCTCTTCCTGCTGACGTATTCCTAACAGCCATAACTACATGGACTCCACGAAGTGCAAGAACCCGTGCAGTTTCAGTCCCGAGGCCACTTGAGGCTCCTGAAATAGCATCATGGAATAATTATAACAAAAATAGAGTTCAGTTAGTACTTTTATCGAACACTTGGAAGGTAAAATTGAAACAGAGTTCGGTTAGTACTTTAATCGAACACTTGGAAGGCAAAATGAGAACATTTTCAGTTAAGTGGAAGATGAGGCGAGTTACTTACCTGTAACAATGGCAGTGAGACCCGATCCATCAATTCCCTGGGTAACTTCCTCGGCCGTTGAGAATCTTGAGAACCCAGATGGCCCTTTTAATCCAAACATCGTTCTCTGGAAGAAATGAAGCATCTACTTTTTATTGCTAATACTCTATCCAAACAACTATATCCACGTTATCGAATACAAGTTTACTATAATTTTGCTATTATGTTACGAAATTTTGTGTTAGTTGCTAAACTTCGATTGCCTTTTCCAATCTTTAATTGAGAACTTCAAACTCCATTGGGACTTGGAACATGCAGGTGCAGAATAATCTAAATACCCCTCAATTTTTTAAAAGGAAATACGTTCATAACAAAACAAATTTAAAAGCCCTAAATTTAATTTACATAAAACAATACCATTTTTCTACAAGGCAAACAAAATGGATTTGATTACAGGGAAAATGACATAGTATGGTAAAAAAAAATACATTCCAAGTAAGGTATTTGTAAAAAACACCAATGAACTATACGTTTTATTCAAATATTACCTTATGGTAACCGGCATTTTTTGGTGAGGGGCAAAATATTACCGATAAAAATTTAATTGATGGAAAAAAAAGGATTCACGAGGATAACTATGTTTCAAAGTCGTCCAAAAAACAACATCACGGTTTGGTATATTTAAAATACACAATCAACATAACATCTTTGTACAAAAACCCCCCAACGAACTATATGTCTTGTTGAAATGTTACCCACGGGTACTCATCTCCATGTTTATTGGTGAAATGGCATAATAACTGATGACATGACATTAATTGATATATTCCTCATTTATATATCAATTTAGGCTACTTCATGAACAAACGATTTCTTATCTTATGATTGTTTATTCTTCAACTAAATCAATGATCTCTAACTCAAGCTCACAATTCGAAGACATCAAAGATATTTGATGATGCAAACCCTTGTGGCTATGGGCACCCTTCTCGAATTTGCACATCAACCACACAGACTAATCCTGACAAAAAGTTCAGGATTTGTCCCAACCGAACAGTAAGTTTAACTGAAAGCTTTATCATGTCATTCTCCTATATATTTTCTTGGTTATGTGATTCATTTTATGAATACAAAGACTAATCCTAGAAAAAAGTTCATGGTTTGTTCCAACCGAATGACATTCCAAATTGAGTAAACTAACCCAGCCTATTGCACTATTAGGTTTTAAACTAAATGGCCATTACTTATGCCATTTTGCAATATGCACCAATATTTTGAACTTATACAAATAAAAAATAACATCTAGTTCCAACAAATTGGAGGTTTTACGGATAAGTTCTAGGTTCCTTTAGCTGTATTTATTTAATGTTTTTTAATAAGTAAAATACAATAGTCCGGAATGCGAAGTACTTATCTGGAATGTAGTATAAATTAATATGCAAAGCCTTAGCTAGGTAGTTATTTGGTCTTAGTAACGCCTCAATAAATTAAGTGAAATTTTATTATGTGAAATACAATAGTCCGGATTGTAGTATGAATTCATATGAAATGCCTTGGGTAGGTAGTTATTTAGCCTTAGTAACGCCCCAATACATTAGATAACTAGTTAGGTTAAAAGTATCAATCTATAGAGAATTCTGAAATGTATTTTATATTATGGAATACGAAGAACAACTTAAAAATATAAAGAGCAACTCTGAAATGTGTAGAACAATCCATTTTGTAACGCCATAAAGAGTGTGGTGAACTCAACCAACTGTCATGTGAGGCTATCTTCCGACAAACATGTTTTGGTAGGTGGTTAGATATTCATTTGGGGTGGAAAGAGACCATTTGCTTTCAATTTGAATTGATGCTCTAAATCAAGTCTTGTTGAACATTATAATTTGTGCTTTTTAATGATTTTGATTTTTTGTTCATTTAGGGGCACCATGAGGTTATCCGCCTCTTCATGGCACGATTTAGTTTGGGTAGTTTCTGGTTTTTAATGATGCAAATGCGTGTTCATGGTTCACAATTTTGTTACCATCAAAACTCCAACCTCCGGGTGAACACCCGTGTCCTTGCCCTGATTGGAGGGATTCTAAGCACTCAATATTAACGTTTTACAAGATCACATCTTCACTAAAATTGCCAAAGTAATAAGCACAACTTACACTTGTCAATCGACAAATATCGCCGGCTGGCATCACAATTCACAGCACCACCTTTGTCTACCTAAAACCACATGCATCATCAAGTTATAGGTCTTCTAATTAGTACACCCTATATATACATCCTAATAAAAAATGAAAATGTATCATATATATATGTTTGCAAAAAAAGAGCCTTAATTAATGTTTTCCTCATCGATCTTTATCTTTGATCTTCTTGGCATCAGAGTAGTATCTCTTGAAAGCTCGAGGAAGATAAAACGGCAATAGAAACCCAAACAGGTTAAAGCTCCAGTACATCATATTAGCAATCGCCAACACTCTTCCAATTAACAACCTTCTTCTACTCCCATGGAAATCCTCATCATCCACCTTCGATATCTCACTTTTCACCCACGACATCACCGTATATATCCTTGTCGAATTGTACACCACAGGCACCAACGCCCTCATCGGCAACGAAAACCCATCGGAAAACGCCACCCCTTCCAGAAACAACTGGCTAGCCAACAAGAATACATGTGGAGTCGCTGCTTTGATACCCTCTTTATCTCCTTCAAGAATTCCTTCAAATATGTATCCTACCGGAAGAAATAGCCCAATGACAGCTCCAAGGAAACAGTAGAGGATGAGGAGGTTGTTGTTGTCGTCAAAAACGGATTGGTTGTGGGCCGGAGAGAGGGTGGGAAATGCGACCTTGGACATGAAGTACATGTAGAAGAAGGAGAGAACTACAAAGCCGAAGTCTTCAATGGCGACCATGCCAGAGGCAGAGAGCACCACCACCAGGGCAAGGGAGTTAAGTTGTTGGAAGGAGAATATGCGACGTAGGAAATGGGATTTTGGTTGCCTTCTGGAGCGTGGTGTTTTTTGTTCGTATTTTGTTTCTTCTCTAACTACGTCGTCGTTGCTGGGGGCTACCCCACCCGACATTTTTTCCCGGTGGCTTTTCTTTGTGAAATTGTGAAGAGATTTTATTAAAAATGGTGGATGACTTGTGAGACAAAAATGAGAGTTTTGGTGTGAGAAAGAGAGTAAAAAATGGGATTTGTGAGGATGAGAGAGATTGAAGGAGGATGGGTGGAGGTGACTGTGAAACCTTGAGTTATGGTTAAGTATACACGTGGCAGAGAGGAGTTGGAAGTAGAAGGTGACGTGTTAGATATTGTTGTTTGATTTTTGCTGACTGATTTAAGTAATTTGTTCGAATCATCTTGTACATGTAAATTGAACTAAAATATGATGACATTTCATTGTTCATATGCCTTAGAAAAGTTATATATTTTCTTTTCTTTTTTCTCATTTATTTTTATTCATATAAAATATGTATATGAAATCTATTAATTTTTTTAACTTTTTTTTTTTATTTTGACATTTTTATTGATCAAATGAATAGGAAAATAGATTTTTTTTTTCTCTATGTATTATAATCAGATTAAAACTCGATGACAATATATTAGAATCGGATTCAAACAGACGATTGAATATGCTTCAAAGCTAAACATCACCACTTACTCTTTCCTACTAGTGTATCATCTTCTATACAAATTTTATTTGGTTCATATTGATGTTTGGGGACCATACAAACATATTTCTTATGATGGATATAAATTTTCTGTGCCCATTGTTGATGATTTTAGCAAACATACTTGGGTCTACATGATTACACACAAAGGGTATGTTCTTGCTGTCATAAAATAGTTTGTGATCTTTATGTGTTTTTCAATAATATCGATGCATTATTTGGTCAAATTTATCAAGGTTGTCCATGGTGAGAACGGCCCATACGGAAAATCTCAATTGTCCCCTACGACTTAAGACTCTTTGGACAAGATTTATTAAAGATCTTAACGATATTGTACGTGGTTTTTTTTACATATCATGTGTCATTAGGTATCCAGAATATGACGTAAAGTTTGTAAGATGTAATATAAAGTGTGTAGCCCTCAATAGTCCCTACGACTTAAGACTTTTTACATATTGTACGTGTTTTTTTTTTGTAAGAATTTTTTTATAGAGATGTCAACATGACCAAACGGAGGCGAAAGTAGATGCCACCGTCCCCGAACCCAGCCCATGAATTTCAAGATAGTAAGAATTTTTTCTTAGTCTCTTCCATCTTATGGATTACCAAGATGGTACAAATTTGACAATCAAATCAAAGTGAATAATATACTTAGTTTTGAGAATCTATTCAAATCTGGATCGTTTTCTATTTTGGACAAAGTTGAACAAGATGCAATAAATTCGTTCATATCGTCACTACCGCCTGATTCTGGTAAAATTTTATCAAAAAAATACAGGGTCGAGGGACCTCAGAAGCAGCCTCCATAAGAATAATAATTTTAAAATTTTGTACATGTAAACTAATAAAACTCATTACTGCCTTCATGAATCATAATTACATGGAGTCCATCCCAACTCCTTTTGCTACAAATCTCATTTCTCACCTTCAATTTCTTCCAACAAAAAAAACATCAATTGAATTCAACAAACAATCTACCAAAAACAGATGCGAGCTGTTGCATTTGCATTGCGATTATTTCAATAGTGTATCCTATCATCAAAAACAAAAACAAAAACAAGCACCACCTCCAAAAGATTATCCAGATTCATAATCCAAAAAACCCCACAAGATCAAAAAAAAAAAAAACTAGTATGATATTGGATATGGATATGGAATCATTTTTCTTTCTTACCTTGAAATCAGGACAGAAGACCCACTCGTAAAACTGGAACCTCCGGCTAAACAATAATATTTTTAATAAAATGTCTCTCACTCTGTTGTGTTGTGGTTAATAAAAAGCTGCACATTGTTCTTCCTTCCGTATAACCATCAATCAATCAAAATCAATCAACCTAAACTCACTTCACTTCACTTCTTCCCCCTCCCCTTCCTAATTAACACCACCTTTCTGTTTTGGAATATACTTTGTCTTCACCCCTCCTCCTTTCTCACCCTTCACTACAAACTTTCCTTTCACTTTCACTTTCACATTATTCGTATTATTAATACTCGAATTATTATTCGTATTATTATTCATATTATTATTGCTTGAACTTTCATTATTCTCGCCAGGTGGCTCCTCTCTTGATGATGATGATGATGATGATGATAAAGATAAAATCAACTTGGAATGCTCCCCCGATATTGCCTCCTTCCATCCTACATTACATATTATTATTATTATTATTTACTAAATAAATAACCACAAATTTAAGTTACATTTTTTATAGAGACAGAGAGAGGGTGTACTTTGTGCAAGAAAAGCTTTTGCAGCATCAAGAGAGAAGAGCTTTGCTTCGGGCTCATTTCCACCGTCACTGTCATCGTTTGACTGACACGTAGGCGGAGTTTGACTTTGACCATTCTCACCTTTTACTTTACTATCTCCAGATACACCTCTTGAGTCATGACGTGGCCTCCAAATTTTGACAGTGGAACGTTCCCTGCCAGGCTGGACGTTGTTCTTTTTGACTTCTGTATTTCCATTTTCTTGACCTTGACCTTGACCTTGACCTGGACTTCTAACTGTCACAGATATGGAACCAATCATAAGCTGACAGTTGTTGCTCTGGCTCTGGCTCTGACTGGTTGCGTCGTTTTGTACTCTAGATTTCACAACTTCCACCCCTCCATTTTCCGGTTTTGGCTTTTTCGTCCATATTTTACTAGTATTGACAACATTAGTCCTTTGTTCTCTATGCTTATTATGTGTTTGTTCCCTTTTGGATCCGTAAAACCCATTTCGACCGCCTTTTTGTGATTTCGGGACCTGCCATCGAGCCACCATCTGATGTAAGTCGTTCCCGTGCACCTTTTGGTGCTCCGTGGGCTCCACAACATTCAGATCTTCTTCTTCTTCTTCTTCTACATTGTTTGAAAACTGAACGATGACATCATCATCATCATCATCATCATCATCTGGAGAAAATGAATCGACTTCCGCACAAGTTGGAGAGCTGGATGTTTCTGTGGATGGAGTTGTTGTTTCAAATAAATCCGGTTTGACTTCGTTTGACTGATCTTTCGCTCTTTGTTCCTTTTGTCTTAGCTTTCTTTGTTTTTTCCTTTCCAAAATCTCCGCTTGCCTACATAAAATAAAATAAAAAAAGTCAAAAAAAACTTCGTTAAGAAGAAACTGTTAATAGTGAAAACTACATACCTCCTTTGAGCAGCTTCTTCTTCCTCAACAAGTAACTTTTGGCATCTTAATGCTTCAGCATCCTTGTCTGCAAGCCATGCTTTGACCTGTATGTATGTAAAGTTTTCTATTTATTATTACCACTTCTAATATAATTTAATAAATTAAATAAGAAAAAGAAAATACCAATTTTTGTTCGAAAAGAAAGCTAGTGGCAGCAATTAGGTTTTTGATTTCAAGCCCAATTTTACCAGCTTCTCCATCAAAGACGAATTTTTGTAATGATTCAGCAGTTCCAGCACTTAGAAATGTTGTCTCACTGGCATCATTTAGGATGCTGAATAATTCTTGGGAGGAAACTGGAAGTCTAGAAGTAGAAGGTCTACCTTGGATTATGTCCTATAAGTTATAACATATAATTGATTACAAAATGTTAATAATAAATAACAAAATTCATTTAGAGTTAAAAGATGTTAGAAATAAGATGTGATTGATTACTTACCACAAGCATAGAGCCAGCTTTGACATAAATTTGTGGGAGAGATAGAAAGATTGGCTTGCGGAGATTTGCTATAATGTTTCTTATTATTGAAGACCCTGGAACTTCCTAAAATGGAAATGGGTTGTATTAAATATTTAACTACTTTGATAACATAGTTTTCGTAATCATATTCAACACATTAATTAATTGTTTACAAAATTTAAAGAAGAATGAATTAGAAAAGAGAAAGTACCTCCAGGTTAACATCCTTGAAAGACATGATTTCCTTAGCTTCATCGAATGAGAGCTACATAAGACACAATAATAATGAGCACAAAAAACTGGTTAAAGAACAAAACTTTCCAAATATAAATAAAAGATTCGAGTCTTACCTTGTCCCAAAATGCCCCCAATAAATCCCTATACTTCTGGGACTCCTATATAATGAAAGTAGAGACAAGTGTATTAAGTATTTAGTATCAACAAACAAATATCTACATATATGTATAAGAAAAGATAGTAGCAATTAGTTTAAACTTTAAAGATGCATGAAATTGAATTTAAATTTATAATAAAGATATAATAAAACCTTATGGAACTTTAAAGAGCGACGATGAACTCGTATATGTCTTCGATAATTGACAGGTGAACAGAATTCACGGGCACATTTCTCACATTTCTGCATCTGAATCTTCATAGGAGCCAACAAGGGCCAACCAGGGAGATCTGCACAAAAAAGGTTAGACTTAGGGGTATATTTGTCTTTTTTCATGCAGCTAATGTTGAAAGATAAGAAGATTTGTGAATACCTTGTTGATCCAAAGCATGAAGTAATTGTATCCACTGCACAGGGCTATCCCCAGTTCTTGAAAATGAAAATGAAGGTTCTTTTCCAACTGCTTGTTTGATGAAGGTATCCAAGGAATCACTTCCTTCCTCTGCTTTCATTGCATCTGCAGAACTGGTGCCCAAAAGTTTTGCAACTGGCATCTATATTCACATGAGTTAGCATTAGCATATACATATTAACATAATAATTTTAACATTAGTTAAAGAATCGTTCATTAACAACTTATATATAGCCTCATTAACCATTGGCATTTGATTAACCCCTCAATGTAATTGTATTGTGAAGATATTACATGCACATTCAACACTCATAGACATAATACTAACCACATTTCACATGCTTCTTATGCTTAAAGTTCCAAAGATATCATGTCATTACTCATATGTACTCTGATTCTATGGATAACTAGAAAAATACACATTCCAAGCCTTTTTCAGGTAAATCCACCACCATGACCAATAAGATACAGGGAAAAAAAAGAGAAGAAACAGAATTGACAAAATAAGTCATATTGGGTGACAAATGTGTTCCAAGAAGAATATAAGTATATAACACCTTCGTCAAGAGTGTCCATTCTTTTTCCCCCCAAAAGTTACTACATTATGATAATAATCTGAATGGCATTTATATGCCAATTTTCCAAGCACCCTTGAGGACACAGATTGAACTAAAAACATATCTTGTTATGCGCGAAATGTACTACTACAGAATACAGATTCAATAATGATGTCAACAAAAAGGAACCCTAATTACAATGCTGACCCGAACTCCCAATTACTAACCTAAAAAATACAAGATCCATATTTCTACGTAATTATGTATGATGTACAGAAAAGATAAACATCAGTAATAATTAATGGAGCTTGCTAGAGAGTAAAAGGCCACGCAGCAATCCAACAAGTACACATTTCTACAAAATTCAATAAGACGTTCCATCATACTTGCGTCATTGCCAAAATTTTGTATAAAGTTGAAGAGACATCAATCGGCGATAACAGAAAATCGCCATACCGTGCATAGATAAAAAGAAAAAAGAAAGAATCCGCAATGCTAAGACATTAATTAGATCATAGGAAACAGATTAATTTTAAGTGTCAAGAGTCTCCCATAGAAGATCAAACGAGAAGTATCCGAATCAAATTACAATATATATGTTAGGGTTATAATCATGTGATTTATGATTAGCACGAACGTAGTGAAAGAGCTTGACGCACCAGTGTGAGACCGAAGGAGTTAAGAGATCGCCGTAGATCGGATAAGTGGAGGATATCACCGGAAAGACGGCGATATGATTGCGAAAACCGGTGAAATTGATGTGTGCGAAGCTGGCGAGGAATGAGAGAAGCAGTCGGCGAAACAGAGAACGAAAGAGAGAGAGTGAATTAAAAGAAAAAGGAGCCGGTGAAAATCCTTTATATATATACGGTCAAACCGGAAACCCTTTGAGTAAGAAAACCGGAAAATAAAAAATAAAAAATAAAAATAAAAACCGAAAAATAATTGAAAGGGAAAAGTATGGTGGTGGTCGAGGAGGTTGGGAGAAATATCAAAATGATATTTTTTGTTCCTTAAATAATGTATCTCTTTTACAAAATTCATTTATAATTTACTTTTTGTTGATAGATTTAATATCATTATTCATTTAAATTAACATGACCATCAAATGAAATGCATAATGTATATTTGTATATTGTATATAAGACAAATTTGTCACCAAATCTCTGTAGAATTTTGGAAAGAAATGTAAATATATGTGGAGTCAAGTTTGTTTTTGTAAAGGACTCTTATGAGATGGAAGACTCCAACATATATAATCACTTATAAGACATGTTGCACCGATGTGAGATACACTAACAGTCTCCCTCAGAGTCGAAGATTTGATGAGGATAGACGTAGATGTGTTAAGTCACATGGGTGCGAGATGTCGACTCTAATACCATGTAAATATATGTATAATCCAAAATTGTCTTTCCAAAATAGCTCTATGGAAAAATGTAACATCTGAGTTCTGACTATGTTTTCTCACTCATTAATTGGGGTTCTACAGTCCATAAGAAAGTAGAATGATGGGACGAAGAAGGAAGCCATTTATCGCATTTGCTGAAAAATCTGGAATTTATCGGAAGGGACGCGGAGCAAACTTTAAAAGGTGTGGCGCGCCTCCAGCCCAGTGGGTCGAACGTGTTTTTAGGGTTTTAAGGTTATATAAGGTGCATTAACTCCCAGGACATGTCATTTCTCAGCCTCCATTAACCCTAAAACTAGACCTGGCAAACGTGTTGTGTCGTGTCGGGTTCGTGCCGTGTCAAGACATTAAATAGGTTGAAAGTGTTTGACCCTAACCCAACCCATTTAACTATCGTGTCGTGTCGTGTCAACCCGTTTATTTTCATGTTGATTTCGTGTCGGGTTTCGGGTTAAGGTTTAAACCATATAAATATGTTGTGTCATGTCGGGTTGAAACATTTTAAATGTTCAAAAGTAAGAGTCACACAAGCAGGTGATTTTTAGCCGGGAAACTATAAACATTCGAAAGCAAGCTCACCCACTCTCCCATGGAGGAAAAAAAATGAACAAGTGAAATGTTGGAATTGGGAGGTGGAACGGGAAAAAATGTATAATATTTAAAATATCTATAAAAATATGAAATTTATAAAAAGTTATATATAATCAAATGGGTTATATTCGAGTCATCTTCGAGTTGAAAGTTGTAACGCTCATGTTTCTAGGCTAGGCATTAATATTGACATAATGGTCTAGGTTAACCTTTGTAACTCATTTAGAATAAATGAAAAGAAATTATGTGAATTATGTGTTTTATGCTTAATTATTAGGGTTTAATTAATTAAGGATAAAAATGAGCGTCGAAAATAAATATTAGATAAAGCCGATATCTATTAAGAAACTTGTAGTGAGCGTGACAAGGATTACGGATATATAAAGAATGCCGAAGTTTCGCGACAAAACCGGCACGGTGCCGAATGTCGTAAAAAGCGAGTTTTCGATAAACTACTTTTTGGCCTTAGTGATCTAAACAAAACTTGTAGTGTTCGTTAAACCGAGAGTAGGTATAAAAAGAACGCCCAAATCTGACTTTGTATGAGGAAGTTATGATTTTTCGAAGTTTCAGCTTAGCAGTAGACAGCTAAAAACTCGAATTTTAGATCAAGCGATTTTTAGCCGACACGACCTAAACGAGAATCGAAGGTCTCGTCATTAGTAGCACAACGGTAAAAAGTCTGATGAAAACGGACGTCGGATGAAGAAGTTATGAATTTTTAACGGATTTCCTGTCCCGGTCTGTTAAAAATAATAATTTAAAAATTAAAGTCAAAATTAGCCGACAAAGTCTAAACGAAAGTTGTAGAGCGTAATTTTACCTACGCGTGCATATAAAGAACGTCAAAAACGGATCTCGTATGCGAAAGTTATGGATTTTAGAAGTTTTGGCACGAAAACAAATTTCGCATAGGTGGCTTCGGCCACGTCACCTTCGCTTAGAGCATGCCACGTGTCCAAAATTTGGATGAGTCATCCGAGCTGCTGAGTCATCCGAAGGGGTCCACTAGGAGTCTGACGCGTGTCCTTTTCCTCGTGTCCGAGTCTCGCAGAAGGAAGCCACGTCCGAAGCCTCGGACTAGACCGCGGTCCAATCGGAGGCTGCCACTGAGACCCTCGCACATGCGAGCCATGTGTTGCGCGCCTTCGCCCTGCTGCCGCGTGTCCTCGCCTGATGACTTCTCTTCTAAGCCGACCTTCGGACTACCCTATAAATAGAAGGGCATGCGAGACTTCCCGGGTAATTTTGGGATTTTGCCCTTTTTCACCCCTAAACTCATATTTTTAGCATTTTGACCTCCCCCGATGCCCCGAGATCATTTCCAACACCCGGAACACGTCCCGGAGTGCCCGAGAAGCCCGGTAAATTTATTTTTTCGGTTTCGAAGCCCGACCCTCGCAGAGCCCGGTTTCTCAATAAAACTCCCGGTTTTATTAGAAACGATCATTCTAGGCAACGAAATGCTGCCCGATTATCGTTAAATCAAGTGAGTATGTAGTTACTTTCACCTTACACATATATATGAAGTATTTTCTTTAAAATACGTGCTATGTGTAATTATATTGATTGTTTAAATAAGGTGACTGTTGAATAGATGTTTTATACAAGTTTTAAACTATATATATATTTTTATCTACAAATATATTGGGTAAAACATGGGTAGATGAATTAGATGATGTGTGATGAAATAAAAGTGATGAGAGGTATCGATGTTTAAGATGATCTAGTCATCTAGCAGAGTATAGACAATGGCCACAGACTATTTTAGATAGTCCAGTGGAACGTTAGTAGACTTGTAATCGGTACGTATGTTTGAACTATATGTTCATAAAGTGTTCTTGAACTATATGTTCATTAGGTGTTTTTGAACTATGTGTTCATCCGTTAGTTCATCTTTTTGACACTATTACGTGTCAGGGCACGGGAGCGTACGAGAGTACTTTATCAGTATTTTCCCTATACTTTTATTTGGAAGGGCTTTGGAGTCTTTGTTCTTTTATGAAGTGATCGGACGAGCTTCATGAGTTAGTGATATAGATCATGAGTTAAATAGTGGGTGTGTGATGAAAGGTGAGTTGGATAGATGAGATGATCAGTGATATAGATCATGAGTTGAGAGTGAGTGGTGAAATATGAGAAAAGCCCTTACCCAAACGTTGGCGTGAGTGGTGCAATATGAGAAAAGCCCTTACCCAAACGTTTACCCCCGTCATTCAGCAGAGTATGGATGACAACCATGGATTGTTCTAGACGGTCTGTGGAACGCTAGCAGGCTCGCAACCTGAAGGTGTTAATGGACTTGAGTGTTCATTCGCTGTACTCTATTCCCCTCATGAGTGCCTTTAGGGCATGTATGGTTGGGGAAACCCCTTAGTATGTTCATCAGCTGTATGGAAAAACCCATTGACATGTATTGTGGGGGGGAACACCCGTGGGAAATACCGTCGATGAATAAGAGCTATGGACTTAGCATATGGAAAACCCATTGACATGTATTGCGGGGAGGAACACCCGTGGGAAATACCGTCGATGAATAAGAGCTATGGACTTAGCATATGGAAAACCCATTGACATGTATTGCGGGGAGGAACTCCCGTGGGAAATATTGTCGATAAATAAGAGTTATGGACTTAGCACATGGCAACGATGTGACTTCATGTCTTATTTGACATAAATTGCAGAGGGAAGCAATGTTGTCACTTTATAGGTTGTTTTATGTTAGGATGTCTTGTTTGACATAACTTGCTGAGGGAAAGCAATGTTGTCACCCCGATGTTTGTTTTATTTGACATAACTTGCTGAGGAACCCCAAAGCAATGGTGTCACCCCTAGTGATAATCCTTAGGCTAGGTCCCTTGTGATAGTTGTTTTAGGGACGTAAAGTGAGGATAATGGGAATGGGTAATTAGGGTTATTTTGGTTGATGAAATTAATAAATTTATTGTTGATTGAGAACTTAATAAGTTTATTATTTATTGTGGGTTGAAAACCCTATATGCTCACCAGGCTTCCAAACCTGACCCACTCAGTTTATTTGTATCACAGGTATCGATACGAAGTTGCTTTACATTGAGAGATTAAAAGAGAAGTAGATCGCTAGTGTAAATGAATGTAAGTTTTGTTTATGCTTATGTTTTTGTATTGACAATGACATCCCAATGGTTTAAGTGAATAAAATACATTTCTTCGGAAATGATTTGATAACATATTTATTATGTTTTTCTGGGAACAAATTCCGCAACACTTTTAATCAAATGGTTACTCTGAAATTATTTCAAAAGCATAAATTAAACCGTTCTTTTCTGGCCGTGAATTTGGGGATGTCACAAAAGTCTTGACCCTAACCTTACCCGTTTAATTATCGTGTCGTGTCATGTCAACCCGTTTACATAAACGTGTCGAAATCTCTTACCCAAACCCATTAATTTCGTGTCGGGTTCGTGTCTGGTTGTCGTGTCGTGCCAAATTTTGTCAGGTCTACCTAAAACGTCCCTTAAGAGAAATCCTAGCCTTCGTTGAGTGTTGTGAGCTTATCCTCTCTCCTTGAACCATTTTTGTTGCTTATTTGAAGAGTTTTGGTGAAGGAATCAATAAAGGTGATTCTTGGGAGTTTGAAGCTTGAAGATCCTTGCATTCTCCCTACTTCTGGACCTTTGTAAGTTGCAAAGATCTTTGCTTTATTACATTTCATCTTTGGTTCTAAGAGATTTTGGTGTTTTAGTCCACTTTTATGGTGTTTTGGTCCCTTCATGGCTTGATCTATGGAGTTTGGAAAACTCCATGGTGTTTGGATCATTTTACTTTTTAGACTTAACCTTTTGGGTGGATCTTTGAGTGCTTACATGTTTTCTTTTATTTCATGTATAAGAAAAATGAAATCTTAGATATTTTAGAGATTAGGGTTTTAGATCTAGTTTGCTTGGGAGGTCTTAATGGATAATGTTGGATACTTTATCCATTCAGACATCAAGGAGATCCAGATTTGAATGTTAGAGACATGGACCTAATTGTTTAAGTCAAAATATATATAGGTTGGACAGGGTAGGACGCGAGACGCTTTTGGGCTTTTTTGGACACGTCTGATTTTTTAACCGAATCCCGGTTATTTTTGTCATGTAGTGGGCGCGGGGTGCCCAGTAGAAGGCGTGGCGCGCCCGTTGACCAGTAGGTTGACTTTTTGACTTTTGGCTAAGTTTGACCTTGGGTCAAACTTTGGGGTTAGGGTTTTAGAATGAGGTTTGACCTATATTTTATGCATAGGTGGTTCGTGAGACAAACCTTGATTATTCATGCGGAACTGAGATTTTCAGATTCTGTAAGGTGAGTCTTCGCACTACACTATGTAGTATGTTAAGTGTTATTGTATGCTAGACTGTCTTTGTGACTTTTATATGAAAGATTATGGGGAACCATAGCAATGGTATGATAGACTATGGGGGCCATAATAGTTGTATGAAAGACTATGGTGGGACCATAACAAAAAATGGTGCAATGGGACTACATCAATGGAAGTGATTATAAGACTATGAGGGGGCATAGCGTTCACATAGGTTGAAGTATACCCCTACGGTGGGGCCCATTGGTATGTGATGTATATGGTATTTTGGAGAACTCACTAAGTTTTGTGCTTAGAGTTAGGGATTAAATGTTTTCAGGTACTTTTTGGATCGTGAGAATGCATATGTGTCCAACGTACAAATATACAACCCATCACTTGACCATCAATCACTTTACATTCTGACGTTTATTATTGGTTCTTTGGTTCCTTTATTCATTGATTAATTATGACTTTTTATTGAACTTTTCTCATTATTTCCGTATAACGACTTATTAGGATTATACATTGAATATATTTGTATGAATCGGAAACCTTATCTTTTATTGATTTTTATTTTAATGACTGCATATAATTTTAGAAATACATTAGTTTATCAATAAAATAGGTATGTCTTAACTTAAGAGTTTGGATTTTTCAGTTACATTTTAGTTGTTTTCCTTTAAAGAAAAAAATAATATCAAAATGTTCGAATAAATATTGTTGCATTTAATTCTTATGAAATTTTGAGATTTTAAAGCACGTGGACAAAGTTAATTATGAGTGCAACAAACTATAAATGTTGGATGGGGTCTTTGGAATATTTTTCTTTATTATAGTTTTACAATCAGAATCAATCAATTATTTTCATTACAACTAGGTGGGGAACCCCGCGTTGCGGGGTCAGATGCGACAATTTTTTCTGTTGTTTGTTGTTTGTAAATGTTAGTTGACGAACTATTTTTTTGTAGTTTGGGTATTGTTTTGTTGTCGGTTTGCCAAATACCTCTTAAGTGGCATTATCAAATTAATGTCTTTTTTCTCCCTTTGCAAGTTGCAAATGCAAGTTAAGCTATTTATCGAAATATATACTTCATGAGTTTATTGTTTGGTTAATGGGATGAGACTGGGGTGGTGGCCACGTCTTCGGGTTTTTTTTTTGTACTTGGATTGTATTTGTTGAACTACTTTGAGTATAAAGCATGTAAATAAATACATAAACGAATAAATAGATGTTGTACCTCTTTTCGTTCTAACAGAATCTATTATTTATGTTATTAATGTTATTTGGGGTGTTTCCTCAATTTCATTAAAACAGCCTAATCTTACAACAAATTACTAATTAAATGAAAGGTAATTTACAACCCAATAAACAAAACCCTTTGAAAGCAGGAAACAGAAATAAAACTTAGCTGCAAAATTTCTTATCAGGACTCTGCCATTTCAGATTCCAAATTTTCCCAGAAAGTTGTTCCAGGTTCATGCATATCCAATTTCTAGCACCTGTTACAATTACAAATCTACAAAGGAAGTTATGTTTCTTTTTTTGTATTGAAATCAAGATACATTTATTAAGATAGGAAACTTACCTTTCGCTCTTCTTTGAGGTAAAAAAACCTTCAAGTTTGGCATAAACCTTTTAGTTATCTTCGTTGCTTCATCATCGTGTGGTGGGGCCGCAGACACAAAGGCAATAAACCACACCCGCTCATCATTTTGCACAATAAATTTGAAACATTAGGGATACTTTTGTCCAAAACTGTTAAAATAAAAAAAATTAACTATAAAAACAGTATGCAATGGTAGTTTCATCCAAAATTGTTAAATTCAATTTTTTTAAGTATAAAAACATTATGCAAGGGCATTTTCGTCCAAAACTATTAAAATCAAATTTTTTTAACTATAAAAATAGTATGCAGGGGCAGTTTGGTCCAAAACTGTTAAAATCATTTTTTTTAAAGTTTAAAAACGGTATGTAGGGGCAGTTTGGTAAAAAAACAGTATGTATGATGAAGTTATAAACCTAGATTCTTCATAATCAATATATTTTGATGATATGAAATCATAAATTTACCTATTTGCATACATGATACATACACACAATTGCAATCAGTTGAAGAAAAATCTAAAAAATGATGTTAAAATAATATGTTAAATAATTGTTTCTTAGCATAACAAATCAAGAAAATGATACTTACAGTCAGAAATTAATTACTAACCAGAAGAAAGGCACGGATTTTACTGCTAAAGATGAAAAGCGAGCTTCCAATACCCTTCAAGACTATTGGTCCAACAACCAAGTGTTTGACAGATGTGTGATTTTTTTTGTCTAAGTCATTAAAGACATACAAAGACAAATTTATGCTTTTTGGTTAGTTTCTCCACAGAAGAGATTTAGAATCGTGTTTATAGCATTCATCATTTAATCTATTTCAATTCTAAACATAAAAAACTGCATATTCTTTTACTGCATACACTGTCCCATTTGAAACCTAGATTCTGCATACACTTGTCCCATGTCCTACGTGTCTCAACCTTAGTCATGGTTGCTTCATATGGATTCACCAAAGGTGCTACCATGAAAGCACCTATATTTTCAGTTCAAGATAATCAGATTAAAAAAAAGTATTTGATTTAAAGAATGGTGAAATACCTGCAATTCTATCAGGAATGTACTTGAGTGCAGCCCATGTATGTATGCTTCCACCTGAGTATCCAACTACCGAAAACTTACGATAAATTAAACATATACTTTGTCCAAATATTCTCCTATTTGAATGCTTCCATGAAGAAAAAAGTGAATGATAATACCAACCGCCCATTGTTGCCACTAACTCCAACTCAGATAACATAAGCCTCTTTGAACCCATTGTTGAACAATAACTCTGGCTACCTTCATGGAGTTACCATTAAAACTACCTTACAAAAAAACAAAGGAATCATATACTGATCAAACTTCTCAGCTATAGAAAAGATAAAAGACTCACAGCCAACACAATCATTTTCCAGTGAAATGAAACAGTATATACAAACACTTTATAAGGAGGATCAAACTTCTTATTCTCTAGATTAATTTCAAGTTGAAAGCATCAATAACAGATACGCCCTTGTAAGAGATGAAGAACCATGTTGCTATTCAACAACCCTGATGATGTTAATCCAAGAAATTAATGTCAATCCTCATCTTATTCAAACTGCAACATGAGATAAACTCATTAAAATAACCAAAAAAACTAAAGGAATTGAGATGAAACTAATTCACACCTGAATAAACACCAAAACCAAAAGATAATACAGCGAAGTCAGCATGATTTACCTGGTCGATCACTGCTGTAGAAGTATTTATGTCTTCAGTATAGAGTCCCCTAAATACGGATGAAAAAATGTCATCTCTCCCTGCCAAAAAAAAATCTTCCACAGTAACAAACTATTAAGGATTTTTCTGGCATTAGATGGTCAAAAACAAAATCAACAGGTACTGATTCATTTTCAGTAGGTATTGAAAAAAAAACGGAAAAATTAACAAAAAACTGTAAACGAACCTTGTGTTTGAAGTGGGTCTTTGGAACATGTTCCTGGGATAACATCTCACACCAAGCCGATTAATTAAGTCTAATTTGTTATCACTGCCAACGTAATAGAAAAAGAAATCGATGAAATTAGCAGATGAAGAACGAAATCAGAAACAGAGACAGTCACCTGTTTTTGCCCTAGAAATGGAAAGAAAGCAACAAACAACGATTTGAAATAGATACACTTCTGATGGTTCAGCTCCAAACCGGTATTTGCAACCTCAATCTCATTGGCCTTGTAGTCTTCTTGTAGAACAGATTGCATCATTGCAAAGCAGAAATTGCAGTCTACAGTCAAACATGGGATGCATCAAGCATATGTCAATGTTAAATACAATTACACAATAGTTTCAACTCAAAGAAAGTGTAGTAATTCACCTGTACAGTTTCATCATAAGTAAATTGAGGGTGTCATTTTTCCATTTCTTCTAAAGGAAATTAATAGCCTCTTGCTCTTTCAATCCAACACTTGTTGCCTACAAACAAAATTCAAAAACTACATCAGATAACAAATTTATATCTTTTTATAAATCCATTACAAAATTCTACACACCTAATGTCCAAAGAAGTGACCTGTTGGATCACATTTGAAGAGTTTAGACCCATTCTCATCATCAATACCCAACAACATAGCCACTGAAGTTCAAACAAATCAATAAAATCATGCACATTCACAAAAATAAGCAACTAATAACAACTTCACATCTAGAAACTAACCTACTCCAAGTGGTCTCATGTAAGCATGTTGAGTATAAACTTGTGATTTGTCAGCAATCCTGCAACATATAGATTTATCAACATAAAAAATGATATGACATAATCTGATAAACGGAACTCAAAAAAACTGTAGGATTAATACCATCTTGCTAATACATAAACAACCATCTCATAGCCATATTTACAACGAAACTCAGTTGCTTCATTTCTTGCCTGTGGAACCAATGTCTTTGCATCAGCTGAAAATATGTACAAAACATTATTTATTAGTTATTATTCTTGCCTTACACAAAAATATTTGATTTGAGGCTGCAAATCATTGAGAAAATAACCTGTAGTTCCAGTAGCTAACAATCCAAGGAACTTGGTGATAGAGAAAAGATTTGTAAGGTTGGTTGGATCCAAGAGCTTACAATAAAAGGGAATCAAATCTTCAAGTGGTGAAATGAAGTTTTTTGTACACAGTTCAGCATATGTTTTGGCTGGGACATACAATGAAAATAATAACTAACCTGTGCATTTTAACGAACACTTGGGGTGCAATTACAATGGTTGCTGGTTTTGTAGATGTTGAAAGTTGCTGATCTTTAACCCTCTGCATCACTCCCTAACAATCCCGTCCCCATGCCTATGGTTGTTATCATCTGATAAAAAAAATTGAAAAACTTGCTTCAAGTATTTTATCGAGCAATTGGTGTGCATCCTAAGAGCTACAATCAAATCTTATATACTCGATTTTGTATCATCAAAAAACTAATCAATCAAACTATAGAAAAAGAGAAAGAAAAGAAGAAGTCGAGAAGGATGGTGAAAATCGAAAATCGAAACCTTACCAAATGATCGACCGCACTGTATGAACGGTTTAGATGTACAAATTCATCAGGAAGGTGGTGAACGAACGAAACATATGGAAGCAAAGAACAAACATGAAGTCGGTGGTGTGGTAGAGTGGAAACATATGCGCTGTCGGAACAACTCGATCGAGCAAGAGCTATGTAGAAGGGGGAGGTGAGACATCGTGAAACGAAAACAGAAAAAAGTTGAAAAAAACGAACCTGTAACTGTAGGGTGCGAAGGTCGGTGGAAGGAAGAACCTGTAACTGTAGGGTGCGAAGGTCAACGGTCGAAGGTTTCACATGGGGGGCGACGGCACACGGTGGAGAGCGGATATCTTCATCCCAGATGCTTCAATAAAACCCCAAAATTGAACGATTTATTCATCTGTTTAACCTCAATTTGGTGGAGCACTGATTCTTGTTGGATGGTTGTGGCGATGAACATTATCCAAGAAAAGAGGAAAAAGAACGGAAGGTTTGTTATTCGAGGAAAGAGGGAAAAGAACAGATGGTTTGGATAAGGAACGGTGATAGGAAGAAACTGGAAGAATCGATTACCTACAGCGGTATGACGCCGTCTAGGGCAGTGGATGGAACCATCCAGAAAGCAAGAGAAAGAGAAAGAAAGAGATATTATTAGAGAAGGAAGATAAGGCGGTGGAGAAAATCGAGAAACATCTGAGAATGTTGATAAGTCCATAAAATGCCCACGAACTCGAAATTGCAACCAAACACATAAACATGGGCCATTTTTGCCAACATCTTAGGAACTCTACTGTTCCTTTTCTTCATAACTTTAATATATATATAATAATGATCAAGGAAATTGATAGTTATTTTTAAAAAAAATCAGCTTTAGAATTACTTGTCGTATATCTCTCTAATTTTTTTTTTTTTTTTTTTGGAAACTTTTGCCATAAACATAACAAATTTAAACCGGATTCTACGAAGCTTAGCACATCCTATATATTATACCCTGTCAATTGCTGTTATAAAGGGTTTTTTAATGTAACCAAAATATATAAATATTTATCAAATAAATGGGCAAAATTCATTATTAACCAAGTCTAATCAAGGTCAAGTCATCTTATGTGGTCTACTTTTTATAAAATTAAGCATTTAAAAAAAGACGATGGCTAAAGTATTAGTATACAAGCCATCTGTTAATAATAAGCTCTTGTATACGAAATTTGCTTTATAGCATTTTTTAACACATGAATTAGATGGCGTTTGCACTTACTTTTTTTTATTTAAAAACGTTAATTTTAAATGTGCGATGCATCAAATATGTATAAAGCTAATTATATATTTGTGTTCATTTAAAACCATAAAAGAAGTTTTAAATGCATTTCATGCCGAACACATTAATCCAATAAAAAGCATGATTTGTTTTACAAATTTGTATCGTAGATAACTTAACCTCAACGTCATTTAACGTCATTCCACATCTCATGTCTTTCTATTGTTAATTCGTTAGTATATGTTTTTCATTTAAAACATTTGTAACATAAGTTTATTAAATTTACAAACACATATAATGATTATGTAATTATATAGCCCAAAATACTATATTTGTATAAATTTAATGTCCTTAAATATTTGTAACGTAAGTTTATTAAATTTACAAACACATATAATGATTATGTAATTATATAGCCCAAAATAATTATTCACTTGTGGATCATTATGTTATAAAGTATTGAAAATCATATGTGAATCTTCTAACATATTACTATATAACTATATAACCATATTAGTTAAGTAGATATACACATATGAATCATGAATCCTTAGTTTGAGAAAATTGCAATGATAAACTGCCACTAACCTCAAAGTTTTCTATATTCATGCTTGTCTGATGTATCTACCACTACCAAAAAATATAGATTTTAGACAAGGCTAAATCTCTCGTTAATCCATTACAAATACAGATTAGCAATGAATTAGCAATGTAAATTTATAGTTAGTATATATTGGTGGCTAATAATTTTAGCAACTTAACATGTCCTTTCACGATGAAAATATTTGTGGTTAATCTAACATATTTTATCGCTCAAACAACTTTGAAACCAAGTTTAAACAACCAAAAAGCAACATATTTGTAAATGATTAGCAGCAGATCCTAAGTGATGGAATAACATTAGATGTATTGTGTGATGGATTGATGTTGATTATTTGGAGTCGTATTACTGATGGAATAGTGATGGACTTTAATTATAAAACGTTTTATAGTCTGTTGCTACTTTAATTATAAAAATCAACATATTTGTAAACGTTTTAATGTCGATTATTTCAATACTTTCATGCACCACAGAAAAATGTAATTATATCAATATCAATAATAAACATTGTTTATGTAATTATATCGGTATCAATAATAAACATTGTTGGTGCATTGAGTGATTTCAAAAAGTTTTGGCATTTAAAAAACTCAAACTAAAGAAAAAATTTCGTACGGGAATACGAACTTCAAGCTTTTATTTTTTATTTTTTAAAAAGCTCATAATCTAAAGTTACTTCAAATAGCTTTGGGAACTATTAATTTTTACCAACTATTAACTTTTCATTTTTATGTAATTTTACACTTTTAAAAGCTTTCATCTAGTTTTCCAAACACTTATATATAAATAAAAGTTACAACCAATGTTTTAAAACCCGGGTTTTTAGTTGACCCGGTGTGATGACCGGTTCACGGGTCAACCGGTTCAACCGGTTGAACTGCCGGGTCAACCCGGTTTATGGTCTTTTTCTATTTTTATATATATTTACTTTCCGACATAATGCATAAACATATATAACCAATAATTTGATGTCCACAAAGTTTAAACATTGAAAAACATTGAAGAAATCGTAAACGGCTCGTTGTTTTGTCGTTCGCTACTTGTATCCAACTATCCAAGCCCTATTAAAACGTGTCAATCCGGTTTTAACCGGTTCGACATAAGCAGTCGAACCGCGGTTTAGGGGAAACCCAGCCGGTTCGATCCGGTCCGTATTTTTACAAAAAACCGATCTCAATTGACCCGTCTTCTACCCTGGGTCACGGTTCAACCGGTTGAACCGGCCGGGTCGACCCGGGTTTTAAAACATTGGTTACAACTCTTGTCTCTCAGCTAATTTTGTTAAACACGTCCAATGTCTCTTTGTTTTAACTATGATCAAATCAAAACCTGAGATACATCTATTTCTAACAAAACCATGTATATTAATATTATATTTAATGGCTCGATCAAATTAGGAAAAGAAATCATCATCCAATCATACTTCAAAGAATAACTAAAAGATCCTCAAAGTATTGCATTTGATATGTAAAGTATTGCATTTTCCTGAAAAAAGTGTTGTATTTGGACAAAAAAGCTAATCACATCATCAATCTGGATAATTACATTTACTATATACTGGCGAAATATTTAAGAGGATATACCTCATAAAATCTATTTTCTAAGATATTACATTTTTTTTTATAAAAATGTTATTTACTGTGATTTTGTTTTTTATAAAAGTGTTTGTCTTAATAAAAGTAAAAGTTGAGAGGTGAAATATTTATTCTACAAATCAAAAGCTCTTTTAAAAGGTTTGTTATTTATGTTATGATGTTTTGAAAAAAAAATCATAAAAAGTCTTTTAAGGCATTTTATTTTATTTTATAAATATCTAAGTTTTTTTAACACTAATTTATGAAAAATAAATAAAAAAGGACAAATTAAATAAGGAAGTTTTAAATTGAACATTTTAGATAGATGAATATTAACTATTTTTTAGATTGAATTAGTTAAATTAAAAAAAAAACAAACCAAAAAAAACAAAAATAAAAACCAAAACAAAACAAAACAAAAAACAAATTTAGCTAACGTTTTAAAGTTTTTTCCAAAAAAATACCCAAAAAAATATAGAAATGATTCATATACTCATCAAAAATGCAAGTAAACCTTCATGGTCTGCGATTTCATAAAAAAAATTAAAATAAAATATAAGTTCGAATTTTGTCATTTTTGCATGATGAAATCGTCATTGGCATTTTCTTTGCTCGATCTACGATTTCCTTTCCTCAATCGCATTTGATATCTTCTCTTCAGCTCATATTGTATAAGTGCTTAATGTATAATGTTAAATAGTAGATGGTTATATAGTTATATAATTAATGATATTTTTTTCAAACATTAACTACTATAGGCTTCTAGGCTCAGTCCATAAAAAAATCACAGTCCATAACAGCCCATTATGGCCTAATCGCACTCCAATAAGTGACTTAGTAGAATCGAGACATTTCTAATCTTTTTGGCTATTTTTTTAAATCCTATCCTAATAAATAAGTACCTATATTGCCACGTGGCTTCTCCTTACGCCCCTTTCCACCTTATTTTTCCCGCTCATTCTATCAAAGTGATATTCCGAAATTATCCTTGTGACCTTTTATGCTCTTGAATTTCATATTTTAATAAATCACGAAAAATCAGTAATCCATCTTCTAAATCTTCAATCAGCCTCAAATCTCGATCATTTGGTTCGTTCTTATTTGGATTTCAAAATTCCTCATTCACTCCCTTCGGTTACAAAATCAATAGAATCACCTTGTAAAATCATCCTCGCATTTAAATCACAAGATTCTCAAATCTGGAGGTACAAGCTTCTTATAATTCCTCTAAACGCTAACTTTGTGTTTGTGTTTAACGATGTGTGTGTGTGTTTTCTGTATCATCCTCACATTCTAACTTATTGCAATCCTCCATGACACTTCACAATGGATTCATTGCTACATATATACTATTAAAGGGTTAAGTCTTGTTGGTGAGGGTGCTAAAGTGTTGTTCTACTTCAATTCACCCCCACTGCACGTTCTTTACATTCTCCATATCTATTGTCCTCATTAGGAAGAAGACGTCATTCATGTACACTTAAGGAAGAAATTGAGCAGTTGCATACTAGGTGTTTGGTGAAATGACTAAGTGAAGCTATCCTTCATGTTTTGCCTCTGTCTCCAAAATAATTAAATTATGGGTCAAACCTATCTCTATAGATTAGAAATCCAAATCTTGCCAAGGTAATTTTTACAATTTATGTATATTTTTATTTTTATTAAAGCGGTATGCGTTGACGATGGATTAATGAGTTAGTTTTTGTAAAAAAGAAAGTCATCAGTTGGGTAGGTTAAAGTATGATTTTGTAGATCAAATCAAAATGCAACAACTTAATTTTTACATGAGCGAGGTGGATTTCAACTTCTACTTACGTTTGGATTTCTCTGTTGTAGTTTGCGTGTTTATAAGTTTTACTTGGCCGAGGTAATTTTTGACTTGTATGTTTTATGTCTTTGTTTGTATTTTTAATAATTTAACTAAAACTAATTTTAATTTCGATATTGTATTTATAGTATTATGTTTTCATCCATAAGTTTTGAACTCGAGATCTACATTTAAAGCGACAAAAGAACAGCATGAAGATCAAAATTTTGGTTCTTTTGCTGAGAAAACGTCCATAGTGCATTTTCTGGAATATGTTATTGTTATATTATCATTTGTAGTTATTTAATGTAGTTTTTCTTTTCATTTATTCTTTTGAGGAATTTATTAACTTACATAAAATTTGAAGTGGGAATAAATATCATTTTGCAGCCTATAGTAAAATTAAGACACCTCTTCAATGGAGCCTATAGTAAAATTAAGACACATTTTGAATGGTTGAAACGGTGGTTCATTATTTGACACTAAATTAATTTTCATTGCTTTTGTTTTATGCTTGCTTATGTTTGACTCCAAGATGTGTTTTAATTAAGTAAAATTTAAAACTGAATTAAAACCATAGGAACTGATATGATGCAGATGCTCTGCATTGTTAGTTTGTAACATTTGGTAGAAATCTTAAAGATGAAATTTTCATTTTTGATATTATAAGTAGCTTTTTTTCCCTTTTTTTAGGGACCTATTATGGGAGTTAGTTTATTAAAATTTGGTCCTAAATATTACTTATTTCATTCCTCAATTAACTTGACATATATGTTCTTTATTTTAGATCTCTCCATATCCTTGTAATAAAAACTAGGATATGAGAGGTGGGACCTTTCTTGCTCTTGGAGCAATTGTGGGGTGCTGATAGAATTATATAATCTTGATGATGCAAATTTGAAGATGGTTGGGGATTCTATTTATAGTTTTAATATGTTTTTTTTTGTTAAAGCTCTCCATCAATGTGATTATGAAAATTTGAAACTGGAAGGCTACAAGGAAAAAGTTTTGCTATGAATTGATTTACTAGAGCAACTCAATAACAGGAACAAAAACAAGTTGATGGTAAAAATACATCGAAATATGTAGTTCCATTTTTTGTTTATTATTGGTCTAACGTTCTTTGACTTCATGTTCTAAATGTTTATTAGATTAGCCTTCTTTGAAAGAAAGAACAATTCATTATATTTTATTTTTTATTACATTATTGCACTTTTATTGTAATGTATGTTGATATTAAAAGTGTTAAAAAATTGTTTCTAAATAGTAGTTTGTCCAGATGCAAAAAAATAAAATAATAATATAGAAAGTATACATAAATCTACATGCTTATTTGAATAAACACTAAACGAAATTTTATTTATCGGACAACTCGTCCACGGGCAGGATATTATTTCAATTTACAAAATGTAAATTGGATATTAACAATAATGTATATATTTATTTTAAAACAAAATTATAAACTTATTTACAAAGCTTATACCTTTGTAAATTAATAATTTTTTTTGTAAATATTTAATAAGAAAATACGGTTTTGAATTTTTAATAATTTTTTTTTCTTTCTAAACCGTGGTTTTCACGGGTTTAAACCTAATAATTACTATATAATTAAGCTAAATTTGTCTTCTTCTTTTTTTCCTAAAAAATATTAAAAGAACCATTATAAATGATATTTAAATAGCGGTTAAAGTTAGTAAAAAAAATGATATAACCATAACTTTTAAGTCATACTACATGTCGACCATTTGAGATGCACTAAGATTTAACTAACTATTCTTTTAAAAAGAAGCGTGTAAATTAAGATTTAATTTATCTTTGAAGAGATCCATTAAACCTAAAAGAAGTCGAAAGAAACCAAAGCAAACCAACTAAAAAGAAAAAGAAATAAATTAAATATAAAATTATTACTGTAACTATACATACAATCAAGAACTTGTGTTGGAAAGCATACTTTATATTAAGCTTTAATGAATTATATCAACAAACAAAAGATATAATTTTTACTTTGTGCTGCACAAATTATGCACTGATAGATACCACAGTCAAAAGTCAAAGTCAAAAACTATAAAGGGTATTTTAGGAAATTTGTTGCCACTCTTGAATTGCATAGGAAAGAGCATGATTAGGTAGTAAGTCACAGTGTTCAAGTTGAAGGTTAGTCATGGGTGAAGTCTTGTGGCCACTGTTCAACCACCCTTTTATTGCATCTTCTTCATATGTAAAACCATCTGCTGCTATGTATGGATCTTTCATCACTTCCTGAAAATCACCAACAAAATCCTTTAATGAATGCATATAATACTTTCATTCATCTGTACATTGCTATTTCTTGAGTTTAGATACCTGAAAAATCGGGCAGACAAAATAAGAGGGGATTTTGCGATGACACTCAGGCTCAACAGGTGATATTGTAAATCGATCTTTCATTTTCTCAAATGTCTTCCAAATATCATTCACAAGATTCGGCCTCTTCAATGGATTCTTCTCACAGCATCTCAAACTCAAATCAGCTAACTCATTCGCATGCTCAATCGGCCAATCCCCAGCCGATAAATCCAAAATCTCAACAAAATTCCCAAATTCCATCGCACATTTCGTGTCATTCACAACACTCGAAGCTGGCCTCCCTGTTAGCATTCTCAACAACACAACTCCGAATGAGTATACATCAGAAGAAGGAGAAAGCGTTCCGGATTCAACAAATTCAGGGTCGATGTAAGCAGAAACCTCGGGATCATTAATTTTAGAGAAAACGAAACTGATTCCGAAGTCGCTTAGTTTGGATACGTGGTTTGAATCGAGAAGAACGTTGGTTGGGGTTACGTTTCCATGGATGATTTGAGGGTTACTGGAGTGGAGAAAAATTAGGGCAGAAGATATCTCTGAAGCGATTCGTATTCGTGTATGCCATGGAAGAGGTGGAGTTGTCGCTTTAGAATTAGAACTAATGATTCGATCTTCAAGGCTTCCATTTTCGAGGTACTCGTAAATCAACGACCTTGTTGCTGAACAAACGCCGATTAGGGTTACGATATTTGGATGTCTCGTTCTACTCAAAACCTCTACCTACACAAAACCACAGGGACCCAAACTGTAATTTAGTATTCTTGTAAAAAATATCAAAACCTATAGGGACCAAAAGTGTAATTTACCTCAAGTTCAAATTCTGCATCGCTTTGAGAACCAAGGGAAGGTAACATCTTAATCGCAACCCTTACATGGCGAAGAATACCTTTATAAACACTTCCATCTCTTCCTTCTCCGATCTTCAATGATTGATTGAAATCCTGAGTAGCTTCCATGATTTCCATGAACGAGGGTTTATAAAATTGTGCTTGTGACAAATTCGTTGTGGTGTCCTCTTTTATATATTTTGTAAGTTTTTTAATTTGTCTCCTTGCATTATCGACTTCATCTTGCAACTTGTCTCGACTTTCTTTGAAAGTGATTAACAGATTCACTGCTTGAATGATTCTCTCCTCCAACTCTTTTTCTGTATCACGTGCCTTTGAAATTTGGTCTTCAAGCTCTGGTTTTTGGTTTTTGACTTTCTGAAGCTCTTTTATGAATTCATCTCTTTGGTTCTTCATTGTTTCTATTTCTTCAATTTGTTTCGACAGTTTAGCCTCCATTGCTTTTCTTTCTGTGATTTCCTCCATACATGTGTTTTCTGATGTTTCTGCCTATAACATGGTTAAAAAGTTACACTTAACAAACTATTTAATTCATGTTTTCAAAATCGATATAAAGAAATTCAGTTTCACCTTATGCAAAATGTCCTTAGCATCTTCTTCTGCCCTCCATCTTCTTATTGACTCTTCAAATGCTTTCTGTTTTGAGTTTTCAGCATCTGTTTTGGCATACTCCAGTTTATCATGCAACTCAGAAGACGAAAGCCCTTGAGGTTTTTCCTGGAAAAAAAATCATTTAATATATATTTTTCCCAAAATGAACAAGCAAAATTTGTTGTATTATACCAGAAACATATCAGAAAGTGATTGAACCAATTGATCTTTTGTATCATCAATCATCAAATGAGTTGAAGTTGAAGAGCTACACCCATTTTTCATTGAATTCTCCAAACACCGAATGGATTTCACTTCCACATCAGCATCAATTGCATGACAAAGTGTCAGCATTGTCTCTTTGCCAGCTGGCAAAGAGGATAACGCCTTCATACTCCTTGTATAGATGAGGTGGCCTTTGCAAGCAAACCATATTTGACATATGGGTGGGGCATTTTGGCAAACATATATTGATTTATTAGACTTGAGCTCTGACATATCCCTGTAATCTTGAAGAATTTGGTTCATTAACAAAAAAACAAGATAAATTGATTACATTTATATGTGTGTTTCTTTCTGACTTAATGCATATAGAAACTCATACTTTGAATATAGCTTCTCAGCTGCAGCTCCCATAACAAGCCACTTAATCCCATGTTGCTCTATAGTCTGCACAATACCTGTTTCAACATTATCAGCTTCTATCCACACCTTACCTGCTTCCACCTACACAAATACCAAACTCCAAATTACTAAAATTTCTTCCATGAATGTTAAAAAGTTACAATATATCTTCAATTTTCATCCAATCTGCTAAAAATGAAGAAAATGTAGGAGGAGAAAGAGCAAAAACATTGAAACAATACCCCAGCTTCATCAAGAATGAGGCGATATTGATTTAGGATTTTGTGCATCTTTTGCTTTTCAAGCTCTCGCCAAGCCTTAACCACCTGTTGTTTTAGGCTACTTTCATAGAACTTTCCATCCACTGTAAAATTACGAACATTGGAATCAGTCCGGATTATGTAATCGTAACGTAAACATTGCTAGGGCTCCAATCGATTGGCAATAGGTAGGCTAATTCGCAAATTTCAAACCAAAATTAACTAACAAATTCATATCATAAAGCAGCAGCGACAGCAGTACGTGAAGTGATTAACTTACCGAGTGTGATTAACGGAGCAGGTTTATGAATATGAAGGAGACACATCTTCATTCCAGCAAAGCACTGTAACGCCCACAATATCAGCGATTTACTCTCCTTAACGTTCCTCCCCACCGCCACAATTACGGTGTTTTCGACGTCGTTAAACTCTTCGATTGTCTCCTCGATCAATTCCACCTCACTCCCCATCAATTTTTGAAATTAGTAACGCTTTCAGAAACCCCAACCAAAACACTATTGATACAGATTTACTTGGTTGAATCGAAGAGAATAGAAGTAAATATGGTACAAATTAGGGGAGTGGGGGACTACTGTGGGTTATCGCCTATCGGTAGTGACAAAGGTTTCTTAATAGAGAGTATAATTACGTGTGAACAGATCAAAAGGTGCAGACAAGAACACGAACAATTACTGAGAAATTACACAGCGCCATTGGCTTCACTTTCACTCCACAAATATTAAAATTCCTGTTGATTCTTTCGCATTTTTTGAGTTCAATCTCAGTGGACTCGGCCATGGTGTTCTAGAGTCAATGGACTGTGCCAAGATACACATCATTGTCTCCCAGTTTTTCTAACCTAAAAATGAGTGAGATTGTTATGGAAGGTCATCTATCGGTTGAAAATGTAACAAGCAAATATTTTATTCGAATTTAATAATATTAAAACTTAAAACTTAACAACCAGATTAATGTAATTTTATTCATATCAAATTCTATGTAAAATAACTTACGATGTTAATAAAAAGGGTTACTCTAGGCGACCAATAATATATAATGCTTTTTTAAGTTATTTATTTTTAATTATATTTAAGGGCAAACAAAGAAAAATATAGCTATTTATTTACCAATATTCAGAAAAACTTTTACATCTTGTTTATATAAAAATTCTTGCATTTTGAGTTAGCTTTCAAGATTTACTCATATATTTATCACGTTTTACCTTAGAGAAAGAGACAATGTCACTTATTTTTGTTTCCATGTTAACCTAAAAATAAAAAACATAAATGTCATATCACAAAACAACCGGATTTTTGGGTTACTGTGAAAGGTAACTGAAAATGTAAATATTATTTTGTAAATAAACAAAATGTAAAATTTTTTATGAATGTTAATAGATAAATTGTTGGTTTTTTCTGCATTTTGCCAATTATTTAATAAGTCAATAAATTTATTATGGGTTCTCGTTACCACTAAAATGGATGTCAACCTGCTAAACTCATATTAATTCTTGTGTGGCATCCATTGTCATTCAATATGATAGAATCATTCTTCTAACTCAATTTGGCATCAAAATTATGTCCACTATAGCATCTAATGTGACACAATTACTCGATTGACATGTATTTTAATAATGTAATGATAACTCGGTAACACCAAGTATACCGACATATTGACTACAATTAAACATTAAACTACTCAAAAAACAAATTGTGTGTTATTATTATTGGGCATTGTATGACATCAACCTTAATAAAAATAACTATTTTTTGTTTAGAGTAAATGTATTTAATTAAATTTTGCATTTTTACAGAAATAACCTCTAAGTCGGGAACACTGGATTCTAAATTAACAAAAATTATATAATATGTATTCTTCTCTCAGTTACATCAAACACTTTTCAAAAACTTATTCTATCTATGACTGAAATGAGCATTTTGAAATATCTAATATTACTCAATTTTCAATCATGTCAAATTAAGTCCTTGTATCTTATATATTTCTTCTATTATGTTTTTTTTTTAACATTTTGTTATATTTTATGAAAAAACAAAATAGTTTCTCAAAATTTTGGGTTGTATATCAGATTTCGTAGTTGTTCTTGAGATTTTGAAATATATTTTTTTTGTCTGGTATCTCAAATTCGAAATATCACTTTGAAATGGACTTCTTTGTCGAAAAAATTAACTTTAATATGACATAAAGTTAGTTTGAAATGATTTCGGAGAAAAATGCCAAATTTTTAAAACACAAAAAATGGTCATTTAAGTTAAATACTTCATTCATGGTAGTCATTTTTATCGATATCCCAAAAGTATTACTCACCCAATTAAACATGTATTAAACCCGATTTTAATATTTTCATCCTAAATTTGACATAAACACAACATTTCATGTGTTGTCCATTGTTATGACTTATGATAAACTTATTTCTTTTTTTGAACCGGCAAATTAACCTACTCCTAAATACCACCTATTTTACCTCAATTGGGATTTTTATAACATTTTAAAGAACTACCATCTTTAAAAATATCTTGTCTAGATGAACTAATTGTCTTAATTATGGTTTAGACTTTAGACCCAAAATAGTTCAACTAATTGGCTTAAAACGCATCTCAATTACATCACTCAAGCATAAGTATCATTGTTTTTTATTAAATTCAACGAGAATCCATAAATTATTATCATAACAGGTAGAAAATAAATTCTTTTTCAAAAGAAAAACATTGATGCATCAAAAATATTTGTGCAAAACAAAAACAAATAAATAAATAAATAAAATAAAATAAATGATGATGTTATAGACACTCCATTCTACACCTACTCTAATATACTAGATATTGTTTTCCAAAAAAAAAAATTTCTCTTTCCTAACCTTATTACTTCATCATTATAATTTCAAATCATTACACTAATTTTACTATTTTATCATTACAGATTATTAAATTTTTTTCAAACTTTATTATTATTTTGTTATATTCAATTAAATTTTTACTTACTTTATTATTTTCTAAATTTTCTCTTAAATGTTTTTACAAGATAGATGATTATAAATACCAAAATTTAGAAAAAAAAACATTAAAAAGTAAATATGTATTGAAAAATGTTCTAAACAAAAAATATTTTTTTTAATGACAATCGATGCAAAGGATTCATAGGAAACATCACTACAATATTAAATAAAAAACATATCGTTTGTCATTTTATATGTTTAAAAAAATGGTTGTATTTTTAGAACCCCAAAGTTGTAATGTTAATAAATACATATATTAATAAAAATCTTATAAAAACAAATTTATGAGACATATTTGCAAAAAAAAAAAAAAATCTGAATATTTTGTTTCAAAAATAAAATATTAATATTTTATATTAAAATTATTATTAAATAAATTATTCATATTGCATTAATCATATAAAAATTTTCTATTCTTTTACATAAACAATAATTATATTTCTATTATATAAGATAAATCTTTATTCTTATTAAAAAAATGTATATCTACATATCGTTTTAATATAATAAAAAAATTATATTTTTATTGCAAATATAATATTTTATAACAAAATAAATTAGTAACGTATGAGTTTAATCATTATTGCTGAAAGAATGTGAAAAAAAAATATATGAATGTTTAAATATAAAAAAAGATATATAAATAAAACAAAAAAGATGCGTGTATTAAATAAATAAAATAGATAATATTTATTGGGAAGATGCCACAATTTTGACTCTGCAATTTTTTACCAAAGCCTAAAAAAAATAATAAAAATTAATCAATATAGATCAAAGTTTTTTATAGGGTGGAGTGTAGAAATAAAAATCCTAAAATAAAATAAAAACGGTACACGTATAAACTCTTTGAAGAAATTGACCAATGACCATAAAAGGAGTTCTTTTGGTTAAGCCATTTGCAATTCATAAAATTATCTACGGAGTATTAAATTTTACCACTAAACAAATATATAATCAAATAATCAATGATATTTTACTGTTTGCAGCTTTGACCAAATTTGCCCACAAAAACGTCTACCAACACGAAAATCCATTTACAATCTACTTGTTTTATTGAATAAAAATTTATAACAATAGAAAAACATTAATGTCACTTTATTAATGATTCCATGACAAAATTTTCCATTATATATTGCAGTTGTGATTATTTTACTTTCATAGAAATGGCATGTCCAACTTTCAATTACTCAAAAGCTACTTTCGTAGAAATGACATGTCCAACTTTACTTTGTTGTTTTCTTCAATATGGCCAATGCTTTTCTTTTCACTTGTTATTTTTTATTTAATTTGATCTTAGAGTTTCCTTGAATATAAAACTTATAATCTAAGATGTAAATTAATAATACTAGTGGTCAAATATGTAATTTTAATATGATGTATACGATGACAGAGAATGAACATTCATTTTCATTGACAGATTTAAATAAAATTTTCATTAATAAACTTAAACAAAAATTACATTAATAACTGTAAGACAAAATTAGATTTTGTTTTTATATTTTTCTCGAGTTTTACTCTTTATCGCTAATCTCGCTTTGAGGTTCTCATATGTAACATCAACATTGATCGACATCCTTAAGATTTTCATATCACTTAGGAGTACTTGCGCATGTCCCAATTCCATTTCAAGCTCTAGATTTTTTTTTTTTATTTTTTTTTTTTGCATTTGAAGATGATCATCAAATTTTTCCATAACAAAGTTTAAATTATTTGTTAAGGATACGTTGTTATTCGAAGACGATGCAACTTTCAAGGAGTATTGCGGGCACAAGTCCATCATCGCCAATCAGCCTCCACCTTCTACATTAGAATACGGTAATGTTATTTTCTATTTTTTTTTTTTTAAATTGGATGCAAATATATCAGATGCTATGTATTAACCATATCATATGCTATGTATGATGTTACTTTATTATTTGCTATGTGTTAATCAGATCAGATGCTATGTGTGATTTGAAATCGGAAATTCAATAGTTGTTATTTGTGTTATATACATCAGATTACATGCATATGTATTGAAGTATCGCAAAAATAAATAAATAAATAAATAAATAATAAAAAAAATACATGTTATTTACTTAGTTACTATGTGTGATCTGAAATCAGAACTTTATTTGTTGTTATTTGTGCTCTAGAAATCATATTACATGCATAAATGTTGATGTTGAAGTATTGCTAAAATTACATGTTATTTGTTATGTATGATCTCAAATCAGAAATTTACATGCATATATGTTGATGTATTGTTGAAATTACATGTTATAGAAGTAATCACTTTAATTTTCAAACTAATATGTTGAAATCAAAATTATATGTTGAAGTGTTGTTGAAATCTTTTTTTTATTTTTGAAGTATATATATGTTAAAATTAGAATTTTTATGTTGAACTTTGTATGTTGGAATTATAAACTTGTATGATAAAATTTGTTTTCTTGAACTTGTACGTTGAAATTTTATATATTTTTTTTCATTTACTTTCTACTAGACATGTCCCAAAAGAATCCTATAATAGTTTGGAAGCAAGACAGTGTTGATAAAGCTTTTCTTGATGCATGTATACATGAAATTGCAAGTGATGATCGGGAATGTGGTAGTTTGAAAGCAAATGCATGGAAGGTAGTAGCAGATAAACTTAAAAACGAACACAATTTTGTAGTCGATCAAAGGCAAATGAAGAACTGATACGACTATTTAAAATCAAAGTACACGGTTTGGGTGAAACTTACGAACAAAACAGGAAATGTTTATAACTTGTAACAAACACTTTTGATATGACTGATGAAGAATGGAAAGCGGATATGATAATATTTTTAATAGTAAAAATACAAATTTGATTATTTTCCTTAACTAGTTTGATTAATAGTAAAAATACAAATTTGTTCGACTGTTATCTATATATATATATATATATATATATATATATATATATATATATATATATATATATATATATAGATAACAGTCGAACAAGTACGTAGAAAAATTGAAATATATCAGAAAGTGACTAAACCAATTGATCTTTTATATCATTAATCATCAAATGATTTGAAGTTGAAGAGCTACACCCTTTTTTCATTAAATTCTCCTAACACCGAATGGGTTTCACTTCCACATCACCATTAATTGCATAACAAAGTATCAACATTGTATCCCCGCCAGTTGGCAAAGAGGATACTGCCTTCATACTCCTTAAGTCCCACCTAACACTAGTAGATTGCTCCATGTAAGACCACATTGTTTAATCTAAGGGCTATTTATGTATTTTTCAATAAATTAACAATAACAATACCTTGTATAAATGAGTTTTCTTGCAAGAAGACCATATTTGACATGTGAGTTGGGCGTTTTGGCAAACATATATTGATTTATTAGACTTGAGCTCCAACATATCGCTACAATCTTGAAGAGTTGGGTTCATTAACAAAAAAAGAAGATAAATTGAAGGAGAAAAACTCAAATTGATTAACATTTATATGTGTGTTTCTTTTTTACTTAATGCATAAAGAAAGTCATTGTGTATTTCATACTTTGAATATAGCTTCTCAGTTGCAGCTCACCTGTTTCAACATTATCAGCTTCTATCCACACCTTACATGCCTTCACCTACACAAATAACAAACTCCAAATTACTAAAATTTCTTCCATGAATGTTAAAAAGTTACATGATATCTTTAATTTTCATCCATATTTACTTGGTTGAATCGAAGAGAATAGAAGTGAATATGGTACAATTTAGGGTAGTGGGGAACTATTGTGGGTTATCGCCTATCGGTAATGATAAAGGTTTCCTTATAAAGAGTATAATTATGTGTAAACGGATCAAAAGGTGCAAGGTGCAGACAAGAACACAAACAATTACTGAGAAATTACAGCGTTATTGACTTCACTTTCACTCCACAAATATTAAAATTCTTGTTGATTCTTTCGTATTTTTTGAGTTCAATCTCAGTGGACTTGACCATGGTGTTCTAGAGTCAATTGACTATGCCAAGATACACATCATTGTCTGTCAGTTTTTCTAACCTAAAAATATGAGAATGTTATGGAAGGTCATCTATCGTTGAAAATGTAACAACGAAATCTTTTATTAAAATTTAATAATATTAAAACTTAAAGCTTAACAACAAGATTAATGTAATTTTATTCATATCAAATTCTATGTATAATAACTTGGATGTTAATAAAAAGGGTTAGTATAGGCGACCAATAATATATAATTCTTTTTTAAGTTATTTATTTTTAATTGTATTTAAGGGCAAATGAAGAAAAGCATAACTATTTATTTACCAACATTTACAAAAACTTTTACATTTGCTTTATATATAAAAAACTATTACATTTTGAGTTATCTTTCAAATTTACTCAAAAAATATTTTTTTTTAATTTACCATTTGTTTGTGACATGACAATTATCTTATTTGTTTTTTAAGTTGACATGGAAAAAAATAAACAATGTTACTTATTTTTTTATGAGTAAACAGCCGTTTAGTAAATAATATATTTATCACGTTTTACCTTAGACAAATAGGCAACGTCATTTATTTTTGTTTCCATATTAACCTACAAACAAAAAAATAAATATCATGTCACAAAACAACCCGATCTTTAGGCTAATGTGAAAGATAATTGAAACGATAAAAGTTTTTTTTGCATATAAATAAAATGTAAAATGTTGTTTTTTCTATTTGGTCATATATTTAATAGTATATTTAATAAGTCAATAAATTTATTATGGTTCTCGTTACACTATTAAAGTGGATATGAACTTACTAAACTGATATTAATTCTGATGTGACGTCCATATTGATATTCAACATGATAAAGTCGTTCTTTTAAGTCTATTTGGCATGATCAGTTATGTCCACGAATTTACTCGATTGACATGTAATTTAATAATGTAATGATACCTCAATAACACGAAGTATGGTGTCATATCGAATACAATTAACTACTTAAAAAATAAGATGAGTGTTATTATTGGGTATTGGTGGGGGTGTTCACGTTTCGGTTTGAAACCGTGAAATCGGGCATCCGTCTGGATTTTGCGGTTTGTATTTTTCTTTATGGTTTGGTATGCGGCTTCAAACTTTCGAAACCGTAATGCACGGTTTGGCTTGCGGTTTCAAAATTTTAAAGACGTATAAAACCAGACCGAACCGTTGGATTTATATATATAAATTAATTTTTTGATATGTAATTATATATAGTTTTATTATATATTAATTTATATATAAACAAAAGTAGGTTTATTATATATTAATTTGTGTTGTGTAATATTGATACGTGTCGTTTAGCTTTATTTAATAACTATTTTTTCTTTTGATAACTATTTAGGGGGTGTTTGGTAGAGGGAAATAAAATTAGAGAAAAAGAATTGATTCTTTTTCTCTTATTTGATTAATAAAAAAATAAGGAATAGAGAAATAAATCAATTCCTTTTCCATTAAATAAATTCCCTATTTTTAAAAGAGAAAAGGAGAGAAAAAAGAAAAAACAAGCAGTCGAGAATAGAAAAAAAAAGGCGGAGAATTGCATTTGCCCCCATTCGAACCCCATCAGATGCATTAAGCGGCATTTTTCCATCGGATTTTCATGCAAAAAGGCCCACGTTCTTCTTGCTCTTCTTGCTGCCCTACATGTGCCGTTCCTTTGCTCCTACTCCATCGTTCTCACAAATGTTCTCCATAGAATTGTTGACTTCTTTGTAGTTCTTTCTTGATTAATTTTGGCACCTTCGGCTTCTAATTCAACGTATGACTATGAATTTTTCTTTGAGTTGTAACATCCCAACCGTCAGGTATTATTAAATTTTTTCCTTTTAGACTTCATGCTTAAGGTCTACTCGACGAGTTGGCGCTATGACTCGTCGAGTAGAAGCGGGCCAGGACACGTCAATTAATGAGTGACTCGTCGAGTCGGCATGGGGGACTCAACGAGTAGGAGCTGGCAGTGGAAACCCTAATTTTGAGGGTTTTGCACCCTATATATTGGACCATTAGCGCCTCCCACTGTCCTCTATCACCCTCTTGAGACCCAGAAACCCTAATTGTTGTGAGTGAGAGCTTGGAGAGTGTTTTGGAGCTTTGGGGAGTGACTTTTGTGAAGGAAACTTGTAGATCAAGAGGCTAGCATCAAGATTTCCGTGTGGATCCAGAGTCTACTTCAGTTTGGGCACGTTTTGGAGGTAACCAACTGTTACCTTAACATCTTTTTCTTCTAGAATCATTCATATGTGAAAACTAGGGCTTTCTTTAGTTATTCATGAAGGGATGTTGGTATGAGAGCTAGATCTGAAGTTGAAACTTCAGATCTGAACCTTTTTTGAGTCCTAAGTCCATAAAGTTTCCAGCTTTTGCAAGGATGAGACTCTCCTATGGTGTAAAGCTCCATTAGAAGCTTAGATTGGTCATTTAGAGCCTTTAGGGCCTTGCATGTGTGTAAAGTTTGCAACTTTACGTGTTAAACATGCCTTTGAAGCTTGGATCTGTAATCTGGAACCTTGGCATGGCTTAAAAAATGTCTGCATGGATGAAGGTCTGCAAGGACTCGGCGAGTTGCATAGTCAACTCGGGGAGTCATATGAAGATGGTCGTGAACTCGTCGAGTTGATGAACAAACTCGGCGAGTCCGTTGAAGATTGCCTTGAACTCGGCGAGTCGTTCGAAGACTCGGCGAGTCGGCTAGGGTTTCTCCCAATTCTTGGACACGTATTAACTCGGCGAGTTAAAGGGGAACTCGACGAGCCAATCAAGGATTTCACGACTTCTCGAGTTCAGGAAGGACTCGACGAGTCGGTGAACTGCACTCGACGAGTCGAGTCAACATGGACTGTTGACTTTGACTGTGGACTTTGACTTTGACCAAGAGTTGACCAGTTGACTTCTGAGAGTATTCTGGTAATTTGGAGATTTACGAAAAAGGGTTTTATGGTAACAATAGTGTAACAACGTAAATTTCCAAAACAATTTTTCATTTTTAAAACATACTTTTATTCATAAGGTAATATCAAAACATAATGTATACAATGTTATCATAACATAACATATCCCAGAATCTAAAGACATAAACTCCATGAGTGTGTACGGATCATGCCGACGCCTTCCCGCGATTCTCGCTAGTACCTGAAACACATAACACAACAACTGTAAGCATAAATGTTTAGTGAGTTCCCCAAAATACCACATACGCACATACGCCACTCAAGGCTAGAAGACCTTCCGGTCACTGTGTCTCAGAGGACTTCCGTCCCACAACCCTGGTAGACCTTCCGGTCCTACCCGTAAGGACCTTCCGGTCCATATCATCATGACCTTCCGGTCCACATCATAATGACCTTCCGGTCCTTCTCATTCATAACATACATAACACATACATATCATATAACACCATACAGCACATACATCTCATAGCATATAAGACCTTCCGGTCACACATAGGTACCATCCTAGGTACAGTATAGTGAGAAGACTCACCTCGTATGATGTCTAGTAACTCACGTGCTCGATATCCCTGAATCTCGAAACAACGACCTAGCCCTGCCTAATCACATAAAGTAATTATTTCAAATCATTAACGGCTCTCAAGGCTAGACTAATCCCTTCCTATGTCCTCTCAGAAGGCTAAAAGACCATTTTACCCCTCAATGGTCCCAAAAGTCCAATTGTTTGACCAAACCCTAAAAGTCAACGAAAGTCAACTGAAGGGTGGTACGCGGCGCGTACCAGATCTGTACGCGGGGCGTACTCCGCGATCATCCAAAGTCGGGGAACTCGACCCCCTACGCGGCGCGTACTGGGATTACGCCCATCGTAAGTCCCAGATTCATCATTTCTTCATTTTTGGTCTGAATAGGTTAAGTCATGGGCTCATGTCACAGATCTAGGCTCTCTACTGCCTCCTAAGTCATAAAGTCGAAACCTTTAAGCCTTGCATGGCTATAAAGGTCACCAACCACTTCAAACATATAACATCTTTCCCCATTAAGCCCTAATCTCATGCATGTCTTAATCTTAACGTCCAAGATTGGATTTTTATGAACCCACAACGCATATTACACTGAAATAAGGCAGATCTAAGCTTATGGAGGTCATTTGCTCATAAAGTCTCCATCTTGGGACCAAAAACCCTAAAAGTTGGTCCATCAAGCACAAAACAAAAATGATAAGGAAAGATTCGAGCTTTTTACCTCCAAGTGAAGCTCCACTCTCTGTAGAACTCAGATCCAAGCTTGTACTCCAACTTCTAGCCTCCACAAGAACTTCCTCTTCTTCTTCACTACCACAACAAGACACTTTCTAGCTCAAAAACACACACACAAGCCTAGGACGATGGTATTGCTCTCTTAGGGTTTCTTTCTCTGTGAAATGGTGGCTGAGGATAAGACCATATCATTCCTTTTATAGTCCTCAAGTCTCATTAGGGTTTTGCATCTGGGCCGGTTACGCCCGGCGTAACCTTGGTACGCCCCGCGTACCTAATCGAGTTCGCGTCCAACTTAAGCGCATGAGTACGCGCAGCGTACTCATTTGCCATAACTTTCTTTTAAGGGCTAAACTTGACAACTTGGAAAAGAAGAAGGGTTTAAGAGATGCACCTGAATTTCGGGATGTTACAATTCTCCCCCACTAGAACCAGACTTCGCCCTCGAAGTCTCATGCCGCGAACAACTTCGGATACTGCTCCCGCATCTCCGACTCCGGCTCCCAAGTCAGCTCGGACCCTCTCCGATGTTGCCACTAGACCTGAACCAGAGGCACTTCCTTGTTCCTCAGAACCTTGATCTTCCGATCCACAATCGCGACTGGACTCTCAACGTAATTCAGGCTCGCATCCACCTGAATATCCTCCAGTGGTACCACCACCGACTCGTTGGCTATACACTTTCTCAACTGAGACACGTGGAAGGTATCATGAATCTGGCTCAACTCCGCAGGTAGCTCCAAACGATACGCTACCCTGCCCACCCTCGCGGTCACCCTGAACGGACCAATGTACCGGGGCCCCAACTTTCCCCTCTTCCTGAATCGGATCACTCCCTTCCAAGGAGACACCTTCAGGAGTACGAAGTCTCCCACCTGAAACTCAAGCTCGGATCGTCGCCTATCCACATAACTCTTCTGGCGACTCTGAGCTGTCAACAACCTCTGCCTGACCTGTTGTATCTGCTCAGTCGTCTGAAGCACTATCTCAGTGCTACCCATCACGCGCTGCCCTACCTCTCCCCAGCAAATGGGAGTCCGACATCTCCTCCCATACAACAACTCTAAGGGAGGCATACCAATACTCGAATGGTGGCTGTTGTTATGGAAAACTCAGCCAACGGCAAGTACGTGTCCCAACTTCCTCCGAAGTCTAACACGCATGCTCGAAGCATGTCCTCGAGCGTCAGAATCGTCCGTTCACTCTGTCCGTCCGTCTGTGGGTGGTAGGCGGTACTGAAATCCAACCTCGTACCCAACTCCTCATGGAACTTCTTCCAGAACCTGGAAGTGAAACGTACATCTCGATCTGACACAATCGAGATCGGTACTCCATGACGCGATACCACCTCTCTCACATACAACTCGGCCAGCCTCTCTGCGGAAGAGCTCTCACTGATGGCAAGGAAGTGAGCGCTCTTCGTCAGCCGGTCAACGATCACCCAAATTGCATCGACGCCCCTCGCGGTCCTCGGCAATTTGGTGATAAAATCCATAGAAATCTGTTCCCACTTCCACAGGGGAACCTCAAGTGTCTGCAACTTGCCATGCAGACGCTGGTGCTCGGCCTTAACCTGGCGACAGGTCAAGCACCTCTCAACGAACCACGCAACATCCCTCTTCATACAGGGCCACCAATAGTCTCTCTTCAGATCCAAATACATCTTAGTGGCCCCGGGATGGATCGAGAACCTCGATTTGTGCGCCTCCTCCATCAGAATGGTACGTGCCCCGCCTTCATACGGCACCCAAATCCGACCTTGAAAGGTCATCAGCCCTCGGCTATCGGTAACAAACTCAGACACCTGCCCGATCACCCGCTCTCTCTTGCGGTTCTCTGGTATCACAGCCTCTGCCTGGGCCTCCCGAAGGGTGTCCAACACCGGAGTCATCACCGTCAATCGCATACGAGTGTCTCGAATCGGGGCACTCTCTGCCCTACGGCTTAGAGCATCAGCTACAACATTAGCTTTGCCCGGGTGGTACATGATCTCACAATCGTAATCCTTTACCACATCCAACCATCTCCTCTGGCGCATATTCAGGTTGGGCTGATCCATCAAATACTTCAGACTCTTGTGGTCCGTGTATATGGTACACCGAACCCCATACACATAGTGACGCCAGATCTTGAAGGCGAACACCACTGCCCCCAACTCCAGATCATGGGTGGGATACCTCGTCTCATGAGGCTTCAGCTGCCTCGATGCATACGCTATCACATGCCCTCTCTGCATAAGCACCGCACCCAACCCCGATATCGATGCGTCGCAGTACACCACAAAATCCTCCATTCCCTCTGGAAGGGATAACACCGGGGCTTCGCACAACCTCTGGCGAAGAGTCTCAAACGAGATCTGCTGCTCCGGACCCCACGAAAAAGCAACGCCCTTCCGGGTCAACTTGGTGAGAGGCACGACAATCTTGGAGAAATCCTTGATAAATCTCCGATAATAGCCGGCCAACCCCAGAAAACTCCTGATCTCGGTGGGTGATCTCGGCACCTCCCAACTCATCACAGCCTCAATCTTGGCCGGATCGACCAATATCCCATTCTGGTTAACGAGATGCCCCAAGAACTGGACCTCCCATAACCAGAACTCGCACTTGGAGAATTTGGCATAGAGCCTCTCCGATCTCAAAACTCTGAGAATCTCTCTCAGATGCTCCTCATGCTGCTCTCTAGATCTCGAATACACCAGAATATCGTCGATGAATACAATCACCGACCTGTCCAACATTTGTCTGCATACCCTGTTCATGAGATCCATGAACGCTGTTGGTGCATTGGTGAGACCCCAAAAGGCATCACCACAAACTCGTAGTGCCCATAACGAGTCCTAAACGCCGTCTTCTGGATATCCTCATCTCGTACCCTCATCTGGTGATATCCAGACCTTAAATCTATCTTGGAGAACCAAGATGCTCCCTGCAACTGATCGAACAGATCATCAATCCTCGGTAGTGGATAACGGTTCTTGACCGTCAACTTGTTCAACTCCCGGTAATCAATGCACATCCGGTGTGAACCATCCTTTTTCTTGACAAAAAGGATCGGCGCTCCCCAAGGTGAGCTACTCGGCCTGACAAATCCTTTCCCCAACAGCTCCTGAAGCTGTGAGGATAACTCCCGCATCTTTGGTGGCGCAAGGCGATAGGGCGCCTTGGCGATAGGCGCCGCTCCCGGAACCAAATCGATGTGAAACTCCACTTGCCTCACGGGAGGCACACCCGACAACTCCTCGGGGAAAACATCCGGGAACTCACGCACTATTGGCACATCACTAACCGAACCCGGCCCCTCTGCGGCCACCCGTGAATCCATCACATAACCCACAAACCCGCTACAGCCCTGTTGTAGGCTCCGCCTCGCTCTAGCAGCCGAACAAAATGCTGACCCAGAACGGGTACCCTCGCCGTACACCGTAAGTACTCCCCCACTAGGGTCTCGTATCGTCACCAACTATCGCTCGCAGTCTATAACAGCCCCAAATCGGCTCAACCAATCCATGCCCACTATGACACACACGTCCCCCATCGCAATCGGGACCAGATCTATCGGAAACTCAACACCGAAGATCCCGAGTACACATCCTCGAATCACATCCGTAGCATACACCGCTCGCTCGTCAGCTATGGAAACTCGTAGAGGTCGACTCAACGCCTCCCGCTGGATGCTGATGTGCTGACTAAACGCTAAAGACACAAATGACCGACTCGCACCCGAGTCAAATAACACCAAAGCAGGTACAGAACTCACAAGAAAAGTACCTACGCATATCATAAAATAAGCACAATATCTCAAACTCAGCATAAATAAATGAAAGAATACATACCAGCCACGACACCGGGCGCTGCGCGGACCTCCTCCGCTGTCAACTGGAAGGCACTCCCGCGAGCCTTTGGTGCCTCGGCCCTCACCGGCCGAACCTCAGTAACTCGCACGGCAGCAGGGGCAAATCCCTGCGGTGCTCCCTGTGCTGTCCCCCGCAGCTGCGGACACTCGGCCTTCCGGTGTCCGGTTTGGTTGCAATGAAAGCAAACCATGAACCCCTTGGGGCAATCCTTGGCTATGTGCCCCTCCTTGCCACATTTGTAGCAAGCACCTGATCGACAAACCCCATCATGTCCATTGCCGCACTTCCCACAAGTGCAGCCCTTCTGGCCTCCAGATCTCGAATCGGCGGGCTTTGCCCGCTTGGCTGCCGGCTGAGACTGTGCCGGCCGCCGATCCTTCCCCTGAGACTCGGCCTCCTCCCGGGCCTGAGTCTCCAGCTCGATCTCCCTCTTCCGGGCATTTACCTGGAGCTCAGCAAATGTTCGGTATGACGAGTTGGCCACGAACTCCCTGATATCCCTCCTCAAAATGCTCAAGTACCGACTCATGCGTGCCTGCTCAGACGACACGTGCTCAGGGCAAAACAACACCCTCTCATGGAACATCCGTGTGATCACAGTCACTGACTCCGTCCCCTGCTTGAGGGACAAAAACTCCTGTGCCAACCGTTCCCTCTCCACCGGGGGAACATACTCATCTCTGAACATGATGGTGAACCTCTCCCAGGTCACCTCCGAAATCTCTGCAAGAGTGAAGTTCGCCGTCACAAACTTCCACCAGTCCTTCGCTCCCAAGCGAAGCTGGTTCAGTGCAAACCGAACCCTCAAATGCTCCGGACACGAACAGGTGTAGAAGCATCCCTCGATATCAGAAATCCATCTCATCGCAGCAATCGGATCCTGCGTCCCATCAAACTCTGGTGGCTTCGTGTTGCTGAACTCCCTGAACAACATCGAGTCACCCCCCTGAGGTCTAGTAGCATCAATAGCTGCAGCAGCCGCAGTCTCAGTAACCGCTGCGTACCGCTCATCAAAGGTCTCGATCAATGTGGTCTTGATTGACCCAAACATCTCCGGAATCTCGGCTCGGATCACCGCATCCACCTCATCGTGGATCATCTAACGAAGCTCCTCGTCACTCACTCCGCTCATCTCAGGTCTGTTGCGTGTCCCAACCATGATGTCTCTGAAATACAACATAAAATATCAGAGAGTCGCTCGAGTATACTCGCACTCGATCACTCAACCCTACTTGTTCCCTAGTACCCTAAGGATTCTTACTTGGACTGCGCACTGATCCAGTGTCTTCAGTAGTACGGGCCCTATACTACCGTCCACACCGCATCAATATTCACCCCAAGTCCTCCTCCTAGGATCCCAGATCACAAGTACTCTACATCTCGCTAGTATAGGCTACCCATTCGGTAGACCTCTCATAAGCTCCTCACTGCTACCTACTCACTCTCAAGCATCACATAGCAGCAAAAATCTTCCTAGGCTAAGGCATCACAAATCAGGTCACTCTAGTCCTAATATGAATACCTAGCCTACTCTAGCATGCATAACATATCATAACATATCTCGTAACACGTAATGTAAGGGTAATTTAGGAAATCACCGTTCGGGCGCTGGCTGATCGTACACACTGCTTCCTTCTGCTTTTCTCAAATCCTTTTACTTTTTAGAAAAATTGTTTAGTTTACGAAAAACTTTTTTAAATCCTCAGTTTGAGTTCAAATACACCCGAAGGTACATCCGAATCCCTCAAACCAAGGCTCTGATACCAACTTGTAACAACGTAAATTTCCAAAATAATTTTTCATTTTTAAAACATACTTTTATTCATAAGGTAATATCAAAACATAATGTATACAATGTTATCATAACAAAACATATCCCAGAATCTCAAGACATAAACTCCATGAGTGTGTACGGATCATGCCGGCACCTTCCCGCGATCCTCGCTAGTACCTGAAACACATAACACAACAACTGTAAGCATAAATGCTGAGTGAGTTCCCCAAAATACCACATATGCACATACGCCACTCAAGGCTATAAGACCTTCCGGTCACTGTGTCTCAGAGGACTTCCGTCCCACAACCCTGGTAGACCTTCCGGTCCTACCCGTAATGACCTTCCGGTCCATATCATCATGACCTTCTGGTCCACATCATAATGACCTTCCGGTCCTTCTCATTCATAACATACATAACACATACATATCATATAACAGCATACAACACATACATCTCATAGCATATAATACCTTCCGGTCACACATAGGTACCATCCTAGGTACAGTATAGTGAGAAGACTCACCTCGTATGATGTCTAGTAACTCACGTGCTCGATATCCCTGAATCTCGAAACAACGACCTAGCCCCGCCTAATCACATAAAGTAATTATTTCAAATCATTAACGGCTCTCAAGGCTAGACTAATCCCTTCCTATGTCCTCTCAGAAGGCTAAAAGACCATTTTACCCCTCAATGGTCCCAAAAGTCCAATTGTTTGACCAATCCCTAAAAGTCAACGAAAGTCAACTGAAGGGTGGTACGCGGCGCGTACCAGATCTGTACGCAGGGCGTACTCCGCGATCATCCAGAGTCAGGGAACTCGACCCCCTACGCGGCGCGTACTGGGATAACGCCCAACATAAGTCCCAGATTCATCCTTTCTTCATTTTTGGTCTGAATAGGTTAAGTCATGGGCTCATATCACAGATCTAGGCTCTCTACTGCCTCCTAAGTCATAAAGTCGAAACATTTAAGCCTTGCATGGCTATAAAGGTCACCAACCACTTCAAACATATAACATCTTTCCCCATTAAGCCCTAATCTCATGCATGTCTTAATCTTAACGTCCAAGATTGGATTTTTATGAACCCACAACGCATATTACACTGAAATAAGGCAGATCTAAGCTTATGGAGGTCATTTGCTCATAAAGTCTCCATCTTGGGATCAAAAACCCTAAAAGTTAGTCCATCAAGCACAAAACAAAAATGATAAGGAGAGATTCGAGCTTTTTACCTCCAAGTGAAGCTCCACTCTCTGTAGAACTCAGATCCAAGCTTGTACTCCAACTTCTAGCCTCCACAAGAACTTCCTCTTCTTCTTCACTACCACACCAAGACACTTTCTAGCTCAAAAACACACACACAAGCCTAGGACGATGGTATTGCTCTCTTAGGGTTTCTTTCTCTGTGAAATGGTGGCTGAGGATAAGACCATATCATTCCTTTTATAGTCCTCAAGTCTCATTAGGGTTTTGCATCTGGGCCGGTTACGCCCGGCGTAACCTTGGTACGCCCAACGTACCTAATCGAGTTCGCGTCCAACTTAAGCGCATGAGTACGCGCAGCGTACTCTTCAGTACGCCCATCGTACTCATTTGCCATAACTTTCTTTTAAGGGCTAAACTTGACAACTTGGAAAAGAAGAAGGGTTTAAGAGATGCACATGAATTTCGGGATGTTACAATTCTCCCCCACTAGAACCAGACTTCGCCCTCGAAGTCTCATGCCGCGAACAACTCCGGATAGTGCTCCCGCATCTCCGACTCCGGCTCCCAAGTCAGCTCGGACCCTTTCCGATGTTGCCACTGGACCTGAACCAGAGGCACTTCCTTGTTCCTCAGAACCTTGATCTTCCGATCCACAATCGCGACTGGCCTCTCAACATAATTCAGGCTCGCATCCACCTGAATATCCTCCAGTGGTACCACCGCCGACTCGTTGGCTATACACTTTCTCAACTGAGACACGTGGAAGGTATCATGAATCTGGCTCAACTCCGCAGGTAGCTCCAAACGATACGCTACCCTGCCCACCCTCGCGGTCACCCTGAACGAACCAATGTACCGGGGCCCCAGCTTTCCCCTCTTCCTGAATCGGATCACTCCCTCCCAAGGAGACACCTTCAGAAGTACGAAGTCTCCCACCTGAAACTCAAGCTCGGATCGTCGCCTATCCGCATAACTCTTCTGGCGAATCTGAGCTGTCAACAACCTCTGCCTAACCTGCTGTATCTGCTCAATCGTCTGAAGCACTATCTCAGTGCTACCCATCACGCGCTGCCCTACCTCTCCCCATACTCAGAGTATGTGGGCATTCCTACCTGTTGGTTGTGGGCCTGGGGTATTCCAACCTGATGGTTGATTGGACCCATAGTGTGTTGGCAATCCAACCTGTTAGTTGTGGGCCTGGGGTATTCCAACCCGATGGTTGATTGGACCCATAGTATGCTGTTATGATTCTATGTGTATTGTTGCGGGTATGGGTATTTTGGGGGAACTCACTAAGCTCTCGGGCTTACAGATTCAGTTTATTGTTTCAGGTACATCAGGGGATCGCGGCAAGGCGAAGGCGTAATCGTACAACTCCTCATGTTTTGTCTATGTTTCTGGGAAAACTCTGATATTATACATTTTGAAAACAAAGTTGTAATGATTTTTAGTGGTTCGAAATGTTTTTAAAAGTTTAAACTGGTTGAAAATTTTTGTGTATCACATGAGTCTTGCTATGTTAAACTCGATTCTTGCAATGATAAAATCAATTATGTTTGAATCAAGGTATGAGTCTACTTGTATACATATAACTTCTTGGTTTTTGAATGTTCCTCTGTTAAAATCAGTTCTTTGTTGTTTGAATCTTGTACAAGTGCTGAATGATTATTGATTGTTGTATAATATTTCTACATTTATTAGAATTTTTATCCAACTTTGACCCATCATAAAGACCTCATACGAGCTCGGAATGAGTCGGTTTTTTTGTCCAACTTTGAACCATCATAAAATCTTCATACCAAATCGGAATGAGGCGATTTTTTTTCAGATTGTAGTCCTCTGTCTTGTCTACATGTTAGGCTTAAGAAATAGCTTATTCGGTTTAGTTGTGGCTAAGTTATGCAGACGCGAACATGGGCTGTTAGGATATTTGTAAACTGTTTCAGCAATTTTTTAGCTTTTTTGTGTAACTTTGAACCATCATAAAATCTTCGTACTGGCTCGGAATGAGGCAATTTTTTTTTCAGATTGTAGTCCTCTGTCTTGTCTAAATGTTAGGCTTAAGAAATAGCTTATTCGGTTTAGTTTTGGTTGAGTAATGCAGACGCGAACATGGGCTGTTAGGATATTTGTAAACTGTTTCAGCAATTTTTTAGCTTTTTTGTCTAACTTTGAACCATCATAAAATCTTCGTACCGGCTCGGAATGAGGCAATTTTTTTTTTCAGATTGTAGTCCTCTGTCTTTTCTACATTTTAGGCTCAAGAAATAGCTTATTTGTTTTATTTTTGGCTAAGTTATGCAGCTCTAAACAGTGGCTGTTATGATTTTTCTTTCGATAGTTCTAGCATTTTTTGGCTTTTTTTTTCCTAACTCTTCCTTGTTTGTATATACGTAGATGACACGAACACCTTTGCAACAACGGATTGTACGAAATACACAAATTGTTAGGACATCCGCCGTAAGAGCATTTTATGCAATGTATGTCATGATACGTTGATGGATGTTGTATGATTTTACTATGAATCGTTTAGAAAAAGCTACAATATTACGGAAAAAATATTTAATGAGTTACCATAATGGACGTGATAGTATTCATGATATGGTTTATAAAAGTGATAAAACAAGTGTGGTTAACATAAGAATGAATAGAAATGCATTTACGAGACTTTGTGACATGCTTGAACAAAGAGGGGGGTTGAAAAATAGCAAAAACATGTTAGTTGACGAGCAAGTTGCTATGCTCTTACATGTACTTGCACATAACGAAAAAATAGGATTATAGTAGAAAGATTCAAAAGGTCAGGTGAAACTGTAAGTCGATATTTCAAGGTAGTATTAGATGTGGTATGTTGATTACATAAAGAGTTCTACAAGAAACCTGTGTCAATACCCGATGACGAAACCGATGAGAGGTGGAGGTGGTTTAAGGTTAGTAATTAGTTATTATAAATTTATTTAATTCCAATATTAATTAAATAATTTGTTTTATGTACAGGGTTGCCTAGGGGCATTAGATGGAATATATCAAAGTTAAAGTCCCTACAACAAAGAGAAAACCTTATCGAACACGCAAGGGTGACATTTGTACTAATGTACTTGGAGTGTGTTCGAGAGATCTTCAGTTCATATATGTACTAGCGGGATGGGAGGGTTCCACAGCAGATAGTCGAGTACTGCGAGATGCTATTCATAGACCACATGGTCTTAAAATACCCCATGGTATGATATACATAAAACATAAAGCTATAAAATATTATCAATACAGTCTAACTAAATATGTAGAATCTATTGTAGGAACATACTACCTTTGTGATGCGGGTTATACAAATGGTGAAGGTTTTTTAACACCTTATCGCGGGCAACGTTACCATCTTAACGATTGGTCTCGACCTCCTACAAATGCTAAAGAGTTATATAACATGAGACATTCATCAGCAAGGAACGTAATGGAACGATGTTTTGGATTAATTAAATCTAAATGGGCTATTTTACGTGATAATGCATACCATCCAATAGAATCTATGCCACGCATAATCATTGCATGTTGTTTGATGCATAACTTCATACGTACAACCATGACGGAAGACCCCCTTGATCAAGAAATCCCTACAAATCACACCCAATTTGGAGACGAACATGACAACGTTATTTCTACCGTAGAGACCTCGCAAGGATGGACTGACCGTCGAGATCTTCTTGCTAATACTATGTTTACTGATTGGAGTTCAAGGTGTGCCAATAATTAATTTATTCAATGTTTTTATGTAAACTTCATTATTCATTATGTGGTGTTTATACTATTTTTAATAATTGAACAACTCTATTATTATTTCATTATTCTTGTTTATATATTGTATTCATTATGTGGTTATTATTTCAGTTTGAATCTATTTGTAAGTTATTCATTATATTAGAAATATGTTTTTCAATAATATATATATATATATATATATATATATATATATATATAATAAATTATAAACATAAAATATACTTATTTTGGCAAACTAAGATGTGCATCATAATGCATTTTTATAAAAACAATGTTGTTTGAAAATAAATAAACAAGGTAAAAAAATGCATTTCTATTTCACTGTTTAATACTACCAAACAAGAGAAATGATTCTCACACAGTTCTACCAAACAGGGGAGTCAATTCTCTTTCTCGAGCTTAATTCTCTTTCTCTGCATTTCCATTCTCTGCAGCAATTCCATTTCTCTGTACCAAACGTACCCTTAGCTTTATCGGTTCCTTGATTTTCTGTAGTAGGTTGGCATGCATCTTTTAGACTATAGGGAATCCAGATTTGTGAAGGGTATTCAGTTTTTATCTTTATGAATTGAAATCGGATCAGAGGGGTTTTAATCATTTTGCATCTTAAATATCATTGCTAGTCTAACAAATATCTTCATAATTTGGCAAAAGATTCAATTCGAGTTAAGTAGTTCATTAATATTATGGTAGATTTTGTTTCCTTCATGTAGTTTTTAGTGAAATCTGTGTATATTAGCTTCGTTGTTGGTTGTTAAGTTTCATAAGAGTATCCAAGTTTATTATTAACTAGACGAATTCCCGCGTGTTGCGCGGCGCAGGTTAAAAATATATTGTTAGAATATAGTTTTCAGACACCTTTTAGTTAATTCGATTCATCAATTTAAGTTCTTTTATTATTATTATATTTAATGTTTTCCTTTTAACTATGTTAAAAAATATATATTGAATTTTTTTAAACATTATTTGATATTTTACTTTAGGTTTTAAATTTTACACTAAATTTTTAAGCTTATTTGATATATTAATGTAGGTTATTTATTTAACTATATATTGAAGTTAACAAATTAAGTATATCATATTGATAAGTCACAAATTCTTCCATTTATGATAATGTTTACAACTAAAAGCATATTTAAGTTAATAAATTAAGTATATTGTATGGAAATATGAAAAGTTGGGAGTTTCAAATGAATGTGGTGAAAGAAAAAATGTTTCCTTTATAATATAGTATGATGATTATAGTTTTAATTTTTAAATCATTGTTATATATACAATTATTTGATAATTTTATAAACCGTTTAAAATTATGTAAATTATATATCAAACGTATGATAATCTATATATAACGGGTAACAAAATGTATGAACAAAAATATGAACTACAACTTTTAGTAACATAAAAATACAAAAACATCTATTATAACATTTGTATTAAAAAAAATATATATACAACGAATAATAAAAAATATGAAAAATAAACACTACAACTTTTAATAACATAAAAACACTAAAACATTTATTGTAACATTTATATTAACTTTTCATATTTAAATCACAAATTTCTTTAAATACATTAATGTTTTTAATGAGCAAAACTTTACAACCTTATAAAAGAAAGGAAAATAAAAAGTTATTAGTGATTACTAATTAATAATCATAAGTTAAAAACTCTTGAGTTGTAACTAATAAATATACATAAATTAGAAAACTCTTGAGTTGTAGTGTGAGTTTCAAATGAATACAGTACTTGGAAATGTGTATTTATTATTATTATTATTATTATTATTATTATTATTATTATTATTATTATATTCGTCTAAATAATTGGTTTTGATACATCATTTTAATCCCTTCAATTATTAAACATAAAGATATTTAATTATAAATTTATAACATACATAGGTGCATATATATGTTAACAAATCACATATAATATATATTTTCGTAAATGTCATATGTAATTCTTGTCGTAGTAATATGGATAAATTACTTTCATACGAAGAACATATCATGATAAGTCATCATAATTACATATCAAATGTTAAAAATTATGTTATCTTTTAAATATTGTCTTGTAAATATGTTGTGTAGGATAACCCAACAAAAATAATAATAGAAAATATACATAATCAAAATAGAAAGATTACAATCAAATAAATAAGAACATTGGATGGTTGAATATATAAATAAAAATGTTACATAAATATACGTTTAAATCAAAAGAAAAAACTAACATTCGTCTACTTTGCTCAAACAAAAAAAAAAACATATATCCGTTTTCTGAATCTTCTTTCTTTATTGAATACCATTCAACCATAGAAACTTAATGACAATTCTTCATTAACCTGTAATCAAAATGTTTTTCTTGAAAAGAAGAATGAGAAAGATATTCCAAGCAAAACATTGATGTTTGGAGAGTCACATTCAAGATTGAGTAATACATACAAATCACATATAAAAGTCAAATGAGAAATTGAATATAAAGAAAGAATAGAAAAGCTTCATTTATTTTGGTTGAAAGAAAAAATCATATTACAATTACCATCGATGCGACATAACCCATTTCTTCAAATCATCATATTTGGATCGTGAATGCTTCAACTATATGAAAACTTTTGAATCATAATATCTTCAACCAAATGATGATTTTTTGTAAAAAAATGTACTAATATAACTACATATATAATGAATGTGAAAGGGTGTGGGGGTTTGAAATGCATGAGGTGTTGAACTTATAGAGTGTGTGATTTTCTTGGAATAAGATTATGTGTGATTAATTACTTTGAAGGTGAAAGGGTGCGGGAGTTTCAAATGCATGAGGTGTTAGCTAAATTTTATGGGTGTTTCAAATTCATGAGATTCAAGAAAAAATGCTAGCTTTATAAGTATGTATGATTAGATTTGGAAATAGAGGCGGGGGTTTTTTTTTTGACAAAATTAATTTAATGGGATCGATTCAAATGTGCCTAAAAAGCTCAAACCGTGAAATCAACCCGGAGCCAAACCGTTAGTAACGGTGCGGTTTTAATTTTCAACGGTTCGACTTCGGTTTTCAATTGACAATAAACGTTACTAATGGTTTGGCTTCGATTTGACATAAAAACCGAAAAATCAGGACTATGAACACCCATAGGCATTGTAGGACATCAACCTTAACAAAAATGACTATTTTTTCTTTAGAATAAATGTATTTAATTATTATTATTTTTTTTTGCATTAACAAAAAATATATAATTTTACATCAAACACTTTTAAAAAACTTATTCTACAATGAACATTTTGAAATATCTAATGTTACTCAATTTTCAATCATGTCATATTAAGCCCTTATATCTTATATATTTCTTATCTACTATGTTTTTTTAACATTTTGTTATATTTTATGAAAAACGAAATAGTTTCTTGAAATTTTGGATTGTATTTCGGATTTCGTAGTTGTTCTTGAGATTTTGAAATAATTTTTTTGTTCGATATCTGAAATTTGAAATATCACTCTAAAATGGACTTCTTAATCGAAAAAAATTAACTTTAATGTGACATAAAATTAGTTTGAAATGATTTCGAAGAAAAATGTCAAATTTTCAAAACAAGAAAAAAAATGGTCATTTAGGTTTCATTATAACGATTTTCATCCTAAATTTGAAATAGACACAACATTTCATGTGTTGTCCATTTTGACATAAACACAATATTTCATGTGGTGTCCATTGTTATGACTTATGATAAACTTATTTCACATAAATTTACCTGGGGGATTTTATAACATTTTAAAGAACTATCACCCTCAAAATATCTTGTTTGGGTCAACTAATTGTCTTAATGATGGTTTAGAATTTATACCCAAAATAGTTCAACTAATTGGCTTAAAACACATCTTAACTACATCACTCAACCATAATATCATTATTTTTTTATTAAATGCAACGAGAATCATAACAGGTAGAAAATAAATCATTTTTCAAAAGAAAAACATTGATGCCTCAAAAGCATTTGTGAGAAAAAAAAAACGGTATAACTCTTTGTAAGAAATTGACCAATGACCATAAAAGAAGTTCTTCTCGTTAAAGCATGGAAAAATGACTTACTAGTTACTAGAGTAATCATCTTTGTCGTTTTGTTCATATGTAGGTAACTTCTTTATTTTTGTACACATTTAACCATTTAACTGGTTAATGTGTTCACATATTACCATTGTCACCGGTTATAGCAGGTGACAATGGTAATATGTGAGCACATTAACAAGTTAAATGGTTAAATGTGTACAAAAAAAAGAAAGTTGCCTAAAGGTGAATAAAACCAAAAGTTAATTACTCTGATAAGTCATTTTCCCCACTTTTAATAGCGATTATTTTTCATATTTGTTTGTATTATTTTTTTCAAACGTTATTTTTAAAATATCCATAATTTCCTAAATATTAAATAAATATTGATCAATTCTAAAGTTTACATTTTAATTAATAAATATGTTTTTGTTTTGTGAAATATTTTAATTAGAAGTTTATAAACTTTTAATTTTTTTAATACAACGTTTTAAACTGGTATTTAACGAAAGTATTTTAATGTAAAATCCCGATTTGCGGGAATGAGATTTTAGGGATTTCATGCAATTAAAGAAGCCTACTCGACGAGTTGGAGGCCCCAACTCGTCGTGTAGAGATTAGTCAGCCCGCGTGAATTATGAGGTCTACTCGACGAGTAGGAGGACCCCAACTTGACGAGTAGGAGCTGGAAAATGAAACCCTAATTTCCATGGTTTTGCACCCTATTTAAAGGACCTTAAGTCCTTTCCTCCAGCCCCTTGCTACCTCTTGACGGCCATTAGAAACCCTAATAAGTCTAGATCTTGTTCTTGAGTGTTTGAGAGGTTTAAAGAGTGCTTTTGGTGCATTTTGTGAAGAAAGCTTGAAGTCTAAGGAGCTTGGAGCAAAGAGAAGCTTGTGGATCTGACTCTACTTCATCTTGGCATCATTTTGAAGGTAACAAGTTGTTACCTTGACTTATCTTTAGCTAGATCTCTTCATGCAAAGGTTTAGGGCCATTTTTAGCATATTTGTGAGTCAATTCGGGTATTGGGCATGATCTGAAGTTGTAACTTCAGATCTGGACTCCTCTTGGTCCCTATAGTCATAAAGTTATCAGATTTAACAAACATTGGCCCTTCTTTTTAGGTTAAACCTTTCCCTTAGCTTAGTTTTGGCATTTAGGACCATGCATGTACGTAAAGTTTGCAACTTTACGTGGAAACCATGCCCTAAGAGGTTAGATCTGCAATATGGAGCTTTTGGGGTAGCTTAAAAACGTCTGGATGAGAAATAGACTTATAACATCCCAAAATTCAGGGCCAAAAATTTCATTTTTGATTAAGTTATTATAAAACCAATTAATATAGAAACAACCATATTAACATCCCATTTCAAAACCAAAGTGTAAGTAATCAAACATATTTTTGTAAATCAATATCAGAGTGTAATCCCAAGGATCTCCTGTGTGGAAAACATAGTGTGATGCGCTGCGATCGAGCCGACTCCTTCCCTTTGAAAACAAAGCACCTGAAACGAAAAATGTAAACCGTAAGCACGAAGCTTAGTGAGTTCCCCCATCCTACCACATACCATACAATCACGTAGCATACATATTGTTGGGCAATTCTGGGGTGCCCGACCTACCCGGTCCGGCCATTTTGGGGTGCCGACCTACCCTGTCAAGCAGTTCTGGGGTGCTAACCTACCCATGTCAAGCCATTCTGGGGTGCTGACCTACCCATGTCAAGCCATCCTGGGGTGCTGACCTACCCATGTTAAGCCATTCTGGGGTGCTGACCTACCCTTCGGTCCTAACAACCGAACTCTGGGGACTATTTCACCCCTACTACTACTATCACACATATCATAACATAATCATATTGTCAGGCATATCTGGGGTGCCCGACCTACCCTTCGGTCCCTACGACCGAGATACGAGGACTATTTCACCTCCTACTACTACCACATAATAGCACATCATAAACATACTGTCAGACATATCTGGGGTGCCCGAACTGCCCTTCGGTCCTAGCAACCGAACTTAGGGACTATTCCCCTCATACTACCACTAACACATATAACATATCATGCTAGCATATAAACATATCAGGTAGTAGCAAACCTAGATGAATATCACAAAGACAATCATCTAACATACAACTCCTACTGGTGGGCCGGCATTGTGGCCGTAGACCCACCGCTACTAGAACGTAACTCACCTCACACTGTTGAAGTCCCGTAGACTCAACCCCACACTGCTAAAGTCCCGCAGACTCAATCCCGGCTGCTGGATGACAGATTCCCGAACTGTCAACACCAAAATAACACCCAATTAATAATTAGGTTCCAATACATAACCATAAGTATATACTTGGGGTAAATAATACTTTACCCCTAACTTAGCTTTATTCAAGCCCAAGGCCCAATCTAAAGGCCCAAAAGTCAACTGTGAGTCAAAGCCCAACATATGACCCAATTTTCCAAATTGGGCCCAAGCCTTTACATGTCTTATTCAAAGGCCCAACCAAAAAGTCCAGTCCAACATTTGGTATTCTAATGGCCCAATATCTCATAATCATAAAGGCCCAAACTATGGCCCATCTATGGCCTAATTTTCCAAATTTGGCCCAACTCCTCATATGGGCCTTACCTCAAAGCCCATTAATTATTCTAGTCCATTTGCTTGATCTTGGATGTCCCATTAATAACCCAAGTGAAATTAGGGTTTCACATGAAATGACGATTAGGGTTAAGTGTTTCTCACTTAACCCATTAAGGACTTAATCCATTAAGTCCACTCTTCTAAATAAATCATATGGTGTGATTGGGTTTATTACACAATTCTATTCCAATGGCCCAAATGTGGGTCCCGATAAGTCCAAGCCCATCAATCCAATATTAGGGTTTTCTAAACCCTAATTAGGGTTTCCAATTCCATCTTAGCCCAATAGGCCCAAAACCAAGTCCTTAAGCCCATTAGGGTTTTCCTTAGGTCCATTAGGGTTTATTACACCCATTAGTCACATGTTTGGGCCTTTGGGTCCATTAGGGCTTCATTGGGCCCATTAGGGTTTAATAGGCCCAATAGGGTTTTAGTCCTTTGTCCAAACATCCAACAAGCAATCCCAACACAACTAAGCACACCGCCACTTGACACGGCGGCCGGTGGCGGCAGCCACCACCTCACGGTGGTGGTTAGAGCTTCTTTCCATTATTCTTCTTTCCAGTTACATTTTACAATGCTAAACTCCAATAATCACGCACACACACTAATACAAATACATATAAACAACAACCTAGTTGTGGTCGGCGGTGGCACGTGGTGGTGGTGGCTATACTCAATTTTCCGGCCAAACAAACACCATTTACCACTCATCTATGCGATTCTGATTGTTCAAAGGACCCGGCCACCCACATGGTGGCTCACGACAGCGACAACAGCACCAAAACGGCAGTAGCAGCGGCGGTTGCGGTGATAGCCACCACCTTACGGTGGTGGCGGTGGTTTTTCTTGGTCCCCAGCCGAGCAAACACACACACACGCTCGTAAACACGAGCTGAACATCGAAATACTCCCAACTCAGCCACTTCAGGCGGAAGGTGACGACCGGAAACACAGAAATGGTGACCCAAGGCCACCGGTAACCCCTGTCGACGTGAACGACACCAAATCACAGAAAGAACAAAGAGAAAGGAATAGATGGGTGGAAGTGATCCTTACCGAGAGCTTCCAATTCGTACACGACTTGCACAACGACGAACACAGCTCGCTTCACCGGAGGAGGGCAGCGACAGCCCGCTGCTGGTGTCTTTGTGCTGCTCTTCGTTGCTGGCAACAGGTTCGCCGACGATTTGGTTGCGGTGGACTCCAGCTTCCATGGCAAGGAGGCGGTGGCAAGAGGAGCTCCAAGTAGGGTGGCGGTTGAAGGAAGTTATGTGAGGGTTAGGGTTTAGGTAATGTAACAGGATGAAGAAGACGTCGGGCTTAAATCCCGCTCCAATCAAACCTTTGCCCGTTTTTACAAATTTGGTCCCTCCCCCTTAGGATCTTTTCAAATCAGCTTCGATAATTACCATTCAGCCCCTCCTCATAAGAATATTTTCAAAATAACTCCAATATTTACCATTTAAACCCTCAACATTAAAATCCTTTACACCTTAGGTACAAACTTTACCAAACAGCCCCCAATATATTAATTATGACATAATCAGCCCTTCCACCTCATTTCCTTTTAAATTAAATCCAAATAATTACCACGGAGCCCCTGCCTTCATAAATAGTTATAAATTGAGTCCGAAACTTACACTTTTAACCCTCAGCTTCTAAATTATGCCAATTAACTCCTCGAAACCAACACCTTACTATATAATTATTGATTTTAGGGTTACTATACATTCATTAATTAATTTATTTACTAAATAAATAAACGGGGTGTTACAAGACTGAAGGGACTCGACGAGTCGCATAGCCGACTCGACGAGTCGGTTGAAGATTGCTTGTATTGGTTCTGCATGAACTCGGTGAGTCAGTAAGAAGACTCGACGAGTTAGTTAGGGTTTTCCCGACATTTGGACCCCGCATGGACTCAACTAGTTGTTTGGAAACTCGGCAAGTCAATTAGGGGTTTTATGATTTCTTGAGTTCTTAAGGAACTCGACGGGTTGCTAGCTGCACTCGACAAGTTGGGTCAACATGGACTATTGAATTTGACCGTTGACTTTGACTTTGACCAAGGGTTGACCAGTTGGACTTTTGAGGGTATTTTGGTAATTTGGGATTCTGATGGACTTGGTCCTATGGTGGTTATGGGTGGTTGAGTTCGTGGCGGTGATTCGGGAGTTTGATCTTATCACTACAGTTCGACATCGTGAGGTGAGTTCTTCTTACTATATCAACAAGGTCTAAGGCACCAAGGCCGACCCTTTATGATTTGTATCCTGGTTATAGGATGGTTGCTATGTTAGTGATTTGTTATATCGGTATCCTGGTTATAGGATGGTTGCTATGTTAGTGATCTGTTCGATCGGTTTCCTGGTTATAGGATGGTTGTCATGTTAGTGATCGGTTAGATCGGTATCCTGGTTATAGGATGGTTGCCATGTTAGTGATCTGTTAGATCTGTATGACTATTTATACATGCTAGCTAGCGTATGATATTTATGTGCACATGTTTGTTTGATTGGGGGTTGGGTTGAGGCGAACATGCTTTGTGCTTAGGCCAACATACCCAAGGCGGACCGGATAGACTGCAGACCCGGGAGGGCATACTAGTCAGGCCGAAGGCCCGACGAGCGGTCCAGATAGGCTGAAGGCCCGCAGGTGGTCCAGACGTACCGATGGCTCGGAGACAAATTTCTTGTTTTGTAAACATTTGACCATTTAACTTGTTAAATGTGTTAAATATTACCATTGTCACCTGCTATAGCAGGTGACAATGGTAATATGTGAACACATTTAACAAGTTAAATGGTCAAATGTATAAAAAAATGAAGTTGCCTAAACGTGAACAATTCGAAAAGATAATTACTGTCGTAAGTCATTTTCCCTTAAAGCATTTTGCAATTCATAAAATTATTAAATTTTACCACGAAACAGAGGCGGAACCAGTTAAGAGCAAGGGGTAGCACGGGCTACCCCTCAAAGTCATCCGAGATATGTATTTTTTTTTATTTTGGTGTTGTTGGATAAGGTGTCTAAGTCCATAACTATTTCTGGTATGTACTTGACCCGGTTTGGCATGGTCCATTTGGGTTGCATGACATCATGCATTTTGATAGACTAAAATGAGATAAATAACACTTATGGTTTATTAATATATTAATAATATTATTTAATTAGTATTGATCAAGAATTAATTTGGAATTAATTAAGTGATCAAAAGAAGACTAATTAAATATATGGGTTGATTATGTAAATCTTCCATAACTTGTATAGTGGGCTAAAGGCTCCATGGATTATCAAGTTGGGCTAAGGTCTATAGAATGCTCCATGGATGCTCCATGGGAGTTACAAACCCATGGGTCATGGAAATGAAGAGCCATGTTACATTAGGGTTTACATGGTGTAACCCTAATTGTAACACACTATATAAAGGATATGAAGCTCACCAAAATCGGCCACTAGAAGCAATTTAGAGGGCAAGCCGATTTCTAAGTGTGACATTCTCTCTTAAAGTTTATTCCAAGAGCATTTGGTGTTGTGTGAAACATTTGAGGCATCACACTTGGGGTGCTAGGCTCTCAAGGTTTTCAAGGAATCAAATCAAATACAAGGTATGTAATTCTAGCTAACTTTTATGTTAAAAGTTTCCCATGTATGCTAGATAGGATTATGAACCTTGGAAAAAGTATTTTGCATGTATTTTAGACAAACATAGATCCAAGGTTTCTAGGGTTGCATGTACACCTTAGGAGTGTTAGAATGCTTAAAATCCTTCGGTGGTATCAGAGCCTAGGTTTGTTTGTTTGATACTTGATGCAAAATAGCTGAAAAATAGAAATTCTTGCTGTCTGCACAGGGGACTCGCCGAGTCCATGGGGGGACTCGACGAGTCCAAGCGTATCTTCAACCAACTCGACGAGTCAGTTGTTGCACTCGACGAATTGGCCAGACAGAGTGCAGATTTTCGATTTTTGCTGCTGGAAATGGACTAGAAACATTACCCTAAACTGTTTTGGTGTTATTAAACTTGTTTTAGATGGTGTAATGGTTGTTCTAATCCATTTACAATGGCTAATATCAAAATTCCATGTTTATATGTGTTCATATGTTCTTGAAATTTTGATATGAATATTCATGTTCTTATGAGTTCTTGCAAGATCATAGGAATTATGTGCTATTGATTGGTAGTTAATTCATGATCATGATGTGTTTTAATGGAGTCCATAACTTGTCCTCAAGTTATGGATAACCAAAAGTCACTTTGTAATAAATCCATTAAAAGAACACATAAGTTACAAAAATGAAGAGTCTTCATTTTTAATAAACAATAACTCATAAGTTATGAATTGAAAAGTTTTGTAAAGTTACAAAACTTGCCCTCAAGTTTTGGAACATGCAAAGTCACTTTAAAAACTTTAGTTCCAACCCCTAGAATTTTAAAAGTTAAAATTCAACCCTTATACTTTATAATATTATATGTTAATAATATATATGTATAAGATCAAGTCGTTTTACCGTTAGTAGGCCTCATTCACGAAGTCGGTCTATAAGGGGGGTATAAGGTTGTTGCCTATAAAATGGCAGTTTAATGGGTGTCCATTCTCACCCACCCCTTCCTTGATCGGTGGAGGGTCGTTAGCCGAATGGGTAGGACAAGGACTTATAAATCCTCATTAAAAGTATGATGAATATAAAGTAACTAAATGTTTTGTTTTATAAATTCCCAATCTTAGTTACTTTAGTAAAATGTGAAAAAGGTGCTAACCCATGAAATTACACTTTGCACTTTGATTAAGTCGTTAGTGGAGCGTGTGTGGTTAACCGGCACACTAACTTGGACTTAACAAGGTAGGTAAAGGGTGACTTAAGGTTTTTCATAGGTCGGTGGAGCGCGTGTGGTTAACCGGCACATCGATTGAGTGAAAAACATTAAGGGTACCAAGTAATTTGCATTGTTACTTCACACCTTGTTTTGTGATCATCGGCATCCTAGTCACAAAACCTGAAGGGCACACTCGAGATTGAAACATGCCATTGAAAAGTTCAATGAATCTCAAAAGAATCTAGGAGTTTCTAAGACCAATTAAAACCTAATAATTTAATATTTTGTTTTTCCATGGTGGAAATTGGTGAATCGTCATTCACCTACCTTTCAAATATGTTATAGCCTAGATTACGGCATCCCTCTTCTAAGTTATAATATATTGTGATTGGGTCCTAGCCTTAATATTACATTTGGGTGTTTTATTAAGGACTATCTTTATATCTAAACTAAACTTGTATTTTCTTCTTTTTCAGATGTCTTCCAACAATGCTGCTTCTGGCTCAAACCCTACCGGCTCATTCTCTCTCATGAACCTTTGTGGGAGAGTCATCTTTGATGGATCCAACTTTATGGATTGGATCAGGAACATCAGGATGGTCACTCGCTATGAGGACAAGGAATATATCCTCGACAGTGAGCTTAAAGAACTCGAGCCGACTGCTACTCCTGAGGAGGTCGCTGAATATCAGGCTCATGAAAGAGATGCTACCAAAGTGGCATGAATCATGTTGACCACTATGACAACCGAGCTCCAAAAGTCCTATGAGGACTACTATCCTTTTGAGATGCACCAGGATTTGATGGACCGCTACCATCAGAGTGCTCGTCAAGAGCGATATAAAATCATCTCCTCCATGATAACGACCAGGATGAAGGATGGTGAACCCATCACGGCCCACATGCAGAAAATACAAAGGTATGTGGACCGTTTGCTGAAACTGAATGTGAACTTCCCAGAGGAGTTGGCAATAGATATCATTTTGCACTCCTTACCTTCGTGTTATGATCAATTCCGCATGACATACCACATGAACAAGGAGGAAGTTACACTCAACAAACTTCAAAGACTTCTGAAGACCGCAGAAAGTGATCTTAAAGGTAAGTCGGTTGTTACCACTTCTACTCCTACTCAAAACTCCACCCCTGTCTTGGCAATCGGGAAAAGTAGAGGGAAGAAGAGGAAGAACCTTTCGAAGGGTACCAAGGGTAATACCCTTGATGGCTCCTCTACAAGTGGAACCAATAAAGGTTTCGTCACTCCTTGTTCTGATCCAAAAGAGGCTGAATGCTTCTATTGTCATGAAAAGTCGCACTAGAAGCAGAACTGCCCAAAGTACCAGCAAGATCTAAAGGATGGGAAAGTCAAACCCAACCATGCAGGTATTTACACTATATTATCTAATAACTCACCCTATTCTAACTCTTGGGTCCTTGATACCGGATGTGGTATTCATATTTGTTCTGATTTGCAGGGACTAAGAAGAAGTGAGAATGTGGAGCATGGGAAGATAAACTTGATCATGGGAAATAGGAAAGTTACACATGTCACCAAGATTGGAGTTTATTATTTATTGCTAAGTAGTGGGTTTACTTTAGATTTGAATAAATGTTGTTACTCGCCTGAAATGGCAAGAAATATTATTTCCTTTCATGCTTTGTACATACAAGGGTTTACCTTTTCTTTTGATAATGAAGTTGGTGGAATAAATTCTTTCTTTAATAATGTGTTTTATTTTAAAGCATTACCTTGTGATGGTGTGTATGAAGCTGAGTCTGTTGTAGATAACTTAGAAAATAATGTGTTGTGTATTGATTCTACTAATGATAATAACTTGGATAAAGCATCATTATGACATTGTCGTCTTGGACATGTAAGCAAGAAACGCATAGGCCAACTCCAAAAGGATGGAGTCTTGGAGTCATTCGACTTAAAGTCAGATGATAGTTGTGAATCATCCTTACTTGGAAAAATGACAAAGTCACCCTTCACAGGTTCTTGTGCTAGGGGTGAAGGTTTGTTGGATCTAGTGCACACAGATGTGTGTGGACCCTTCAAAACTGCCACAAGGGATGCTAATCGTTACTATGTGACTTTTACAGATGATTATAGTAGATATGGATATGTCTACTTAATCAAGCATAAGTCAGAGACTTTCGATAGGTTTAAAGAGTTTAAACAGGAAGTCGAGAATCAATTGGGCAGGAACATTAAGATGCTTCGATCCGATCGAGGTGGTGAGTATCTTAGTACAGAGTTCCTCGACTATCTTAAGGAATGTGGGGTTGTCTCACAATTAACACCTCCCAGGACACCACAGCTGAATGGTGTAGCTGAGAGGCGTAATCAGACCTTGTTGGACATGGTTCGTTCCATGATGAGTCGAGCTTCGCTACCAATCTCATTCTGGGGGAATGCCTTAGAGACTGCCGCCCATATCCTTAATCTGGTCCCTAAAAAGAAGGTTGCCAAAACACCTCACGAGGTGTGGACTGGAAAAGTTCCTAATCTAGCCCACATCAAAATTTGGGGTTGCGAAGCTTTCGTGAGACGCGAGACTCACGATAAGCTCGAACCTCGAAGTGAGAGGTGTATTTTCATCGGTTACCGACAGAAATTCTTTGGTTACCTCTTCTACTGACCTAGTGAGAATGTGGTCTTTGTAGCAAGGAGGGGTGTCTTTCGAGAGAGAGAGAGAGTTCATAAGCCAAGGAAACAGTGGGAGGCAAATTGACCTTGAAGAAATTCAAGAGTCAAATGTTGAAGGAACCTCAAACCCTAGCAATCAACCTGAGGAGGAAACTCCTGTTGATCCGATAGAAGAGTCTGTACCTCTGAGGCGTTCCACGAGAGTTAGGAATGCACCTGAGCATTACTATGGTTTCCATATTACTGCGGAAGGTGATACACTTATCAGTGATAGCACACTGATGAGTCTGGATGAACCTAACAGCTACACGGAAGCCATGGCAGGCCCTGAGGCTGCTAAATGGAAAGAGGCTATAGACAGTGAGATACAATCCATGTATGACAATCAAGTTTGGGACTTGGTTGACAATGTACCAGGTCGTAAGACAGTTGGGTGCAAGTGGATCTTCAAGAAAAAGACCGACATGGATGGTAATGTACACACTTATAAGGCGCGACTGGTTGCAAAGGGCTTTTCTCAAACTCCGGGAGTTGATTGTGATGAGACCTTTTCACCAGTAGCCAAGATTAAGTCTATTAGGGTTATGTTAGCCATTGCTGCATTTCATGATTATGAAATATGGCAAATGGATGTCAAAACCGCTTTCCTTAATGGAAAGTTGGCTGAGTATGTTTACATGAATCAGCCAGAGGGTTTTTTCAGCACAAAGTACCCCAATAGAGTGCGTAAGCTTGAGAAATCTATTTATGGATTAAAGCAAGCACCTCGCAGATGGAATCTTTGCTTCGATGAGAAAGTCAAAGAGTTTGGTTTTTCGAGGAGTGAAGATGAGTCATGTGTATATGTCAAGGCTAGTGGGAGTATCGTTAGCTTTTTGGTATTGTATGTGGATGACATACTACTCATAGGAAATGACATCCCAACTCTGCAGGAAGTGAAGTCATGGCTTGGGAAGTGTTTCGCTATGAAGGACCTTGGAGAAGCTGCCTATATCCTAGGGATAAGGATTCTGAGAGACCAGAGTAAAAGACTAATTGGACTTAGTCAGAGTACCTACTTGGATAAGGTGCTGAAGAGGTTCAGCATGCAGGATTCCAAAAAGGGAGATTTACCTATCCAGTGTAACACCAGATTGAGTAAGACTCAGAGCCCGAGTACTGAGGCTGAGATAGCAGAAATGAGCCGAGTGCCTTATGCTTCCGCTGTAGGCTCGATCATGTATGCTATGACTTGTACTCGTCCTGATGTGGCCTTTGCCTTGAGCATGGTCAGCATATATCAGGGGAACCCTGGCAAGGCTCACTGGACTGCGGTAAAGAACATCCTCAAGTACCTGCGGAGGACTAAGGACTGGGTCCTTACCCTTGGTGGGAGTGATGACTTGAGATTTGTAGGGTATAGTGATGCTAGCTTCCAGACTGATAGGGATAATTTCCGCTCTCAGTCGGGCTGGGTCTTTACCTTAAACGGAGGAGCAATTACTTGGAAAAGTTCCAAGCAGGAGACAGTGGCTAATTCAACTTGCGAATCAGAGTATATAGCAACAAGCGAGGCAGCAAAGGAGGCAATATGGCTGAAGAACTTCATTGGAGACCTTGGAGTAGTACCAGCTATAAAGGAGCCTATGGAAATTTTCTGTGATAGTGAAAGTGCAGTTGCCTTAGCCAAGGAACCAAGGGATCACGGGAGATCCAGACATATCGACAAGAAATACCATTTTATCAGACATCGTATAGAAGAAGGACTCCTCGTGGCAAAGAAGGTATCATCGGATGAGAACCCAACAGATCCCCTCACGAAGGGACTGAGTAGGGCTAAGCATCTCCAACATGCAAGGCACATAGGGCTGAAGGATGATATTAGTTTTAGTAGTTAGATAACTTTGAAATTTATAAAGTGTAATTGACATTTGATGATGAATAAAAGTTGTGTTTGTTTATGAGTAAAGTGTTGCTATCTTCTGTCAATCGTTTACTATTATTTATTTTGCATGTTTTGACTTCCAGAATATTTATGTTATGTTTTACATATTATTCAAATTATCCACAGTCGGTCATATGTTGGAAGTAGATATGAATTAAGACTGTCATGAAGTTGGCTTGTAGAGGTCTATGTGGTTAGACATGGCAAGAGATGCTGCAACACTTCATGAGTGCTCATAAGCTCGGAGTATTGGATCCAACCCACGCTCACTGGTATCACTTCATGGAATTTATCTGGAGTGATCGTGAGACTGTAATATCATATAAGTCTTCAAACCTAGAGATATGACTTGATGCCTATGAATTGGTCATGCATTGATTGCACGAAACCGCATTGGTAACTCGATGTTATAAAACGTGCCTTTGTGTGTGACTCAACAAGTAGTAGAGCAAGCATATGAGTCGAAGTTTATCTGTTCCTTCTTGGATTAGAAGCGATATCTGGGCCCCTAGATGATTTTGTGTTGACCCATGTATGGGGCCCGGTCAGAACTAAGTTGATGTGTTCAGTTAAGTTCTATGTCAAACAAATCGGAAATCGAGAAACAAACTGTTGGACAATAAGTAAGACATTGTTCCATGTATTTGTCCGGCTGATATCTAGAACAAAGGATTATATGATCACTTATCTTAAATGGCGTATCATCATCTTCTCAGTTCCGAGAGACCTTGAAAGAGCTATGATTGCTGATCTGTTCCTGAAGTCATACTTGCAGTTATAGTTATTAGACTTATCCAAGCGGGAGACTGTTGGATAAGGTCTCTAAGTCCATAACTATTTCTGGTATGTACTTGACCCGGTTTGGCATGATCCATTTGGTTGCATGGCATCATGCATTTTGATAGACTAAAATGAGAGAAATAACACTTATGGTTTATTAATATATTATAAGTTCTAATATATTAATAATATTATTTAATTAGTATTGATCAAGAATTAATTTGGAATTAATTAAGTGATCAAAAGAATACTAATTAAATATATGGGTTGATTATGTAAATCATCCATAACTTGTATAGTGGGCTAAAGGCTCCATGGATTATCAAGTTGGGCTAAGGTCCATAGAATGCTCCATGGATGCTCCATGGGAGTTACAAACCCATGGGTCATGGAAATGAAGAGCCATGTTACATTAGGGTTTACATGGTGTAACCCTAATTGTAACACACTATATAAAGGATATGAAGCTCACCAAAATCGGCCACTAGAAGCAATTTAGAGGGCAAGCCGATTTCTAAGTGTGACATTCTCTCTCAAAGTTTATTCCAAGAGCATTTGGTGTTGTGTGAAACATTTGAGGCATCACACTTTGGGTGCTAGGCTCTCAAGGTTTTCAAGGAATCAAATCAAATACAAGGTATGTAATTCTAGCTAACTTTTATGTTAAAAGTTTCCCATGTATGCTAGATAGGATTATGAACCTTGGAAAAAGTATTTTGCATGTATTTTAGACAAACATAGATCCAAGGTTTCTAGGGTTGCATGTACACCTTAGGAGTGTTAGAATGATTAAAACCCTTCAGGTGTTGCCGGTAGTCGAAGTGCAACTCGTTTCCAAGGAAAATGATGAATCAGACAGAAAATGTTCATACCTACTTTGATTGGCTTGAGAATTAGTATCAAATCGTCTTTTCTAGGTATGAATTTAATTTATTCTCACCCAATTTACTTCAATTAAACATAATTTCAAATCAATTTTCCCCAAAATACTTGTTCTTTTGTTAAATTTGTTGCACCGAAACATAACTTCCTATTAATTTGCCTAATTAGCCATAACAAAATATGTTATTCTCAGCAGATCTACTACACAGAAGCATAATTTCCTACCAGTCTGATCATTTGGATGTCATACTATTGAGCTTGTATGTAAAGTTCACTATTTTAGCACTTGCCCACCAACTGTTCGATGAAACTCCTATGAGAACGTGTATGTAAAGTTCACTAATTTAGCATTAGCCCACCAATTGAAAGTGACATATGTTGATGCAAAAAGCTTATTTCTACGGTCAACTCTGATGATTTGATCAGGAGTATAAGATATATATTTACTCATCATGTACAAATAACCTCATTTAGTTTTATAAGTAGCATTACTTTTTTGTCATATACAAGGAACAGAGGAAAGTGAATGTGTTTCAACATACTTCTTTTGCTTGCTTGATTGTCCTATTGATTTTGCTTCTATAAGAAACATAAACCAAGTAAGTTGATGAAATTGTTGGTTTTAACTTTTAAAAAAATCATTAACTTATTTGTTTTAACAAAATCATATTTTAATGTGGTCTTTTAATGAAGTTTATGTAGTATCCTTCAACAAGGTTCAATGGTACGGATGAAGCTATTAAATGGGTCTGGTGAAAATTGTTTTGATCCTTTGATTAGAGGAAAGTCTGGACATAATGTCCTAAAGCTAAAATTAAATTTAAAGGGTATGTTTTTTTCTTTTTAGTTCATCTCTTTATATCTGCCTCTTCATAACCAGTGATTTTGTGTGTTAATTTGGTATTATTTTTATATTTTACAGGTAAAAAAGTTGTGCTACCCCTAGTCAAATTATCTGGTTCTGCCACTGCCACGAAACAAATATATAATTAATGATATTTTACTGTTTTGCACTTTTGACCAAATTTGGCCACAAAAAGTCTCCAAACACGAAAATCCATCTACAATCTACGTGTTTTATTGAATAAAAAGTAATAACAATAGAAAAACATTAATGTCACTTTACTAAGGATTCCATGACAAAATTTTCATTCAATTGTGAATTTGTGATTATTTTACTTTCATAGAAATGGCATGTCCAACTTTACTTTATTGTTTCCTTCAATGTGGCCAATTATTTCTTTTCACATGTTATTCTTTATTTAATTTTATCTTAAAATAGAGTTTCATTGAATATCAAACTTATAATCTAAGGTGGAAGTTAGTATATTTCTCATAATACTAGTGGTCAAATATGTAACTTTAATATGATTTAAGAAAAGACATCCGAATGCAATACTATGATAGAGAATGAACATCCATTTTCATTGATAGACTTAAATAAAAATTCCACTAATAAACTTAAATAAAAAGTACATTAATAAACTTAAAAAGAAAATTACATTTTGTTTTTATATTTTTCTCGAGTTTTCCTTTTTATCGTTAATATCGTTTTGAGGTTCTCATCCGGTATACCATAATTGATCGGCATCTTCAAAATTTTCATATCACTTAGGAGTACTTGTGCGCGTTCCATTTCCATTTCAAGCTGTAGTTTTTCTTTTAGCAAATGAAGATGTTCATCAAACTTTTTCATAAGAAAGTTTAAATTGTTTGTTTTGGATACGTTGTTACCCGAAGATGATGCAGCTTTCGAGGAGTATTGCGGGCTGTCGGGTACAAATTGTTCACGCAAATGCAGTGCATTGTCCGGATAACATTCAGACTTTCAGTTGACATCCGAACTTTCAGGTTCTTGATCGAAAACAGTGGCTACCGCTTGAAGGAATATGCTGCAAAATATCTCATCATCTTCGGAGTCTGAATCTGAAGATGAAGACAAAGAAAAATCCATGTAGCAAGTGGTTTGTACTTTGTAGAATGCTTATGATAATGAAAATCTGAAATGTTTGTATGAGAAGTGTATACAATATACAGCATTTATAATGTTAATTCTAAAAAATAAAATAAAAATCATTTAAGAGACAACGGTCGATTTTTAAGCTTGAATGCTGTTTGAGAAGCCACGCCCACCATCCACCACGCCTAAGGGGCGGTGTTCACGCGTGGTGGATATGCCACGTCATCACGTATATACCAAATAGGCAATAAACCCTTTTGAAGCTGATAGTGTTAATTTGGGGGAAAATGGACAACGGAGAGAGAAGCGGCGTGAAGAAGAAGACAGTGTCCGCATGCGATGTGGAAGCTCTCAAGAAGTGTTTAGAAGAACACAAAGGCGATTACATCAAATGTCAATCTCAAATCGAAGCTTTCAAGTCCTCTTGTTCTATCAAGAAACCTTCAGACTCGCCTTCTGCAGATTGATCATATTAATTGATTATCAGTCTCTTCTTTGATTCCATGTAACAGACCTGATTACGCGAGGGTTGTTTTAGTAAAATTTCTTCGGAATTTTGATGATTGATGCAAAATTTTGTGATTAAAGCAGTTAATCTAGATCAATGATATCATTTCAATATCCTACTTTTGTAGTTTCCTTTGTTCCCTGATTTTCTAGGGTTTTGATTTATTGCTGTATACTGTTAGCTTTCGTTATGTATGATTTATCTAGTAATCAGCAATTCAATCCTTAGTTTTAAGCAATCAATTTACTTGTGAAAGCCGAAAAAAAAAACACTTTCAGTCTGCAGAAAACAACCTCATGTCGACTATTTCTTTATCAATTGTAGCATTTCTTTCGTTCTTCGATAGGATAGGGTTTCTTTCACACATGGAATATCAAAAGATCTTTACCACAACTTACACACCACCAGTTTAAATGGTTAAAGCTGTGGTTGTATAATCTCTGTCAGTTGCATAATGTGTTAAGAGATTTGTGAACAAGTTTTTGGTGCTTTGAGGACAATAAGGTAATTTTAATTTTGTCACCCTAAGGAGATCGTGGGTTGAGACTTGAGATTCCATGCGCGATTATGGTTTGTATTTAGTGGCTACATTTGCTTTTAAATTGTTCATGATACTAAATGTTCTTTAAATGATACAAGGAAATAATGTTACACTCATTATAATGAGTATCACCCAAAAATAACATTACCTTATTTTTACATTTTTACATTTACACAAACACAAGATTGAATCAAACAATAGAAGAATGTGGTCTTTTAAACACCATGTGACCCGATTCATCTTTCTCAAACAAACTCTCAATCAACTCATCCCAACTTCCCCCCACCATAACTCTCCTAGACAACTCCCCACCTGAAACCTCCCCATCACTTGAATCTTGAAAAGTCCCATATTGAGATGGCAAAACCGCATGAGGCACAGCCAATTTAACAGCCCTCTGCAATGCAGCTGCATACTCTTCACCATGTTCTTTAGCCAATGTCTCTTGTCTCTCCATCTTTTGTTTCACAGGTATCTCCATGATTGGATCTTCCTCCAACATCAACTATCAAACAACAAAAATCAAAATCATAAACATAAACATTTTCCAAATACCTAAACTACCCTTCATTAAATAACTCACCTCCAAAGCCCTTTTCGCTTCCCTTTCTATCCAAATAATCGCATGATCAGAAGTAGCATTGCAAGAAAGAACTATGTGCTCAAATCTTCCATCTACAGGGACACCTGTCCTTACAACAGGTGGAAACCTACCACATCTGCAACCCTAATCAGTTAATCACCACAAAAAAAAAATGTTTAATATATTTAATAATTGGATATTTAGATACCTGAAAGGTTTTCTTTCAACAATGTGATAAAGGCGACCAGGTGCATAAAGTCTCCTTGGATCTTTGATCTTTCTTTCTTCAGATGTGAATGTGTCTTTTACACATCTTAAGCACAACAAACATGGCAAACTGTTGAAAAACAGATATCAAAATCGTTATTTGCAATTTCTTTTATCCTTAAAAACAAAAATCTTATTACCAGAAAACCGATTTGAAAATGTCTTCCAAAGGTGTAGCTGTTCGAGGCAAGAAATCATCCTGCTTCATCAAACAAACAAACAATCAAAATCTGGTCAACCAAAGTCAACTCAAACTTTTAAACCTATTCAAATTCAAACAACTTGCCTGAAGCACAACAGAATTGATAATATCTGCATATCTAACAGCCAAATTCAATGACATGCATCTCGCAGGTGCAATGGAATAACAACGCACCCTCTTCCGGTCAATATCTCCCAACTTATGGCGGTTTTGCACCACCAGCATCGTCAGCAACGCCGCCACACCTGAACCCAATGAATGACCTGTAAAAGTCAAACTGTAATTCGGATACTCTTCTAATAACTTCTTCAAAATCTCGTGTTCTGCATCTAATACAACTCCAGCTGCTTTCAACAATCCGTTATGAACATATCCTCCATCGAATTTTCTCTGACCTAATTTATTATCCAATAAGACGACATAATCTTTCTGGTTTGCCAAATTAAGACCCCTAATTGCAAGAACGATGTCAGCATGATCGTGATCGAGGTATAGCAAGTATGGTGGAGCACGTCTATGGGTGTCATCGTAAGTTCTTTTCAGAATTAACCAATCAGGGTTGATCCCGTATCCACCTGGAGGTTCCCAAAGAGGGCATCTTAGGTCGTCTTCATAGACTGCAAGTATGTATCTGCAAAGCCTTGGGACAGGTTCGAATTCTTCAGCTGTGGCTATACCCCATGTTTCACTATCGTGCCCTGCTGTGTGGAGGCATCGCTTCCATGCCCATCGAGCACATCCAATACAGTAGACGCATTCGAGTAGAGGGAGACCACAAAGGATCGACATTGTAATTGGTGTCGATCGGTGTCAAGAAAGATTGATAAACATTAGTCGATGGAGATTATTGGAAATTGATGTATAACGAGTTGTCGAAACTCTGGGGCATATGATCGAACAGGTGGTAGGCAAAAGGTCAACTGGTTAGTGGGTGCTCGAAACTTCAATTCTTGTTTTGAAACTTGGTATCTGTTACGTCAAGCGTTGTTTTGACGAGTAAGATTTTCTGAATAATATGAGCACTCGATTGTTCTTCAAAACTTAAAATCAATAAACGAAGTAGCTGCGTTAGTATGATTGAGTGTTTGATTTCTTTGCTGAATTCAACGAATATACATGATAGATGCGAATCCTGATACAGTACAAACGGGATCGAACGAAAAGAGAATTCAAAAAGGGAATTAGGAATTACTTTAGAAGTCAAAGCAGGAGCTTCGAGTAACTGCTGCTGAAGTGCGTGTGTGTCGAAAATTGATATGGGGAGAGAAATCATAATCTCGTCTGATGGAGATTTTGTTATAAACAAATCGTTATGAACTGTCTACAACTGTTCTATCGGCTGTAGTCAATTCGGGTTATAATTCCCTTCGTCTGATGTTTTAACATGGTACCAAATCCCTCATTTTGTGGTGGCGAACTTTTTGCACTTGATTAATTACTTTTTACCTCTCTTGTTGTTTTCTTGATGGGGTGATACTTCCATTGTTCTTTTTTATTTATCCACGGCTTTTCAAATGAAACGGACAAATGTGCCCCTCATTTCTATTTAGAATTTAATTATTTAATTAGAGTTAATTTTCACTTTCATAGTTTCATAACAATGTTGTCTTTTTTTTTTCGTCACTGCTGATCAATGATTCACAATTCAGAAACATCCCATTATACTTCATTTTCTTTGTTGATACGTTTTTCATCTTCAATCTTCTTCAAAGACATGAATACAACAGGTTCAGCAAGCTACATATATCACCAACGAAGAAATCCAAGTCACCGCAAATGAGATATTGAGATTGATTCAAATCGGAACCTGACAGCCAGACGAACGATATACGTCGAACCACTTCATCACTAGGATAGGAGCTCCGGTGAGATGGCGAGTTAGCAAGCTTCTCTCTGATTTCTCCTTCGCCATTGATTCAAAATTGTTCCCAAATTTTGGTAATGGATAAATCAATGATAGTATAAATAGTTCTCGTTGATGGGGTTGCCCATCAATGGCTATTCAAAACGCAAACATAAGTAATCCATTTGTCGCACTGGAGTTTGATACATTTCCAAACGGGATCTAGGATAATTGAAATCTTCGCTGCCAGTAAGGAGCCCGGATATGAAAGAAAAGAAAATGGCAGGACTTGTGGTCTAACTAATTGTTGGATTATCTATTATGATTCCCTTTGTGGTTGTGTTTGCGTTCTGTGTGTGGAGAAGGAAGAAGAAACGCGACGAAGCAAAACAAAGATTTCATGTTAGGATGAACAAAAATGGAAAATTGGCCTAAAAGACTCACTTACAGCCGCTGCCTTTGAATTATTAATTACACTAGGGGCAGAATTGTCAATTTCCTTTAAAAATGTGTGGATGTATCAAAAAGGCCCCGTGGATTTATCATCTCCCTTTCTAGATAGATCAGTAACATACTTCTGACATCCATCATATGTAACACGGTTCGGTAGGGGGACACAATTTCAATTTTTATTGACATTCAGGGAAAATTACAATAAATCTCAAAGTGTTTCAAAAAACAAAAATATGATTTTAGCCTAAGATCCCTTTTAGGTGCATTAAGCCCCGAAAATTTTGACATTTTTTTGCATATATATTTCATTTAGAAGGTTTTGAACCATATAGTTTGTTACCTTGTTATATGGCTGACGTGGAGCTTCTTGGTTTTCTACCATCTCATCTTGGACCTTTTTATCTTCTTTATTGTTTTTTTTTATCCTCTCTTTGTTGTTGCAGAAGCTAACATCTTCTCCTTCTCCTCATCTTTCTTTTTCACTGTCGATTAGAACATCATTGCCGCCTCCACCCTGAGATTAGAACATATCATCACCACATATCTCCCCTTCTCCCTTATCATGCCTCTCTCCATCGAAAGGATTCAAGAAGCAGGTTTTAGAATGGTTGAATCAACTTTCATAAGGATTCAAGAAGCATGTTTTAGATGACAAACTCTTTAACAACTAGGTAAATCGCTAACCTCTTTTTGTATTTGATTTGTGTAGTTATTTGAAATTGCAAATGTAAACTCTCAAAAACACCAGTACAATTTTCATTTTCAAACTAACATAACCATACAATTATCTATTCAAATGCCTAACAATGTTTAAATGTATTCCAAATATCACGGTACATCAAAACATATAGTACGGAAATAAACTCCATGGGATGCAATGCGTTCATATCGGGCTCTTCCCTTTGAAATTGGAAGTAGCTGAAATGTTTAAATCACAAAACCATAAGAACAAAATTTAGTGAGTTCCCTAAAATACCACATACTATACATAACATCGAGTCCCACCCCCATGACGGGCCCATACCACATTACGGGTCCCACCCATCATACAAACGGGCCCCGCCCAATATACATGCAAGAGTCACAAAAACAGCTAGCATCCTATACAGTATAGTGAGAAATCTCACCACTCTCACGAAGTCAAACAAACCACTGCTTAACGCCACTAAACGGTGCTACAACTCACCTACCGAGTCACACAAGTTCACACCTTAGTCTACACTCTATAACTAACATTTTGACCAATAGTCAACCAAGTCAAAAAGTCAACGGTCAAAGTCAAAGTCAACTCTAGATGGTCGCCATGTCGTGGCCATACCTAGCCACGTCGTGGCAGCTAATTGACAAAACAGCCGAGCAACCCCTAGTCGCTACGTCGTGGTGAGCAGACTGCTACATCGTGGAAATTGGGCTCTCACAGCCTAATGGATTAAGCTCTCAATCCATTAAGCCACAACATTCAAAATTTCCAGAAATCTTCCTAAGGTCCATCACAACATAAAAATCGATGCTTTTTAGTCATGCATGTCCAATGCAAGTCTAGCACTCAAACTAGGTTAAAAAAGGAGAAATAACTAAGATCCCATGCAGGGAGATCATTACACCATTATACTATATATATATATATATATATATATATATATATATATATATATATATATATAAAATTAAAAGTCTAATATTATATATGTATAACTTAAACTGCTAGTCTTACCGTTAGTAGGCCTCATTCACGAAGCCGATCTATAAGGGGGGTATAAGGTTATGACCTATAAAATGGTCGTTTAATGGGTGTCCACTCTCACCCACCGCTTCCTTGATTGGTGGAGGGTCGTTAGCCGAACGGGTAGGATAGGGAAAACCCTCTCCTCATTAAAAGTATAATGAATAAAGTAACTAAATGTTTTTACCAAATTGTCAATCTTAGTTACTTTAGGAAAAAGTGAAATCGATGCAATTCCATGGAATTACACTTTGTACCCTTGTTGAGACGTTAGTGGAGCGTGTGTGGTTAACCGGCACACTAAATGGGTTCTAAGCAAAGGTAGCGAAGGGTGACTCGGTGTTTGTCATAGTTCGATGAAGCGTGTGTGGTTAACCGGCACATCGAATAGGTGACTGTAACATTGCGGGCACCATGTAAGTTTGCATGGTTATTCACACCCTGTTTTGTGATCCTCGGCATCCCAGTCACAAATCGAGGGGCATATCGAGATTTAAACATGCCATTGAAAAGTTCAATGAATCTCAAAAGATCTAGGAGTTTTCAATACATTTAAAACTTAATCTCCTTTTCGTTTTTCATGGTGGAAAATTAGTGAATCATCATTCACTTACCTTCAAATGTTCTGCAAGTTGGATTACGGCATCCCTCTTCCAAATTGTAGAATATTGTGTTGGATCCTAGCCTTAATATATCATTTGGGTGTTTTATTAAGGACTCAATCAACTAATTTGAATTTTCTCCCGTTTTATAGATGTCAAAGTCTGACAACTATGGTCTTCCTAAATCCGTTGGAAAAAGTTTTCCACGTGAAGATGATGTTCCACGATTGTATTGTGGAAATAGAAATCATGCTTCATTTCCTCCACCTCCTCCAATAATTCTCCCTGACCCACATGTTCGAAGACTTGAAAAGTTCGAAAATGGAAAGTCTATATGTGCTCATATCTTGGATAAAAGGTTACATATTGATAAATTGGGATTGTTGGGTGTCGATGTTTAAAGAAAGTTGGCTGTTGACTTGGTTCTTCGGTCACTTCCCAAATCATATGGTAAGTTCGTTAGAGAGTACTATATGATGGGCCACGACATGACCCTTATTGATTTGACTTATTTGCTTATTGCTGCTGAATCACAAATGATTTGGCGCACTGGTCAGCAAATTTGTCTGGTAAATCAATATCCCAACCCTCTATGGGCAATGGTAACATTGGAAGTCCAGAAAAGTTTTCTCTACGCAAGAGAAAGGCTGAGTCTGAGATAGTCCCGTGTGCCATTCCAGAGAGTCCATAAGTTTCTACTGCCAAAAAGAAAGGGCATTGGTTACGAAGCTGCCCTGACTAGCTGAGAGATCTAAGAGATGGGAGAGTCAAGATGTATGACTCTGCTTCAGGTAAAAATCCACTATCTAACTCTATTAAGTTCCTATTTGGAGATTCTTAATACATGATGTGATAAAATTACATTACGATGTTTTGAAGGATCGAAGAAAGGAAAGAAAGCTTAAAGGAAGGAGCAAGTTGAGTCTGATCGCAAAGAAATGGATTTTGATCGCATGATTCAAGGATCAGATATTTAAGCTACTACTTTAGAGTTAGGATAGATTGCTAAGTAATATTTACATAGTTTTCATTAGTAATCGCATTGTAAGGACAATATTTTTCCGCAATAAAATAAATTTTGATTTATCTTATTTATGTTTCCTTGCGATGGATTTTATGAAAATTGGTGTTTGAATGGTTCTATTGTTAGCAATATTGTGAATGGATTCAATTCTTAGTTATGTTATTTGTGGAAATGTCAGAAATTTACCAAATGAGGAAAGATTCTCATCGCCCAAGTTTCAATTGGACAGAAACTTGGAATCATGCAACTGGTATTGTGTGACGAATGAGAACCTTCGTATATGGAAAATTAAGACTAATTCCTTGTTCACATAAGTATGTGAGTCAAGTGAAGGATAATGAGATCTGGTACACAATGTTGTGCGCTAGTCAAGTCCACCACAAAGATCGATAAAATGTTCGTCATGATTTGCTAAAAGATTAGTAAATATGATTATACTTAAAAGATTAAGTATGATTCTGAATCATTGAAAGGTTTCAATGAATGGAAAAACGAATAAGAAGAATCAATTAGGCAAGAAAAATAAAGGTTTCTCCAATCTAAGAAGAAGGGAGAGTACTTTTGTATCATGTTTATGATCGTCTTAAGAACCATATTACAATTCATCCTCTAAGGACACCTTAGTGCACTAGTATGGCTAAGAAGAGGAGTCGAGAATTGTCAAAATGGTTAAGACAATAGGATGAATCGTACTTCGTTCCAAAATCAAGTCTTAGAATCAAACTCCAAGATTGTGACTTGAGTGACATAATCTTAAGTAGGAATGTTCTTACATTTGCACATTTTGGTAAGTTGTGATGTCTTGAATAAGACATAGACCAACTAGTACCAAATTGTGCGTAGTTTTGTCTTGATATAGACACACACTAACTCTTGGATATTTGTTTTGTCAAGAAATGTTTCTTGATAAGAGAATATAATATGTCAAGAGGTCAGTGGGAGTCTAAAGATCCTGAAAAGTTTCAAGAACAAATCAAGAAGTAAACCTATTAAACACTAGCACACGACTTGAGGATTATAACCTATCATGTTGACAAAATTGTATTTCTGTGCCAATCCAGTTGAGTGATTATGCATATGAGTTCTACGAGTTCTCAATTGAATGCATAAGGGCAAACACCTTGATCAATGAAAGTACATTGACTGGCATAGGTGAGCTGCTAAATAACTGGGAAGCAATGGTGGGATCCTTGATGGAAAGAAATTAAGAATGAACAAGTTCTATCCATAAGAGTTTGGATTTGTCACAAACATTATCTTATGATTGTGGTTATGACAAAATCACATGGATAGAACACATGCACCATAAAATCTAAGTGTCATAAGGTTTCTCTCCTTCATGAAAATGATTATGAGGAAACGCTTTCACTAAGAGAGATTTTAAGGAGATGGCGATTATGTAAATTGCATTCTCGAATTCGATTATGATTACGGCATCCCTCTTCATAGTTCGAATTGTGAGATTTGGAAATTAGTCTGAACATTTGGGACTTAGTAATATAAGTTCTGAATTAGTTTAGACACACATGTGAGCTTTCTAAAAGGTGTATGAGCTTAGATAAAAGCTTATCGAAGCATCTCGTATCAGAAATATGAACTTTGGTAAGAAATTCAATAAGTATTGATTTCTAGAAGTCCAACTGATTTCTGAATACATGTCAAAGCTAGTGGGAGCATAAGTGTTATGCTGGTAAGAAGATAATTATCATATTAGTGGGAGCATGATTATTATGATTTGCGAGTTAACAATACTAATTATAGAAAACAAGAATTTCAATTTGCAAAGTTTCAAGGGATGAAGAGTTGTTTTGCTATAACTAAGGGAGAGAATATTATACTTCATTTCAAATCTAAAAGCTTAGATTGTGAGTTTTTAGTCAAATTTAGTCAAATATATATATAAATGTTATGTTGGAATGGTTCAACATAAGGAAATTCTATATATGGAAAGGATAATTGCATTCTTAAAATTTGGTTATGATTACAGCATCCCTTTTCATAATCAAAATTTTGAGAACATGGCAATTAGAAATATTATAGCAGAGGACTAGTCTGGTATCACGTCTTTATGTGAGACATTATGAATCGTGTCCCATACGCTTCGGGTATAGGATCGATTGCATATGCTATAATATTTGACCGTTCTAAAATTTTCCAAATGCCTAGAGCATTAAGAGGGAAAAGAGACTAGAACCGGATTTGACTAAAATGATTAAACAACTGTCAAAGGACGATCTAAGATTTCCTAAGGATTTGTCGCTTGTGAGTAGTTAGAAGTATAGTATTGGATGGACCATATCGACATTATTATGAATAGATAAGATTCTGTTTAGAATGAGTTGTCATATGGCAAATATGGAATGTTTCCATAAATGGGAGTTGGATATTAAGAATCTATGTCGAGATGATGAACTTTTATGCAAGAAGGATGTTCAAAGGAATGTACTTTGAATGTGAGACTTCACGTCTATGGAATTGTCTTGAAACAATCTCCGATAGAGAACTTTGTAATTTCATTGGCTGAGTCTTGGTGACTTTTGTGCAGTGACATTACGAAAGGATCGTTGCATAAAATGTTAGAATCTAACATATTCTAATAGTGGCAAGAATTTTATATTCTTACACTAACAATGAGTTTTGGGGATTGTGAAATGAGTTTCATTGGAAATGTTTTCCAATTGATCTATTTCACAAAGAAAGGATGATAGGTAAACATAGTGTGCATGCTTGGTGCATGGGACAACTGTTGTTATAATTCAAGTGTCAAGTTGATTATCTGAAACAGTATATAATGAATAATGAGTAATCAATATGGTGACTAAATAAAATGTGTTTTATTTATACTCAAAAGTTTTGGGGTCATATAGGATTAAGTATTATTATTGTGTTTCACTTTGCATGTTTTGACTTCCAGAATAACTAGGTTATTCAAACATCCACAGTCGCTCATACATTGGGAGTAGGTATGAAGCAAGAGTGTCATGAGTCTGTCTGTAGATTGTCTAAAGTGTTTAGACATAGCAAAAGTTTGTTGCAGAGTTCATGAGTGCTTTAATAAGATTAGAGTATTGGATTAAACCCACGCTCACTTGAATCACTTCATGGATTTTATCACGAGTGATTGTGAGACGATAATATCTTATATTCTTAAAACAAAGAGATATGAGTTATAGATTGCAAATCGGTTGCACATTAATAATACGTAAACGCACCAGTAACTTGGTGTTATAAAACGTATTGTTGTGTGTGATTTGATGAGTAAATAGAGCAAGCATATGACTCGATGTTTATCCGTTCCTTTTACCCAAAGTTGGATAAAAGCGATATCTGTGGGCCCCTCGATGATTTAGTGATGACACCCTAAAGTGCTTGGCCAAGCCGGGACTGATTTGATTTGTTCAATTAGTCAGTCGTCATAAATCGGAAATCGGGAAACAGAACATAGACTGAGAGAATGATTAAAATCTATGTCTCGTGTCTATACGATATCTGGAATGAAGGAATATATGATCCCTTATCTAAGGACACGTCACTGAC